>NC_068284.1:18358690-19047190 GCF_025860055.1 Xyrauchen texanus | reverse complement strand
TTTCCATTATCTCTGTGTATCCTGTGTGAGTGGAGCTATAAAGGACTTCTCCACACATGATTGATTGGAATAAGGTGGTGAGTGAGTGCAGAGAAAGATGCAGTGGAGGTGGGAGTGAATAGGTATGCGTGGCAACTCTCAGGCAGCAGGAGAAGCTGCACTTCCACATGGTGGGATGAGCCTCGGGCACCCCTCTCTCTCTCTCTCTCTCTCTCTCTCTCTCTCTCTCTGCTATTCCCCTGAGACTTCCTCCTCCAACCTCACTCATGCTCAGTCTGCCTAATCCAACCCTGGCTAATCCAACCCAAGCCAACACACACTCACTCACCTGCATATACAGTGGCTCCAAAGTATTTAGACGCTTAAGTAACACTTAGAAATGTAAGAATGGCATTGCATTTGTCATTAAAATATAGAACCAAACGGTACTTATTTTAAAGAAAGATGGCACAAGCACACTCTTCAAATAAATGTTTCACAGGAATACGTTTTTGATACACTGTTCTAAATACTTCATCAAGTATTTGAACACTTTCTGGTTGTGGTAGTACGTCCATAGATAATGTGATGAATTGCACCTCTGGTTACTCTCCTAGGACACCTGTGTGAACTTGAGGGGAAACAACATGATCAAATGGGAAGCTACCAAATGTTCTGCTTCCCTGACAACACCGCCATTCTTCTGAGCTACAGACAAGTGCAATCTCCCATCATTTTTGCATTCATTCAAATGTGCCTACATTTACCTATGGCCTGACTAAGACATGGATTCTGGTCCCGTGTAAACCAGGAGGTAATCGCATTCACCTAATCAATGATAAACACGATTCAGAGGTTGCATTTTCTCTCCAAGGTTTCATTTTTATTTCACTAATGCTAAGGTTTTGGGTTGGGGTTGGGGTTTGGGTTAAGGCCAGTACCGCCACTCCCTATAAGCAGACTACTCAGTCTGCATAGGGCACCAACTCCCTAGGGAGGCACCATCTTAACCTAGGAGTGTAGCAGAAAGTCCACAGGTTGCCCTTACACGTTATATGTTATTCAAGGACCTGAAAGCAGTTGCAGTCAGACAATCGCTTCACGCTCATATCACAAGAACCCCCCCACCACGTCCACCTGGAACTCTGCGTAGGGCATCAATTTGCCTAGCAGAGGCGTAAAAATATGCAATCCTCTTCACTTTATCACATTATTACAACTAAAAACAACTTGCTTTACAACTCACTTTTGGCGCAACGTTAAACCTGGAAACTGGAGCTCACATGTGCCCTTACGTTCAAAAACATTTCCAGCTGTGGCCATTGGGGCAGAAGTTTGAATTTCGGTTAGCACAGATCAGTCTGGGGGAAATGACTTCATAAATCCTCTAAAAAGGACCTTGGGACTCCTTTTTTTTTTACATATTTAAAAAGATTAACTAAGAAAAGAGAAATAAGTTATAAGAAAAAGACAGATATCAACTTTTTGTTCACTGTAACAAAAAGTTGCAGTTGCTACTTACAAGAGCTATTTCTACCTGATCTAAGCCTTAAAAGTGATTTTTGTTGGGTCAACCTACTGTAATAAAGTCAATTTAATCTAGTGAAAATAAATAATATTTTTGACTTAAAACCAGTTAATATGGCCACAATATGTAACAATATGAAGGTTTCCTGTCCATGTTTTTATAGTGCATGTAATTGCATTCATACATTTTAAGTGTGGCATAAATGTCTAAATACTTTTTCGGCCATTGTATGCTTTTAAAATAGACACACACATGCCTGTCTCCAATTAAGAAAATTTAAATAAACTTTTTGGCTTACACATTGTGCTGTACACAGTGTGGCACACTATATGCAAATCACAGTGATAGTTTAGAATTGGACAGAGAGAGCAATGTAGCTAGTTAATATAGTTATAGTTAATATATATTACTAATTATTTACACTTACAGTTCTATAGCCAGACATTGCTGTGTATGTCCGTTATCACTCTCTTGTGGATGCAAATAATACAACACGTAAAAGTCTTTCAATTATACCAAATGCTACTTGTGTCTTCTATTGCCTTCTGTTGTATTCCACATGTGATGCTACTAGTGTCGTGCCACATTTAAATTTGTCTCCATTTTCAAGGTCAGAAACTACAAGAAAAGCTGTCCAAGCAAGATCAAGTCAGGACAAAGGAAGTGAATCACTGACCCCTTGTCTCAATGAATAAGAGATGACAAAAGCATTCATTATTCACTGTGTGCTGTGTTGAGATTAGGGTCTGACACACTCCCAATATGTGGATATGTATAACTTCTAATGAATTTACCACACAAGACTTGCTAATTTCTTCATGTATGAAAGCTCATGTATCTGCTTTCTGAAACTCAACCTGTAAGACTTGCATAATACCCAAAAATCTAACTTTACAGAAGTAAGCCATTCACATTTCATGTGTTCTCACTAGAACATTTAATCAGTTAAAATTTGTAAATTAATTAATTACTTGATATAGTATGGTCACTAATCAATCAAATGTAATGCACATATCAACATTTGCTTTGAAAACCCCCTAAATTTAGATAGTTCAAGACATTATTATGGCAGATGAGTAAAGTATTGAATAAGCATTACAAAAGGTTCTGTAGAAGTCAATATAATTTTTGTTTTATTTCCATATCATTGTGTATAAGACTATCACTTCCTACATTACACATGCAGACAGACGTCTCTGGACGTTGCAATGCTCAGTGATTCCACGAGGTGCGTTGCCTTTAGCAGCCGCTGGGTCTGGGCTGACTGAATATATGCTTTGCATTTAGGTGCTGAAAATCTTAGATTATTATTATTAATTTGAGAAAATCAAATATGAATAGTCTCTCTGTGTGTTATTTAAATGTCACTAGGTCAGCAGTGTAGACCAGTAATCAATTTAATATAGTATGATTTTCATATACATCCCACTTAATAGTTGTTCTATTAAACTATTAAGAAGAAAGCAACACTGTTGGGAGATAAAATCCCTCTACTTTTCAGTCATGTGATCCATTCAGTTAAGTTTTTTTAAAACACTAATTATTTAGTTATTGAAAGCACAGAAGGTCTAAAGAATGGCGATGTAATGGTGAGCTGAATAAAAAATGATTCCTTCTGCTAATGTCCTCAATGTTCAACAGGCCTTTTCTCAGTGACCTGACCCTGACCATACAAAGTCTTGACCAATCTGAAAAAGATATGTACACTGGGACACCGGAGGCATGAGGAAATGACAGCACTCTAATCATTAACTAAATTAATCAAACAGTTGTAAGTATGGTGGATGTTTACTCCATGTGTTCAGTACTGACAGAATGGCTGGCAGGTTATTGATCCAATAGATCCAGACAACAAAACAACCACTCATAGGAAAGGAAACTCACAAAGATCTCTTTAATATATCAATTGTTTCTCATAGACAGCTATGTTAAATGGAAATGGATAGTTTAGGATGAATTGTTAGTTGTTGAAAAATATATATACATAATGATAAGGATGATTAAGTGTAAGTGTTCAACTTTGCCAGTTTATTTACCTGTATTCTATCCCTAACAAGATACACTGGCAGCCAAAAGTTTGGAATAATGTACAGATTTTGCTCTTATGGAAAGAAATTGGTACTTTTATTCACCAAAGTGGCATTCAACTGATCACAATATATAGTCAGGAATTAATAATGAAAAACTAATTCAAAGAGTTCTCATCAAAAAACCTCCACATGCAGCAATGACAGCTTTGCAGATCCTTAGTATTCTAGCTGTCAGTTTGTCCAGATACTCAGGTGACATTTCAACCCACGCTTCTGTGGCACTTGCCATAGATGTGGCTGTCTTGGCGGGCACTTCTCACACACCTTACAGTCTAGCTGATCCCACAAAAGCTCAATGGGGTTAAGATCCATAACACTCTTTTCCAATTATCTGTTGCCCAATGTCTGTGTTTCTTTGCCCACTCTAACCATTTCTTTTTGGTTTTCTGTTTCAAAAGTGGATTTTTCTTTGCAATTCTTCCCATAAGACCCTTAGCCCTGAGTCTTCTCTTTACTGTTGTACATGAATCTGGTGTTGAGCGGGTAGAATTCAATGAAGCTGTCAGCTGAGGACATGTGAGGCGTCTATTTCTCAAACTAGAGACTATGATGTATTATTCTCTTGTTTGTTTGTACATCTGACCTTCCACATCTCTTTCTGTCCTTATTAGAGCCAGTTGTCTTTTGTCTTTGAAGACTGTAGTGTACACCTTTTGTATGAAATCCTCAGTTTTTTGGTAATTCCAAGCGTAGCCTTCATTCCTCAAAACAATGATTGACTGACAAGTTTCTAGAGAAAGCAGTTTTCTTTTTTGCCATTTGTGACCTATTATTGACCTTAAGACATGCCAGTCTATTGCATACTGTGGCAACTCAAAAACAAACACCAAGAACCAAATAGCTTCCAACTGTGTTTGATATAATGGCAAGTGATTTTCTAGTACCAAATTAGCAATTTAGCATGATTACTGAAGCACAAGGAGATGGAGTGATGCCTGCTAGAATTGGGGCCTGTCTAGATTTGATCAAAAATGACTTTTTTCAAATAATGATGGAGCTGTTTTTTACATCAGTAATGTCCTGACTAAACTTTGTGATCAGTTGAATGCCACTTTGGTGAATTAAAGTACCAATTTCCTTTCCGAAACGGCAAAATCTGTACATTATTCCAAACTTATGGTCGCCAGTGTACATGTGACATTACATATAGTTTGTTCATCTCAGCAGATTTTGGTAGGAAAATTAGCTTTGATCATGATTTTTTAAAGACAGCTCAAAGCATCTTATGAGGAACTGTTTTTTGAGCATATTAAAATTAAAATATTTACTGTGTTGACTGCTGTGATAAATCCTATATGATGTTGGATTTTCAATGTAAAACTGATAAAAGTGTTTGGCTGCTTTTGTTTGGCAGGAAGGACTCATTGGTAACAAACATCAAAAAGCTATTTGATGTAAGAATTGAATAAAGAAGAAAAACAAGATCATCTCCCCTAAGGTCAAAAAAGTACTTTAAGGTCATTTTTCCTATTGTCAACATAGTAACAGCAGCATACTGTTTCAAGGTTACAGCCCTAGCATTTTCCAATTATTCATTATGACATCTCTTTTTTGTTTAGCATGTGTTTCATATTGCTCAGTTCTCTGACTTGAAAGAGAATATGATGCTATTTTAATTTCACATCTGATTTCGGAGCTCAAACTTATCTTATCTTTATACCAAACACTAAAATCCATTACCCCACCATACTATGTGAGGTAAAAAAATCTTATAGAGGCATGATTGCTGTTAAAGGAACAGTTTACAAAAATAATAAATCTCTCATCATTTAGGCTACTCAGCCTTATACCATCTCAAACTCGTATGACTCTTTCTTCTGTGCAACACTATTGAAGGTATTTTGATGGAGATATGAAAAAAGGACCAAAAAGGATACAAAAAGGACATAAAGACAGCATGGAGTGTCGCTATCGCAAATGTTGTCTGGTGGGTGGGGGGGTGATGTAGCTTTTCTACATATCATGGCCCCCTTAGGCATATCGCAGCGCCGTTTTGCAGCCTTCTTCAGCCAGTGGCAGCCCGTTTCAGTTTTTCATCAACTGTTCGGCCCCGTTTTGCAGCCAACCCACCAAGAAAAGTTCTCCCTATGGCCAGTCCGCCCCTGCTTCTGAAGCAATACAATCGGTTTTGGGTGTACGCATGCTCTGTGAATGCATACAGTGCAATTTAGTGCTTCAAATAATTTTTGTGCCAAGACTACTGCAGATCTCAAGATTTATAGTGAAAAGGAGTTATATTTTGGTCACCCAAAACCAATCGTTTCGCTTCAGGAGACATAGATTAAACCACTCGAGTTTTATGAATTACCTAATTTATGCATTCATATTTGGAGCTTGAAAGTGTTGGACCCTATTGACTTGCATTGTATGGACAAAAACATCTCAGTTACTTTCGTAACCTCGTTCCCTGTGTCGATGTAGTGAAACTAGGGGTCGATCTTGAAAGCCCCAGACACCTTCAGATCTTTGAGGAAAGGCCAATGAGAATTGGCGAGTAGAATTTGCATGCCACTCCCCACAACATACGGGTATAAAAGGGAGCTGGAATGCAGATTCATTCAGGTTTTGCACCGAAGACCTGAGACAAGGTCCCGGCCATTACAGTGGTATAGTACAGCATGTGGCAAGAGGGACACAAAGTCTCATTCCCTCCATCAGGGAACGGAGGTTACGACAGTAACCGAGATGTTCCCCTTCTGTCACTCACTCGACGTTGTGTCGATGTAGTGACACTAGGGGTCCCTATATGAAACGCCACATGGCTGAACTGTGTTATGTGAACTGCCGATGCAGGTGTAGGCAAGTAGACATCACCAAGGCTCTCTCTGATGCAGCGATTGACATCTCATCTGGCTCGTGAGCTCCGAAAGAGACATTAGGCTGCCTGTCTCATCCCAGAACTGCCAGAAATGACAGCTGAAGTAAAGAAGGAAAGCCGTGACTGCAACGTTGCCATGGTCATGTTCTCGAAATGAGAACATGAACCATCCACAAACGCTTCCTCAATGTGATTTTGGCTAATTAACATGATTTTGGCTAATGATAATTAATTTAATAAATAAATAAATAAATAATATTTGTATTTAGACCCCCAGTAAGTAAGCTAAAGGCGGGAAGGAACAAAAAAACTCCATAAGATGTTGGTTAATGGAGAAAAATAACCTTGGGGGAAACCCAGCTCTCTGTGGGAGCCAGTTCCCCTCTGGCTAAACAACATGAATATAATGCCAATATTAGTTATTTGTGTGTAGTACAAGTCATGGTTTAATGTTAGTGAACTAAGTAAGTGTTAGGGAGCAATATTTAAACAAAAATATATTGTAATAACTGTAAGATTAATGAATAAAGTCTTAGAATTGACATTCTTGATGAACTGCGGTGTCTGAGTCCGAATCATCTTCTGAAGAATATTCCATAGTTTAAGAGCCAAATAGGAAAACCAGCTACCTTCCTTTTGTAGATTTGGATATTCTTGGTATTATAAACAGTCAGAATTTCACGATCTTAGTGAACATGATGGAATATAGAGTGACAGCAAGTCACATAAGTACTGTGGAGCTAGACCATTCAATGCTTTGCAAGTAGTTAGAAGTATTTTATAATGAATACAAAATTTAACAGGTAGCCAATGTAGCGACACTAACTTCTCCATAGATAATACTATGTTTCTGTCACGTTTAAAGTAATGAGCTTGGATTGACATATGACGGAGCTTGTCATGACATGGGTGTGGCATTAGTATTATGATTGCTTACAGGTTTCAAAGAGACCTCCCTGAAGTACTCAAGTTTTTCTAAAATGTTCAGTGCTGGTCTAAATCCATTTCACAAATATTATATAACATTCTCTATACACAAAACCATTTAAAAGTCAAATTATTTATTGATCACATTTCTTCTCTCATAAAATCTCTCTCAGAAAAGTAATTTTGTAGTGGTGATGCCGAGTCAAGGACTCAGGACTCAGAAGGCTTGATTAGATCTGCTCTCAACTGTGTAATGTCAATTCAAAGAATATTTCTGAAAATACATCTGTGTGGCTACTGAAATGTTCATTTACATGAACTAAAAGAGGGTATAGCCTGTAGTCAGACTCAATTCATCAACAGCCTATGAAAATGCAACAGGAAAATGGTCAACCCTTATGAAAAATTAGCTTGTCCTTGCAATCTTCAGTCACCATATAATAGGCCTAAAAGATTCACAATACTGCATTATACATTTTCAAATGTTTTTCAAAGTTTTTCAAATTGTTGTTATTAAGATGTATGGACCTACCATCCTTCTGCACATCACAATATACACTGGTTTAGTTGTTATCCATGTAAGGAGGATGATATGATTAATACAATATCAAGAATAATTCTAATTTAACCAATACACACACAATATTGTAAAAAGCAAACAAAATGTATTTGATGAATTGAAAGGGCATTTCACCTTTAAACCAAAAATAATTCTATGCATTTAATTTCCTTTTACTTTGACACCTGCAAGTTATATTTAATAAAATAAAATAAGTTATAAATTAAAAAAAGGAGTTATATGGTGGGCTATAATTACATTATCAACAGTGCTATATAGAGAAGAGAACCAGAATTCAAGATATGTTATTTAAGAAGGTAGATGCTAACAAACATTCAAAGTCTTCACACTTTCTGCTAAAGCTGTGTTTATATACATACATAACTGCCCCAGAGGAGCTGCAGCTTATTTAGACGCTCTTTCCAGACAACAGGAGGTGGAAGACTGAGTGCTGAGGTATCTCCAACACACTTGTTTCCACAGATGCTCTTTCTGCCCGCTGTCAGGGAGAGACTGTCAGTGGAAATACACACTCCCTCAGGAGCTAGTTACAGAACAAACAATAAAAGCCCAGATACCTTAAAATAGCATAAAAAGACATCTCCTTGAGCCTCTCATGTACAATAGCTAGGCTTTCAGTAAGCACATTTAGAAGAGTGTGAGAAAATACAACATGCTCTTACACTAATGAGGTTTTCATAAGAATCAACAAGTCAAATTCCCCAGTGTACTCTATTTACTCTAGTCATGGACAGTCATGGAAGAACTCTCATAGAGCAAAGTGCAACAATAAATAACATTTAGCAGTACATTCAATACTATATACTATAGGCTAGGTGTTTAAACAGATATCTGGATTTGATCTGATTCCAATTTCACTAGAGATTCATTTGGGTATATTTCAGTCATAATGCATATTTTGCGTACATGTGAAAAAAAAAAACATTCTCTCTCAGCTAAAGCTTTAAATTATACACTCTACTATAACATTCTAACTTGGTACATTACGAAAATGTGAATTAAAAAATGTACAATAGTAACTAAACTATGCAGTTGCTATTTATTTAACAGACATAATAATCAACACAACCAGAACTAAAGTAAACTTTGAAGTAAATATCATTCTTGGTATTTTTAGAATCAATATCAGGATTGTTAAAATTAAGATTGTGATTTTTACCCCACCCTACTATGTATTATACTATATTATTATAGTATAGACCTATACATTAAGGTTATTCTCATAGGAATTGTCAAATAAAGACCATTTGCAGCAGAACATATTTTTATCCAGAATATTGTATACAGAACAGCTGATGTAAATTCTTCATGTATTCGGTTCTTCAGTCAATGAGACAGGAAAGAGCCAGACATCTAGTAACATCACAACAGGCTCTTGATGGCATTATCTAATATTTTCAAGAGATTCTTGATTGCTGTATCACAGAAAATGAAAAAGATGACTCACATAATTACTGTGTGAAATTTGAAATGTGCTGCATTGGGTGCTAACAAACAATTTCCATGCTCTGTCATGAACGCATTATAAAAATATTATAATAATAAAATAAATATTAAAACTGGCAATATAACCACAAATGTTCCATTGTAACCATTGTTACTTTAACAATACAGACTTTGGCCTGAACATTCTGAACATACTTCCCCTTGCACTCAGCCTGGCTGGAGAGTTCAAATCAACACTTAGCTAAAGTGAAATCTCAGTGTGAGAGAGCTCTCCCAGGTGAATGTGCAGCATCACTAATGGCCTTGTTCGGGGTCCGGCCAGCACAACCTGTCGATACAATTCCCTTCCGCCTTTTCCGGCTGCCAGGTCCCATCTGGAGCCAATTCATGATTTCAGGCAGTGTGCACCTTTCACCAGCCACTAGCTCTTGCTCGACGGTAACATGCACTCTCCATCCGGCGAGTCCTCTGTCCCCCACACCTTCTCCCTCCCGTTAAGTCCCATGTTCACCGTGACAGCCCCTGGAATGTGTCCCCATAAGTCAACCTGAACTTTAATGGTTCAGGTAAAGCAAAAGCACTGCTGTCACTCAAGACAGAGCCCTGCAGCATAAACATCCTTTATGACTTTACCCACTGAAAGTATATTTACTATTCTGTGCTTATTCAGGAAGGAACTGAATATAGACACATAAAGAGCTGACATACAAAAAGCAGATTCTGCTATCAAAAATTCATTTTACCAAGATGTCATGCTATTTTGAATTTAACATGCTGTATAAAACTTAAATGAAATGTGTTTTTTATTATTATTATTCAAAGGTTAATTGCATTGAAAATAGCACTTTTTTTTCTTATTTAATCCGAAGAATGTGTTCCATTGCCATGACCAATGAAATATCACCCATCTCATTTCTTTAGTTTCATCAGGATGTGAAAGTCAGGTGCTGCAGTCATCCTGCTGTTGCCTGGACATGCATGATTCATTCGTTTTAGACAGAGATGACCTTGATCTCTCTCTCTATCTCTTTTCCTCACAGCATTGCTGCTCCTCTACAGATATACTTTGGATGAATCACAATTTCAAAAGTTTTAAGAGGAAGTCAGGAGAGCTGTTTTCCTACCATTTAGGAGCAATGAGAAACCTTGCACTTGCTCAGTGACAAAGAATAACCAAGAAATTGTCTAATACAGTTTCCACACTGCAAAAGAGGAATTTGAACAAATAATTTATTATGATTGTTTGATAATCTGCCATTTATTAATGCCAAGGAGATGCCATCTAAAGATATCTTTCCACTAAATTTACAGAATATTTTTTTATGAGGAACAAATGGTGCATAAAATTATTAATTGCTTTTGACTCATATTTTGCTATTTAATGGGTAAGGATTTCCAACTGTCCATAAGATTTTTGATATATTTTAAGCTGAAGGGTGTCATTTCTGTGCCGCTGTAGCGTTACTGAACAGAATTTCAAAAATCAAAATGTTTAAACAGCTATCTGAATACACCCTTGTCTATTTTTCATTGAACAAACAGATAGCCCTGCCCCTAACTCCATGCCATTAGTTAAGTCTATGTTGTTGGGGCTGGACAGGCCACTCAAAACCAAACAGAGGAATTAATATAGTGCCACAGAGACACAGTGTTTAAATTTTTCAAGAAAATGAAACTACGAATGGTCTACTTATAGTTGTCTCTCATACTAAGCTAGAAAAGAAGAAATTATTTTTGCACAGAAAAAGTTATAAACTTTAGCTTTAATAGTTTTTAATATGATATAAAACCCAGAAAGGTCGACAGAGATATGCAATATTTGTGATATTAGATATACATTTCAAACGATTAGAGCAGTCTAATTAAAATTTGAATATTCATATTTGTTTTTTAAATATGCACATTTGAACGCTAAAACTGCACATTTGAATTTTGGATGTGTGCCAAGCACTGGCGATGACTTCAGACCAGTCGCATTCTTGCGCTAAAAAGGCTAGATGAAGTGAAACAAAATACAGTTTAACAAAAACCAGGTGTCTCGAGATGCATTTTAAAGTTCTTTTTAACTTTACACTGCATTTAAAAAACAGTGCTCCTGCACAAGACGCTGAATAAACAAAAACAATGCGAAAAAGGGCATTTACATAAAAAAACTAATGGTAAACTGGATGGTTTCAAAAGCATTCGGTGTGAACAGTGCTTTATAGTAGGTGGAGGTCTTTCCGTCGTTGCGTCTTGTACTCTTATCAGCATTTCTCAGATTAAACAATGGGTTTGTCTGTAATGGAGTTCAAGTTGGAAATTAATGTCTTGAGATCCTTGTGTTCTGTTCCTTTCTGTTGTGTTCCGTCTGTTTGAACAGCCCCTGACCAGGGATCATGAGCCGATTTACCACCAAGTTCAGCCAAATACCACTGCTATCTGGGAATAATTCTAACCTACATACAGCTGTAATGAAAACCACTGTGGTATATCGCTGTTATTATGAAGTTTGAGTTTGTGGTAGTATATGCTGTGGTACCAGTGCAAGTATAACATCATGTTAACACAGAACTTCCTATTGAAGCATTCCCCCTCGTTTCACATATCACTTAAAATTTTAGAATATGAACAGACTAAAACAATATATTTTTATTTTATGCACTTTAGTTTAAAATGTAATGTTTTTTTTAACTGCCAGGAATGTTCTTTGCAATAATATAACACAATGCTATATGGTTATATGTATTCAATGTGCTCGCTTGTGGACTAAGGAAATAGCGTCACTTTAAATAGTCAGCTGACTTTAAAATTTGAATTTTTACATTTTTTAAGGTAACAATTTGAGTTGGCTGCCCAATTGACAGCTCTACTAACAATCTTGAGTCATGGTATTTAGGGTAATGCTCTCAACTAAAAACTGTCTTAAAACAACCTACTCTGTTTAATGTACTTTGCATTACAATTACAGGGAGAGTTCTCTGCCATGTTACACGTGAGTGGACAGGAGGCTATAGATAATTAACAGTAGGAACAATTTGATTTGACAAACTTAAAGCTGAACTACATAACTTTGTGCTCTGTAGCGACATCTGTAGTTGAAACTTAAAATTGCAAGCAATTTATGGAAGAAATCTAAACACAAGTCGTGTTTCGGCACAGCTCTTCAGGCAGATGAATCTCATGATTTGAGTTTACCTGGACATCGTCTGTTTGTGATCATGTCAGGAAATATTCAGAGCCGGAGTCATAACATGCTATGTTTATGTTGATATAATGTTATACGATTAAATATTAAAAACTGAAATATTACTTTTCTGAAGATAAACAATACTCATATTCACATATGTTGAATTAATGAATTTTATACTTATAATACTTTTCAGACACTACACTAAAAGCGCTTTTACATAAAGCAATTGATAAATGACATTGATAATGCAAGTGAATATTAATACTAAAATAATATGTCAATGCAATGCTCACAATAACACAGTAAACTAAAAACATAAAACAAGGATTCAATTATGATGGAAATAAAATATACTTTATTAAACATGACAAAAATGTGCTTAAATAAGCAATGTAACAAGAAGTCAATTTCAGAAGTCATAAATATTAATAAACATATCACACAGGGGCGGAGCTATGGGGTGGCTGTGGGCAACATGGACGGACACCTGGACACCACAGTTGCAATTGCCATTTCTGTCATTTTTTGTCTTGGGCAAAACTTTGTCTTTCTACAACAACAACCATTTTTGCATACTTTTCCATTAAAAAAAATCACTTACAGCACCTTCAAAGCAGGTAAACAACTTCGTCAAATGGATAACAGATAAACATCCATCCAGATTGTTGTGATGCTGTCTGGACTGAACTGTATTTTCTTTCTATTTTTTAATGGCAACTCTCAAACTAAAACCGTAAATTACCGCCATCTACTGTTTACATGGGAACGAGACAGCCAGTTCTTCTTTCCAATGTTCACAGACATGAGGTAATGACGCAAGGATATGAAGATATTTTTGGAGCAAAACAACTGAGTGCCTGTGACAGTGGAATTTGTAGTTGTAGAAATTAGCCACACATGTGTATCAGTAAATTTGAAGTCACAGAGAAAAATGTTTTAAGAGTTGCAAACTTGTAGATTTTGTTTCTCTCCCACAAACATAACACAACAGTTACACCTTCTCAAATTCTTCATTACTGGTGCACAAATCCTGTTCTACGAATCACAAACTACTCATACGCTCACATTTTTGCTACAGTTGCTGCAGTGAATATGCTGCAAAACACATTCACACATCAAAAAATGTCACAGACAAATTTTACTCATCCGCAAATCAGTATGTGAATTCATCCAATGAGAGTTGCACAGTTGTAGAATATTTTCTCACAAATATTTTTTTTTCTAGCACAAACACAAGCACATAATTACAACTGCTTGAGTCTATTCGTTGGCGGAAATTTCACGAGCATCTTCCCGAACTGGCAGTGGCAAATACCAATAAAGGAATGTTTTTTCTTTCTTTTTTCTGAAATCGCTCACCGTTATACTTGTTTATAGTTTAAATATGTGCATTGGTCAGCTACGGTTGGTAATCAGTGATTCTTAGTTAGGTTAGCCTTTCATGTTTTGCTATTCAGTCGTCTCATATTAAATGATATATTCCTTATATTCTCTTCTGCTTTACCTTCTAAATAAATGACTAAATATCATAAGTATGCACCTAATGTAAGATTACGCTTATGAGAATTTACCATGGGTACCATGTTTTAATTTTTTTGGTGGATAGTAATTTTTATATGAATACCATAGTAAAGTAAAGGGATGTCAGAGTTTGCACTATAGAAGGCAATTTTCCCAGTAATTATTACGCGTGCGGGCAGTGAAAGGTGCCTGCCACGAGCGTGTGAGCTCGTGAGCGTGGCCTCCTTTTATACCCGTATGTCCGGGCGAGTGGCATGCAAATTCCACACGCCATTTTCCATTGGCCTTTTCTCAAGATCAGAGTTGTGTGGGCTCCACAGGAGCGACCCCTAGTGTCAACTCATCGACACAACGTCGAGTGAGTGACAGATAGGGAACTACAAGTTTGCAACCCTTAAAACATTTTTCTCTGTGACTTCAAATTAACTGATACGCATGTGTGGCTAATCTCTACAAATACAAATTCCACTGTCACAGGCACTCAGTTGTTTTGCTCCAAAAATACCTTCATACAAGGATGCTTGAGTGGTGGTGGTGTAGTGGGCTAAAGCACGTGACTGTTAATCAGAAGGTCGCCGGTTCGATCCCCACAGCCACCACCATTGTGTCCTTGAGCAAGGCACTTAACTCCAGTTTGCTCCAAGGGGATTGTCCCTGTAATAATTGCACTGTAAGTTGCTTTGGATAAAAGCGTCTGCCAAATGCATAAATGTAAAAATTCAACTAATTTTATAGGCTTACCGCAGTGAATCAGGGTAAGGTAAGAACATTGTTTTGAACACTGCTTGTTTATGTACTCAATGAATAATAGCAATTTGTAAAAATATTTACCAAAGAATCTTACATAGTGCAGCTTTAAATGTGAAGATTTTATGGTCTGGCTTTTTGTCAAAAAATCTATTTTGAAAATATAAAAAAATAAAAATTATCTTAAAACATAGAAAAATAAAACCTCTCCTCAAAAAGCTGAGAAGTATCATTCATGTCTGAGACACAAACAGTGCGGGATAAATTTTATACTTAGGGTTAGGATTACCTAACCAAACTGATCTCACGTTGAATTTGGTAACAGCAGGTTGAAAGTTCTTCTGCTGAAATCAGTCTGAACTTTCCGAAATTCGAATTATCACTGCCCCCGGTGGCCAAAGCTGGAAGTGTAGTTGAAATTATGGGCAAATTTGAGCTCCAGTTTCCAGGTGAAATGTTCACAGAGTGGCACCAAACGTGAGTTGCAAGGTAAGTTGTTTTTAGTTGTAAATGATGTAAATCAGTCAACAGGAATCCATATTTTACTAACCATACTTTACACCCTAAACCAAACCACAACCCTAAACCTAACTATCAGTGGGGTAAAAATTGGATTTTAGAGGGAAAATGGAACCTTCAAATCACGCTTATCATGGATTATGTGATAGCATTTTCTTGGTTTCCGTTGGACCAGAACCCATGTTCTGAGGCTGCTCAGTAGCACCACAGAAAAAGTTTAAAGATGTCTGATGGGAGATGTTGATGTTCGATATTGTCGATGTCAGGGTATTGGAACATATGGTAGCAACATATCAGTAACCGTGTGATCATGTTAAACCATAAGTATGATCAATAGTAACAGTAATGCTTGCCTTAGCAATGGACAAATGGCAAATAGAAAAACTGACATAATTACAATTTCTAAACAGTACTTGCTTTATCCAAGGACACACTAAAGATATTGGTACCTTTATAACATTCTGAAAGTATTCTAATCTAAAGCTCATACATCATAAGAATATGACATAATCAAAGTATTAAATCGACATGATGATAGGTAAAACTATAGCTCATACCACTCTGATAAATGGAAATGAGACACATTTATCTCTGTCTATCAAGCACATCGATAGCTCTGGTGAAAATTTGAAATCTAGTCTTAGAAGGAATGAAAAAGAAAGCAGACCACAGGGCCAGCATAATCCCTCTGGAAAACTTGTCAATCCATCAGAGAAAACTGGATCTGAGTCAGACTTTTTTCCCCCATTGGACCTATAAAGAGTTTTATTACATAGCTGGTTTAATATCTCTGGACTTGTCTGGTAGGAATGGGAGGACCTTTAATAGATCCATTGATGTGAGAAACTATGGCTTACATTTAGTATGGATGAAAATAAGATCCACTAGACGAGGATTACAGCTGATTTCAGGAATGTATGAATGTATTGATTATAAACACATCTTAAACCTGTTCACAGATTGTAAGCACCAGGAGAAACATCAAGCACTGGAAAAAGAACACTAATCCATCATCTCAAAATTCATACGCAGTGATTCACAGCTTTTATCATTAATCATGTGACTGATTAGCCTATGCCTGGCAAACCGTAACAACTTTTATATTACAGAAGCAGCAAGCTGGTCAAATTATTATTTCTTCTCCACTCGTGTGACCAAATGGAACCTCAAAAATGATTCCTATATTCAAAAAGGTTTCCTGAACATTCTCCACTTGGCAATGGCTGGGCATACAGATATTCCCACCCTAAACATACAGCATTGACTGGCCAATGTTGCCATGTTGGGCTGGTTGAAGGCTTGTGATCAATGCCTTTTTCAGGTATCAATAATCTGAAGATTTTCCAGATGATTATCAATATATATGGATTTTTTTTTTTTTTCATATTTTTTTTTTCCAGATATAAATAGGGCTGCTCATTGCACAATAGTATTTGTCTTTATTTCTCTCAAATTTCTCAACACAACTGTGCATGAACAGACAAGGTGAGTTCTAAAATTATTTTCTATTAAGGTACATGCGCACACACCACAGGCTCACTGATTCTGGAGACTGTTAAAAGTCCTGCAGCACCATGGAGCTCAACTCGCATAGTTTTCTAATAAATTCGCCCTAAATAATTATCAAAGGACATAGATTATTTACTCAAGTCATTACTGGATGGTAAATTGTGTATAAGTATCTTTCATAGAGTTTGCACGATGCATTTTCAGACCTTTTTATTGCTACATAGAGTGAAATTGGCAAATTAATGTAACCATTTCAAATAGTTTAGTTTGTACAGTTACACCAGTTCCCTGTCTGTCGCTCACTCGACGTTGTGTCGAATGAAGCGTCATATGGGGACTTTCTTGAAGGCCTCGGTTACCTCTGAACTTGAGAAAAGGCCAATGAGAATTTGGCAGACAGAATTTGTATGTACCTCCCCCAGACATACAGGTATAAAAGGAGGGAATCGTGCATCTGTTCATTCAGATTTCTTCTTTGGAGCTGAGCGGTTGTGCGATCAGCGAGATCACTGAGATCACTTCTGTTCCACTCACCTCTGTAGAGCACCTCTGTCGCGACAGGGCACACCCAGGCAGGCGGTCCATCTGATTTGGGAGTGGTTTGACAAAGCACAGGTAGACCTGTTTGATTCCTAAGAGACCTCCCACTGCCCGCTCTGGTACTCCCTAGTGGAGGCTCCCCTTGGGATAGACGCGCTTGGCTGCGCAAGTACGCATTTCCCCCAGTGAGCCTACTTTGACGGGTGCTGTGCAAGGTCAGGTAGGATGAGGAACAATCACGTCCACATCTGGCCCCTGGACGGGATGTGGAAGATCTAAGTGGCCTTCCACCTGCTGTCATAGACACAATCAACCAATCCAGAGCTCCATCTGCCAGACAACTTTACGCCCTGAAGTGGCGCTTGTTCGTGAATTGGTGTTCTTCCCGATCTGAAGACCTGCAGAGATGCACAGTCAGGTCAGTGCTCTCATTTCTGCAGGAGAGGCTGGAGGGGAGGCTGTCCCCCTCCACCTTGAAGGTTTATGTAGCTGCTATACCGGCTCACCACGGCGCAGTGGACGGTAAGTCCCTAGGGAAGCATGATCTGATCATCAGGTTCCTTAGAGGTGCCCGGAGGCTGAACCCTCCCAGGCCATGCCTGTTCCCCTCATGGGATCTCTCCGTGGTCCTTTCAGACCTTCAGAGACCCCCCTTTGAGCCACAAGAATCAGTTGAGCTCAGAGCCCTCTCCTTGAAGACGGCCCTCCTGATCGCGCTCGCCTCCATCAAGAGGGGTGGGGACCTACAAGCTTGCCTGGAGTTCGGTCCGGCAGACACCCATGTCGACCCACCCATCCTAAGACCGCGACAGGGCTACGTGCCAAAGGTTCCTACAACCCCCTTCAGGGACCAGGTAGTGAACCTGAAAGCACTGCCCCGGGAGGAGGCAGAACCAGCATTTTTGTTGCCGTGTCCGGTGCATGCTTTTTGCACATATGTGGATCGCACGCAGAGCTTTAGTTGCCCTGAGCAGCACTTTGTCTGCTTTGGTGGACAGCAGAAAGGGAACACTGTCTCCAAACAAAGGCTATAACACTGGGTTGTTGATGCCATCGCTTTGGCCTATCACACCCAGGCTTTGCCCGCCCCCTTGCGAGTTCGAGCACACTCGACAAGAAGTGTGGCATCCTTGTGGGCACTGGACAACGGCACCTCCTTAGCAGACATCTGCAGAGCAGCGGGCTGGGAAACACCCAGTACCTTAATGAGATTTTACAATCTCACGGTTGAGTTGGTCTCGTCCCGTTTTCTCTCAGGTCTGAGCACGTAGAACTCGGGAATACGGAACGTCTGATCGGGTGTTCCACTTTCACATAGCGCCTTTCCCCTCCACTGAACGTGATCACGTGCACTCTTTCGCCCAGGAGAGGCTACTAAACTCGTGCTCCCTGGATTTCTTTCCTCCCTAGCACTCTGGTCCAAATATTCAGCGGAGGAATTCCCCGACCAGACCCACTACGGGTACTAATTCATCTGTACTGGAATGGGTGCTCCACAGGATGGGCCTTCATGGATTAATCCCCCTGTGAGTATTTTCCATGGTACAATCCCCCTACTGGCTGACCCGTGTCTCCCTTGGGCAGTCCCCGCTGCTCCCACCGGTCACTGTGTTTGTAGCAACTACCACCGTGCCATTTCCACATGTTGCCTGAAAACCTATGACGTATTTTGCCACAATTTTTCTCCCCCCAGCCTGGGCAGGCAGTGGTCTCTGCAGGGTCTTTTCCCCCTGAAAGAATAGGAGTTGGAAAAGAACAATTGCCCAAGCCGATTTAACTCAATGTGAGAAACATAGAGAGAGAAAAGGAACCTAAAAGGGACCACTGTAATGACCGAACCTTATTCTCGGCTCCTCAGTGCAAACCTGAATGAACAGATGCACGATTCCCTCCTTTTATACCCATATGTCCAGGTGAGGGACATGCAAATTCTGTAGGCAAAATTCTCATTGGCCTTTTCTCAAGTTCAGAGGTAACCGAGGCCTTCAAGAAATTCCCCTAGTGTCGCTTCATTCAACACAACGTCTCGTTCCCTCCTTCAGGGAACGGAGGTTACAATAGTAACCTAAACGTTTCATACACTAGCCTGCAAACTCATCAACATCACTTTAATTCTTGAACAAGTACAAAAACCTTTGAAACTTTGGACTGTCTTCAGATCGTAATGTGTGCATAATGCCTTGTCTATGCAGCAACTGTCTTCAGTAAATGTTATGTCCCCCTTGTGGTCTCCCAAAGCTCTTACATCAGACTAGATTGAATGGAATGCAACTGGCAGTGAATTAAAAGCACACAAATTAGGCTTCTAAATTAAATGTCATCTGATGTTAATATATTTATGACTCAATGTATCGATAAATTTACTTACAGATCAATAATCCATGTATTGATATTTTATGACATGCCTTGCTGGTTGGGATGCTTTTTTGAAAGTGCCACAGAGCCACGGTCTGGCTACAGATGCTACAGTACGAATGGCTTTCCATGTATTAAGCGGAGATATTATAAAGTATTCAAACATCGCACACATACACACACACACATACACACACACACTTCACCTTTGAAAGCATAACCTAAGGTTCAGATACTACTGTAGAATGAGATTCTATGATAAACATCACCATCTTGCCATCTTAATAGAGCCTAAATACAGACAGTGGATCTTTTGAAAGCAAAGCTCCCAGTGAGCTAGACAGCACAAGCTTGTTTGGCTTATCTTTTTTCTTTGAAGGGCAAACAAAAAGGGCAACAGAGACCGGCATGTAATTTGAGGTAAGTGAGTGCATCAAAGACCAGAGTTTAATCCCTGATTCATTCTAAATTGGAACATGGAGGGTTGTCAAAGCAGCTCATTTGAGAATGAATTTGGGGACATCATCTTTTCCCCTGGATTAAGCGTATCTTAGTTTAGACGAAAGGCAGACATCAACAATTTAATATGAGCAGAGAAAATCTATACTTAGGCTTTTTCATAATTTCTTAATGACAGACTTTTGATCTCTCTTTTCTAGTGTTTTTCCCATAGTGTCACAGGATCCGCTGTTTTAATATGTCTTCTCCATTTGGCCTGATACTTTGCATCTTCTGGGGTGAGGTCCATGGCCCACATTTCTTTGCAATGCTGTCCAGTCACCGCTTCTTTGGTCTTCCACGTGGAGGGCAGACTACTGGGTAAAAATGGAGGGCCTTTTCTTTCCTCATAGTTCTCATCAATGCAAATAATTTGACCATACTAGCGGAGGCTTGCTTATATATAGGTTTGGGGAGTAAAGGAATACATGTAATGGGATTACGTATTTAAAATACAAAATATAAGTAACTGTATTCCACTACAGTTACAAATTAAATCACTGATCTTTCCTCATAGTTCTCATCAATGCAAATAATGTGACCATACTAGAGAAGGAGTGGTTCCCTCATCCTTTCCGCAATCAGGGCAACTCCAAGTCTTTGTCGGATGTCCTCATTCTTTTCATGGTCAAGGTGGGTCAACCTGAGTGTCTACCAGAGCATCTTCATCTCCATGGTGTGGAGGACTTGCTCCTGCTTCTTTGTCATGTCCATCACTCTGCCTGGTAGAGGGCTACAGGACACACTATGGTCTTACAAATTTTTGCCTTGAGGTATTCGGGCATCTTCTTATCGCAGAGGACTCCGGTGACCTGTGTCCACTTGGACCATGCCATTTTGATTCCTGCCTGAGAGTCAAGAATGGTGTTGCTATCTGATCTGACCAGGGACCCGAGATATTTGAACTATGTGGTCTTCTTCAAAACCTTCAATGCTGATGATACCATTGGTTTGGGGGCCACACTCCAAGTACTCTGTCTTTTTATATCCATTCTCACGAAGCCGATCTTTCCAATTCTGCTCATGGTGTTGAAGCGCAAGGCGGGTCTCTTGTGAAAATGCCACATCATCTGCATACAGGAGTGTCCAGGGGAGCAGCGATTGCAAGTCAGCCATCACCGTCTCCATGCAGAGGACACTCTGCACCAGATAACTTCCAATGCTCATGTCAAAAGCTTGACATACATATGATAAAAGCTTTTCATTGGCTCAGGGGTAAAGGCAAACAAGCCCCTCAGTCCATTGTTAAATGCTCGTTGCACATGCACATGACATTTTCCAGATCTCCATTGATTTACAGTGAGGATGAAGGGCTAGCCCCACGCATAGCAAATGAGAAAGATTAAACGGCTTTTACGCAACATACCTTCATAATAACACAATTTCTCAAAAGCATATATACTTTTTTACTTGTATAATGGACATAAAACACATTTAAGTTGTGGAAATTATATTATTTCTCAAAATACATTTATGATGATGCCATACAATTTACACAACAGTGCCACCTCTGGCAGGGCTTAGCCACACATGCCCCTAATGTAGAGACGCTGCTGCTAATGAGGTCATTAGTAACTAATGTATTCATAGTGTAATCATACAGCTAGCTTAAAGAGAGGAAAAACTACAGGTTCAGTTCTAGTGACTACTGTATATCAGCTTTTTCCTCAACTAGACAAATACAATTCTTTTATAGGTTATGAATAGGACAGATTTTTGAAGTTTTTGCTAAATTCACTCTCATGTTGCTCTCTGTAATGTATTATAATCTACTTCTATAGTAAAATAATTTAAATTACATTATAAGAGAAAATAGTCATATTTGTAACTAATTAAATAGTTTATAGGCTAATTCTCTGATCATTCACTCACCCTTATGCTGTCTGAAACTAGCATGACTTTCTTTCTTCTGCGGAATACAAAAAGAACACATAAATGAGAGAAGCTCGATTACACTTCCTCACACTTGACTCATTCCCCGAATGCTATACACAAGCTTCCCTCATAATCACATCAAAGAACCTGCAGATGTCAACATTTATCTTGAAAAAGGAGTTACATTTTGGTATTTATCTTATTCAAAACAAATCGTTTTGCTTAAGTAGACATAGATTAAACCACTGAAGTCGTATAAAATTAACTTTGAGTTGAGTAAATGATGAGAGAATTTAAATTTGGCATGAAATATTTCTTTACATCTAGTGATATACATGATGTAACATGAAAAGTGATGTTTTTCCCTTACTTGCTTCTAAACTAACCAAAGGTATCTATATTTATATATAGGTTTGGGGAGTAAAGGTATACATGTAATGGGATTACGTATTTAAAATACAAAATATAAGTAACTGTATTCCACTACAGTTACAATTTAAATAATTGGTAATTAGAATACAGTTACATTCAAAAAGTATTTTGATTAATGAAGAGATTACTTTGCATTTCAATGTCATTTGTTTTATTTAATATTTTGTCCTTTCAGATGAAAAACATTTATATAAATAATGCAATTCAAAGTGCATTAGAACAATGGTGAAACACTTTCTTATGATGTGTTACATTCATACGAGCACACAGAGAAGTAAGTTTGAAGTAAATTTGTAGCAAAAGAAATATTGTCAGCTTTACGCTAAGCTAAAATGCTAATTCTAGCTATTTTACATGCACGTTACCAGGCACAATCTATTTATTTTTATCAAGAAAATTCACGTTGGATCATAATTTTTTTTCTAGTAAAACCTTATCTTGATAAAAAAAAACGTTTTTACTGAAAAAGTGTTTTCCTGTAAAAATATCAAAAAATCATTAAATCACGGTCAGTTTGATTTATCTTGTTTTAGAAACAATACTGCATTAGATATTTAGGTTTTTCAGTGAATGTATTTTTAACATTGTATTTTGTAAATGTTTTTGTCTTACTGTGCTGGCAGAGTTTTTATAGTCAAAACAAGTAATGAAGAAGTAATCAAAAGTATTAAGTGTCACGGTATTTAATCCTATGTCTCTTCCTTGTCTCGTGCCTTGTTCTTAGTGTGTGTTGTGTGGGTGCGTGAATGTGTGGGCGTGTTGTTTGTACTATGATTAGCGCTCTGCCGCAATCACTCCTCTCACCAGCTGTTACTCATTCCCATTCCCTTTAAATTCTCACCACTCTCTCATCTCCTTGTCAGATCGTTGTTTGTGATGTCCGGTGTTGTTCGCTCTTCAGAGTTCCAGTCCAGTTCTCTCGTTGTCCCTGTTTCGGGTCCTGTTTGCTGTTACCCGGATTCGCCGTGTCTGTTCAACACTTCTCTTCACTCTTCTCACCACGATCATCTGACCATTGGAGACTCTGCTGCCACTAGACCATCACCCCGACTTTTCCCCTATCTTCTCAATTTGACTGTCAATAAACTAATTGTCAACTTGCAACTTGCTTCCTAGCTTCATTACGCCACAGAACGATCTGACCACAAGATGGAAGCAGCGAGTAACAATTCAGACAGCCTAGAAGAATTCGTGATGAACAGCAGACTTCGTGATGGAGAACCAGGAGAAGAATCTCAATGACACGGCTCAGGCTGTCCAGGCTCTAGTGGCGCAGGTGTCCGGACTCACCCAGCAAATTCAACTTCTGCGAGCTCCCACTGCGCCACCCGCACCGCTGATTCCTCAACCACCACCAGCTCCTCCCAGTCGGAGCCCCGCCTACCGGTTCCAGAGCTATATTCAGGTGAACCTAATTTTTGCCGAGCTTTTCTAACACGATGCTCAATGCATTTTTCTTTACAACCCAGAACATTCTGTGATGAAAGAACCAAGGTCGCTTTTGTCCTGACGCTACTTTCTGGGAGAGCTGCCCTTTGGGGAACGGGCGGTGTGGGAGAATCAAGATGAATGCTGCACCTCTTTTCAAGCACTCTCCGCGGAGATGAAGCGAAGCTTTCGACCGTGCTGTCTCCGGTAGAGAGGCAGCCAGAGTGCTGGTCGACTTAGCGCCAGGGGAGAGATCTGTATCAGACTTTTCTATCGAAGTTCGGACGCTAGCGGCGGAGAGCCAATGGAACGAGGAGGCGAGTGGGACATGTTCCTGCATGGGCTGGCTGATCGCGGCCCAAAAGGAGATATACGCCATGGATCTCCCCACCAAGCTAAACGATTTGATCGCTTTGGCGCTTAGAGTGGACGCAAGGTTATCCAGAATGGAACAGCTGAGTACAAACCAACCGCCCCTTGAGAGGATTAGGCGGTCAATGTTCTGGAGGCGGGACGCTGCTCAGCCCCGCTCTGTGATCCCGAGCCCATGCAGGTGGGTCGAGCCCGGCTTTCCGGAGGAGAAGGAAAGGCGGAGATCCCAGGGACTGTGTTTGTACTGTGGTGGTGCTGGACATTTTGCCTACAACTGTCCTTTAAAAGGATCCGCCCGATAGCAAGTATGAGGCTACTATCGGGTGGGATCTCCGCCGAGAAGACCTCATCCACATCTACCCTCCTTCCGTAAGTCTTCAATGGTCTAATCACCGCCACGACTGTCGAAAGCACTTCTGGATTCTGGGGTCGAAGGAAATTTCATGGACTACACTTTTGCACTCAACCACCAAGTCCCCTCAAGTCTCTCACTCACCGGATCGCTGTTCACGCCTCAATGGCCAGAAACTTCCCACCATTTCCCTAGCCACTGAAGACATCACTCGCCACGCCAGGCAATCACACCGAGACCATCTCCTTCTACATACTGGACACTCCTCTTGCCCCCATCGCCCTTGGTCATCCCTGGCTCACCCATCACAACCCTAAAGTGGACTGGCAGTCTAAGTCTGTGTCAGCGTGGAGCACTCAATGTCATAAGTCTTGTCTTGTTTCTGCCTGTTCGCCTGTTTTTGTCCCTGTTTTTCAGGAAGAGGCGGTGGATTTATCTAACGTGCCCGCGGAGTACCTGGACCTGAAGGAGGTGTTCAGTAAGTCTCGGGCGCTTCTCTCCTCCACATCGCCCCTATGACTGTGCCATAGAGTTATTGCCAGGTACATCTCCGCCTAAGGGCAAGTTATATTCACTCTCGATTCCAGAGAGGGAGGCTATGGAGAAATATATTTCTGATTCTCTAGCTAATGGATTCATCCGCCCTTCCTCTTCAGCCGGGGCGGGATTCTTTTGTGGGGAAGAAGGATGGATCTCTGCGACCTTGCATTGATTACCGGGTTGAACAACATCACGGTAAAGAATACTTATCCTCTACCGCTGATGTCTTCAGCTTTTGAGAGGTTGCAGGAGCATCTATCTTCACGTAAATTGGATTTACGTAATGCTTATCATTTGGTCCGCGATCAGGGAGGGGGATGAATGGAAAACCGCTTTTAACACCCCCAGGGGCACTTTGAATACTTGGTCATGCCGCTCGGCTTGTCCAACTCCCCAGCGGTCTTCCAGGCACTCGCCAATGACGTGCTGCGAGACATGGTTGATCAGTTCATATATGTTTACCTGGATGACATATTGATTTTTTCTCCTTCTCTCCAGGAACATGTGCAGCACGTCCGCTAGTGCTTCAGAGATTGCTAGAGAATGGGCTTTTGTCAAGGCGGAGAAATGCGCTTTTCATGCACAGTCTGTTCCTTTCTTAGGGTACATCGTGTCGGTTGAGGGAATGCGATGGATCCTGAGAAGATCAAGGCTGTGGTAGATTGGCCAAGTCCAGAGTCTCGTAAGGCCCTACTGAGATTCCTGGGGTTCGCCAATTTCTACCGGCGCTTCATTCGCAATTTCAGTCAACTAGCCACACCTCTGACCGCCTTGACCTCCCCAGAACAACGCTCAGGTGGTCAGACGCAGCTGAGGCTGCGCTTGCCAAACTGAAAGGTTGCTTTGTTTCAGCCCCCATCCTGATAACCCCTGATCCATCACGCCAGTTCGTGGTGGAGGTCGATGCATCAGAGGTGGGGGTAGGCGTAGTGCTATCCCAGCTGCTCTCCTTCAGACGACAAGATACACCCTTGCGCTGCTTTTTTCTCATCGCTTGTCCTCGGCCTAACGTAATTATGACATTGGTAACAGAGAGTTGTTGGCAGTCAAGTTAGCTTTGGAGGAATGGCTCACTGGTTGGAGGGTTCGGGGTACCTTTTATCGCCTGGACCGATCACAAGAATTTGGAATATATTCAGCACAGCTAAAAGATTAAACTCCAGGCAGGCTCGGTGGGCTCTTTTTTCGGTCGCTTTGATTTTACTCTCGCATCGCCCGGTTCCAAGAACATCAAACCCGATTCTTTATCACGTATTTTTGATCACTCCAACGCTCGCCTACTCCTCGAAAGTGCATTTTACCAGAGACTCTATTCATCTCTACACTCACATGGGAGATCGAATCAAGGTCAAGACGGCCTTAGAAGGGGTAACGCCCGGCTCGGTGCCCACCGAACCGCTTGTTTGTGCCGGAGGGGTTACGGTCCAGCGCTATTCAGTGGGGACATTGTTCTAATGTGGCTTGTCATCCAGGAGTTAATCGAACTAAGTTTTTAGTCAAGCAACGCATTCTGGTGGCCTTTGATGGCTCGTGGACGCTCACAGTTTTGTTTTGGCTTGCTCAGTCTGCGCCACTGGTAAGAGTTCCAATCGACCCCAGACGGGTTACTTCAACCGCTGCCGGTGCCATCGAGACCCTGGTCCCATATCGCTCTAGATTTTATCACCGCCTCCCACCCTCACAGGGACACACGGTAGTTTTAACCGTGGTGGACCGGTTCTCGGCTACGCCCACTTCATTCCCTTGCCCAAATTACCCTCTGCCAAGGAGACAGCGGTGATTGTCATTGACCACGCTCTTTCGCTACATGGCCTCCCGACAGATGTGGTCTCTGACAGAGGACCCCAATTTGTGTCCAAATTTTGGCGAGAATTTTGTAAATTACTGGGAGCCACTGTTAGTCTGTCCTCAGGGTTTCATCCCCAGAGCAATGGTCAATCTGAGCGAGCCAACCAGGATCTGGAGAGAACGCTACGATGTTTGGTATCCAAGAATCCTTCCTCATGGAGTCAGCAACTGTCTTTTGTTGAGTACGCCCACAACACGCTACCAGTATCATCCACGGGCCTATCTCCGCTTGAGTGTAGTGTAGGTTACCAGCCACCTATTTTTCCTAGTCTGGAATCTGAGTCGCGGTCCCTCCGGCCACGCTTCGGTCCAGAGGTGTCACCGCGACTTGGACTAGGGCCCGGAGACTCTACTCCAAGTGGGGTCACGCACCAAGGCCAAAGCTGATCGCCACCGGTCTAGGCCTCCCGTGATACGCCGTTGGTCAAAAGTGTGGCTTTCTACTAAGAACATTCCTCTACGCTCCGTATCTAATAAACTTGCACCTAAATTTATTGGCCCGCTCGCTGTCACCAAGATCGTTAGTCCGGTGGCAGTCCGCCTCAACCTTCCTCCAGCTGCACAGGAGAATTCACCCGTATTTCATGTATCCAAAATAAAACCCGCCTTTTATTCCCGCGATTAACTCGCCGGTTCCGTTCCCCCGCCGACTCGTAGACGGGAACCTACTTATTCGGGTCAACCGTGATTCTGGACTCAAGACGGAGGGGACGCTGATTTCAGTACCTGGTGGACTGGGAAGGTTACGGTCCGGAGGAGAGAGGTTGGGTACCGCCAGAGACATTCTGGATCACTCCCTTATCGATGACTACAATCGGCAGGTAGGGAGCCTGGGAACGCCAGGAGGCGCTCCTAGGGGAGGGGTACTGTCACGGTATTTAATCCTATGTCTCTTCCTTGTCTCGTGCCTTGTTCTTAGTGTGTGTTGTGTGGGTGCGTGAATGTGTGGGCGTGTTGTTTGTACTATGATTAGCGCTCTGCCGCAATCACTCCTCTCACCAGCTGTTACTCATTCCCATTCCCTTTAAATTCTCACCACTCTCTCATCTCCTTGTCAGATCGTTGTTTGTGATGTCCGGTGTTGTTCGCTCTTCAGAGTTCCAGTCCAGTTCTCTCGTTGTCCCTGTTTCGTGTCCTGTTTGCTGTTACCCGGATTCAGCGTGTCTGTTCAACACTTCTCTTCACTCTTCTCACCACGCATCATCTGACCATTGGAGACTCTATGCCACTAGACCATCACCCGGACTTTTCCCCTATCTTCTCAATTTGACTGTCAATAAACTAATTGTCAACTTGCAACTTGCTTCCTAGCTTCATTACGTCACATTAAGAATACATTACTGGCCTTGAGTTAGTAACAGAATATGTTACAAATTACATTTTACAGCATGTATTCTGTAATCTGTAGTGGAAGACATTTCAAAAGTAACCCTCCCTACCCTGCATATATATATGTATGTATATATATATATATATATATATATATATATATATATATATATATATATATATATATATATACCACATCCTGCCTGAAGGGGAGGTTAATATGTGGCAAGCACTTCATGTGGGCTCACCAGCCCACATGGAAGAGGTGGGGTGGTATGTCCTGCCCAAAGGGGAGGAGCTCTTCAAACACAGCGGGAGGGGGCAGAGAGGGCTCTGCCCAAAGAAGATGCAGGTCTACCGATGGGGGGACCGTACCGCAGGAGATACATCACAGGGGGCTACTGGAGGTAAATGGCACCTGTGGATCTCTGGGGGTCTTCGTCTCGGGAAGAAAACAACTTGCGAAACAAACGCCACTTCAGGGCATAAAGCTGCTTCATACAGGGAGCCCTGGCCTGAGTGATCATGTCTACCATGCCGGTGGTAGGACACTTAGGTCTTCTGTGTCCCATCCAAGGGCCAGACATGGAGGTTCTAGAGGTCTGGGTGCAGATGCCAGATGGTGCTCCATACCTGAGAAAGAAGGATCTTCCTCAGGGGAATTTGCCGGGGCGTGAGGTCCAAGAACCAAGTCCAGGTGGGCCAGTATATCACCACGAGGATGACCTGCTCCATGTCCTCCCTGACCTTGCACAAGGTCCTTGCAAGTAGGTTCACTGTGGGGAACGTATACTTGTGCAGCCCCTGGGGCAAGCTGTGTGCCAGTGTGCCTGTGCTGAGGGGGGCCCCCGTCAGGCAATACCAGAGAGGGCAGTGGGAGGATTCTCAGGAATCAAACAGGTCTATCTGCGCCTTGTCGAACTGACTGCAAATCAGCTGGACCACCTGGGGGTGGATTCTCCACTCTCCCCTGAGTATCACCTGCCACGACAGCTCATGCTTGCCCTAGATCAACAGTAAAAGCCTCTGCAGGGCGAGCAGTACTGTCAACAACTCGAGGTATTTGATATGTCAACACAGTCATGGTCCTGTCCAGAAACCGCCAGCTGCATGCCCGTTGCATACGGCGCCCCAGCCTAGCTTGGAGGCATCTTTCGTAATGATGACGCGCCTTCGTAAAATCATCCAGCCACGAAGGCTCGGGGGAGGGTGGAGGGTTCCACTCCAGCCCGACCCTCGTGGCAGCCCGGGCAAGCATGGCGTTCAGCTCTGCATCTGCCTCAGACTGGGTGGGCAGACACAAAGGTGGCTGCCCAGTCAAGTCCTCGACGTCTGACATCGCCAGCGTGCTCTACGATGCAGCGACTGAGAACTCATCCTGCTCGTGAGCTCCAAAAGAGACGTTAAGCAGGCCGTGAGGCGAGCTGGTCTCATTTCGGAACTCGACGGGGGCAAACGAGCGTTCTGGGTAATAGGAGGTCCGCGTGAATTTACCCTGTGGGTAGAAGGAAAGCCACGACCACAAGGTTGCCATGGTCATGTCCTCGCAATGAGAACATGAACCATCAATGAACGCTGCTTCAGTGTGATCACGGCCCAGACATGTGAGGCAGTGCCCATGGCCGTCGGAGGTGGAGAGATAACGGCCACATCCAGGAATTACACAAAGGCATCTTTAAAAAGACGTTCATGTCAATGTGTTTTGCTCTAATACAGAAAATATACTCTTTTGCAGAAATACATACTCTTTTAGTGCTGTCAAAGCGTCCAGGGGCGTACAATGCACTGAACGAGCAGAAGGAGAGAAAGCCGCTGGAATGTGGCATATATCCAACAGCATACGCTTCTTATTTAGAGGTGAATGAACCGTCACTGGAATTCAGCTCACTGACACACAACCTGACACACACTGACACTCGGCTCCGAAAAGAATCTGAATGAGTAGTTGCGAGCCAGCTCCTTTTATACCCGTATGTCCGGGGGAGTGGCATACAAATTCCACTCACCAATTCTCATTGGCCTTTTCTCAAAAATCAGAGGTGTTTGGGGCTCCCAAGAGTGACTGACCCCTAGTGTCACTACATCGACACAATGTCGAGTGAGTGACAGAAGGGGAACCACAAACTAGCCTCTATTACACTGTGTCTAAATATACTGCTTTGTTGAATTTCGATTCTGTGTAGACTAATTGTTTTTACCAAAATGCACTCTTTAATCAGCCCTACCCTGTGGCTTCTTAATTCATTATTTACACTGGTAACATCCACTTTATTCAACCTATTATAATGCTTGTATTGTCTCAAGTACTTTGGTTCTTTTATATTAATGCCCACTCAAGGACAATTGCTAATGGCATTTAAATGATGAGTGCTGTTGAGTGAGATATGTTTACTTCAAATTGTCAGAATACATTTTCAGTTCTGTGGTTACTTTCTGCTGTGTTTAACAATGAACCTGAAACACATTTGTATTGTGTATTCAGAAATATTTACCCCGTATTAACATTTGTGTTCATTTTAAACCTTCATGTGTTCATTGCTTGGGTACCACATTAAATATCACTAACTTTGTGAGTTATCTGATCTAAAACAGAAGATCAGATTAGTGCTTCTATCTCAAAGACCAGGGATATTCCCATAGAACTTCTAAATGTTGTAAGGAAGAGAAAGATGGAAAAGGTTTGAAAAAACATACACATCTTTGAACCTTCCTAACACCATTAGGTCCATTGCAAAAATGTGTAACCATTTTGGCACCACCCAGACACTACTAAGATCTGGGTTTCTAACCAAACTAAGCAATTTGACAAGAAAGGAAATTGTAAAAGTAGTGACTGAGAGACAAGCTATAACATTGAGCTTTTTTTCATCATTCTGGCCTCTTTGGGAAAGTGGTAATAAGCAAAGTTCTGGAAAAGGCCAGCCTTATAAGGATATTTATTTTAAAGATTACTCACCATCATGTTGTTCTAAACCGATATTACTTTTTTTATTTTTCAGCACACAAAGGGAGACATTTTGGAGAGAAAACAATATATAATTCTGCTCTGTGATATCATGCAATGGCAGTGGATGTAGACCACCTCTTTAAGCTTTAAAAGGATGCAAAATTTTAATTCAGAAGTCTAATAAATTATTCAATGTGACTCATCTGGAGCAGGATCGATTTTGGAGGTGGAGGGTCTGTCATGGTCTGGGGCGGTGTGTCAGAGGCATCATCTGACTGAGCTTGTTGTCATTGCAGGCAATCTCAATGCTATGCATTATAGGGTAGACATCCTCCTCCTTTATGTGGTACGCTTCCTGCAGGCTCATGCTGACCTGACCCTCCAACATGACAATGCCACCAGCCATACTGCTCGTTCTGTGCGTGATTTCCTGCAAGACAGGAATGTCAGTGTTCTGCCATGGCCAGCGAAGAGTCTGGATCTCAATCCCATTGAGCACGTCTGGGACCAATTGGATCGGAGGGTGAGGGCAAGGGCAAGGGCCATTCCTCCAGAAATGTCTGAGAACTTGAAAGTGCCTTTGTGGAAGACTGGGGTAATATCTCACAGCAAGAACAGGTAAATCTGGTGCTGTCCATGAGGAGGAGATGCACTGCAGTACTTAATGCAGCTGGTGGACACATCAGATGCTGACGGTTACTTTTGACCCCCCTTGTTCAGGGACACATTATTCCATTTCTGTTAGTCACATATCTGTTAAACTTTTTCAGTTTATGTCTTTATTGTTGAACTTTTTTATGTTCATACAAATATTTACACATGTTGAGATTGCTGAAAATAAAAGCAGTTGAAAGTGAGAGGATGTTAATTTTTTTGCAGAGTTTAGTTATATTTAGTCCACAGAAATGCATATTCTCTTTGACTTCAAACTCTTCAGACATGTTTAATAAGTTCAGTTTTCTGGTTTGTGTGCAGCTGTGTTGTGTTTTCTGTTGTTTTCTGTTTTTAATATCTCTGTGGTGGTCTTCTTGTACCAAACAAGTGAGTTTTCGCTCGAGGCAAGAATAGAGGTGTGGTCAAAAAAGCTTCAAAAATCTGTGAAACCAGCAAAAAACTGATATCCAAGTCTCTTTTTAATGCTGCATTTTTTACTGAGAGTGAAGATAAAAAGAAACTCACAGCTAAAGTGATATCCTTGTCTATTTTTAACATCCAGTGGATTGGTGTACAAAGCACAGCCCACAAAGAGGACACTGCCAAACCAAGTAACTTCCTACTGATCAACCTGATCACCAAACTGGAACTCCACGAAAAATCAGCAAGAGGAAATTCTTCACCACCAGATGTTCATCGCGTGAAATTCCCCTTTGCATGGATTACCAATGAGATGACTATATTTCGCCTGCGGAATTTTGCTTTGCGAAGGTATATGTTAGAACTCCTTAACTGCTACTCTCGTGCAGTCTCATGAAAGAGCAGAGGAGAGCAACGGTTTTCACTAATCATTAATTAACAATTATCACTAAATAATTAATTATATTTAATTATTTTACTCACAAAACCTAATTGTATGCTTTCAGAACAAGGCATGAGTCACATTGAATAATTTGATAGACTTCTGAATTACACTTTTGCATCCTTTTGAAGCTTGACGAGGTGGTCACCATCCACTGCCATTCTTTGACATCACTGAGCTGAAAATGTTTTCAAACATTCTCTTTTTGTTTTCTGAAAAATAAAGTAAGTCATATTGATTTATATCAACATGAGGGTGAGCAAACAATGAATTAATTACAATTTTTGGGTGAACTATCCCTTTAAGTTACGCTTGGGCTTTGCTAGAAGACATGTGGAAAAAAACAGACACCGACTGGAAAAAAGTTTAGAATATAATGAAACTAAAGTTGAGCTTGAGCTTCAGGTATCACACTACTGCCATGAAGCCAGTCCCAAATGAAAGGATTCAGGGGAAAGTGAGTGCTAAAATATTCGACATGTCAAAATGAATGATGGCATCCATCATAGCAGGCAGTATGGCTCAGGTGCCTGAGAGACAGGCATCATGCCTGCTCTTCACCAGCCAGATTCAACCTGCTCTCAGCCACATTATTCACACTATGCTCCAGAAATGAGACCAGTTTACACAGTATGAAAAAGAAAACAAGGGGGGAAATCTAATTTTATCCATATCTTACTTTTACTAATTATCTGCCACAGTTAAAACCTTGATTTCAATTTGTATATGAATCATAGTTTTCCACCATAGGTGAACACACAAAACAATCACAAAGCATATCTCAAGTGCCCTAATACCAAGTAAAACATGAGAAGTGTCATGTAGCAATAATGCACAATGATACCTCCTGATACAACAGTACTTCCACAAAACTGACAACATTGAAATAAAAAACAATTGCTGGGGGAACAGAAAGGTACCACAGTAGTGTTTGATATTGTGATGTGTTTTCATGAAGTTTTTAGGCCTTACTCTTATTAAAGCAAGAAGAACAACACAACTCCCAGATGTCTAAACAGCACTCTGTGTTGCTTACATTGTGTGGGAGGTTGTAGATGATAAAAGACATTGCAGGTGGGCCTCTCTTTGAAGCCATCAATAGACTCAACAAGCAAACAGGACTTAAAACAACATTCAGTCCCCATAACAGGTGTCGGACCAAAAACTACATATAATTGCCAAGCATGCATAAGGAAGTCAACAAAACAGCCACACAATCAAAAGCACCACTCTTTAAACTTGTCTCTTTGTTTCTAAGAAAGGTAATCCAGTTGGAATAGTAAAAATGAGACTCGGTTATCAGAAGCAAGCAAAAACTTCTGTCACTAACGGCATGAAGTATCCATAGACTCTCAGCATTAGCCTACTGGTCCAATCAAATTAAAACACACAGCTGCAGTACTTTGGTTTCTGTGGCTGGCCAGTGTCTAGTGTGGCTCTTAGGCTGATTCAAAGATCAAAGATTTAATAGAAAAGTGAAGTACAGCACAACGCTGACTGCAAGCAAAGGCTGCACTTTCCGACTCTCACCAAGTTGTGTACTTCAGTCAAATGTTAATAGCTATTCAGGACTTGGCTGCGGCAAAATCCCCTTCATCAGAATGGAAATTGCCTTGCAACTTTTTAATGGGTTTATAGGGCTTTGTTGCATATAAATGGCGTAGGTAATCAATAACAAAGTGTGTTTGTTGAGTCACACACAAGATCTCTATCAGCAGAGACATGTCTTTTAAAGTAATTTTTATTGTGACGATAAATCCTTTACAAATCATTCTCTATAAAGGCTACACTACACTAAAGCCTGTCCTTTTAAATGTACAGATCTAGCATGATTGTCTTCAAACAAGCCACACCGCAGTCTCTCTCTCTCTCTCTCTCTCTCTCTATCTCTCTCTCTTTCACATACATACACACACACAAACTCATGTTGGTGCAGCTATCATTATGAGGACTCTCAATAGACATAATGATTTTTATACTGTACGAACTATAGATTCTATCCCCCTAACCCTACACCTAAACCTAACCCTCACCAAAAACTTAATTTAGTATTTTTTTAAGCGATTTGAATTAGCCAGAAATTTGTCATTTTTTGTAACCTAAAAAAAAACCTTAAACCTGCCCACACACACATACACACAAATCAGCACTTACCCATTCTCTATGTATCAATGAATAGTATCAAATATTGACAGAAGCTAAATATGACATTATTGATGTCATGGATGACACTTTGGAATAGATTTCCTTTAAATCTTTGCAATAAAGCTCACACTTGCTGATGTGGAAGCGGTCTGAGCCATGAAAAATGGGGTTTTTTGACATATACATTTGCACCTTGAAAATTGTATAGGCCTATATATTTAAATTGATCATTGTACAAATCACAAACACTGCTTGTTTAATGTTGTCTCGTTGTTTCTCATAATCAGTCCTAAGAGGTTAACTAAAAACAAAACATACTTTTTTTTCAGTGAGTGGGTGACTTGAGAGAGCGAAATGGCTAGTAACCGTCAATTAGTTCTGAGCATTTTTGCTTTATGCTAGCGGCAATAATGGGGTGTGTACACTCCGACGCAGGTTTGAGAGATGCAAACGACAGTCATTATCATTTAATTTGCGCTTCCATTTTATCTATTTATCAAACATAGACATACTGTCAATAAAACTGTTCACATTGCGCTCTTTTTCACAAATCAAAACTAAAATGTGAATATTTTTCTTGAACAAATTAGAACTATAGAATTCGACGTTCGTTCGAACTGTCTATTATAAACGCGCCAAAATGCTGTCTAGATAGGCAGTTCACTGGCTTTTGAGATATGTACAAAACAGTATGTAAAGGAATTTGAAACGTTAACCTGTTTAAAGGGTAACTAAACACCTGCTCAGAGTCTGACTCCACCCACTAGAAATATTTGAAAATGCTGGAAAAGTGGGCAGACCCCGGCGGGGATAGAGGGAACGAACCGAGTGTGGGACTGAGCGTTGGGGGGGGGGGTTACCTGAGACTCCTAGTGACGGATTAATTGACAGCTGCTGTCAGACTCTATGTTATTATTATTCCTCACACGGTCGCAAGACGACATGTACATGAATCTGGCTTGGTGAGCTGGAACCTGCTTACGTCAGCTGTCACCGCTTACGTCACGAAGTACCACAACAGCCAATAGGAAAATTCAACTGCAGTAGCCACCGTTCAACCTGAAGAGGGCAGCACTCAGACGTTTTTACACCATATATTGTAGAATTAAAACACTTTATACACAAATGTCAAAAAAATTACTTGAATCAATGACCAGTACTAATAAAGCCCCATGCTTACAGATCATTAACTAAAAAAAGTTGGTTTAGGGTTTAGTTACCCTTTAAGTAGATGCCTAAATATTCTTGCACTGAGGGTTCCTTTAGGACCCAGCGGAGAGCTCAAGTGGAGCTTGTAAACGGTTCTCCATTGCCTCAAACTTACATTTGGAGACGATCGTTTTTGGCATGTTAGTTGTTCTCTCGCGGTTCTCATAATTAAGCGCAGACAGCAACTGCATTTCTCTGGAAGTTTGTCCAAAATAATTCGTATTTTACGAGCCGAGGGTTATTGCACTCACTTAAAAATGTTGGAGTTCGTATCAGTAAAGTATGCAGAATTATCATTGTGTATCAGTTCAGCTGCTTGATGAACATTTGACTGACGTATAAGAGAACCTGATCATTAAATTACGTCAACTAATTTGGAGTAACATTTCTGGGATGATCTGATCATCACGGATAGGATTCGTTCAGTGGATGCAATCAGTCGTGGAAACTGTCAAGGTGGGTTATTTCTGTCACTCGCATGTGTTGCAAGAATCGAAATACTCGTATCATAGTGTACCGTACATGTGCAGGTATTTTCTTAGCAGAGCTAGGGGACATTTCTCTTTATTACATTTATATTTTACACAATTGATTTAGGCAGGTAAAAAGACTTGAACCTTTTTTTAATTTGACCCACACTTCCATTATGTAAAAAAAAAACCTAGTTAAGAGTTCAGTTGTTGTTTGTTTGGTTTGTTTGTTTGTTTGTTTGTTTGTTTGTTTGTTTGTTTGTTTTCCTGACGGTATCATATCGCACATTAATTCTGTAATCGCCATAATTGTCCATGCTTGTATTATTTTATTGGTAACACTTTACAATAAGGTTCCATTTGTTAATATTAGTTAACATGAACTGACAATTAACAATATGTATTAAGCATTTATTAATCTTAGTTAATGTTACGAATACTAATACAAACATACTAATACATGTTTAAAATCAAGTTATATTAGTTATCATTTGTATATGCACTATGAACTAACATGAACTAACACTGAACAATTGTATTTTTATTAACTAACATTAACTAAGATTAGTAAATGCTACAGAATTATATTGTTCATTGTTTGTTCATGATACCTGATGCATTCACTAATGTTAACAAATGGAGCCTTATTGTAGCCTTAAGTGTTACAATTTTATTCCACGAATTATGCGCGCGCTCGAACGAGATTCAGGTTCATTGTTGTGTTTGGACATTGTTTACTGAAACCTTACATTGATCTTCAGTATTGTGTCTGCAAAGAAAAGTGTTTTGTTTAGTGTTAAAATGGTTTTATTTGATGTTGATTTTGTTTTTAATGTTGTTTTGTCTCAAGACAGGCTACGTTTTGTTTGCACACATCTGTCGCCTGTTGCTCATAATCAGTTCTCTGATATAATTGCTCATTAATCATGAACGTCTAAACCTTATAAGACGTTGATATTAAATACTAAACACAAATATCACATAGAGATGACGGATTTTTAAAGTCAACACACAGCCTACTGTTGATATATTAATGAAAAGTGCGCGCGTGATTATTCACGTGCGTTTCCCTCTTAATTGGAGCTCAGCAGCAGTCAGCAGATACTGTATTTAAGTTGAGTTAACTGGAACGACGTGATTGTCTGTGTTGGTCTCAGCGGAGCGAGTAGCACTTTAGACCGCACGTCGCCTTCTTTGTGTGTCAGGGCATACAAACCTTTCAGGAAAGAGGCGTTCAATTATGCATGTGCGTCTGGTATTTGGTGAATGTGGTCCGAAGGGAAGCAAGTGACAGATTGATCGTCATTACTCTTGGGAGCATACAATGATTTTTATTTGTTTAAACCTAAAAATAATTTGCTTCCTATGGAAACATCCAAATTAATTTGTTTTAATTTAAGTCTAAAATATAAAAAATTCTGAATCAACCTGAATATAATAGGTTACAGTAACAATTTTTTTTAGGGTTAAGTAAAAATAGCTCCTTTATGTAACAATTGCAGATGATCAAATTTTACAGTGTTGGTGTATTCTTACATGTTTTGAAGAATGCATGTGAAGCTTTAATGCAGAATTTAGCAGCATTTTCTTAGATTTATTTTTAAAACAGCAAGATCTAAATTTGAAGTAAATTGGCATGATTCTTCGTTATCTGACATCATTAGCAAGATAGCAGATGCTAAACTGTCAGTTCACAAAGTGAAAGAAAACAAAGCTTCACAATCTTAAAAAAGATTTTTCACACACAGAGAATGTTTTGTCAAGACTTGTTGCAGTTTCAGCACCTGGACAGTTCCTTTTCCAATCCACAAGCCAATGGAAATCATGGCGTACTAGGAGTTTGAGAAAGAGAGAACATCACATAGGGGTTTAAGGAAAGAGCGAGAATGATCAAGTCATGCTAGCTGCATTGACAGTGTGAGGGACAACAAGGTTAGTGGAGAGACCACTAAATAAATGGAAGAATTCGCAGTGGTTTTACAGGATACCTGTAACCACCACAAGACATGTGCTGTGGGTGTCTACTGACTTAAAACACTTTGGTATGCTTCAGTAGCCTGGGGAGTAAAATACAACTGGGGGTGGGGTGGGGTGGGGGTTAGAGGCTCGTGAAAAACGTAGGCATGGAAAAATACCCAAGCCAGCACTACACTCTCTCTGGACATATAGGACACTTGTAAAACATTCATGGTCTTTTCTGTAGCAAAAGCTCTCTAGTTTTCCTGCTGTGGGAATCTTGACATTAAAAAAAAAAACATATTGCTCTATGTGCAATAGAGAAATCTTCATAGAAAACTGAAAAAAATCAGAAATTATATTCTTTCAGGTGGAATTCACCACTCTTAAAGGGATAGTTCACCCAGAAATGATCATTACCATCATTTACTCTCCCTCATGCTGTCTCAAACTCGTATGTCTTTCTTTCTCCAGCTGAACACAAACAAAGATATTTTGAAAGATGTATGAGGTATTTTTGTCCATACAATGTAAGTTAATGGGGTCCAAAAATTCCATTCTCCAAAAAAGATATAAAGGCAGCATCAAAGGAATCAATACGACTTGAGTGGTTTAATCCACCATCCTTTTAAATGTGCAATGTGCAAAATGTTTCATGTAATATTCGCCTTTTTGTTTGTCAATGTGTGAACGGCTAACGCAACTTAAATGTGTGAAACGGTAACGCAACTTAAAAAATAACTAACTTAAAAGCCCTTCCCTGACTTCCTAGGTTGCCTATTAAAGCCTGAAGACTGATTTTCATACGAAGGGAGCGGGTCGCTTTTGCTGGGGAAATCCAAAGAATGTGACATTTATTCACCCTCCCGAGAGCCTTGCCTCAGTGCTTACACTATTCAACAGTGTCAACACAGTATACAACACAAGGTAACATTATCTTAGAGATGGAATCCAGCAAATGTCCGGTTCCTAGCACAACACCGACTCATACAAAAACTCTGAGTAAGCCAAAAAATAAAAAATGTATCTACTGAATCCCATCTGGCTAAGTGGGAACGTGATCGTTGTCGAGCAAAAACTAGAGTACATCAGCAGGGCATTTGATTACTGGAGGGACATTCGTTCAGTTTTGGGGATCAATTTTGTGTTCTTCTTATTGGACAGGTAAGCTTACATAACTGCAAAGCATGTGAAATATAGTGCCATAAGGATTGATCTGTGTAATTTTAGCTAACTTGATCTTTCTTGCCTGCTAACACTGACGAATTGTAAGCTACCTTGCTTCATAACTTTCAAATAATTTAAACAAACTTCTCTTTATACTAAAAGTCAGGTTAATGTCAATGTTATTATGTAATTATTCAGCAAGGTAAACTATAATAATACATTAAATGAATTCTAGACATTGTTCAAGATAATGCAAAAAGCTCCATTCATTAGTGTAATGTAACTTGGTTAAACATAAAATATATACATTCTATTATTATAATACAATAGCACATCGATACATCAAAATGACAGTTGTGATGGACACAACATATTTATTATGTATAGTCTATTTTGTAAACAGCTACTGTCATCATCCACCAAATTTTGCTAACAGCTATTGATGAAGCTGGATAGCTAGCTAACGCCGACATAGGCTATCGTATAAATGCAGTCAATGTATCATGCAATGAAATGTGATTACTTCCAACAACAGTCTCGCATAGTCAGACATATATTCACACTTTGTTTTAGCCCTGCCCCAGCACTGGAGTGTCAAATATAATATACTATCTCAAAGTTTCTAGTAAAACAATCATAGATGCTTAATTTTAATTATGCTGCCTCATCTATCAGCATGATATGGGTGAATCACGTCCAGACTCCTTATTTTGGTCAATGCTCTTGTCCCTATGGAGTGTGTGTGCGATCAAGAGCAACAGGCAGCTGGCTGCAGTTCACTTAATGGCCACAAGTGTCATTAATAACAAGGGTTTCTGAATCTTACATACTGCACCTTTAAGATAATATAAAGATGGGGCAATATTGTGAGTTCCTAAAGAGCGAGGACTAAGGAATGGCTTTTGACGTATGTGGCTTGATACAGAGGTGACGAGGCAACCACTGCTCACAGATATAGGAAAAAAATTCCCTTTATTTGTGATGAGGTGGCTCTTCCACTGTCTCCATTCATCTCTTGAAAATTCCAGGAAGCTCTCATTCCTCTGGTATCTCCCTCAGATGTATTAGTTTCCTCTCTAATGCAAGCCTGATAAGCTCACACTTCTCAAATTCCTAGTGTTAAGTGCATAGAAAAAAATATCTCTCATCTCTACTGTAACCCAATCACAGGACTGGGAGACTAAAGGTTTATCTGGATTAGGAGTGTGATAAAACACTTGCGTGATACCGGACCGCACCTTATCTATCCCTTTATCCGTGACTGCCGCCTTTAACTTATCGCCTGTACTTGTACTTTACAGAAGCCTTTATTTCAGTCCCATTACTGACATTTCATGAAACCCATGATGCTGATGGCTATACAGTAACATCTTATTAATCACATCCTGCCCAGTGCCAGGGGCTGAACGTGGTAATTGGCTCCTTGTTAGGCGTCTGCATGATTGACACAGCGCATTTAGAGCCTTCTCTGTCTCATCTATCATGGCTCGTCCCCCAATTTGAGGGGGCATGAATCTAATCAGCCATTCGTACCCCTCCATCAAGGATTCCTCATTTTGATGGATATGATGGAATGTAGTATGGAGGAATGCATTCTGAGACCTATATATTGTTTCACTCTGTATGGCCATGTGTTTGCATGTTAGAGAAATGCATGTTTTTCTTAAACATGATAACATAGAATCTTTGTAAAAAACATTTATTGCTTCCTAATTCTGACTCAGTGTGCTGAATGATATGAGTGATATGCTTATATTCAATATAACAAACAGTATATTTACTTTTAAAGTCTATTAATTGTCTTCATTCTAGGGCTTCTCTCAGCAAATATTCAGATACCTGTATGTGATAAATATGATTAATTAACCAGCATATCATGCAATTATTTTTCCAAAAATGTTCAATTGAATTTTAACTGATTACTGCAGTAGTTACGGATCATTACAGAATACTAAAAAGATCCTGAAAATGTAGATGTCTCACATTAAATGTCTATGAAATTGAATGATCTGTATAACATGAAGTATGCACACCATTTTCTATATATATAAAAAATATGTGCAGAATGTGGCCTCTTTCCTCCACTGTTTGCCTCGCACTTGGACAGAATCTTTCAAATTTCAAACAGCAGAGAGACTGTTGAGATGTGCAGACTTAGATGGTCTGTTTGCGCCTACAGGGATGTTTGTCTGTTTGTCTTCTGTAATAAGCAGGTATTTTTAGGATATTGCACTATGAAGGCTCAGCAATAGAAAACACTTGACCTGCACCTCCTCACCTCTTCAACTCAGCTACTCGTTATTCGAGAAACACCAATCCTATACCTCCTCCACTGACACACTCTTGTTTCCTCTTGTTTTCTTCTCCCCTGCAGACTGTAGAGAGTGCACTGGAACAGCGATGGACAAGAGGATATCCTGAAATGGCCTCCACTAATGGCTTCAAGAAGGATTTAATATCATTTGTTCACACCGGTGACCCGCACTTAATGCAAATTCGTCAAAACACATTAAACCACCCCTCCGACAATCAGACGAAAAGAAATAAATGAATGAAATTAGAGTGGCCTAAAGAAGCTGAGTCAAAGCTGGCATGTTGCCCCAGATTCCTGCCTCTTTTACCCATTAAAGTTCAGTGTCACCACAGAGGCAGTCTGCCACATCACCCTCTGCCTGCTTATTATTTATCAAACTCTTTAATGTGGCATCAGAAAAGGTCCACCATGTACTTACTGGTAATGTTTGTACTGCAGGCCCTGTGGGTGAGTTGGTGTCATGCCACGCAACATTATCCAGCCTCATGGGGGCACTATGATGTTTGTAAGTCACAGGTATACACGGAGGACCGACTGGCCTGGCACTACATGGCCTGCCAACCTGAAGCCACTGACATGACCAAATACCTGAGAGTGTATTTGGATCCACCCAACATCACCTGCGGAGACCCACCTGAGATGTACTGTGCTCTGGTGAGTTTGGGAGATTTTTATGTGGACCTTTTAATGAGTGGCCTTAGTAATGAAACAAAATAACTTTTACATTTCTATGTAAACCATATATAAAACTATTCATTTCGCAATCAGTTCAATTGGACAATTTACTTAGGTATGAAAAATCTTTGGATTGATACAATTAGAAAAACACAAGACGTGTATAATATGCTTCTGCACAATTAGACATAAATATAATCATCCAACAAAGCAGGGAAACTGCACAAACGCATAGCATAAAAGGCAATCCCACAACACAAAGCTGATCTACCACCAAGACTTGTGTGCATCTCCGAAGAGTTGTATGCACAGACTGTACTGTATGCTAGCTTGGTGTACCTTGGTCTGCTTGGCTTAATGGTATTATGCAAAATTATGTGAGTCTGTGCCTACTTGAATGGCTTAAACGGCTAGTGACCTGACTCATGTGTACCTGTACCTGGAAGCCCAGAGATTATTTAACTAGTGACTCAGCCTAGCTATGTGTAGATTTATTTAAACAAATGGCCTAAGATAGCGATGTGTGCCAGTGCCTGATTTGGTTATGGCTTACGATGCACTTTTATGTGTCATGGCCAAAAGCAGACCTTACCGTGCAAGCTGATAGAAGAAAAAGGCCCAGAATCCACCTCAGTAAATAGAATTTAGAGAAAATTCTGGCAGTATGATGCAGGAAACCAGCTTACTTGCAAATTGAAAAAATTTAAATGTTAGGCAAAGAGAGAGAAAGCAAGTTGATTGGCTACCCAATTACACATCAAAGGACCTATCAGCTTAGACCATATGACATGATTGGCTTGCCATATAGGGCTGCTAGCTTCACTGTGACAACTGCCCCATCGTGGTGGCAGAGTGACACTGGCAGTGATGCATGTGACATAAATATATCAATTTACAGAAAAGACCTTGTGAAAACCTTAAATACATTTCTGAAATAAGTTTTTTTAATGAGCATAGTGAAGTATTAGATCCTTATTAACTGTTTTGTGGATTCTTAATCCTAGGCACTTATTTTTATAGATTTCTTCATTTTGTCAACATTATTATGGAAATGGCATATCTATAATGTGCGTATAATATGCATTTAGATCATGACTCGAGCCAAGTGCACAGCTTTGTTTTGTATTATGTTGTGTTGATACACACACTACATAACTGATCACGGGTGAAGGTGTTTCAACTACAAGTCTATTTGTCTGAAATTACGGTCCCAAAATGTCCAGACTGAAATTACGGTCCCAAAATTCCTTAAATAAATCATGCACAGGCAAGTGTATTTATGATAACATGTTAACACATGAATGAAAGGGTTGGTGCTCGTTTATGCACTCTATCTAAAAGTCAAGTAGTGCAGTGCATAAATTCATGTGGATATGAGTCAGGAGCTTCAGTTAATGTTCATATCAACCATCAGAATGGGGAAAGAAATTATCTCAGTGATTTGGACCGTGGCATGACTGTTGGTGCCAAATGAGCTGGTGTGAGTATTTCTGTAACTGCTGATCTCCTGGGATTTTCACGCACAAGAATGGTGCCAAAAACAACAAAACATCCAGTGAGGTGCAGTTCTATGTATGGAAATGCCTTGTTGATGAGAGAGGTCAACAGAGAATGGCCAGACTTGTTCGAACTGACAAAGTCTACATTAACTCAGATAATCACTCTGTACAATTGTAGTGAGAAGAATAGCATCTTAGAGTGCTATTTTGAGATATTTTATTTTATAGAGATATCTATTTGAGATATCGCTGTTTTGGCGGCATGAGGGGGACCTACACAATATTAGGTAGGTAGTTTTAATGTTGTGGCTGATCAGTGTATATGATGTTTGAAAATAGATTAATAAAAAGCACTCCAGTTTACCAGGGATCAGGGCTTTCATCTTATAACACGCAGATCACACAGGGAAATCCCCACAGTACTCACTCTACAAGTTCTGCTGTTGAAGTTCTGTTGTGCATAAATATATATCTGGTTAATCTCTTATATACTGTATATATGCATTTGAAAATAGGGGATTAAAAAAGCACTTCTCATCTCACATCACGCAGCTTAGATGGGAAAAATCTTCCCAACACTATGACAGGATAATTTTAATAAACAAGGTTATATTCAATAATGTTTTTCTTCAAAAACATTGTCAGTGCATTGTTAATATCTTGCAGTGCGGTTTATTTCTCATCATATTTTCATTAGCAATGTTTGAATTAAAATGGTTTAATTAGCCTCATGATCCCGTCTTTGTTAGCGGATTCAAACAACACCTCAAACATTTTTGTAAGTAAGGTTTTAATTTTTATTACGTGTTCAGTGATGCACTTTTTTAAGTTTGATCCACAATAAAAAAATCACCAAAATGAAGTATTTGAACCTCACAATTAAATACAAAATAAGGGGAAAAACTGCAAAAAGGTCCAAAAGGCTGGCTACATGCCTACAACTGCGGTTTTAAATAAATTGCCACTGCAACAGCCATATTGACATATCACATGTGAGTAAGCTGACTGGCTAACAGATAACAAGTTCAAAAAAACCTATCAAATAAATCGGCACAATAAATCCTGACATGTTCATAGTATACTGTATCTATACATATGTCATGGTAAATGTCTACAGCATAAGCTGCAAATACTAATAAAACAAGGTCAGCAAATGTTGTCCTATATTAATCTACCTCATGTAAACTGATCACTACATATTCTTTGAAAATCTCACAGATGTTCAACAGAACTGCTCTAAATGTCTCATACAACCTCAGAAAACATGGTCTGTACAGCTAATATCATCAGGCTGAATAAAAAAACACTTTGAATCAGTGGCGTAGCCAAGGGTGGGCTGTAATTAGACCCAGGCCCACCCAGAATATTATTCTTTGACGATATATATTTATAAAACTGTTTAAAAAATGCATACATACTAATTTCTGAAAGTGTGAAAGAACTGTTTGAATGCACTGCTTCTCTGTTGTTAAGGAAAATTTTGTAAAAAATAAATTGGGGTGAAAACTTGGCCCATCCATTTTTACTGAGGCCCACCCAAATGTAATTTCCTGGCTTCGGCCTTGCTTTGAATTCTTACAATAAATGCATAATAATTATCATACGTCTCATGAAATGTACACTGGCAGCCAAAAGTTTGGAATAATGTACAGATTTTGCTGTTTTGGAAGGAAATTGGTACTTCAATTCACCAAAGTGGCATTTAACTGATTACAAAGTGTAGTCAGGACATTGCTGATGTAAAAAAAACAGCACCATCACTATTAGAAGTCATTTTTGATCAAATCTAGACAGGCCCCATTTCCAGCAGCCATCACTCCAACACCTTATCCTCAAGTAATCATGATAAATTGCTAATTTGGTTCTAGAAAATCACTTGCCATTATATCAAACACAGTTGAAAAATATTTGGTTGGTTAAATTAAGCTTAACATTGTCTTTGTGTTTATTTTTGAGTTGCCACAGTATCCAATAGACTGGCATGTCTTAAGGTCAATATTAGATAAAAAATGGCAAACAAAAGAAACTATACAGCTATACAGTGCTTGAAATTACAAAAAAACAAACTGGAAAAAAAAGATTTCATACAAAAGGTGTACACTACAGTCTTCAAAAACAAAGGACAACTGGCTCTAATAAGGACAGAAAGAGATGTGGAAGGCCAGATGTACAACTAAACAAGAGGATAATACATCAGAGTCTCTAGTTTGAGAAATAGACGCCTCACATGTCCTCCGCTGACAGCTTCATTGAATTCTACCCGCTCAACACCTGTTTCATGTACAACAGTAAAGAGATGACTTTAGAGGCCTTATGGGAGGAATTGCAAAGAAAAAGCAACTTTTGAAACAGAAAAACAAAAAGAAAAAGTTGGAGTTAGAGTGGGCAAAGAAACACAGACATTGAACAACAGATAATTGGAAAAGAGTGTTATGGATCTTAACTACATTGAGGTTATGTGGGATCAGCTAGACTGTAAGGTGTGTGAGAAGTGCCCGACTAGATGTCCACATCTATGGCAAGTGCCACAGGAAGCGTGAGTATCTGGACAAACTGACTAACTAGAATGCCAAGGATCTGCAAAGCTGTCATTGTTGCACGTGGGAGTTTGTTTTTTATGAGAACTCTCTTGAAGTAGTTTTTGAAGTTCTGAATTTTTTATTTTTTTAAATTGTAATAGTAATGTTTGAAGTTTTTAATGTCCTGATTATACATTGTGATCAGTTGAATGCCACTTTGGTGAATAAAAGTACCAATTTCTTTCCATAAGACAAAATCTGTACATTATTCCAAACTTTTGGCTGCCAGTGTATATTTTTCATGTCATCATTTGTTATTTTATTTTATTTTATTTTATTTTATTCTATGCAGAGTTCAATTTCACAGTTTACTGATATTTAAAATAAAGTATGGACTTGTGCATCAAGCCAGGAGAAAGTAAGAGGGACTCTTGGCATGTAGAGTGACAGATCTCTTGATATCTGTGAAAGGTGAATTATTTAAAGCGTTTGAAGGTAATGTATTTTATTCATGAGGGGCTTTATTCAGAGGTGCATCTGTAAAATAACATCAACCGGTGATAAACTGTCAGAACAAGGAGTGCAGTAAGTGGAACTAGAGATGCATGCTTGAGTATGGTGAACACTATGAATAATGTTTATTTTTCCTCTGGATCCATATCCTAATCTATACTTGTGCAAAATTCTGTTATTTTAGTAAAGTATCTGCTGTGTGCAACTTTGAATTAGGCAAATTACAATCGTTTATAGCTTGTTATAAAATGTCAAAGCATTTTACCCTTCATTTCAGTTTGTGACAGTGTTCTTATAACAAACTGACAGTCTGCTTAACAGACACCTACATTTCAGCACAGTTGTGCCAAGCTTTAAGTCTAACTTTAAGCCTAACCTGTGAGGACAGCATAACAACAGTCATAGAGGTCTATGTTTATCTCATCTTATCTAGTGAAACAATGAGAGCTGATTTTATACTCTAGTGTGCCTTATAGGGGGAAAGCGAGGTTGGGAAAACAGGGGTGTCATGTAACAGCAATGAGGAGTTGTGTGTTAAGTGCAGTGCTCAAGGGCACAATAGCAATGCTCAGTGGTTGGTGGTACAGAACACAAAGTATCTTGTTACTCTGCAATATTTTCTCTTGGTGCCTCTATTAGGCTTTTTATAGTGGGAGGGGAGAGCAATATTTCTGATATAATTACACAGTTAAACTAATTTACTAGCTCCTCACCGTGGCTTCAATCCATTAAAATATTCAATTAGTAGAGTTTGCTAAGAAGCATAAACTTAAAAAAAAGTGGAAAGGAACAGCAGACACAAGTAAATAAATCCCTGCTGTGAGCCTTATCTTAACACATTCAACAGCTCACCTCAACATAAATTCAACAAAATAAATGCACAAATTTATACAAACACAAATTCATTACTTTACATATACCAAAAAATTCAGATTAAGATAAAACCATATTAATAATAAGAAATGATGAGGGGAAAAATAGTGATTTTGAGATAATGCCTTAAAATTACCTAACAGTAGAATCTGCTGCTAATACGTGAACAGCAGGGTACTTTTGAAATGCCCCCATATCTTGTCATATAATCTACTATTTTTCGTAACTGAACTGAAAACTAATTTTGACTCGCAAACTTATCTTATTAAGTTACTGTTTTCCTGAATATGTCTTGTATTTCAGAAAAGTCTGTCCACATGTTGTATCATGACAGGAATATTAAGAAGCTAGCAGTGCAAGACATGAAACATTCCGGAGGAGAGACATTTTATTTAAATAATCTAAGCTAAAAACATAAAGAAACATTTTATGAACTCAGCCAGTGGTTATATTCCAGTGTGGATCAGTAGTATCATCTTTAATAGCATTCAAGAGAAAAAATAATAGTACGCTGTTGCTGCCAGTACTGCATAATTTCTATGGAAAATAAATGTGAAAGACTTTGTCATAGTTCACTCTGGAGTGGTCAAGCCTTGACAGGTGGACCAGTGCTTGTTACTTGGGTCTGAAATGCTGTTCATAATAGTCTCAGTCCAGCTGAGCTTGTCTCTGAAATGCTGTTCTTCGTGAGCTAAAATCTGCATTCCTGACACACCAGCACAAACTGTCACAGTGTCCTTAATAATGTGACATTGCACACAGGAAACAAAATGTCACTGCTGGTCAAATTTGTGTTCTCTAAATATTACCTCACTCTGTATTAAACCTGAATAAGAGGACAACATGACCTGTGGTTTCACAAAAGCAATGAATCTGTTTTGTTTCATAATCTATAACATTTTATCACCTACACAGAGGTGGGAGACTGGGCTACACACACACATTACAGAAGATAGAGTGTATGGGACAGCTTTTTTTGCAGCAGGAAGTTAACCCTGATATTATTTTTAGCTGCAGCAACAAGGGAATTTGTCCAAAACATGTAGATGAGCCTTTTCTCCTCTGGTTCTTGCAAACCTTACATCTTCATCTTGTTTGCGACATCAACAAAAATACAACACAGAACACATATAGCAATGCAATGTTCTCTCCATTCATTGTGCTGTGTTAATGGACAAATGTAATAACCTGATAGGGATCATAATTTTATATTTAGGCTTCACAAAATAATTTTGCCTGCAAAGCAACAGTAGATCCTGCAATTAATAAGCCAGGTTTAGCATAACACATTAATCTTGTTAATTACATCAAAATGTTCAATTACTCTACATTCATTATAATTGTTTTAGGGTGGGGCTATAGAAGCACAAGGATTTTCTAGCAAGATTGTTAAGATAAATTATGACTACTAAAGGGGCACCCAAGAGACGCAGGTATTTCTGAAGTCCACTGAATTTGATGTTATCTTAATTGCTTTTTTTTTTTTTTTTTGCTTATTCTAATAGCTAGTCCTCTTTAAATGTTATTAGTGATGCAGATACAAAAATGACATCATTCATTAATTATGTCATATTAATTTGTTAAAGGGAGCACACACTGAAAAAAATATCTGCTGGATTTGCTTAAAAACCTTGTGCTTAATTTTTGCATCCCACTTTTTATGCAAATTCCACTAGGAATTTAAAGCAACATTACCTAAAAAAACGTATCTGGCTATGGCCAAATGAATGAGCTTCCATTCAAATATGTTTACTTAAAATACTGTGCCATGCCAGCTATTACATTTATGTTTTGTTTTTTTTTGTAACCCTAAGAGTCTCTGTTTACTCAACCATGCATTTTAAGCTTATTTAGCCCAATTGTAAGGGCTATTAGCAGCTTCAAATTCTAGGTTCTGTTCATTTACTTTCAATTAACTTAAAAATAAAATGACCTGAAGAAATAATAGACAACTGGTGAATGTCAAAGGTTCTTTTCTTGTCCCTTCTGTCACTCACTTGATGTTGTGTTGATGTAGTGACACTAAGGGTCAATCTTGAGAGCCCCAGACACCTTCAGATCTGTGAGAATTGGCGAGTAGTATTTGCATGCCACTTCAGCCACTTCAGCTGCCCCCCCCCCCCGCCAGTCCTTCTACCTAAGGGTAGGAGGCTGTCCTGTTTGATGCTGAAGGCAATTCGGGGGCTTCAAAGGGTATGGTTCCGCCGGGTAATCCCCAACGGACCACCCACACCCCGGTATGCTCGTTTGCTCCCATCCAGTTCTGAGATGAGACAGGCAGCTCGCCTCAGTGCCAGCCTGTCTCTTTAAGAGCTCGCAAGCCAGATGAGATGTTGATCGCTGCATCGGAGAGCGACTTGGTGATCTGACCCTTCCTACGGTTCACTCTCTTCTGCGTTGGCACATAAACTGCACCGAGTTGCTGGCAGTACAGCTCGACCTGCAGAGGCTATTGCCATTGTTCCAGGGCAAGCACATGTTGGTCCAGATGGACAACACGACAACAGTGGCTTATATAAACCCTCATGGTGGTTTACGCTCTCATCGCATGTCATAACTCGCCCATCATCTCCCCCTCTGGAGTCAGCGGCGACTCAGGTTGCTGCAGGCCACTCATAACCCTGGCAACCTCAATGCCACAGCAGATGCTCTGTCGCAGCAGGTGACACTCAGGGGAGAGTGGAGACTCCACCCCCATGTGATCCAGCTGATTTGGAGTCAATTCGGCAAGGCACAGGTAGACCTGTTTGCCTCCCGGGAATCCTCCCACTGCCCACTCTGTTATGCCCTGATGGGAGCTCCCCTCGGTACAGACACCCTGGTACACAGCTAGCCCCGAGGGCTGCACATTGATGTGTTCCCCCAGTGGGCCTACTTGAACAGGTTCTGTGCAAGGTTAGGAAGGACGACGGGCAGGTCATTCCTATGGCTCTGAATTGGCCCACTCAGACCTGGTTCTCAGACCTCACTCTCCTCGCGACAGCACCTCCCTGTCAAATTCCCCTGTGGTAGGACCTTCTTTCTCAGGGACGGGTAACCTCTGGCATCCATGCCCAGACCTCTCTGGTGTACATGTAGTGGTTTACACGATCACTCAGGCCAGAGCTCCTTCTACAAGGCAGCTGTATTCCCTGAATTGGCGTATCTTCACTAAGTGGTGTTCTTCCCACAGTGAAGACCCCCAGAGGTGCGCAGTCAGGTCAACGCTTTCCTTCCTGCAAGAGAAATGGATGGGCAGCTGTCCCCATCCACTCTCAAGTTCTATGTAGCTGCTATAGCAGCACACCACGACGCTGTTGAAGGTAAGTCTCTCGGTAAGCACAACCTGATCATCAGGTTCCTGAGAGGTGTCAGGAGGTTGAACCCTCCAAGGCTGCACCTCTTTCCCTCATGGGACCTCTCCGCGGTCCTTTTAGGCCTACGGAGAGCTGCATTCAAGCACCTAGAATCAGTCGAGTTAAAGGCCATCTCATTGAAGACCGCCCTCCTGACTGCGCTCACTTTCATCAAGAGGGTCGGGGACTTGTAAGTATTCTCTGTCAGCGAAGAGTGCCAACAGTTCGGTCCGGAAGACTCTTACATGATCCTGAGACCCCGACCGGGCTATGTGCACAAGGTTCCCCATGACCCCTTTTAGGGATCAGGTGGTGAGTCTGCAAGCGCTGACCCCCAGAGGAGGCAGACCCAGCCTTATCGTTGCTGTGTCCAGTGCGAGCTTTGCGCATCTACTTGTATCACACATAGAGCTAAAGATGCTCTGAGCAGCTCTTTGTCTGCTTCGGCGGACATCGGAAAGGGAACGCTGTCATGTAGTTCCCAACATCCCTGAAGGGGTGAAGCGATGTAATTATCATGGGAGCAGACCGTGCAAGCCATGGCCTTTTCTCTCTATGTTTTCTGTCCACAGAGTATTAGATCTGGCTGGGGCCATCTAACACACATATGCACATGTGCAAAAACCTGTGCAAAAACTACGGGACAGTACAATGAATTACTAAAAGGAACAGGACAATAGGCACAGTAAGAAACAGTGCAGCGTCGACCAGTAAACATTTGCAATCAGAGTAGTGCAAAAAAGATGACACTTTCTAAAATGCTAAATGTAAACATAACATACTATGAAATAGTGTTCTATGGACATAGCAGTCATTGAGGTAGCAGCCAGGTATAAAGTGACAATGAATTAAAGTGCAACTCTGGACATGTGCAAAAGTTGGATGGTGTACAGGTGTGTATGTGTGTCAGTCCAGTCTCTGAGTATTGAGGAGTCTGATGGCTTGGGGGAAGAAGCTGTTACACAGTCTGGCTGTGAGGGCTCTAATGCTTCGGTACCTCTTGCCAGACAGCAGGAGGGTGAAGAGTTTGTGTGAGGGTTGCTTTGCAGATGCAGCGTTTTGTGTAAATGTCTTTGATGGAGGTAAGAGAGACCCCGATTTTCTTCTCAGCTATCTTCACTATCCTCTGCAGGGTTTTGCGAAACGGTGCAAGTCCCAAACCAGGCAGTGATGCAGCTGCTCAGGATGCTCTCAATAGTCCCTCTATAGAATGTAGTGAGGATGGGGGGTGGGAGATGTGCTTTTCTCAGCCTTCGAAGAAAGTTCAGACTCTGCTGGGCTTTCTTGGAAATAGAGCTGGTGTTGAGGGACCAGGTGAGGTTCTCCGCCAGGTGAACACCAAGGAATTTGGTGCTCTTGATGATCTCCACAGAGGATCCGTCAATGTTCAGCAGAGTGTGGTGCTCAGTGTGGTGGTGGTGGAGATGCTGATGCCGGACTGACTAAGGTCTCCCAGTCAGAAAGTCCAGGATCCAGTTGCAAAGGGAGGTGTCCAGGCCCAGCAGGTTCAGCGTTCCAATCAGGTGCTGAGGAATGATTGTATTGAATGCTGAGCTGAAGTCTATGAACAGTCTTAATGTGCCTCATGACAAGCCTCTCGAAACACTTCATGATGATGGATGTGAGTGTGACGGGACAGTAGTCGTTGAGGCAGGACACTGAAGACTTCTTTGGCATCGATGGTGGTGGCCTTGAAGCATGTTGGAACGATGGCGCTGCTAAGAGAGATGTTGAAGATGTTGGTAAGAACATCTGCCAGCTGGTCTGCACATCCTCTGAGCACTCTGCCAGGAACGTTGTCTGGTCCAGCAGCCTTCCGTGGGTTGACTCTATGTAGAGTTTTCCTCACATCACCCGTGATAAGACAAAGCACCTGGTCGTTGGGAGGAGGGGTGGTCTTCCTCGCCACCACGTCATTTTGCACCTCAAACCGAGCGTAGAAGTCGTTCAGCGCATCTGGAAGGGAGGCATCTTTGTCACAGACAACTGATGTTGTCCTCTATTTGGTGGTGGCCTGGATGCCATGCCATATGTCCTGGAAGTGACTGTGGATTCTCTGTGCGTGTGCACGCTTTGCCTCTCTGATGACAGATTGGCCCGTGACAGATTGGCCCTCAATGTTCTTGTCTCCTGCTCTGAAGGCGGTGTCTCAGGTCCTCAGCAGCGCACGCACCTCCGTAGTCATCTACGGCTTCTGGCACTTGCTGATGTAGCTGATCACTGATGCTGTGTATTCCTCCAAGTTGGTAGAGTTGTAGAGGCCCTCTATGATGCACTTCAGGGCATCATAGAGGGAACTCTGGCCTGAGTGATCGTGTCTACCACTGCTGGTGGTTGGCCACTTAGGTCTTCTATGTCTCGTCCAAGGGTCATACGTGGAGGTTCCAGAGGTCTGGGCGCGGGTGCCAGAGGGTGCCCCATCCCTGAGAAAAAAGATCCTTCCTCAGGGGAATCTGCCAGGGAGGTGCTGTCGTGAGGAGCGTGAGGTCTGAGAACCAAGTCTGGGTGGGCCAATATGGGGCCAAGAGGGTGACTTGTTCCTCGTCCTCCCTGATTAGTTTTCGTCTTGTGGCTGTACTTTCGAAACAGTGAGTACTTTAACATTTATGGATTGGCCCCATTCACTTCCATTGTAAGTGCCTCACTGGAACCGAGATTATTTATTTATTTTTAAAGAAAAGGAGGGATTAGTCAAAATAATAAATAAATAATTTGTGGTAATCAACTTCATACCACAAATGTTGTCGATTGAGCTTAACTTATATTGAACAAGGAATATTTTCCTTTTCATAAAGTTAAAGATGTACTAATAATTAGATGGAAAGCCAGAGCTTAGCTATCCCAAAACCATAAAATCCTGTTATAACATCAAAGAGATTTCCCCTCATTATCTATAGGCTATCAAAATAAATATAATGTTTATATGTTTCCACCGTTATTGTAATGCAGTTTTAAATTTATGAAGCTACAGATGGGACATGAAATGCCCAATAAAAGCCTCATAATTATGTGGCCTTTACCTTACTCATAACATTTCTCTATAAAAATAATCCCCATGCCAACAGATTTCTATATTATGTTTTTCATCAACAGAATTCATCATTGAATAAACAACAAATGTTACAGTACAAGGCTTTGAGATATCAGGCTAAATATAGAAATCATCAAGAAATGTCAAGACTCTATATGCATTCTAGTTTAGCTGATTATACAGATGTGAGCACAGACATTTAAGAGCATTTCCCAAAATGTATCACTCCTCACTCTTTTCAATGAATCCTCCTGTAGACTATACATTACGTTCTTGCTTTTATGGGAATATCATGCAGATATAAATTACAGCAAAAGAAACTTGCCTTATCAGTTTCATTTTCTCAAAAAAAAAAAAAAAAAAAGCCAACTTGAAGCCAAAATCCAGCAAATGAATTAATGAAACTAAGGGCTTTTGGCATTCCAGCACAAACTGTCTGCCCAACTGACGGCAAGGGATTCCTTTCAGAGTCTGGCCTGCTGGCTGGCACTGTGAATTTCTAATCCTCCTCCTGATCTGAGTGGCTTGGCAATGTTTGAGGCAGGGTCTGATGAGTGTGTGTGTCAGACTAGCATCCTTAAAGAGAGCGAGTGCAGGACTGAAGACTTGTTTGAGATTGTAGGGGTTGCAGGTGCTGAAAGACTTTTCACTCTGAGAATTACGGGAGCACTTTTGCAGTGGGAAGAGCCACTAAGTTTATTTTTTATTTGGACAGTTTCTAAAGATCTATTTGTTTATAAAGTGCAATAGCCATAAATACTGGTGTGCTTCAAGTGTTGTGTGACTGCAGTTGCTTCAAAAGAATAGTTCACCCCAAAATGAACATTTTGTCATAATTTACTCAGCCTAATTTTTTTCCAAACCCAAATGACTTTCTTCTTTGGGACACACAAAAATTATTTTTTTTAAAAACATCCTTGCCACTTTTTTCCCACATAATATCAGCGACAGTAAAAGTGGGCTGTCATATGGTGTTTTATTTTTCTACAATGTTGTACAATGTCATCCCAAATATATATTTGTCCTCAAAAAGAGATACACCAATAACACGTAACAAAAATTGTCTCCACCTAGAAAAATAGTCCCACCTCAAAAGATTATTTACACATCCTAATATCTCAAATAAAAAACCTTTTCTTTCTTTTTTACTGAAGAATTTGTGTGGTTTAACAAAAATATGAGCTTCGAATGACTACTTTTAAACACTAGTAATTGCTGTAATTGGCAGCATGCCACAGATTGTTACGTTCCTGTTCGTCTGCCCTGTGTTCTCTGTCACACTATCACGTTTATGTCACGTTTCCTTGTCTGTTCCGTGTTTTCCGTTTCACCCGTCACCATTCACGCTCCATGTCGTGTTTTCCTTGTTGTTCCCCCGCGTTTCACTGTCTTTGTCCAAACTACATTTCCCACTATTCCCGGCCTCCGTCACTGCCTACACTCATCAGTGTTTTCACCTGTGTCTTGTTCACTCTCCACTTTGTCTGTGTATTTAAACCCCAGTTCTTTGTTCAGTCCCTGTGGATCGTTCGTTTCTTGTATGCTGCCAAGCCTGGTCCGTGTTTCCTACCCAAGTTCTTAGTTTTCTTTGTGTTTTGGTTCATCGTGTTTAATCTGTTTCATTGTGTTTTAAGTTTCCAGTTTTCCCATCGTGGACTTTCCTTTGTGTTTACCTTTTATTTCTTATGTGTTAAAGTCAATAAAAACCGCGTTTGGATCCGCACCTCTTGTCCGTCTTGTCCTGATTCCGCACCCCTCATAACACAGATACATAGACATTAGTTTGAAAATAACTTGGAATATTCCTTTGGGCAGTAATACAAGATGGTGACAGCAAGTATTAACTGGCAGCTAAAAAAAGAATCTCCCCTAAATTCATAGGTAACTTCACCTGCAATAGTCTTGTGAAAATGACTCGCACATGAAATGAGAGAATTATTGTGAGAAATTAATGGTGAGAGATTTGCAACTTTGAAGGTGAATAATGAAAGATTCGAATTCACTGAGAGCTTTTTGAGGGAGATATGGAGTTAAAAAAAGGTGCTGGTAACAGGATTTAAAATAAACATCGAAATCACTCAGTGAGGTCTGAGCAACTAAGGACTTAATATTAATCAGAATGCAGTGTCATCTTCCATTTCTCCACTAGAACCAAGCTGATTAGAGAAACAGATCATTAATCATGCTATGAAATTTGTAAGACTAACCCTACAGTTAAGTGGCAATCAAGAATACATAAATAGTCAGATAGTTAATCAATTGAGTCTGAGTCTAATTCCCTTTAAAAGTGTGACATCTTTAAATTATTAGTGAGAGTCAAAGAAACTATCTGTGCCGAGACTTGGAGACAGAGAAGGCTGACATGATTCAGAGCCACATTTATGTTATGCAAAAAGAGATAAAAAGGAGTAGTCAAGGAAGGCTGTTGTGAAAGTTCAAAGGAGCACACACAGTAATCTCATTGTGTTAAGTCAACATGGTGGTGGGTTCAGAGGTCATTAGCTTGGTGGCAACCCTGCCATGTTGCGCCATACATGACCTTTAAGGACACCTTGTTGCATTGTTCACAAGTAAAAAGAAGTATAAATGTTACTGTTGGAAGCCTGAAAATATGGGTACATAGGAGGGGCAATGTAACAATGACATGAAGGGAGATCTGTAAAATGTATTCACTAATTAAAATACATTTTATTACATTGCATGTAATTTGTAGGTGTACCTCCCTACATTAACAGAAAAAAAGAGGAAAACCCAGGGGCTTAAGCAGACCCAGCTCCATGGGAGCCCACCCTGGTGGACTGAACTCCGAATCGGTGCCTAGGGCCGTCAAGAGCTACGCGCACAGGACACTCTGCAGTGCCAGGCGAAAGGCTTGAGACATTCCGACAGAGAGTGCCGAAAGTGAAAGGCACTCCTCTTATAATGAGTTATAGGCTTCAAAGATTAATTTATGCCCTTTCTTGCTTACTGCGCTACAGTTGTCTCTCTCTCCCTCATATTAATGAGTTGCTGATGTTTTTTTTTTAAAGACAATAGACTGTAACGGAGACACAACAAGCATCTTTTGCTAAAACACACTGAAGAGAACGAGAATGAAGCAAAGTGAAACTATCTTCACATGTCTGTTAGGCACTCTGCCGGTTCAGCTGAGCCAGGAAAACAATCTGTAAAAGGACAAGTCAATGTGGTGCCAGAGCACCTAGAGACCTACTATATAATCAGTTTTGCCTTGTTAATTTATCATTATTTAGCAGCATGTTATAGCCAGCCTTTCATAAGAAACAGACAGAAAGTTTGTATAAAGTTAGTATAGAGTTGTCAGCTTTTTATAATGAGAATAGTTTTTTTTCCATTATTTGACAGTTAGCCCATTTAAAGGTAAATGTGGAGATGGGGGTGTGGCCAAATGACGTCTGTGGAGAGTGAGGCCACGAGAGGAAAGATTGACACCTGTGGGAAATTATCTTTAACTGCTGTTTTGTGTTGCAGTGAGAGCTGGAGAGGAATATAAGGGCAGTCCATACTGTGAATTTAAGTTATAAAAGAAATGTGAATAAAATTTACATTAGACTGTTTAAAGTTCCCTCCTCCCAATTTTCCAGTAGGATGTCGGGCACACTGTGTGGTCGGCGACTGAACAGTAATTAAAATGGGGAAAACTTGAATTTTAAAATGATAAAAAGTCAATGTGTTGCCACAGCGCCCAGAGACCTACTATATAATCAGTTTTGCCTTGTTAATTTATCATTATTTAGCAGCATGTTATTGATAGCCTTTCATGAGAAAAAGACAGAAAGTTTGTACAACTTTGTGAAATTAATTCAGTGATGCCAACATCTCTGTTATGACATGGAAAGACAACCTACTCTTTAAAATTACTAAAAAATATACCTATAGAGTTAGTATAGATTTGTCATCTTTTTATAATGAGAATAGTTTTTTCCATTATTTGTCAGTTAGCCCATTTAAAGGTAAATATGGAGATGGGGGTGTGGCCAAGTGATGTCTGTGGAGAGCAAGGCCACAAGAGGAAGGATTGACACCTGTGGGAAATTATCTTTAACTGCTGTTTTGTGTTGCAGTGAGAGCTGGAGAAAAATATAAGGGCAGTCCATAATGTCGGAAGGGAGAAAGTGAGAAGAACCTGTGTATGTGCTACTGCTGAAAAGAAAACTGCATGTGAATTTAATTTATATAAGAAATGTGAATAAAATGTATGTTAGACTGTTTGAAGGTCTAACTGTTGAAGGTTCTCAGCAGGAAACCGATGGAGTGCGTACTCCAGGTAGGGAATGAGGTTTTGCCCCAAGTGAAGGAGTTCAAGTATCTCGGGGTCTTGTTCACGAGTGAGGGGACAATGGAGCGGGAGGTTGGCCAGAGAATCGGGGCAGCGGGGGCGGTATTGCACTCGCTCTATCGCACCGTTGTCACGAAAAGAGAGCTGAGCCGAAAGGCAAAGCTCTCGATCTACCGGTCAATTTTTGTTTCTACCCTCACCTATGGTCATGAAGGTTGGGTCGTGACCGAAAGAACTAGGTCACGAGTACAAGCGGCCGAAATGGGCTTCCTCAGAAGGGTGGCGGGCTTCTCCCTTAGAGATAGGGTGAGGAGCTCAGTCATCCGTGAGGAGCTCGGAGTAGAGCTGCTGCTCCTTTGCGTTGAAAGGAGTCAGTTGAGGTGGTTTGGGCATCTGGTAAGGATGCCCCCTGGCCGCCTCCCTAGGGAGGTGTTTCAGGCACGGCCAGCTGGGAGGAGTCCTCGGGGAAGACCCAGGACTAGGTGGAGAGATTACATCTCCACACTGGCCTGGGAACGCCTCGGGGTCCCCCAGTCAGAGTTGGTTAATGTGGCTCGGGATAGGGAAGTTTGGGGCCCCCTGCTGGAGCAGCTGCCCTCGCGACCCGACTTCGGATAAGCGGTTGAAGATGGATGGATGGATGGATGTTTGAAGGTCCCTCCTCCCAATTTTCCAGTAGGATATCGGGCACACCGAGCGGTCGGCGACTGAACAATAATTCAAAAGGGGAAAACACCGTGGAGGCTAACGGAACCTCTTGATTTGCAAATAATAGGGGCTCGAACTACTTGTACCAATTCCAAGTGTCATCGTGCATGAACTTCTGAATCATGCTCTTTAGGGTTTGATTAATTAGTTCGACCAAGCCATCCGTTTTGGGGTGGTAAACACTGATGCAATTCGATTTAATCCCCAATCATTCATTCAGTTTGCGTAGTGTGCAAGACATGGACGTAGTGCCCTGATCAGTGAGGATCAGTAAGGAAGTTTTGTGAGTGCCTTCACAACACTTTGTACTGACATGTTGCCGGTATGGCCAGATATTGCTTTCCATTGTTCACCAGAACCAGTACAAAGCGATGTCCGCTTGCTGTCTGTTCTAATGGCCCGACGAGGTCATCCATCCCTGCAACCGATCCTTGAGAATCTGAAAATACGTGTATGAGAGTGCAACATCTGGTTGGAGACATTGACCATCAATCACTTTCACTTGGTCGAAGGTGTGCCAAAGGGTCTCGTCTTATGTCTGCTCCAGAGGGAAATCCCCTACAAGGAATCCTCTAAGGGTTGGGGAAGTTGAGACTTCCCCCTCCCTTGTGTCCTCCTGGTGCGGAGCTGCTGTAAATGGCCCCAGCACTGCCTCCCCAGCCAACGAATCACAAACCACACATCAAGACACTTTGTTACAGGACCAATTCATACATATTCCCCTCAATAATGTTGTAAATGCCAGCCAATTCATAACCAAAATGTGTGTATGTGAGAGGTGGAGACTAACCGCAGCCTCGACACTTTTGTATTTGTCCCCCCAAAAAAATGAAAGATGACACTAAAGTGTAATTTTTAATATCCCCATGCACACACCTTAACTTCACCCACTGGCTTGTACCCAAAGCCTTGGATTGAACCAAGCCTTGGTGAATGGAGGTTTAGTTACAACCTGAATCCACCCAGGCTTGGTATGTACCCCCCTTAATACCCACAGGTATCCGGTAAACTCCAGCTCGATCAGGGGCAGCCTGTGGCATGTCGGAGATCCAGAGTAATGTCTCCACCTCAATCACAGGGCATCAGTTCCCCACAGATCCAGCAGACTGGCCCAGACTTCGTGACCACACCTGTGGCAGCAGATTCACCAGCCTATGGGGGAGAGTGGAGAGAGATTGGGGATCTGGCAGGTTGAAAGGTCCCTGGGAATGGGGAACTGGTTTTGGGGTCATAATTCCCAGTTTCCGGGAATAGGAACAGGATGGGGAAGGGGAGAGGGAGGGAGGATAGAGAGAGAGAGACAGAAGAAGAGATCTCGCCAGCCCCGGATATGCCGCCAGATTCTCCTCCACCAGTTGGACTGCCTGGTCCAGTGACGCCGGACAGCGGCACTGGATCCATTTCGCAGTTCTTCTCGGCAACCGAGCAACTAATTATTCCAGCACCACAAGATCTATTGCCATGTCGGCGTCATGCTCCTCTGCCAGCAGCCACTGGTGACAGGCTTCACAGAGCTGTTGGGTAAATGCGAACAGGTGGCCGAGCTTGCCAAATGTCAGTGAGCAGAAATATTGGCGATGTTGTTCACGACTCCGGCTGACCCATTGCAAGATGGCTCGTTTCAAGTCCTGATACCTCAGGAGGTTGGTGGCTGGAAGTTGTTGTTGAGCAGTTGTTGTTGAGCAGTTCCAGTTGAGCTTGTCCTGACAGCAGCAGCCGGACTGACCACTGGGTCTCCGGCCATCCCGATGCAGATGGGGTCACGTCAAGGGGTATCAAGCTCCGTAGCACCTGTCTGTGGTGTCTTTTCTTGTTGAAAGGAAGACAACTTATACAGGAAAGGCAGTTTAAATGTGCTGTTATTGATACGTGTTTCTTACAGCATTGCATTCACTGTTCTGCTCTACTGAGTGTGTATATGCTTAAGTAATACAACTGAAAACATGGAACAAACAGAAAACATGGAACTGGACTAGTTAGAAGACACTACATCTCTCCCCTATTTCAGACAGAAAAACATAGTTATAACTCAAAATGTAGACGGTAGTCCACATGTGATCCAAACTAGTGCATAAATTACAAACAGTATGAACTTATGTGTGGGACAGTTCAGAATCCACATTAGTCCATTGTTTCAATACCTTGCTTGTCAGAAAAATTGAAATATTGAACACAAGAACAGGTCCATTTGTGAAACATAAACATTAACCACATTGTGCAAATGTTTTACATGTCATCAGTCACGTACCTTGGTGCCTTGTGACTTGGTCTTAGGGAATAGTGAGGTGTGTGTAAACATTCAGAGTATCTTTGGCCATCCGTTTTAATGTGTTGTGGGTTCTGGACTGTGTTGTCCTGAAAAGGGTTGTCTGAGTCTGGAACTTTTCCATGGGTGTCATTGTCTTTGTCAGATAACTCATCATGCTCAAAAGTGAGATGAGGAGAGAGTCTATTGAAGAACAAGGGTTCCTTGTGACGCATCGTCCTGAATGACTCGCCATCACCATGGATCCTTGGATAATGACCGCTTCATAAGGTTTCACCTCATATGGAGTTGTCAATTTTCCTATGTGTGGTTGCCGACAAAGTACAACATCTCCTGTTTTGATTTTGGGTTCTTGTGCTCTGTTGTGACGATCTGCATGTTGCTTCATACGTTGCTTTGCAGCGCATTCAGTGTTACGAAGTTCAGTGTTTGGCTTGTTGTGCATTTGAAGGTAGAGAGGTGTTGAGTTTTCTTCTGAGAAGTAGTTCTGCTGGTGTCCGTTGTGTGGTTCCATGGGGTGTCACTCTATCATTTCTCAAGAAGCTATACAGGCACTACTTCCATGGTTGATCTTCAGCATTTGTAGTCATGATTGTTTTCTTGAGTGTTCTCATGAAATGCTCCACTTCCTCCTTCTTTTAGCACTATCTGGAGAATGGAATCTTTCATAGTTTCCTCTTGTACCTCTTCCAACATCATTGCTTTTGGGACTGTGTTGTCAATGATGAAGTTGTCATAATTTTCACCATTCTGAGAAGACTCATCAGTGTTGTGTTCTTTGAAGGGATGTCTTGACATGTAATCAGCAGGGTTGTCTTTTCCGGCCTTGTACTGCACTGTAAAAGTGTACTGCTGGAGTCTCAGCCTCCAGCGTTCAATTCTGGCAGGTGGTGATGCTCTAGGGTTGTTGAAAATGAGCTCCAGTGGTTTGTGATCTGTAACGACCGTGAAGTGTTAGCTGTAAAGATATAGATGGAAATGTTCACATGCCCAGATGATTGCTAGAGCTTCTCTTTCCATTTGTGAAGAAGCGTTGATCCACAGCTGTGAGTGCGCTGCTAGCATACGCTATGATACTGTCACAGGAGTTATCTAGGCTGGGCTGACTTAGTATGTTGCCACGGCCAACTGGGCTGACATCAATCAGTAGCGTGGATTTCTTTTTTGGGTCAAAATATGCTATTGTGGCATTCTGAATCAGTTGTGATTTCAGCTTGTCTGTGCCGACTGTTGCTCGAGCCCCAACACCAGGTGTGATCTTTTTGAGTTAGTTCACGCAGCGGCTGCAAAGTTGTTGTATAGTCTTTCATGAAGCGAGAAGTGTATGTCATCATTCTTAGCAGGCTGCGCACTTCAGAAATATTTTGAGGGGCTGCAAGATTTTTTATGGTAATTATTTTCCTTGGATCCGCAGAGATGCCTTTGTTTGAAAACACATAGCTGAAGAATTCTAATTCTGTCTTGCTGTACTCACATTTGTCTCCACTGAGGGTGAGGTTTGTCATTTGAACACAGCTTGCAGGCTGGTATTGTGTTCAGCACGTGATTTACCATATTCTATGATGTCATCACTCATGTTTTTAACATTCAGAATGCCATGAAGAACTTGTTGAATTGTGTTTTGAAATACCTCATTAGCTGAACTAATACCAAAATTCAGAAAAGTGTACCTCCAAAGGCCTGCATGAGTTGTGAATGTTGTGCTGTACCTTGAATCTGGATGATGTTCAAGTTGGTGTATCCTGCATTCAGATCCGGTTTTGTTAGCACAGCACCATTTCAAATGTCATGTATCAAATCATCCACAGTTGGGGTGAAATGATGTTCTCTCTGAATGGTGCAATGTCAGGATTCTTGGGTTTTGATGCAACGACTATAGGCGAAACCCAGGGTGTCGGACCGCTGACATTCACGTTGATGCCTTGTTGTTCAAGCTTTTTGACCTCAACTTTTTTCTGATGTGGAATGGAATTCTTCTGTGTGGTTGCACATTGGGGACTTGAGGAGTTTGACCGGACATTGCATAGATTATTTGAAGAAATCCGAGTTCCCTTGCAGTGTTGTAGCTCAGCAGAGAACCGGAGTTACTATCAATCACATAGAAAGGTTGGAATTTTCCTTTCAGTGGAAGTGGTGTGGACAATCCGTATGTTAATATTTTTGCACAGGTGGCTTTAACAAAATGTTGCATTCTAGTATGTTGTAGGCAGCATCATCCACAGTGGTTACACTTTGTAAATTCGGAAACAATGATAAATTCCACTGGTACTCCTGCAATTTTCACTTGGGACTGTGGTTGCAGTGAATGTCGGACTGTATGTATTACATATAAAAAGTCTTTGTCTGAGCTTGTCAGCATATCACGTTGTGACTTGTGTGCTACATCTTCTGCGTGTACTGTGTTCACTTTTTGTTTTGTATGTTGATATTTGTGTTTTGCCTGATATGAAGTGTTTGCTATATAACATTGTTACCTGCAACATTTTTGGGAAATGAATGAGCTTGTCACATGCTTTGCAGGTTTTCCCTGTTACTGGACAATTTCTTTGCCCTCCTTCTTGTGGAAAATGTCCCCCACAATTGTTGCATTTTGTGCTGTCAAAGGTTGTTTTTGTCTTGGAATGACTGTGTTTGCTTTTAATCAGGGCTTTCTTGTGTATTGCATTTGCTGAAAATTCTTTGAATGGTTTAGTACGTGTTGCTTTTATACCTGCTGCTTGTCAACCAGTGAAGTGGTTGGTCATTCAACATATACACCAATGACCAACCACTTCACTCACAATGCTGCCGTTTTATCTATGCGGACAATCTCTGCATCACTACCCAACAGGAGAACTTCCAGAAGATTGAGCCTATCTTGGAAAGTGCCCTACAAGAGATGACAACCTACTACAATAACAACCACCTGAAACCCAACCCATCAAAAACCCAACTATGCAGCTTCCATCTTAAAAATCGAGATGCGAAAAAAGAACTGAGCATCTCATGGGATGGATACAAACTCTCCAACCACCCTCACCCTGTGTACCTGGGAGTCACACTCGACAGGACACTCTCTTTTAAAACTCACCTTCAGAACACCAAAGCCAAGATCAACACTCGTAATAACATCCTGCGCAAACTGGTAAACTCAAAATGGGGCGCCGATCCACCAACTATCCAGGCAACTGCCCTAGCCCTGTGCTTCTCCACAGCCGAATACGCGTGCTCAAGCTGGAGCCGCTCCCACCATACCAAACTGATTGACACAGCCCTCAACGACACCTGCCGCATTATCACGGGGTGTATAAAGACAACGCCAGTCCCGTGCCTCTACGCCCTAGCTGGCATTGCCCCCCCCCCCCACATCAGACGATCCATCGTCGCTCAAGACGAGTAGAGAGCACAGGAGTTTGACACCAGACACCCCCTGCACGGACACATAGCACCCCCACCCTGTCTGAAATCGAGAGCCAGTTTCCTACTGACAGTCCCACCTCTCCAGACAACCAAAGAAATAGCAAGGACCAACATTTGGAAAGATGAATGGAACCAGCTAAACACACGAGTCCTGGACTGGATGGAGAGAGGAATCACCCCGACTGAATGTCTCGCCAGCGGGCACGACCTCCCATGGCCAACCTGGAAGACCCTCAACAGATTACGAGTGGAACAGGGCAGGTGCAAAGCACTTATGAAAACATGGAACCACCAGACAGACGACACATGTAGCTGCAGAGCAGTACAGACAATGCCCCATCTACTGGAGTGTGAAAACGCCCCTCAGTGCAGCGCCCAGGACCTGGCTGAACCGACTACATCAGCTGTGATCTGCGCCAGATATTGGCAGAACGACATCTGTGATTGCAACGGACTCGAAGAAGAAGAAGCTTGTCTGTCAGCTGTTTCTTGAACCCTTCCTGCATCCAGTAACTGTTGGAGCATCATCATCCTGTCTCTTAGTGTAATTTTGCAGAGATGTGTGGAGCTGCAGTTTTGGATTATCTGTGACTTGATTTCGTTGTTTGGTTTGCAAACTCACATTTTGTTGCCATTTGTCTCAATATAGTGTGGTCCAGCGTTTCATCATCATGTTGTCTTACTTGTCTGAAAATATACGTTTCATATTCAGGATTGGCTTTTGGGCAGAAAATACATCCAGTTTCCTTACTGCTGTAGCATAGTCATTTCCTGTTTCCAGAAATGTATCAAAAATGTTGAACACATCAGGCCCTGCATGATGTAATAAAAGTGCACTTTTCTGCTTGGCATCATAAACTTTGAATGCTGTAAGGAAATTATCGAAACCACTTTCAAATTTCTTCCATCTTGAGCCAACTGAGCTGGGTTCAGAGTGAAAATCGAACACTGGAAAATGTGGAAGAGTTGCCATATTTTGATCAGCACAATCCAGCAGCACGCACGCTGCTGTATTAGATGGCTGTTTTGTGTATTTTGTGCGATACTTACATGTGTAGTTGTTGTCCATTTATCACTCATTGCCAATTGTGCCTTTTCTTGTTGAAAGAAAAACAACTTAGACAGGAAAGGCAGTTTTATCTTGGCGTTTACTGATACATGTGTCTTATGGCATTGCACTCACTGTCCTGATCTACTGCGTATGTACATGCTTAAGTAATACAACTGAAACCGAACAGGACTTGTTGGAAGACACTAAACCGTCGATCATCTGATTGAGCTTGAAGGAGGGCCTGGAGGTGCTGCTCCTGTTCCTGACACATATCAAGCAGAGACTGATGTTGAGCTTGGTGTAGGGCACGGACTCCATGACGGCGTATCTTCCTCCCAAAATCCCGGGTTTCGGCACAACTGGAGCACAAACTCTTGTGTGTGTAAGGAGGAGGATGCGGGAGCCGGCTAAACAGTCTAACGTAAGTTTTATTCACACTTCTTTTTTACGAATGAAATTCACATGTGGTTTTCTTTTCAGCAGTAGCTCACAGGTTCGTTTCTCACTCTCCCCTCCGGCAGTCTGGACTACCCTTATATCCCTCATCAGCTCTCACTGTAACACAAAACAGCTGTTAGTGATCATTTCCCACAGGTGTCAGTCCTTACCACTCTTCCTCTCTTGGCCTCACTCTCCACAGATGTCGCTCTGCCATGCCCCCATCTCCACACTAATGTTCACCAAAAAATTCAAATTCTCTCATCCTTTACTTACCCTCATGCCATCCCAAATGTGTATAACTTTATTTTTTCTGCAGAACACAAATGAAGATATTGAAATGAATATCTCAGCTCTGTAGGTCTACTAAATGCAAGTGAATAGTGACCAGAAGTTTGAAGCTCCAAAAAGCATATAAAGGCAGTGTAAAAGTAATCCATATGACTACAGTAGTTAAATACATGTCTTCAGAAGCAATATAATAGGTGTGGGTGACAAACAGAGCAATATTTAAAAGTGAACTCTAATTTCACTTTCACATTCTGAATGTGAAAGCCAAGATTTATTGTAAAAAATAAAAAAAAAGGATTGAATTATAGATCTGTTTCTCAAGCTAACTAATTGCATCACTTCAGAAGACATATATTAAATCACTAGTCATTTTTACATTTACATTTATGCATTTGGCAGACGCTTTTATCCAAAGCGACTTACAGAGCCTTTATTACACCTTACTAGTCATATGGATTACTTTTATGCTGCCTTTATGTGATTTTTGGAGCTGAAAGGGCTGGTCACCATTCACTGGCATTGTGTGGACCCACGGAGTGGAGAAATTTTTCTAAATATCTTTGTTTGTGTTCTGCAAAAGATAGAAAGTCATACACATCTGGGTTAAATGAGAGTGAATAAAGCAAAGAAGCAATGAAGCTGGCAACATCCAAGTTGTATATTTCTGGGGCTGCTTGCTCCAGCTGAGCAACTTCCATTGAGACGAATGGTATTGCTAACGGAAAGCTCTCTCCACACTCTAAAAATACATTATTTCCAGTAAAAATATAGGCATTTTAAAACAAGATAAATGTACTTGAGAAGCAAAATAACATCAGATATTATGTCTTGTTTATAGAAAATTCCTCCAAAATGTAGTGTGGTTTATGCTTAAAATAATTATTTTTCAATGGGTTAAGAAAAATCTACTTAAAAAAATGTTCCACCCTTATTTTAAGCATACATCTTCTTAGATACCATCTTCTACCAGATCTTTTCAAATTTATTTGAAGATTAAAACTTTTTACTGGAAAACAATGCATATTATATATATATTATTATTATTTATTTTTTTGCAGTGCATGTGTATAAGATATCCTTGGTGAAAACATATATTAAAGTGCAGCTTACCATTACAGTTGCACATAATGTCCGTACAAGAAGGAAATAGGCAGGAAATAAGTCTACAAAGCAAATCCATTTGCTATTAAACATGGGAGACAGAGGGCTATATCACATTGCAGAGGTGAGAAGAGTTGTGGATGGAATTCTGACAGCTTGGTGCTTGTGCACCCTTTCACCCCCTCTGCATAATGAAGTGGTGATAAGTTTACCCCAGCCGAACAAAGCCCCAAGGGATTGATAATGAGGCCAGTTGTTAATTAATGTGGAGTTCTCCTGGGCTCTGTATGTTCTGTGAATCCCAATTAGGCTGAAGCTTTACAACATGTTGCACTTGATTTTCAGTTCACTTCAAAGCTCTGGCTCCTTCTTCTGTTTTCAGAGGGTCTGATTTCTCAAAGAATTTATTCTAAAGGGCACACTGCATCACACAGAGGAGAACGTGTTTGCCTTTGCTTATATGTAAAACCAGTGGCTCCACTGCTCACATGTCATATGTCAAATCTTTAAAAAAGAGACCTTTCTCCAAAACATCTTAGTGTGATGATTCCTTACCTTTATAAAGTCCCCATAGATTCATAGATTGTCAATACATTTAAATAATTATTTGTGATTAATTTTGGGATTACAGAACTTTTAAGAACTGCATGTTCTTCAATAAAAAACAGTTGTTGAAGGGAGTTGTTGAGAAATGCCAATTTACATGTACATATTATAATGTAACTTATCTTAAATCATTTTAATTAATCTTGTGGCCCCCTTGGAAATTTGCTGAGTCCCCCTAGTGGATCCGAGTCCCCTGGTTGAAAATCACTGATTTAGAAAGAGAGAGTCGGGGAATCACATCAATCAAAACCAGTGAGCAGCATCCACCTGGATGATTCAGTGGAAGGCATATTGCACTTGAACACCCTCCATTCACCAGCTTTCAGTGGAAAGTGGTTTAATTTATAATTTATTAGAGTCAAATGGGTACATTTGGCCTGGACAATGGGGTTACACCCCTAACCCAAAGGACAGTGCCTTTTTTAAGGTATAGCATCCAATTCACTACACTGGACTACACTACTGAGCACAGAGTGAGCACCACCTGGCCTCACTAACACCTCGCCAGCAGCAACCTTAGTTTGGCCTAGGTCTCCCATCCAGGTAGTAACCAGGCTCAACCCTGCTTTGCTTCAGTGGGAAACCATGCAAAAGTGGCATGGTCCAGACTCATTGCATTTTGAATTCAGCGACAGTAGGTCAAATGTTCCACTGCTGACATCAGTCCGTACTTACTGTAAATTTGTCAACAGGAAGGCATATTAATGCATAATGCATATTAGTTCTATTCACTAACCCAAACCCTAAACCTAAGCATCAGAGGAGTAAAAGTGTCATTTTAGAGCAAAAAAGCAACCTCTGCATCATGCATATCATTGTTTATGCAAATAAAATTATTTCTTAGTTGCCTTGGATCCAGAACCCATGCCTCGGAGGTCAGTAGCCCCACAGGAAAAGGTAAATGTATTTGATTTGATTAATAAATATCTGATGGGGGGTGGCCCTTTTCAGTAATTTTGGCAGAAAGGGGTCGTTTGCAGGGTACATTAACATTCGGAAGAAACATGTAGATTTCCCATGTGATCATATTGCATGGTGATAGCTGTTGGGTTACTGTTAGAGTAGATATAGATGCTTCTTTTAAGCAACACGTACTGTCAGGGTGACTGATCAAATCTATCTTTTTTCTGCACCTGATCTGTTTTCTTCCTGACCAAATGCTACATATCTATAATATGCTGAGGCCCTGCAGGGATTTACTTGGCCAAAGTTCTTATCATAACATTTTCATTTTATGGCAAATTAAGTGATTTCCACATATCCTATTGGCAATCTGTCAACCACACGCCACAGATCTTATTCTACAGCGTGTGCAGGTCTTGATGGCTTCAGAGTGCACCGCCGTCTTGCCTCATTTCTCTCATGGTCAGTAGGGGTAAGTCCTGCACTGCAGTAAAGCACCTCGAAGACTATGGACCATTAAAGTGCTATTGAGTTTCTGTCAAATCGCCAGCACCTACAATTCCTCACTGTCCCTCCTCTCAGCCCTCTCTCCATTATCAGACCCCTCCAGCCAGCATGGCTCAACATCGCCACAGACATAAGATTCCCATACTTTGAAAAAGTCTGCCTTTGTTTGGGCCATCTGAACCATGCTTTAGGTCTGTGTTGGGCAGGATGTGATATATCCTTTTGTTTCTTGGCCAGCCCATCACCATACATCAATAAAACTTTAGCCATTTTGTTCCTCTGGGAAAGATTGCAGACTCAACTCATATATATATATATTTGCTTGTGAAGACCCCTTTAGTAATTGAAACAGGTCACTGCATCAGAGTATCAAACAGACATTGAATCCTTCCAAGTAGGAAATGCCTTTTCCAGAGAGCAGGGTAAAGAAGATTGTGGCAGGGCTCAGGCTTAATCAGCCTTATTAGGGGACGGGTGTGCAAAATCACGACCCTGCCCCGCCCTCAGCCCTTCCACAAAGATCATTGCTTCAAAGTGTGTGCTGACCTGAGAAAAAAGCATAGTCACACACTCGAGTTATAACCACAGACAGTTTGGCATAGGTTTATGCATACATTTCAATTTAACTTCTGGTGTGTGTGTGTGTGTGTGTGTGTGTGTGTGTGTGTGTGTGTGTGTGTGTGTGTGTGTGTGTGTGTGTGTGTGTGTGTGTGTGTGTGTGTGTGTGTGTGCCAGAGCCTTACATGAGTTATTTAAATCAGAAAATCTCCACTGGCTCTTGATTTTATCAATTGTTTTTTCTATTTCTTAAGTTAACAAAAATATTTGGTTGGTTCACCCAAAAATTACAATTGTGCCATCCAACTCTCTTTTGTGAAACACAAGGAGAATTTTTGAGGAATGTTGATGCTGCACTTTCCCATTCTATTAAAGTGTATGGGGACTGAGGCTGCCTTATATTTGTATTCAAAGGAAGACTTTTCAATTTTGGGTGAATTGCCACTTTAAGTACACTTAAATGTGGATACATTTACATTCACTCAAAGAAATTTATGGTTAGACACTTTGTATTACTGGATGCAATGTTAGATTCATGGCAGTGGCAATGAAGCATAAAATGCATCAAGTGTCTCATCATGAATCCTTGCATTGTATACAAGTAAATAAACAGCAAAAATACAAAGTTTCTGTGAGGTGGTTCTTATGTCCCATGTATTCACCAATCTGAATAAATCTTACTAGAATTGCTTCTCTTTTGTAGGTGCTTATTGAAAATAAATAGGGGAACCGTCCTGTTTACTTCCGTAACCTCCATTTCCTGATGGAGGGAACGAGAAGTTTTGTCAATGTAGTGACACTACGAGTCACTCTTGAGAGCCCAAGACACCTCTGATCTTTGATAAAAGGCCAATGGGAATTGGCGAGTGATATTTGCATGCCCCTCCACAGGACCTACGGGTATAAAGGAGGGGACGTGCATACCGCTCATTAGATTTTGTGCTGAGGAGCCAAGAATAAGGTCCCGACCATTTCAGCGGGTAGTTCAGTGTTGTGGCAGGAGGGACACAATGTCTCGTTCCCTCCATCAGGGAACAGAGGTTAAGGAAGTAACCAGGATGTTCCCTATCTGTCACTCACTCGATGTTGTGACAACAGGGGTCCCCTACAAAAACGCCACAACTAGCTGAACTGGGTTACGTGGATTGGCAGTGCGAGACGGGCAGACTGCTGTGTGCCGCATAGCACCGGGCCGGCCCATAACTTCCATTTATGCTAGTGTGTTGAACAGCCCCTTTGGGGACGAGTGGACTACCCAAAGTATAGGGACAGGCTTGTCCTAGTCGTGCCTCTTTTCTCTATTTTTTTATTTTTCTCCCCAGAAAAAGAGAGAAAAGGGGCACGACTTGGAGGAGAGAATAAGGTCTTGTGGCAGGAGGGACACAGTAACCCAGTTCACAACTAGCTGAACTGGGTTACGTGGATCCTCCAGGGGCCTCTGCCCAAGGAAGACGGTTTGCTAACAGGGAAACATTTTTCAGCAGAATATATGTCACAAGGGGTTGCCTATGGGGAACCAGAGCATGCGGAGCGCCTGTCCCAGTACAGGGCATAGTTAGCACAAGTACTGGGCTGGCAGTGAGTTTTTCCGCAAACTCATCTGCTGCAGGGCTAGGAGGAAATCAACCAGGGAACACATTTGTGAACACTACTGGGAATCAACAACGCACATCTTCAGCTCAAGGGAGGTGAAAGGTGCTAGGCGCAAGCGATATACCCGGCCGGTCGACCCGTAATTACCCATTTGTTCCTGTTAAGACACAGGACGAGACCGGCTCAACCCGGAGATTGTAGACTTTTGAAAAGGTGTTGGGTGTAGCCCAGCCCACTGCTCTGCAAATGTCAGCTAGAGAGGCCCACTGGTCAGAGCCCATGAGGCTGCCACACTCCTGATGGAATGGGCTCGTAGCCCTGAAGGGGGCGGCACGAGCTGAACCTGGTAGACAACAGCTATGGCATCGATGATCCAGTGGGCGATCCTCTGTTTGGAGATAGCGCTTCCTTACCACTGACCACCAAAGCAGACAAAGAGCTGCTCAAAGATCTTAAAGCTCTGCGTGTGATGCAAATAGATGCGTAAAGCACGCACCGGACACAGCAACGCTAAGGCTGGGTCTGCCTCCTCCTGGGGCAGTGCTTGCAGGTTCACCACTTGGTCCCTGAACGGGGTTGTGGGAACCTTGGGCACGGGGTCTCAGGATCACGTGAGAGTAGCCCGGACCGAATTCCAGGCATGTTTCACTGACAGAGAACGCTTGCAGGTCCCCAACCCTCTTGATGGAGGTAAGCGCCGTCAGGAGGGCAGTCTTCAAGGAGAGTGCCTTAAGCTCTACTGACTCTAAGGGTTCGAAGGGAGCCCCTCGCTGGCCTTGCAGGACTACGGAGAGGTCCCATGAGGGAACGAAGCATGGTCTGGAGAGATTCAACCTCCTAGCGCCTCTCAGGAAATTGATGATCAGGTCGTGCTTTCCTAAAGACTTGCCGTCCACTGTGTTGTGGTGTGCAGCTATGGCAGCTACATACACCTTCAAGGTGGAGGGGGACGGCCGTCCCTAAAACCTCTCCTGCAGAAAGGAAAGCACTGAGCCTATTGTGCATCTCTGGGGGTCTCCGTGTCGGGAAGAACACCACTCAGCGAACAGTCGCCACTTCAAGGCATACAGGCACCTCATAGAGGGGGCCCTAGCCTGAGTCATGGTGTTATCAAAGATAAAAGCTCTCAAGAGTGACCCCTAGTGTCACTTCATCGACACAACATTGAGTGAGTGACAGATAGGAAACTATTGGAAAGAGCTGCACACCATTATGGCTGCGGATTATTTATAATGGTGCAACCATTAATAAATGATTGTCCTTATTGCATTACATGGCTCAATATCTTAACAAAACTCATTCACTCATGTTTAAATAAACTGAAATATAAGTGAAATAGTGGCACGCAACAAGGAGCATAGCCTTTTTGTCTAGGCAGGAGAATAGAGAGATTAATAAAGAGGATTAATCAGACATGACGTTCAAGCAAGATCTCCTCAGGCACTCCCTTGATCAAGAGTCTAAACCGTGAATCACACAACCTCCTGTTACTGTACTCCTCCTATATTTCATCAAAAGAACTCCAGTTCAGGCCTTTTCTTTTCCTTTAGGTGACGTGATCTATTATGGATATATTTGGGCAAACAACAAAGCCCCAAACATTTGTTTGGGCAGCTTGAAGCTATTCATTAGACCCTGCTGTCACTGGGCAATTAATTTATGTTCCTCATCCACATTCAATGTGCCTAGATAAATAAATAAAAAAGCTATTTATTTTATTTATGTTTATATTGTTAATAAAATATTGCATTTTTAGTAGTGATATCACATTTCAGTGAGTACTCAAATATTTCTGTCAATTAACTTTTTTAAAATTTATATAAATCTAAATGTCTTGTAGCTTTTTCATAAAACTGGACTTTTACTTATCTCCAAGTTCGTTGTGTACATTGTGTCTCATATGGTGTGACATTTTTAACAGTTTATTTACAAAATTTACATAAGTAAGCACATTTAAATGAATAATAATAAAAAACTTCGTAAAGAAATGTAAAAACTTTATATGTATTTATACTATTATTTCCTTATGTATACATTATTGTATTTATTTATTTTCATATTTATTTGGAAATAAAAAAGTATAAATATAAATACATTTATGCCAGATTTAAAATTTTCAATTATTTATTTCTATATATGCTTTTTGATTGTCATACCCATTTCTTTGCAGATTTTTATTTTATAATTTTTTTAAATGTAGGTCAGTTCGGTCCTCCATATAGATGCTGTTTAAGTGTTCTTACAGAAAAAAAAAACACATAAAGGCTTGTTTAGACAGATTATTAAAAACGAGTATGTAATATGATATGGTCCATATATGAACTACACAATTCTGTACCATAATTCATTTTATGTTGGAATTTTTAACGTTTTTACTGCTCTCAGTGTCAGCTGTTGTAATAACACTGAGCACTTTCATTGGAGCTCACAAATACCCAATTAGCATAGATTTGTATAACGAACACCCTAACATACCTAGGTCAAACCAATGCTCCAACGCTCTCCCCGACACAATATTGGATTGCCCCTCTGGCTTTACGAGGCAAGACCTCATTAGCGACCGGTCTGACATGACCTTTATGTTGAAGTGTCTGTAATGCTCTATAGCTATGCTCTAATCAACAAGGATTAATAGAGAACGGCTTAGGAAATTACTGCTGTGGTCCAGTGCAGCTGATGGATATGTCAGCTATTCTTATTAGCACCAGTGTCTTTCCTCCCATACATGGTTTAGGATACAATCTACATTGATTTTTCAATGGCCACCTTCAACACTGGCCACTCTATACCAAAGTGTAAGAGGGAGAAAGAGTACTGATCGTAAGGCAGGAGTATCCAGAGGAAAGTCTGACCCTCTTTGTCACAATTAAGCTACTAAGTGTTGTCTATATCGGGGTAAGTGCAGTGATCTGATAGAGGGAGAAATCAATGGTACTGTGTGTCACATGTGCAGGTGGCAGTTTTCTATAATTTACAACATACAACAGTCCAGGACTTCTAAACTAATTGGACAAGTGGTGTTACAAGAATTCTGATATTTTGAATAACATCACTGGGGCACATTGTTTGTAGCACTCTGCTTGTCTGTTTATCACTTACCAGACAGTCTGTCGGTCTGTGCATTTCTTGGCAACACATAGTGGTTGGTCCCACTTTGCTTTCTTTTGGAATTGTTTTCATCAGTGGAACACAAGGAGACAAAATAACTGGCCATATTGTATCTAATATGTAAGTTACTCAATATTAAAGCTGAAGTGTGTAATTTTCAACATAGTCTCATAGAATGAACATTACTATAACACATTTTTAGCAAATTGAGTTTTACATGTCACTTTCTACATTTTGCTGCAGATTCCTGTTGAAATGAAAACTAGTGGCGCTACAACAACTGCGTTTTATTCACTTTCACACAAATCATGACTACAATGGCTGATTATGACTTTATTAACTGTTGTCCTTTTTGCTCTATTACTCACACACTGCTACAGTAAGTTTTGTTATCAAAACACTTTTACTATAACGCATTTTTTTTAAAAAAAGGATACATTTTACACTTGTATTAAAGACCCACCAACATTTACTCATGCATTCCAACATGATTAGCTTCCGCGGAAGTGAAAGTGAAGCAAAAGTGCCATAGATGTGACACAAAATGACATGGTTGTTTCGGTAAGTGTGCTTGTCATGTTGAATTTGCTTTTAAAACACTATGGTTAGGTTTGCGCATTAGTAATGGTAAGGATGTCTGTTTTTATCACCTCTCATTTATCCTGTAGGACACTACTGGTTAGGTTTAGATTAAAGTTTTAGCTTAGGGAGGTACATTATACTCATTAAAACCTCCATCTAATATTCACCTTGAAAATATTTATTACAACATAATTTCACTCACTTTCGGTGCCCCCACTGGACATTTCACTGGGAAACTGCAGTCAAACGTATAATGAAGTACATCATTTTGGTTTGCAAAAAGTTTGCCATTGTCACGTAAATTTAATGAGTTCAGGTTGGTCATTTTGATCTAACAACATAGTAGAAAATAAATTTGATATGAGGATGCATTGCAATCTGTCAGTTCTTCCACCAACAGCAGTGATGGGGGTCAGATTATTTCACAAAGCGGAATATTTTCTTCCCAGAGTATTTCGATGTTATGTATCTTTTGTAATTGTATTCAGGCTTTGTTGCTATCTAAAACAAAACAAGATTTATGCCAATTGCAAGCACTCAAACATGCATACAAGAAGGAAATGAATGGCCATTTTCTCAAAGTTCAGCTCAAAGGCTGATTGTCATTTGTGCTATGGCTCAGAGGTGTGCTGAATGTTAATGCAAGAGTTGTTTTGAAACACAGTGGCTCAGCGGTGCAGAGCAGACACAGAGCCATGAAAAATACATGGAGCTCCGTGTGTACCTCCAGCTCCACTCATCAGAATTCCACTCCCATTCCAACTGGCCAACAAGCAGGTATATCAATTACATTTGCAGTTTGGGTGTTAGTGAGCGAGTGGGTATCCACTGAGCTTCATATGGCCACTCTCTTGAGACAAACTGCAAGGAATGCACACAATGGCCATTCAGAACTCCGCACTAAACAGTCACTTCAGGAATGAGGAAAATGCCCATCTTCTTGTGTTAATGGAGACTGAAGCTAGACAGGAGTGTTCCCCTTCTGTCACTCACTCGACGTTATGTCGAATGTAGTGACACAAGGGGTCTTTCTTGAGAGCCTCGCATACCTCTGGATTTGAGAAAAAGGCAATGAGAAATTGGCAGGTGGAATTTGCATGTCCCACTCCCAAACATACGGGTATAAAGCAAAGCGGACATGCTTCTATCAGTCAGATTTTTTCTTCAGAGCCGAGCGGTTGTGCAGCAGCAAGCTGAGTCTCACTACTGTTCCACTCACCTCTAACCAGAGCATTGCTGTTGGATCTACAAAGAGTTACCAGCGGCTTTCTGCCGCCCCCCACGTCGGTCATGAAGGCGATTTGGGGATGGCAGCGGGCTCGATTTCGTGGGGTACGTCCCCACACCTGTGCCCCGAGAACGCCGCCACCTGGCGGGATCATCTGGTACTCCCCTCCAAGGCCTGTAGGATGACTTCGTCACTGACCTCAAAAGCCTACAGCACCACTGGTCAGGGCGACATCCGGCCTGCATGCCATGGCCCTCCAGCAAGTCCACCAAGCCAAGGTACTTGAAGATCTGCTCTTGGGTAGCCCTGACCCCAACGTGCTGCAGGAAATACGCTCTGCCACTGACCTCATTCTCAGAGCCATGAAGGTCACAGCGTGGGCACTAGGGCAGGCAAAGGCCACCCTCGTGGTCCAGGAACATCACCGGTGGCTAAACCTGGTCGAGATCCGCAACATTGACAAAGTCTGCTTCCTCAACACACCTGTCACCCAGCTTCATCTCTTCGTCGACGACTTCGGACAGCAGTTTTCGGTGGAAAAGAGGCAGACAGAGGCAATCTCTCACATCATGAAGCGCCGCCGCCCCAGTGCATCCCGCGCCCCGTCTGCCTGCCGAGGGCATCCCCCTGCAGCTTCATCAGCCAGACAACAGGCAGCTCCACCTCAACCCGGCCCAGCTCTCAGCCCCAGCGTTGAGCACCTCGCAGGCGGCATACGACCCCCGTCTCCAGGACCCCCTCTAGGACCCGGAAGGCTCCTAAGCACTCCTGAGATGGAAGACCCAGGCAGTCAGATGTTCGCTAGTACCAAGTCCACACTGTCCCTCGGTGGAAGGCCGGGAGGTAAATCCTTATTTGCCTTATTTTCTTTTGACGCACCCAGCAGATGTCCAGACGTGTCTTGGTCACCACAGATGCCTCTCAACTGGGTTGGGGCATCATGTGCAAAGGGCACGCAGCCGCTGGCTCCTGGAGAGGGCCCCCGCTGCGTTGGCACATCAACTGCCTAAAGTTGCTGGCTGTATTCCTTGCCCTGCGGAGGTTTCTCCCACTGATTCGGGGCAAGCATCAAGACATTCTGTTCAGTCAGCACTACGATGGTAGCGTACATAAATCGCTACGGTGGCGTGCGCTCTCATCATGTGTCACAACTCACCTGCCATCTCCTCCTTTGGAGTCAGCAGCGACTCAGGTCGGGCCACGCCACCCATATCCCGGGCAACCTCAACACGGCAGTGGACACACTGTCGCGACAGGTCTCACTCAGTGGAGAGTGGAGGATCCACCTCCAGCTGATCTGGGACCTGTTCGGCATGGCAGAGGTAGACCTCTTTGCCTCCCAAGACAATTCCCAGTGCCCGCTCTGGTACTCCATAACAGAGGCCCCTCTGGGGAAAGACACGCTGGCACACAGCTGGCCCCTTAGAGGTGCCTGGAGACTGAATCCTCCCCGGCCAAGCCTGTTCCACTCCTGGGATCTCTCAGTGGTCCTCTCGGGCCTTCAGAGAACCCCCTCTCCTTGAAGACAACCCTCCTGATAGCGCTAGCTTCCATCAAGAGGGTTGGGGACCTGCATGTGTTCTCTGTCAGCAACACTTGCCTGGAGTTTGGACTGGCAAATACTCATGTCATCCTAAAACCACGACCGGGCTATGTGCCCAAGGTTCCTACGACCCCCTTCAGGGACCAGGTCATGAACCTGCAAGCATTGCCCTGGGAGGAGGCAGACCCAGCCTTTTCGTTGCTGTGTCCGGTACGTGCTTTGCATATCTATTTGGACCGCACGCAGAGCTTTAGATGTTCTGAGCAGCTCTTTGTCTGCTTTGGTGGACAGCAGAAAGGGAATGCTGTCTCCAAACAGAGGTTATCCCACTGGGTCATTGACACCATCTCCCTGGCCTACCAGACCCAGGCCGTCCTGCCCCCTGCCCCCTTGTGGATTTGAGAACACTCGACGAGAAGTGTGGCATCCTCGTGGGCACTGGCCAACCTAGCAGACATCTGCAGAGCAGTGGGCTGGGCAACACCCAATACCTCAAATCAAATCACTTTACTGTCACACTACCATGTACACAAGTGCAACAGTAGGTGAAAGTCTTGTGTGCAGTTCCGAGCAACATAGCAGTCATGACAGTGACGAGACATATACCAATTACAATAAACAACATATTTACACAACACAATTTACATATCAAATGTACACATACTTACACAACACAATAATAACATACAATGTACAGTAAACAATACACACAATATAGAATACACATACAATAAAAAAATAAAAATAAGAGTATATAAAAAATATATATACAGTAGATGTATTGTGGAGAATATAATTATGACAGTCCAGTGTGAGATATAAGATTAATAAAGTGCAGTGCTGATTATTGATCATGAGAGATCAACTGTTCAAAAGTCTAATTGTTTGGGGGAAGAAGCTGTCATGTAGTCGGCTGGTGCGGGTTCTGATGCTGCGATACGGCCTGCCTGATGGTAGAAGTGAGAGCAGCCCATGACTTGGTGGCTGGAGTCTCTGATGATCCTCTGAGCTTTTTTCACACACCACCTGTTATATATGTCCTGGAGGGAGGGAAGCTCAACTCCGATGAAGTGTCTGGCAGTTTGCACCACCCTTTGTGGACGGTGCTATTGCTGTACCAGGCGGTGATGCAGCCAGTCAGGATGCTCTCTACAGTACTGACGTAGAACCGTTTGAGGATGTGGTGGTTCATTCCAAACTTCCTCAGCCATCTCAACCTTTGCGAGATTGTATAATTTCAGGGTTGAGTTGGTCTCATCCTGTGTTTTATCAGGTCCGACCCAGTAGAACTCTGTAACACAGAACAACTGACCAGGTGTACCACTTGCACTCAGCACCTTTCCCCTCCACTGAGCGAACACGTGAGCTCTTATCCCAGGAGATCCCACTAACTAGGATCCCTGAATGACTCCTCCCTAGTCCTCTGGCCTGTGAATTCAGGGGAGGAATTTGCGACCAGACCCACTACAAGCTTCATGTGCTGGAGTAGAGCTCCACAGGCCTAATTCCCTCTTCAGGCAACTCCCTGTGATGTATTTTCCGCGGTATGGTCCCCCTGTTGGCGGACCCACGTCTCCCTTGGGCAGTCTCTCTGCCCCGGTCGTAGTGTTTGTAGAGCTCCTTCCTTACTAGGTAGGACCTACCACCACACCACTTCCACGTGTGGCTTGACAACTCATGTGACGTATTGGCCACATGTTACTTCCCCCCTCCACTAAACCTCCTATCAGAAGCTAATAGGCTAATTGTCTAAAGGCTTGACATCATTTTCTGGAATTTTCCAAGCTGCTTAAAGGAGACCTATTATGCCCCTTTTTACAAGATGTAATATAAGTCTCACATGTCCCCAGAATGTGTCTGTGAAGTTTCAGCACAAAATACCCCATGGATAATTTATTATATCATGTTGAAAATGTCTCTTTTTGGGTATAATCAAAAACACAAAGTTTTCATGTGTATCTCTTTAAATGCAAATGAGCTGCTGGTGCCAGCCCCCTTTCTTTACAGCTCGTGAACAGCATCAAAAAAAAAAGTCTGCTCTCTACCTCACATTACTTCAGGCGTATTTTTACAAACGACAAAATTTGATTTTTTTTTTATTGATATTTAGTTAAAAATGTACATAGTATTGCTAGCTAATGTTAATATAGCAAGTTTCACAGAAACTTCCAAAAAAAATTATATAAAAAGAAGCCGCTCCATTTCCCTTAAAAACAAAACTTGTCCACTGCGTCTTCAGTGGCTCTGATGCCGGGAGTACATGAAGACTCTTGTTCAATTTTACAGCCAACAACAGAACTCTTATGATGCTTACGAAGCTGAGACATTATTCTTCTCTCTATGATATTCTTCTACTAAACGATAGTTTGCTAATATTAAATATGTGGAGTGGTTATACAATTTTTAATGACTTCAACCTAAGTGTATGTAAACTTCTGATTTCAACTGTACATTTACAAGCTATTTAAGTGAGATCAAATTGCATGGAATTTCGACTGAATGAAGCAATTCTGAAGAGCCTGCTAGTCCACACATAAGCCCAAAGTGTCATAGAAGCGCCACAAAATGACGTGGTAGTGTTTTACATCTCACATTTGATTTTAATGACACTATCGTTTAGGTTTAAGATTTAGGGTAGGGAAGTTGGTTTTGTTAATTTATATTACGTTGTAACGAATGCTGGCAATGACAGGCAGACAAAGTCGATGGTGATGTGAAGAACCCAAGAGCAGTTTATTCATAAACGTGAAATCCAAAAACCGTAGACATGACATGACATCCAAACAATGTTACATAAACAATACATGACAAAGGACCATGGTAAACATGAGGGTTTAAATACAAGGACATGCATAAACACTTGACATAAACAACCAATGATGAGACTGAACTAAAACAAGATAACTAGATACTACAACATAAATTAATGACATGGCAAGACTGATAATGACTTAACAAGACAATAAACCAATGAAAACAAGACACATAAGCATGGAGGGAAAACCGGACATCACATGACCAGCAAACCACATGACATGAACAGGAACTAATCTTTCCAAATAAATGACATGAACACAAAACATGAACAACTGTAAACTTGACAGACGTGTAATGAACCAGATATTTTTTTTGTTGCAAAAACATTGACACAATCACCCAATGTTCGTTGCATTGGAGAAGGTACTCATGAACTGTGATGTCAGAACAAATAGCCCTTTGAGACATCAAGATAAAAAAAATGTAAATGAAACTTTGAAGAACATTGAAACTTGGAAGGACCTCCTTTCTCAGGGATGGTGCATCCTCTGGTATCCACGCCCAAACCTCTGGAATCTCCACGTCTGGCCCTTAGATGGGTCATGTTAGGATATGTCTCTGCGTGAGCATCTTGAACGGGTGTCTGTGTAACTCCTGGTTGAGAACTCGCAGGTCCAAGATTGGACGCAACCAACCACCTTTCTTAGGTACGATGAAGTAAGGGCTGTAGAAGCCCTTCTTCATCTCAGTTGGAGGGACAGGCTCTATCATGTCCTTGTGTAACAGGGTTGCGATTTCCGTCCGCAGGGTGTTGGCTTTCTCGCCATGCACCGAAGTTAAACGGATGGAGCTGAAGTGGGGGCGGGTGCCTGGCGAACAAAATCGCATTGCTGAGTCAGAAGGTCCTGGCCAGCCAGTGCGATGGTTTGGAAAGTGAAAGCCAAGCCCCCAAGTACCGTGCGAGGGGCAAACAGGAGGCAAATCACGTCCTGGGGTGCCTGTGCTGAAGGTAGTCTCAAAGCACTTACCTTGCTCTGCATACCCGGCAGGGGGCGGGTTGGTGACGGAGGAAGAGGTCCTGTGGAGATGTCCTCTGGACTTGTCAGAACCGGCCGGCCAGGGGTCTGCGCGTGATACAGTTGCTGGCGTGGTGGCGAGAGGTCTGCGTCCAGGATGCCGCTTATTCTTTGACTGTATCTGTTTGGTGCCGGGCCGCTGTGAGAACGGCATGTGTTTGCACCGGCTATGTGACCCAAGGAATGAGGAAATTGCTCTTTTATTGAAAATGTGGCAAAGAAAAAGAAGGAAACCAAGGATTCTCCAACTGCCCCTCCACCGGGGGATGGAGTGGTCTGTCTACCAGCTCAACACGAGCATCTCGTTCCTCGGGTTGTCTGTCTCAGGAACGTTTGGGAGCCTTGCAGGTCCTCAATGAGGTTCGGGAGGCGGGGGGGTGTTCGCCTCCTGCTGGGCGCTCTATGTGGTGGCTGAGAGCTGGGTCCGGTTTGAGTTGAAGCTGCAAGTTGCCTTTGAGCCGCAGGGGGATGCCCTCGGCGAGCAGACGAGTATTGTCTCAAGTTGGAACGGTGCCGAAGCATGATGTGCTGGATCGCCTCCATCTGCTTCTTTACTGCCAAGAAATGCTGGGTGAAGTCCTCAATGGTGTCACCGAATAGGCCGAACTGGGAGATGGGCACGTTGAGAGCATGCATCTCAACCATGTTCAGCCACAGATGTTGTTCCTGGACCACGAGGGTGGTCATCGCCTGTCCGAGTGCCCGTGCTGTGACCTTCATGGCCCGGAGTGCGAGGTCAGTTGCTGAGCGCAGTTACTGCTGCACGTCAGGATCAGGACTACCCAAGTGCAGATCTTTTAGAGCTTTTACCTGGTAAACTTGCAGGAGGGCCATGGTATGCAGGGCAGAGGCGGCCTGTCCAGTGGCACCGTAGGCTTTCGCCGTCAGGGATGATGTTGTTCTGCAGGCCTTAGAGGGACGTGTCGAGCGATGCCTCAAGGTGGCCGCGTTCTGTGGGCACGGGTGCATTGCAACCTCTTTGTCCACCTGGGGGACCTCCGTGCGCGTCAGCCTCAAACTGGGCAGGCCAACCCAAAGGTGACAGCCCAGTCGAGTCTTCCTTGTCAGACGCCGCGAGTCTCTCCGATGCAGCGCCGACATCATCATCCAGCCCAGGGGGTCCGAAGGAGACATCAGACTGGCTGTGGGGCGACCCAGACTGGCTGTGGGGCGACCCAGTCTCACCTCGGACAGGACGGAAGCAAACGAGCATGCTTGGGAGTGGGTGGTTTGTGGGGTTTTAAGCCATGCCTGCTGAACTCCCTAAATCGCCTCTATCGCCAGCCGGGTCGACCTCCATTCCGTGGGAGGAAGGCACGACGCAGGGGGTGGCTGGGGTGGTATTTCCTTTCAGAAAGGAAAGCCACATCCACAACGTTGCCATGGTCAAGTTCTCGCAGTGAAAACAAGAACCATCCACCAGCGCTGCATCGTGTCTCTGGGTCGCGATCACACAGAGGCAGCGCTGGTGGATGGTTCTTGTCTTATCTTGTAGCGCCTATGAAAGTCAGAGGCAGAGCGATATCTGCCGCATCCAGGAACTACACACAGGCGGAAGGGCATCCTCAAAAGATGAGTCTCTAAAAAGACTTTCAACACCAAATGTGTTACTCTTTTAGAGAAATGAATGCTCTTTTAGAGGATTTTTGCTCTTTTCGAAGCACCCAGGGGCATAGAAGAGAACACCGCTGGTAACACGGCGTAAGGTCCAACAGCAAAAGCTCTGTAGAGGTGAGTGGAACAGTCGTGAAACACCAGCTCACTGGACACACAACCGCTCAGCTCTGAAGAAAAAAATCAAACTAAACAGAGGCACGATTCCTTCCTTTTATACCCATATTTCCAGGGGAGGGACATAAAAATTCTGTTCGGCAATTCTCATTGGCCTTTTCTCAAAGCTCAGAGGCAACTGAGGCTCTCAAGATAGACCCCTAGTGTCACTTCTCTGACTCATAAAAATAATTGTGTCCTCATTAGGGCAATTTCTTTCATCGGTGTAAACTGGCAGCTTCCACAGCATAGGGGTTGAATACTTATGCAAGCTTTGTATTTCCCCACATAAAATCAATGTCACCTAACAATAATTGATTTTGAGTTCCAGTGTTTTAAAATAAAATTTCAAACAGAATAAAATTTCATTGCACCATTATTAATTTGAGAGAATTTGTCAGGGGTCTGAATACTTTTGCAAGGCACTGTATATATATATATTTACTTTTGAATAAATAAATCCCATTCAGTCAGACATTCACATACAGTCTAGTCACATAAATATTTAAACGTATCTGAAGCTCAAATTAGATCTGAAATTTCGCCTCTGCAGATGGTCGGAAATCCACACAGCCACCATGCAACACTGCCGTTTGTCAGTCTGTCATTTGCCGTATGCAGTGAAAAGGCGGCTTCAGTGCAGTAAGACGAAAGAAAATGATCTGTAAAAATGTAAATGAAATATTAAGGACCAACTGAAACCACACATACTGTATGTAAAAATCACATACTCCCGGTGTCCTTATAAACATGGAATAAACACAAAATTAATAAAACTATGCATACTATAAAAAAAACGTGTCTTGTGCAAATTACTTCAGTTACTTCGGGATCATGCTCCTTCATTTAGAATAATCAGGATTTATTACCATTAGAAAGCTATGTGCATACCTACCTGTTGTAAATTTGGACAAAATTGTTCATGATACATTTTCCTGTGCTTATAAGTAAGCAAACTCCACACAATGTGTAGTGCATTAGACTAATTGCTTCTCAAGTATATGTATCATGTTTTAAGAATGTTTAGATATTTTTACTGGTTTGCAGTGTATTAGCCTATTGCAAAATTAACAGACATTACTCTTCCTTTCTGTTAATTTTAGGAAAACCCATATATGTGTAATAATGAATGTGATGCTGAGACTGAGGAGCTGGCCCACCCACCTGAGCTCATGTTTGACTCTGAAGGACGAAACCCTACAACATTCTGGCAGTCGACCTCCTGGAAGAAATACCCAAAGCCCCTTCAAGTCAACATCACACTCTCCTGGAACAAAACAATTGAACTCACTGATGACATTGTCCTTACCTTCGAGTCTGGCCGACCTGAGCAAATGGTGCTGGAGAAGTCACTGGATTATGGTCGTACGTGGCAGCCATACCAGTTTTATGCTGCTGACTGCTTGGATGCCTTTACGATGGAGCCAAAGGCAGTGCATCAACTTACCCAAAGTAGCATGTTAGATATCATCTGCACTGAGGTCTATTCAACAGGCTATGTGTGGAAGTACGACAAGACTGTACGCTTTGAGATCAAAGACCGCTTTGCCCTGCTTGCAGGCCCAAGGCTGCACAACATGGCTTCTCTGTATGGACAACTGGATACCACCAAGAACTTGAGGGATTTCTTCACCCTCACCGACCTTCGCATCAGACTTCTACGGCCGGCCACTGGAGCCACTATGGTGGATGAGAACAACCTCTCTAGATACTTCTACGCCATCTCAGACATCAAAGTGCAGGGCAGGTACTGTAAGTTAATACCTTTATGGGACTTAATCTTAATTAATGTAACATGCCAATTTCATGAAATAAATGACAACCATCTAAAACTTGTAATATACAGACAACACAAAGGGGGAATTCACTAAGAATGAATTAAACCTGCTGATAGTGCCAATTACAGTATTTGCATTCACTATTTGTGTTTTATTACCCAATTCACTAAAACAGGTTAAACATTTTCTTTTTCTTTTTTTTATGAAATTTGCATACCGCAATTCCCTATCTTGTTGTCTAGTTCTGAGTGCTAGGTTGTGGAGAAAGCAGCAGACTACTGTAATTTGCCACTCTTTACCGGGACTGTACTGCATCACTCCACTACAACAATTCTGGCACCTGAAACCCAAAGTGCACTTGACTGCATTGTGTGTCTGGATACAGTAAATGTCCGATTATAACATTCTTCTCTATCATTTGATCATTAACTACTGGCATGATCAATAGAAAATGTAACCAGACATTTCTTTTTAATATAACTCCATATACCAGCTGCTTTCCATGGAAAGTAATAATGCTCACATTGTGATTAAGGCATAAATATTGAATAAGGCACAATAAAACTAATATAAGCCTAATTACTACAGAAAGGAGGTGTGGTTTTGCTAAAAAGAATGGCAATGACTTAATTAACTGATGACTCATGCACTCACAGCACTTTTTCAGTGCATTTCGCGCCTGTTTAAACTGGAAAAGTGAATATGGTTAAAAAAGTTTTGGTGTTGAATTACACACAAATGTGGCACAAATGTTTGGTGAATTTGCCCCTGAAAGACCCTATCGGTCTTTCTGCAGGCTTCCACATGGTGTTAAATGGCAGATTATGCAGAATGAGTGACCACTCATTAACTACTTTTAAATTAGAAACCAATCTGGATAGAGGGACATTGCAATGGGCAATAAAGAATAAAATGGACCTCAAAGGTATCATTCTGCTTGTAAAAAAGGGAAAAAAAGTGTGGTATGACTTCACAAGTCAAATGATGTCACAATCGCAAAAAAACACAGCAGCTGTTCTCCAAATTGGACCGGAATGGCTCATAAGCAGTTGGTTTATGTGAGAATAACTTGGTTCATAATGATGCATTTGATAGCTCCCCTGTGAATCTAAATGCACAGTTCTAAATTAGGATTCACAGGACTGCAGTAGTAGATTAGGGCAATTAGAGAGTGAGCTAATTGGAAAGAGACTAATCACTAATTAAGACCATTTACAGCTGATTAAATAATAACCACTGCAAATAACCATGCAAGTGTGCCTGTTGGGTGACATTAATATGTCTTTGCATTTGTAATGAATACTGAAGGTATTTTATCTAGATGGTGGCACATGATGTGGGATTCTATTGTTCGATCTTGCATATGCACACCACAGAAGACAATACTCACATTGTTCCTTCATCATATGTCAGAGAATTGTTTGGTTTTTGGGTTGAATGAGCAAATCTGAAGTTGTGCTCAGGAAATCATGCACAAGGACCATCACTGAGGCATAAACTACAAAACAAGAAAAGATCATGTTTGACATTTGGCATTATTTGAAACAGACAGTTATATTGTTGAGTCTACAAAAAATACCACAAAAATCTAAGAGCCTCATTCATGAGGCACAGGCAGAACAAATTTCTGTGTAAATTGTTCATAAAGCAGTTCTAACGCAATTATCACATTGAATTGAACAGCCCCTAGAGTACAATTTGGAGTGCTAGATTTAACATGCCAAATTTAACTTTTAACTCTACCTTTTATATAAAACAAATTGAGTTGAAAGACATCCCTTCATTAAAGGGGTCATGATACTCTTTTTTTTATACATATATAATTGTATTATCTTCCCTGAGGTCCACATATTTGCACCAAAATAGTCATAATTTAGTCATATATAATAACTTTCCACCCTGTCTCTGGCCATCTGTCTGAACCACTCAGTTTTTAGATGATTGGCCCTTTAAGAATTCAATGTAAACGCCCACTGTTATGACTGCCTAACATCGTGCAGCCCTTTCAAAATAATTATATTTAAAATACAATTCAAAGAAAATGAACAAACTTCACAAGACCACAACATTTACGAAACCAAATTTCAGGATTAACATATAATACACATCCAACAGATTTCATCTGTATATATGAAACTTTTCACTCAAGGTTATCAGCACCATAAACTTTCAAAAAGTCATATGACACATTCATGAATTAAACTGTTTACTCACCGTTTAAGTGATCGGTTCCAAGTTTTTTTTAGCTGCCCCATCCTTCAATAACAGCTCCTTTGACAAGTTTGAATCATATTGTGACCAAAAACACACACAATTCATGGTGATGTTTGGTGATTCAACAGGCTAAAGCAAAGATGCTGGTCTTCGCATCTCACATCTTCTGTGTTTGTGATCACACAGACTGCATGTGGTTCTCCCAGTCAGTGGAATGAAGCACAATGAGATACGTTTTTAAAAGTTGCGCTTCTACCACTCTTAAAATGTGGCGCATATCCCCAGGAAATGCAACAATAGGATCAAAAACATGCAGGTTTACAAAAGACCAATATTTAAAAATAGCACAGATGGGTGCAAAAATGGTCTAGGACACATTCCAAACAGCACAACAGCAAGATGAAACAAAATGGGGTCTCTGTTTTAAAGTTATAACTTGAAATCGTGTATTTTAAAAGCGGCGAAAGATTTATAATAACGGTCAAAGCCGTGCACTTTTATTTAGAAAAACATTTAAATCCAGACAGGCTCATGAAGGTGTCCAATTTGGACAATGAATCTCCCATGACAGATCCATATCTCGCTCCTTCACCTGTTTGTCAGACTGAGCAACAGTGGGCGGAGCCAAGGGTGCAATGACAGAAAATAGGTGTTTATGTCTTGCTGAAGAGGCAGTCATATGCAGATGTATTTGGTCCTTGTGATGTCACAAGTTCTACATATTTCAAATGTGCCATTTTACCAGCTTGGTTTAAATAAATGCTCTTTTTCTTACAGTATATTTTTAGAGTACAATGACCTCTTATATGTCAAAAGATCCAAAAATTTAGATTCCTCATGTCATGTCCCCTTTAACAAGATTTTTTTTATGATTTTGAATGATAGAAAATTTGGACCAGAAAGAGCGTAACTGTTAATCAGAAGGTCGCTGGTTCGATCCCCACAGCCATCACCATTGTATCCTTGAGCAAGGCACTTAACTCCAGGTTTCTGCGGGGGGATTGTCCCTGTAATAAGTGCACTGTAAGTCGCTTTGGATAAAAGCAACTGCCAAATGCATAAATGTAAATGAAATATGTTTTTGTACTTACAGTAAAAATACATTAACTCTCAAAAGTATGATTTCCATGGAAAACACGGACAGAATCGTGAGTCCACTCGTAAAAAACGGATTGTCACGGGATTATATTTTGGATAAATTGAATATGCAATGCACAGTTAATCCAAAATAAAATTGTGATATGTCCTAGGATGATGTATAGCACATGCAGACTATATAGTTTTATCATTAAATCACAGCCTTTTGCAGTTAAATAAGCACTAGCCTTCCGGAGGAAAGAAATGAAGTCGTCAAATTTCATCCGCCAAAAATAAAAGCTATATATAGAAATATATTAAGTCAAGTCAAGACAATTTTATTTGTATAGCGCCTTTCACAACACACATCATTTCAAAGCAGCTTTACAGAATATCAGCATTAACAGACGATAAAACTGTAATGTCTATAAAGTCGATTAATCATCATTGTGTAATTTAGATAAAATACGATTTTTAATAATGTTTAAAAATAATTAAATGATAATTGTATTAATAACCCCAGTGAGCAAGCTGTAGGCGACTGTGGCAAGGAACACAAAACTCCATAAGATGGATATTACTTCTGTTTAATAAAATGTAATATTCAATGTAGTAGTAATAGTATAAGTAGTAGTAGAGGTAATAGTGATAATAATAATATATCAATAACAATGACATTTTATTTAAGCATATCTCACAAGCAAAGGTTCACTGCTTTCAGTAATACTATGATGCTGTGTAGCACTGTATTAAAGAAAAACAAAAATAATATTTTGGGGTTTTGATTGTGCTTTGATGATCAGTATATAAGCATTTAATTTGATAAAAATAATGCAATGATATGTTGAAAAGTAATTGATCTGTTCTCATTTGATTAAAATTAGAATTTATTCATTTGATTATTTTTAATGATACAATTTTATTAAACTTTAAAACCCTGAAAAAAGAGAAAATAAGATGGAAAACGTGGAATTCAGGAAAAAAAATTGATTTCAAAGGGTCTAACAGTTTCTTCCTTTTTACAAACACATAATAGAGCAAAAAAGCAGATAAGTAGTTGCTTTATGTCTTTAATGAAGGGCTGCTGTTGTTTGGCTTTGAAGTGTTGCGAGGCAGAGAGACGAAGGAGGCGTGAAGGGTGGAGGGCTTGATGCTTGGAAGGATCTTCACCTACTGTCTCTTAATGAACTGCTTCCACACAGTCTAGTCCAAATTACCCTCACAAGAAATTGTGGGTTCATTAAAAGCTGTGATTGAGTCATCATACTTCAAAAATTCTGATTTCTTTCACAAAATAAGACTATCAAAATTGATGCATGATGCATTACAATTTGCTCATACAAAGCCTTTCTAAAAGAGCATAATTTGGGATATCTGTCTTACATCTTGCATTATTAAACAAAAAGTACAAAAATATATTTCCACTCAACTAAAAATAACTTCTTTAGGTAGTCAAATGTAAGTAAGGAAAAGTGGCTGTGCTTTAGCTAACATAAACTTTTGTTTAGGATGTAAAATGGCCTGAAATTAATGTATTAAATTAATATTAAAAATAGCTCATTACAATATTTAAGTTCTAAAACATTTCATGAAAAATAAGTGAAATTTTATATAAGTGCAATCACTTACTTGAAAACTATTTCAAAATGTACAGCAATCGCCTCATAGACCCAGTATCTGAGCAGAAGTAGTGAGTGGCATTATTGCGCTTCTACCGGCACGTTTCGCACCGCTTCGCATATGAATGGAAAACACCTGTACAAACAAGAAGTGGCAAGATCCAAGCAAAGCCTGTCGTCCACCTCATCTTGTGTAAAACTGCCTTTACTACTGCTTGAATACTGAGTACTCAGACATATTGACTTTTTGGCATACTTTATAGTAGGGAAGTATGGATATTTGGACACAGCAAGTATGTATTTCACAGTTTAAAATGTTCCTCGTTACAAATCTGGTGAACTGCTGTCACCTCCTCCATTTCTGTGATACTGAGTTGCGTTTTTAGATGTGTAGGCTATAAAAACGAAGTGGCTTCAAATGTTTGGAATTGTGCAAATGGGTGAACCTGTAACATTTTGCCTTCACAATGCATGTGAACCTCTTTGTAACTGCTGGAAACAGTGTTTTCATGTGTGAACACTGAACAGTGCGTCACCCCTTGAGTGTTTTGCTCTCCAACCCCCCACCACCACCATGTACGTGGCCCCATGTGATGTCGTGGTTTGATGGTGGTTAACACAGCTACTGTACTGACTATCCAAACACTACTTGTTTAACTCATTAACCCCCTTATTTTTTACTTTTATCAAATAATGTATTTATAATGGCTAACAAATACATTGGATAAGGTATTTCTAGAATGACATCAATAACTAGTAACTTTTGCCATTGTATGATCAGTATAAAGTCCAAGATGTCCATATACTGTACTGTATATCAGGCCTGTGGACCTTTAACATACATACACAAAACAGAAAGGACAATACAAGGACTTATTATTTAAGAATTGCCCTCAAAATCTCCTTAAATTTAAAGACCTTCTCACATTTAATCAAATGTATTTTTAGCCTGCTGCAATTTATTCACTCAATTTAAATATTCATGATCTGAGGAAAGATTATTCGGATGAAAAGCTCCAATTGGAAAGTTCTCAGGAAAAAAGCTGCATCACTTTGGCTTATTTTAGTCCCATCTGACTCTCACGTTGTATTACTAAAATAAATGCTCCACATGTCAAAGAGTGTCAACTTTGCATATGATTTCAGAGCATCTTTCAGAAAGATCTGCCTAATAGTAAAAATAATTTTGCATAACCACAGCAGTGAGACATAGTTATAAAAGGCACACAATTTTACAATTTCATTAAAATACAAAAACACAGCATTAGCTCTTTCAAACCATGTATAATTGTATTCAGCACAGGCAGTTTGCAGTTCTGTTAAAGGTGTCAATCAATCATGGCTTTGTGCACAAAAGCACAAATGAATGGAGAATAATGACTGTAAACTGGATACTGTCCAGTAGAGGTCGACCGATAGTGGATTTCAAATTAATTTAAATTCGCATCTGAAGCGTTCCACTCCATGCAGAGTGTATTCAAACATGTCAAAACAAACACCACAAGGCATCAGTGAAGTATTATTTTCCTCTAGAGGAATAACAGAGGATAACTGATATTTCCAGAAATTCCAGAAAATATTCCAGAAATATTTAGCCAATTAATCGGCAAAAACAATATATTGGTCGACCTCTACTGTCCAGCTCACACGAGGTTCGATGACTAGCAAGTCATAGGCTGAGCCTTTGTGCACAGATGTTTGTCACCGCTTACCATGTTTCCTGTCAATCTTTCTTCATTCAAATCTAAGATGTTTAATTTAGGCCTGATTAGAAGCTTTGCTGCAGTCATCAATAATAAACGAGCAACTGGGATAAAAAAAAAAAAAACATCAACATAAACTCTCCCTTGAGGTACTGCAGTAAACTTGAATATCAACACATTCTGCTCTCAAAAATAACACTGCATTATTCATTTATCACAGCTGCTTTGGAGCCAATATTATGCATCTGTTTTCTTTAATAACAGAAAATAAGTGAACATAAATACAGACACATAAGATTTAAGAAGAATTGACGAAACTGATCAAATAGACGTAAAGACACAAACATGCTGATTTATTTGTATTTATTATATTTACACAGCCAATTTAATTCCTATTTGACAAAATCTGTCCCGACACTACAGTATATTTATCAATACTCACCCCACTTCTTCAAATTTTTTCACATATGCTGTGTCCCCACTTTACTGTTTATCAAAGCAGCTTTGAAGATGAGAAATAGGTTGTGTTTGATCAAAGCGGGGATGGGGCAGAGTTCCATATTAGCATAATATTCATGCAGATCAGTGTAACTGCTCCATAATAGGCCCTGTCGTTGAAACAAATTGCAGGCATAGCTTCCAGCAAAGCCAACCAGAGTGCCACAAATTTAAATCGGATTTGGTCACAGTGGAATAATCGAAGTAGGCGAATTACGCTGTGATGAATTCCTAATATTTCCCCTGAAATCTGTAGAGCCCCTCTAGGGTGACTACATTTTGAGGTGAGACACAAACAATTTGCCTGAGATGTATTAAATTCCACCCAGATGAGGGAGGAAATTGGCCACCACGCAAAGTCAGTCAGTCCTAACAGGAACCCTCATTTCAACAGCATCACAATAGTGAATAATGTGTCTTTGACTTGGGAAGGTCATTATTGAAGTTTCAATACACCCAAGGCACAGGGCATGTCAAAAGGCAATTGTGATTCTTTCGCATTGCCATTTATAGTATCATGCAAATCGAAATAAAGGAATAGCATAGGCAAGGCTGCTGTTAGATCTCCTAAACTAACCTCAATATGCATGCTCATATAAGAACAAGACCAGTTTTGTTTTGTAATTTCTTCTTTCCATCTGTATGTTTACAGTTTCTTTTCTCCATCCTTACTCACCTGTGCTCTTTTTATCTCTTTACTCAGTGATACGGGTCATATCACTGTTGTCTCTCAACAACAACTGTTTGGGCAGTTGTCGAGAACTGAGCAGGTTTTCCAGTAACTAGGCTGGTTGACATACAAAAGCGAGTGAACCTTCAGCTGCACCTGTGAAGTTCAGGAAGATGGACAGGTCAGGGGTTTTCGCTTCCCCTTGTTTTGACATTGCTGTCAAATGTCTCTGTGCTTCCACTATAGTTTACATTCACAGATCTAGGTCTTCTTCTCACTACAAAGACATCTTAGTCTTCTAATCCTCAAGGCCTGAAGGTGAGGAAGCTTTTTCAGGGGTCAAACAGTAAGAGCAAAATTGTGACTTTTCCTTCATACTAGTAAAGTTTACTTACACTCAAGAGTTCTTCAAGAAATCTTGGGCCCTATCTATTTTAAGAGCACTAACGCTAAGCCCAGCGCTATGTCAAATATCCTAAGTGCAAAGTCAATGGGCATGGCCACGAAGTTTTGGTATTTTCGTGCAAGCATGCGCTTAGTCTAGGCTCAAGTGGGCTGGGTCAAGTGAAGTTTAATTCTGAGGTTCTTCTCTGGTTATTGCAGTGTCTGTGTCCTATTATATAATAGTTAATTCCCTCAAGCACAAGGGATATAAACAAAGACAGCACATTCATAAGAATGTGGTAATATAAATGGACTGTATGAAATTAATTAAAAGAATAGAAATATGGACTTACATTTCTTTGTCCATTAACTGCATCCTTGTTGAATGTGACTTTTATAAGCATGGAAAATGTGGTTCAGTATATGGATGTAGGCTCCGTTAAATTATAGAGAATGTAAGTATTATAAATCTTTTTCATCTGCTGACACACAAATCATGGCTAGTATTAACAATGATTGTATCAGCAAGAACTTCACTTCTAACTTACCAAATATATTTCAAAATTCAAATTACACTTCAAACAAAACTAAATATGGTCAAATAACAAAGTGATAAAAAAAAATCATACCAAATCCAAACATGTTACCCTCTCCAACTTCTTCCACCGGCCCCTTTTGCAGTGACGTACACCCACAGAAAGTGCAAACACTCGTACCCACGGGCACTTGCGCTTTGTGCTGGCACAAAAATTGGGCTAAGAATTAGCACTCCCACAAAAATTGGATAAGATGTAGCGCATAGCATAGCAGAAAATAGAGCCCCTAATATTTGTAAGCAATATCACATGCTTACAACATCAATTGTGCTAAATATTAACATGGCTATGATTTGGCAGTACCTGTGGATAACCACATCCATTCTGATACTTACAACAGTACATCTGAGAGTGTGATATAGCTTTTATTCAACAGTTATTCTATAAACACTACATTCAAATCTAAAAATGTAAATTTTAGACACAATATGGCCTCATATTTTGTCTTTTTTTATTGTTTTTGATCAACCATTGTGTGTCAGCGTGCAACAATGCAATGCACAGACATGCAAAATGATACAAACACAAATTGAATATCACAACAATGGAATGTTGCTTATCCAATCACATTCAATGAGTAAAACTAACTTGTATAAAATAATAACATCTAATACTATTTCTGTTCTGCTTGCTAATTGAAGTTCACTGTACATTTATGCAGTGACAACATTTTAAGATATGGGTGATAATGTCATTAAACAACTCACAATTTTGGATGTAAAATACACTGAAAGTGTAATATCATATTTTGCACTGTTGTAGTAACTTATAGCATCTAATGGGAAAATGTCTAATCTTTTACCAATTAGCTTAAACTGATAAGTCTTCACATTACAGACAATGGAGCCTTAGGCATTTGCAAACAAAATAAAATAAGGCTGACAATTTATAGTAAACAGCAGGACTGAGATGAGGCTGTAATAAATGACAACTTGCAGAGGCCACTAAGTAATAAGGCTTATAGTATTTAAGCACAGTAACAAAATAATAGTGGAAGAATAGACACAGTATAGTGTTTGTTTTTTACTTTTCACTTTCCATAGTGGAATATTTTTATGACTATATTGTTAAGCATACATGGAGCACAATAAAATGCAAACTGCAAAATACATTAGCTACTTCAAAGATGCTGGGTACAAATACTTTGGCATAAAGACAGCAGAGCTAGCCAAGGCAATCTTTTCCATAATATATTTGGCCAACCCAAAACTATTAAAGCTGAAGAGTGTATTAAAAAAAACATACTTTGTCCTATCCCAACTTCATAGGCAGAGACAGATATAAGACATTCAAAGGTTGATTTTCCCAAAAAGTGTAAACACTGTGGCTCAGTGGCGCTTTCAAATCATGTCTCTGTTTGTTTTATCATCCTGACCAGCCAGTCACAGCAACATTAGCTCGACCAATGGTGTGAGTTAGGTGCGGGACTATCTATTTGAAAATGTCAGATGGTGGGAGTGGTCATTATTTTGGTCATTCCATTTCATGGCACAGAAATTACACACTTCTCTTCACCTTAAACAGTGATTTACTAAAAAATAAAAGAACAAAATAAAAATCTTTTGTACACCCAAAAGACTTTATCTTAAAATAAAGAAGCATATGAAAAAAGAATATACTATTTTTTGCTAGTGGGTGGCCTCTTAGTTAAACAAATACTTTGCATTGAGGTAGGAGCATGAGTGAGCATAGAGAGAATAGGGGATGGAAGAGGTTTTCATGCTGAAGGAAGAACACTGTCAACATTCCAGGAGAAACCAAGGTCAGGATGAAACATAGCAAGAGGTACTGACAAAGTCTGCTTTCTACTTCTTGTGAAGACAGGCAATCAATTTCAAACGTTGTTTATATTTCTCTGTAATGGGACCTGGGAGTGCAGATGCCTGTGTGTAAAGGAACTGGTTATTGGGCTAACGTTAAGACAGCACTGCATCATATCATTTCATATTCTAAGCCATGCACGTCTTATGTTTAAACATCCGTTTTTTTTTATTCAAAGACGTTGCTCAGATTCACCCGAACTCCCATTGTGACCAAAAAAATAATCATGACTATAAGTTATGAACCTCATAGACAATGATGATCAGCATAATGCCCTGAGCCATATCTTTAGAGAGCAAAACCACAATGCAAAACACTTACATCCTTGATTCATAACAGAAGGGTGGAGAGTGGAGTTAAATGAGTCACTGAGTGGTGCCACTCTTAGATAATGGCCAAAACCACCATCAGGGAGCAAGGAGAAAAAAGGCCAATAAAGAATTATTAAATGGATTTTCATCTCTCTGCCACCACAAATGGTTGCCGTGCCAGCCGTTCTCCCAGCGGCACCAGCAAAATTATATTCAAGGTTCCCTCCAATTTCAATATGACAATGCCAACGGCAAAAGCATCACGTCCCTCGCCGCTGTACCACGGATACACTGAACTTTGTGACTTTGGCTTGATGATCCAGTTTCGGCTGGTTTTTAATTAACCTGAGGGTCAGATCTCAAAGCACAGCACTTTAGGGAATTTTATTATCTAGATGAAGTGCCGTTAGATACATCCACAGATTAGAGTTATGGAAGAGATTTAACTGACTACCCTTTATGATACTCCAGAGAGGCAGCCCAAGAACTGAATACAGGTATATTTACCTCCATGATGCTGAAAATCAGAAAGCGACTATTCATTTACAATAATGCAAAAATTATTATTATTGCATTATATACATGTATTATATGTATTATTTTCAGAAATTACATTTGAAGTTACCTTCCAACATGACTATCATGATTATTCTCCCTTTAAAGTGGAACACATAGCTTGACCATAGAACCTAATTGCTGCATGACTTTAAAGTGTTTCAACAATCTGTCATAATCTTGTGCTCCACTCAAAGTAACGGGTTGAAATCGGTGCCGGATGATTCAGATTAGCATTTTGCTTAATCCTAACAATATTTTTGTTTTTCTTTAGAATTTATTAAAGGTTATCAATATAAATAAGTTGTATTTATTCACCACACTACTGCAAACGGCATCCATATAGTATCTATTTAATCCAGTTCTCAGGCACAAACGCCAAATGATTTCATACATCCTATTCAAAATTAGAAAAGTTACCCCATGCCAGTAATACAGAGTTAATTGAATTACTCGCATTACATTGAAGAACAATCTACAAAGCTCCAAACCATACGCTTAAGTTAAATAAATATCAGAATGTGGTATCTTATGTGACAAATCACAATTGACATTTTACGTATGCACAAGCATGTATCCTGATATTGTGTCACACATGTTCCAGATATTTAATCTAGCAAACAATTAAGTTTAAGGTGTCTGCAGATGCTATGTTTAATAATGTCTCCCTCAACAAGCGTTTGTACAAGCGTGTTCGCAGGTGTCTTGTAACACTTAATCGTGAAGAAAATAAACCTAAAAGTTCGAACTGTCTTACTAGAAGTGTTTCCGCATATTTCCACTTTACTCATTCTCTACCTATCCTGTAGCTCTCAGTTTCCTATCCCCCAAGCAGAACCTAGCGTGAGGCTGCCAACGTAAGCAGCAACTGCTTGTTCTATCATCGGGTCAAGCCTCGAGCCCTCCTCCAGGGACAGCGAGCCAAACATGTTTACACTATTCTCATGGCAGGATTACATGAACTTGCGAACTTCTGAATTGAACATTGATATGTATATCCCTGGTTAGTACATGCAGAGGGGTCAGATTGAATATTACATGCAGTACTTTTTGAAAGGTCCATCAAAGGCTGTAACATTTGAACAAGCACTAAGCTCCATTTAATGTTAAATTGGTTCATTTGCTGTTTGAGGTAATCTAGGACAGAAGGTATTGAAATCTACATGAGCTAAGGCATTACAGAGGCATGACTACATTCAGCCATCATTAAAGCTGAAATGAGAGCATTTTTTGTGCCATTTTCCAGCAGTTATTAATCATTTATGTGCAATGGCATGAAAAGTAGAAAGTCAATTGGAGTGGATGTATATTTGTAATGTGTCTGTCTCAAGTCCACAGTTGGAGGTAGCCACATATCCTTACCTCTGTGGTTTTCCAAAGAGAAAAATGCATCCCTTGAATGTACAGCGGAAAAACTGACTTGATATCATACTGAACACAAACTCCCCAGAGAGGTGTAGCATATTCAGAATGTTCAATGATCTCATTAACCACTGCCCATCACACTGGGAGGCAGAGGTCAGAAGTACACAACACAGTTGTAACCTTTTGTCTCCTGGCAAAATCAATGACTGCAAATTATATTTTGAGTAGATATGGAAAGTGAGACCACTCATATCAAGTGGCAGTTTATCAACTGGTTTTGTTTATCATACAAAATTAAACAAATGTGTCCTTAAATCAAAATTTTTTTAATGAACTGCATAGAAGCAACAATATACAAAATGATTAATATGGCTGAATAGGTCGTCTTGCACAACCCAACCCAAGTATAGTGTGCAATATGTCAACTGACACGCAAAGACATAATAGGCAAAAGACTGAGATAAGTGTTTTTGTGATTTGATGTAAATCAAAATGATATATAATGACATATTTTTTTAGTGTACCATCCTAAACTGATCCTAACGGAAACCACTCGAGCAGTCAACTGTTGCTATGGTTACCTCCTCAGGTAAATGTGACTCCTGGTCGAGAGTGTATTTGACGGCGGATGAAAATACGTTCTAAATAACTTGTAATCTAACTTTGGCAGTTACTAAAATGTTTGAAAACTGTTTGTAGAATTAATGTGCAATGAAAATATTTTGATACCTGCACATTTTAAAAGCCTCCCAACTTTTTGTTGTGGCTTCCTTTTTTGTCAAGCCTTAAATAAGGGCATCATATTAACCCCCCACCCCCCTTTCTTACATTTAACGCTCTCCAAACTCCCTGAAACAACAGCGATTCTTTGTCAAAGCTTCTCTCCCAGCAGACATCAGAGGAACTTTGAAGAGGTGCTGTTAGTGTCGATAGACTTTCTACTTCTTTTATTCTTTCCTTTTTTCAATGTTAAAGCCCAACCACTGAGAGGCTTTCATTCTGCTTTTGTGTCACAGATGTGACCCACGCTTCTATTCAGTATCTCCACAGGGGCATGCTCAAATGAGCTCTGTTTTTAACGGCATAATGAATCTCTCTTCCGCAGCGTCATGGGAAGTCTATGTTAAAGGTTGGAGTTTGTAATGGATATGCCACAAAGAGGCTCAAAACCTATCGCAATGAAATTAATATTATGAGTCGGCTAAGACGTCAAACATTATGGCTATTTCTTTGTTCACTGCATCAAAATGGAAACATTAGCCTTGGCTGACATTTACCATTTGTTTTGTTTTTTGTCCTGGTAGGTGCAAGTGCAATCTCCATGCCAACAGCTGCGTGTTCGACAAAGGGAAACTGGGTTGCGAGTGTGAACATAACACCACAGGGCCAGATTGCGCCCGCTGCAAGAGACACTACCAGGGCCGAGCCTGGAGCATGGGCTCCTACCTGCCCATCCCCAAGGGTACTGCCAATATCTGTGAGTACCCCATCTCCCTCTCTACAAAACTCATGGTAAAGTATAGTGCTCCATCAAGCACCAAAACATGACCTTTTCAGTTGTATGTTCCAAATGACATTTACTTTACAAGCAACAACAAAAAGAAAAACAATAAGCCTGTATGTAGGGCTGGGCATTATATGGAATATTCATGTTATATTTGCATTAATTTTGATAGCGAGATCAAATTAAGCATTTAAATGTATGCATTTGGCAGACGATTATTTTTATTTTTTTTGCATTCAGGGCCGTAACCACCATACACATTGAGGGTGACATGTCTAAACCCCCCCCCCCAATATTCATAATAGTGGTCCACTGATGTGGGTTTTTCCATGGTTGATTATTAAATTATTACATTTCTTGCCTGTATCGCCCAGTTCTACCTGTAGGCACCACATTACACAGATGTACATCAAATATATAGATTTAAGTTTCACTTCACTGATCCAAAATATAAGTATAAAAAAATATTTCTTTGGTGCTTCTCCCAAACTCTGAGAGATAGAAGTCATCGTTTCCTTTATCCTCATCTTGGCGTTGAGTAGTGGCACATCTGTCAAGTTCTCAGCCCTAGGCAGGAGGTTCATTGCCCTAATAAATCTAATGAAGTCAGTAACTGTAGCTCAGGGACAGAGAGAGGCTCAGCACTGTCCAGATGGTGGGAGGAGAACCCTCTGGCCCCCTCAGTGCAGGTCCACTCAAAACTAAGTCACCACTATTAAGCACAGGCCATTTACTTATGCATTCACTACATTTGATGGCTTGGTGTATCGTGAAGTGGAAAGGCATTGTCCACTTTGATATTTCAGTTTATGAATATTCTCCTTTATATTCTTGACATTATACAACAATTCATGCTTGATATTTTACGGCAATATTAGATTTGTGGCACCTGAAGTGCTGTTGTGTGGGTGGTGTGTAGAATATCTGTGTATGTGTATACATGCTTTAGAAAGGCTTTAATATAGCTCTAGCCTTTACCCAGTTATGAAAGCCCTCATAACTTTGCAGGGGCAAAGCTTAGACTGACAGCCAGTTATTAAAAACCCAATACCAGGACACATCTGTGCCTAACAAAGGGAACCAAGGACCAGCTATATCAAAATCAACATTAGCACATGTTGCATATGATTGCATATGAAAACAAAATATCATTATTGCCCCTGCAGGTTTTTGAAACCAATACCTTCCCACCCTTGCATTGTCACCCTTCCCCACAAATGAGCATGATTACAATGACACACCACTTCTCCTACGCAGCTCGTATTACACGGGAGGTTATTAAACATATGGCTCTCACATAAAGACAAATTTGCTGAAAGTGCAGAATTTAATTAAGCTGTAATAGCTTTCATCTGTCATCAAGTCATCTGCTTTAATCATGAGGGCAATTTATCTCTTTGTTAGAGTCTTCTGGTAGGCAGGTCCTTTCTCATGCAGATATATGGCTACATATGACCCTGTGTCAAATAATTCATCGGAAAATGAAATCTCTCTGCCAGGTAGGATGGGCTGAGAGAGACAGGGAGTAACATTTTATGTGAAAGCAAAAGGATCCTGCTGTGCCTTTACACCAGCTCCCTACTGCCAGACAGAGGAGAGGAGCAATCTCTCTCCATACTGAAAAAACAATGATGGAAGGGACAGCCAGTGGTATTTTGATACATTGCAAAAAAATTGCTATTGGTTAACTAAAATATTCTAATCATTATTTGCTAATCGTGCACCATTCAGAATTGAATTGGGATACCTTTTATTTCTGAATTTGATTTGAATTGAGTTAAAAACAAAAAAAAAAACAGTTTATCATATTGTAATGTATGAAAGTAGAATTAATGAGTACCAGTAGTGAAATTCAAAGAAATGTGTGTAGTTTGTAGTAGATTTTTGAAGAATATTTCAGCGCTGTAGGTCCATATAATGCAAATGAATAAAAAGCATAATAGTAATACTTATGACTCCAGTGGTTTAATCAATGTATTCTGCAGTGATCCAGTTGGTTTTGGGTGAGAGAAAACCATTATATAACTCCATTTTCACTTTACAGCTTGACATTGCAGTCTCTAGGTGCGATCATGATTTCAAGCGCGATTACACTTCCTAGCACTTGATGCATGAGCAGAGTGCTATATGGCGCTATAGGATGTGTAATTGAGCTTGAAAACATGATCGCCAAGGAGACTGCTGTCAAGATGGACAGTGAAAAAGGAGTTACATTTTGGTCTGTTCTCACCCAAAACCAACTGGATTGCTTATGAATGCATTGATTAAACCACTGGATTATGTTTATGCTGACTTTATGTAATTTTTGGAGCACTGAAGGCCAGATCACCATTCGCTTGCATTGTATGGATCTACAAAGCTGAAATATTCTTCTAAAATCTTTGTTTGTGTTCAGCAGAAGAAAGAAAGTCATACACATCTGGGATGGCATGAGGGTGAGTTAATGATGATAGAATTAAACATTTTGGGTGAACTATCCCTTTAATAATCAATGTTTGAAAGGTCACATATAGAACGGTATTGTGTTTAATGGTTATATATTTCATTATATTTAGTCATTTTTGGAACATGGAACACTTAATTTCCCAGAATTTACACAAATCTTCCAAATGGAGCAAGACAACATGAAGCAGGCTTACAAGATGGGACCCCTTAAACAGAATAAATAAAGTTTTCTGTTCTGGCCAATTTTGTTGGTTCCACTGCTCTGTGGACTATGCTAATTGGCCAAAGGTTTGTGGACACCTGAACACCAAAATTCATATATGCTGAATAAACAATTAATTTAAAAACCATAGTGATTAATCACACTCCTTGCTCCTGTAGCTACATGGATTTGCTCCAAATCAGACACAAGAGCATCAGTGGACCTCACTGATGTTGAGTGACGGGGCCTGGCTCACAATCGGCATTCAATTCATCCCACATTTGTTCAGTGGGGTTCAGGTCTGGGTTTTGTGCAGGACAGTCAAGTATTTCTACACCAGACTTAATACATTATTTCTTGTGCACAGAGGTATTGTAATGATGGAACAGAAAATAGTTCTCCAAGCCCATTCTCTGTTACCACACAGTTCGAAGCACACAATTCTAGACTGCCACTGAATGCTGTAGCATTAAGATTTGTCTTCACTGGAATTAATGGAATAGTCAAACATGTCAATTAAAAGGGGATGTCCACATACTTTTGGCCTAGTGTTGTTTTGTAGAATTGAAAACAAATGTCACAATATAAAAATATGACTTAAAAAAAAATAATATTAAAAGTGCCTATATACTTGTGCATGGGTGACAGACTTTAACCAGGCCAAACCTTAAGATCTTATTTGCAGAAGAGGATTTTCAGTTCTCTGCTCTTGTTTGAATGTTGGGCCCCATGTGAGAATAACAGGTGCTTGAGGAGTGAAGAAGTATGTGTGTTTGGTACTTTAGTTATGAATAAGATATGTGTTGGTTTAATCAAGGCACATTAAGCTCATCCACCAGCTGTCCACTTCTGCCTGTTTTCCACACTTGTCATTCATAGCTCAGGTGAGCAGAATTCCCAATTAGCCATCAGTCAATAACTGACTGAATAATGAGGGCTATGATGTGCTACGAGTATTGAACGACTGCTCTCAACCAGGGTTTTTAGAAAAAAAGAAAAAATATATTATCGTCTTAAACTCTGGGTGCATTTTGGACTCTCGCTCACAATGTATTTTACTATGAACTAACAGTAAATAATTGGTCTAATTTACCAATATAACAGAATATTAAATATTAATAAATCTCCTCCTATTCTCATCTTGCTCAAAAATGCATAAACTACAATTCATTTCAACCTACAATTCGTTTTCACCCCATCCAGTTTCATCAATGCTACAAAAAGTCTTCATGTAGTCCAAACTCAAATAGATTAAGTAAACTTACATTTTTTATTTAATTATTTTAATTATTAAACATTAATTATTTTTATTTTATATTTAATTTAATATAAATTTAATTGGATTGAAATGTGACAAAATGCTCTAGAATTGTGTTGCTTTAGTTCATTTTAATTAAGTAAACTGAACAACCTGCAAAAAACCTTTTTTGAGTGCTCTAGAATTGTTAATTAAAATATTATTTATGCTGTTAAATGTCCCTGTTTTGTTGCAATTTAGTGGCATTTTCATGTTTAATGATAGTTGGTTCTAAAAAAATTGTATTGTATTATATACTACAAAAACTAAAATAAATTTGTGGGTTTTTTTCGTAACTGAGTGATTCAATTGCATTTGAGTTTATTTCAGTTTTGTCCAATTATTTTAGTTTTATTTAATAAAAATATATATATATTTTTTTTTCATTTTGGTTTTCAATAACAATAATAACACTGCTCTGAATGCAAGAATTCAACCACGTCCTGTCTGAACTCTTTGGGGGCAAAAAATAATGTGGCAATGAAATATCTACTCAGTTAGTCACAGTTGCTAGGTCAAGCATTTTACACTGGAAACTATAACACAAGGGAATACACAAAATATCAACCACTGCAGTGGTCCATAGTTTTTTGCAGCCATTGCATGCTGAGGTATTTCTGTGCCACAACAGAAGGCATTTTATTCTTGTAAAAGTGTCTTTCAGACTGACTGGATAGCAGTATGTGGGTCCAACAGTTGAAATGTCAGGCCTGTCATAATCTTAGATGGACTGAAATTTTTTTGATGCATAGAAAAGTCAAATCATTGATTAAAATGTGTGCACCCTAACAGCACTGCTGGTTAATGATCGTACAGTAACATAAATCACTCTGGTTGGCCAAATGTAAATGAAAAAGACTTTCCAATGCAAGTGTCCTTTTGACAAAAAAAACAGGAAAGTATACTGTAACTGAAGCTCTTCAATTTTGTCACTGATTTTGATGATGCTGTGGCACTGCACTGCTTATTATAATCAGACAGTAAGAAAGACTGGCCAAAATCATATGCAATGGTTTGATTACATTTTTGACATTTGTCTAATGTCCTTACCAAAAGCCTCGAGCTGTGAGGCCAGTTTATCACATATTCAACTGAAAACTAAACATTTATTTTAGAGGCTGAAACCCAGATATATGTATAAATGCAATAAAAATGCTAACGCTTATCTGAGTGCTTTCTTTTTCTCCAGGTATCCCAAGCAATCTTGGCACTTCTGGTGAGTTATTCACTTATTCATTCAGGGCATAAAATGGAAATTTGTACAAATATTCAGACCTCCTAATTCAAGGTCTGAAGATGACTTAAATTAATTAGTTAGTATGGAACAGCTCATATAATTCATCATTTTGCTTAAAATGGATAGAAGTATCCAGAAATCTGTTCAATTATTTATTATTTATTACAACGATTACTATTTAAAGTAGTGATTGAAAAACAAATGCAACAATCATTTGTCTCTATATATTTTACTTTAATGAAGTTCGGCCAAATGCTTCTTCACTTGGAGCAGCAAACCGAAATCAAGGTAAGACCTCAAGAAATATTTTTACATTCATTTATTAATATTTATTATTAAGTTTTAATTATTCATTATTTGCTCTTAAAGCAACCAAGCACAGATTTTTTTTCCAACTCGAGTATATATACTCATACAAATGAAGCTTCTTTGTTTGTTTCCACTTTGATCTTCTCTATGATTTCAGTCTAGCTCCAGTCTTGAACTCACTGTCCAAGAAATAAGTTTATGTGAGTCGGTCTCTGCTGAGGACATTTAAGTTGATGATGACAATGAGATGCGTATAATCAGAAAACAAAGCATGACAGCAGAACAGCTTAGATATGGCTGCTGTCACATTTAAAGGGATTCTAATATTGAAGGGTTTTTATTTACAGTGTTTACTGAATAGCACCCTGCTGATGATGACTGACAGAGGGTGGTCTCTTTTCTGTCATGACCAGAAGCAAAACAAAACAGAAGATTGTGAGGTTCAGTCTTGTTATACCACACCTACAGCCTTTGGATCCAAGCCTTCTGTTAGTGAGAAGCCAGTCGACAGCTGTGTTTAATGAGGACTTCCTGAATTGCAGGGTCTTTTTTATAACTTTTCAGTAAAATTTGTCACAAGTATGTCCAACATGATCACACAGGAAGTCGGCATGCTTTTTCCGAAAATTCTGGTACCCTAGGATCGGCAACAGAATACCGACTCACTTGTTCCCATCGGACATATTTGTAATGGCTCAACACTAATTATGTTCCCTCTTGGCCTGACAGGTAGTGCGTTGCATCAGTTGCATGGGAGACCACAATTCAATCCACATTAAAATGAGGAAGTAATCATGTTTGTATAAACAATCACAAGTATGATAAGGAGGTTATATTTTTATCCCTAACATTGGTTTTGGATGGAGGGTAGATTAAATAAAATAAGCATTTCTCTTCACTGTTTTACACCGTGTTCAGCCGAAAACAATTATTTTATAACTGGCTTCTGGCAACCTCTCCTGGATATAAATGGATGTCACACTTGTCATATTATATGCTCTGCTTACCGATTTAGCCTCTGGAGGCAGTATTGTCTAATTCGGTCATATGTATATCGATTTCGGGGGTTTGATTCAACAAACAGCTTCAGCAGAAAACATTATTTGATGTTCTGTACTTTCAGAATTTTGACATGAACTTTATTACCACCTGCTAAGAGGTGGTATTGAAACGTCTTAGCGCAATGACCAAATCCTTAGGAAAAAGCTAATTGCACTTTGTGCCACTTCATTTACATCTAATACACCCACAGTTTAGGTGCAATGTAGCGCAAACACTCCCACCTACGGCCATTTGCGCTTTGTGCTGGTATGAAAATTGTGCTTAGAATTAGCGCTCCCATGAAAATTGGATAAGACTTTGCATACGGTCGTAGCAGGTTGCGCTGCACTTTACACAGTCACGAAAATAAAGCTCCATGACGGAATCCTCTGAACTAAGGTTAGAATGGTATGATGGTAGGAGGTTTTCATGATACAGGCAAAAGTCGCTATGGAGATGTCTGTAAGGAATGTTGTACCTCCAGTCCACATTCCCAACATATTTCCTGCCGTATGGAATCCTCAGTAAAAATGATCTCATCATAAGGCAGGACATATAAGAGACAGCATTGATTGACATACTGTGATTTCAGCAGCTTCCTCTTCTCTGACCTGTCAGTGAACGGATAGATCTGTTGGATGCATGCTTCACTATTGCTCAAGTCAGGAGCTGCCTATTCTGTTCTGTTAGTGTGTGAAAAAGTCGCTGTACATGACGAAAGTGCGATATAGCACATGTCTCCCAGGGAGAGGCAGACCTCGGCCAGGATTCACACTTCAGGATTTTTTTTTAGGTCAGAAGTTAAAGCAAAACACAAGTGCAAATGCAAATGCAGTCCATGCCTCTGTACACTATATGTGACGGATGACCTTGCACATCAACCATGATGAAGATGAAGACTGGGACTGGCATCGATGTGTTCAATGTTCTGTTGGTGTGCGTGTAAATATTTGAAGAAACAGAGCCTGCAGATTTCAAGTTTAAATCCCAGCAAAATCTTTCCAGACCTGTCGCTCAAAACGGACATCTGAGCTTTTCTGAGCAACCGTTAAACCATGCCAGATGGGCTTTTCGAGGACTGAGAGATAATAAAATATCTCAGGGTTAAAACTGTCTCCTCAATGTTTAAAATGCTATTTAAAAGGCTCTTCTGTTAGATGTGCTCTATGTCTACTTGTTTAATATTATGGAATGGTTAGTTCCTATTATTTGATTGGGCAAGCAGCATTCCAAAAGTGCTGACAGGCAAAATAACTGGCCATATTGTGTCTTTCATACAAGTTATGTAATATTAACTTCTTGTTTATAGATATGTTGTATGAAATCACTTAATTAATGCTTAAAGTGATCATTCTCTCCCAAATTTGAAAATTCTGTCATCATTTACTGAAACTGATGTTGTTCCAAACCCATATGACTTTCATTTTACCATGGAGCACACAAGGAGATGTTAAGTAAAAAGTTAGTCTCAGTCCCAATTCACGTTCACTTGCATCTTTTTGCCATAAAATAAAAGTAAATGGAGAGTGAGACTGTCTGTCCCTAACTTTCTGCTTAAGATGTCCATTTTATGTTCCATGGAAGAAAGTCAAGCAGGTTTGGAATGACATGAGAGTCAATGATGACAGAATTTTCATTTTTGAGGAAACCTTTTAATTGTGAATAATAGTACAGATATTCTCATCCCATAACAAGCCAAAAATAGTTGTTTGCCAAATCACTAGATATAAATAAAGAATTTGGATATCTACGGCTGATTTAGTTCAGCTTTATTCTGTCCCTTGTCCTAGGAGGACCTGGATATAATCAATTTCAATGAAGAAAGCAGCATGCAATTACACTCAATTTATGAGCAAATATTCCTGTGTCTCCTCCCAAAGTAAATATTTTCCTCAATGATGGAAGGAAGTACAATGCAATAGCACTCATCTTTTTTTCCACCGAAGAGCATGTTTACAGGTCAAGGGAATTGAGATTAGAGTGAATTGGGCTGGACTGGCATCATAGCCTACCTTTCATTGCACAGTACTGCCCTGTTTTTCTAGATTTTTAACATAAATGTAATTATGTGGCATGTTTGTTTTTCATTTACAAATGATAAAAAAAAAGAATAGACTTCAGACTAGGCAAGGAAATCAAAAAATTTCAAAGCATTCTTGAAAGGTTCCCAAACAGTAGGTGTTGATTGTGTTTTGCTGCATGGTAGAATGACCTTCACGTTCTTGTTTGCATACTAAAAGGACAAATCTCATAGAGTTTTCTGCTGGAAGTTACCAGCAGTGCAGAATTCACTCTGTACTTCTATTGGTCCAGTAGCTCCATCCCTGCTGAAAAGACAAGCATAATGTTGCTGGTCACCAGAACAAGTTGTGTTTTGGATGCTGGTCCCCAGCATGGGATGCTGGTGTGCCAGCCTTCTTAACTAGCAAGACGTCTGATTTCTATTCTATAGCAGTGGATAATGTCTCACTTTAAAGCTTAAAAAAACATCAAAAAGTCATAAAGGTAGTTCATGTGACTCTGGCATTAGTATATTCCAAGCCTTCTGAAGTCATACGATCACTTTATATGATGAACAAATAGAAAGTCATTTAAGTCATTATTCACTCCCAAATCATTGATTATCTCATTTATACAGAGACCAAACCTCATTGGTTCTTGTGTCATGACATTTGGTCACGAGATTTGTAAGAACCAATGTTTGATGTTATTCACATGTTGCCATATTTGATGTGGTCTCTGTATACATGAGATTATAAATTATTTGATTTGATCTGAGATTGAATAATGACTTAAATTTCACTCTGTCCATCATAAAAAGTGATGCCTTCTGAAGGCTTTTGCACAAGCCGGTTGGACTACTTTAATACACACTTGGGTGCTTTTTTAAGCTTTAAAGTGAGTCACTATCAACAACCATTGTATGGAAATAAGCAATTGTAACTCGTTAAAATATCTCCCTTTTTGCAGAAAAAATAAAGTCAAATGGGTTTGGATGACATGAGGTTGAGTAAATAATTATAGAAATTTCATTTTTGAGTCATCTGTTCCTTATTGCTGGCTTATGCTTGTCTTTTCAGCAGGGATGACAGATATTAGCCAAAAGTCTGCAGCTGTGTTTTCAATTTTCATCACATACTGAAAAAATGGATATATCTTTCCTGCCCTAAATACCACTGCTCACTCTCTGATTAATCATATCACTACTAGGACAACATCCCCCATAGTGTCCTTAAAAGATACCACTGAGTGTCTCTCCAGCGGCCATCATAAACAATCACACACAGTGACCTGACGATCAATTTGATGGATGCACTTTTATTCATTGAAAGTGTATCCTGACAAGACAAGCCAAGCGATGCATGCTCACACTTTTTCTCTGCTCTCCACAGCTAGAGTGTGTGACAACATTCTTTTGCGCTGTCAGAATGGAGGTGTGTGTCACCACCACCAGCGCTGCCAGTGTCCATCGGGATTCAGCGGCATACTCTGCGAGAAGACCCAGTGCCAGGGTGACACCTGTGAGGAGCTGCAGTCCAGCCAGAGAGCTCTATGTCCCCCACCCATGGCTCAGACTCTCCCACTGGCTCTTCTATCACTCATCTCCTCCCTTCTTGCCACCCGGGGCCTCACATCACTCTGAGGGAGTCATTCATGCCCCAAAGACATTTGCCACAGGAGCGCTCAACCTGGCTTCCTGTTAGAGGACACAAGATGGCCGAAAAGAAATGCTCCCTGGCAACAAAAGAGAAAAATAATCTACTTTTTTTAGGAAACATCAAAGTTTTCTACTCAATACTATATGTCAGTTAAAGTTTGCCAGAGATGATGGATAAACAGAAGAGAAACCGCATGGAGAAATTTACAAAAACAACTCTGACACTCAATCTTCGTCTTTGTTACAAATGTTAGGAAAGAAATTGAATAAATACACTAGTGCACAGCTCTGAAACCATTCATCAGATAAAACATCATCTCCAAAATCTTTGAAAAACTCTGCAATACATTTTTTGGAGGCAAATCATCAATGTCAAGATTAAATATGTTCTTCTAGACTGCAATGTACTGTAAATGGAACCAAACCCTACCAAACTGACTTTCAGAGTTCTCACACTCAAATTTTTCCCCAACGTTTCTCTTCTTACTGTAATTCTGTGAAATCATGTAAAAGTCCCATCGTCTGTTTTGACCAATGCAGTATTGGTGGGATTGATGTACAGTATCGCACAAAAGTGAGTACACCCCCCACAAATATTTGATTATATCTTTTCATGTGACACCACTGAAGAAATGACACTTTGCTACAATGTAAATTAGTGAGTGTACAGCTTGTATAACAGTGTAAATTTGCTGTCCCCTCAAAATAACTCAACACACAGCCATTAATGTCTAAACCACTGGCAACAAAAGTGAGTACACCCCTAAGTGAAAATGTCCAAACTGGGCCCAATTGGCCATTTTCTCTCCCTGGTGTCATGTGACTCGTTAGTGTTACAAGGTCTCAGGTGTGAATGGGGAGCAGGTGTGTTCAATTTGGTGTCATCGCTCTCACACTCCCTCATACTGGTCACTGGAAGTTCAACATGGCACCTCATGGCAAAGAACCTCATGAGGATCTGAAAAGAAGAAATGTTGCTCTGCATAAAGATGGCCTAGGCAATAAGAAGATTGCCAAGACCCTGACACTGAGCTGCAGCACGGTGGCCAATACCATACAGTGGTTTAATAGGACAGGTTCCACTCAGAACAGGCCTAGCCATGGTCGACCAAAGAAGTTGAGTGCACGTGCTCAGCGTCATATCCAGAGGTTGTCTTTGGGAAATGGACATATGAGTGCTGCCAGCATTGCTGCAGAGGTTGAAGGGGTGGGGGGTCAGCCTGTCAGTGCTCAGACCATATGCCGCACACTGCATCAAATTGGTCTGCATGGCTGTGGTCCCAGAAGAAGCCTCTTCTAAAGATGATGCACAAGAAAGCCTGCAAACAGTTTGCTGAAGACAAGCAGACTAAGGACATGGATTACTGGAACCATGTCCTGTGGTCTGATGAGACCAAGATAAACTTATTTGGTTCAGATGGTGTGAAGCGTGTGGCAGAAACCAGGTGAGGAGTGCAAAGACAAGTGTGTCTTACCAACAGCCGAGCATGGTGGTTTGAGTGTTATGGTCTGGGGCTGCATGAGTGCATGATTTACACTGTTATACAAGCTGTACACTCACTACTTTACTTTGTAGCAAAGTGTCATTTCTTCAGTGTTGTCACATGAAAAGATATAATCAATTATTTACAAAAATGTGAGGGGTGTACTCACTTTTGTGAGATACTGTATGTCACACACACACACACACACACACACACACACACACACACACACACACACACACACACTGCTCCAGCTCTAAGATGTGTGAAAGCTTGACTATAGATCTCTAAGTACCATGGTATTACCTTGAGTTTTTGGACATGGTACTATGCTTATACCATGTTATTCTTTTGAAGTACCATCTAAATGCCATGGTACATGAATCAATCAGCACTAATGTATATATAAAAATAAGTATTATCAAAATACCATTTGGTATTACCATGGTATTAATATTTAACACAAATACTGCCACTGTAATTTACCCCCTGTAAGAGAGGGTGTTGGTTTCCCCCTTATAGAGCTGGGCCTGTGCACACACAAATATTGGTCTAGTTTTCAACAGCTGATCAGTCAGATCTTGTTAATAATGAAGAATTTTCTATATCTGGTGATGCTTTGTTGCCTGATAAAAGATCAAATATAATGTAAGAGCGACATCTGTGTTAAAATTACTGGGATATTGTCATGACAAAGAAAATAAGAAAAACAGAACAAGAGGAAAGACCCTGGCCAACATGACTTTTTGCACTGATAAAACCTATAGAATTTTAGGCAAGTCTTTATATGTTTTATTAATGCCCCATTGGAGTTGCATATTACTGTTCAGTTGCTAACTATTTGCTTAAAATTTACGATTACATTCTCTCTGAATGAACTGTACAAGAAGTTTCGGTCATTGGTGAGAAATCCTTGTTGCTTGAAGCCAACTATGTTTGTGAATTAAAGATGAAAAATGACTGTTGGTTTATTGCCAGTTCATTACCTAAAAGCAACAGGCACACACCAAAGCCTCATACAGTAACAACCTGTTTTCTTTTCTCTTGGCAATTGTGAAAATTATGAAAATATGAATTTCTGAAGAAAATGTGTAATACTAAACATTTCCTTACTAGACACAGTTATATTCATTGCAACATTCAACTGCCAAAGTATATAACATTTTTAATTCAGACTTCAACAAAAAACTTTTTCAACATTTGTGGGTTGGGAACACAGAAGAAAACTATAGTGGGGTAAACATGGGGGATCATTGCTAATATTATTTTTGGCTCTAATTTGCTCCAACACCAAAAGAAAAAGAAAAAAATGATTTACTCTGCTAAATTCACCCAGAAAATGAAAATTCTCTCATCATTTCATCATCTCAGACGTGTATGACTTTTTTTTTTCTGCTGAACACAAACTACGATTTTTAGAAGAACATCTCAGCACTGTTGGTCCTTACATTGCAATTAAATTGTGACCAGGCCTTTTAAGCTCCAAAAAGCAGATAAAGTCAGCATAAAAGTCATCCATGCAACACAAGTTGTTTTAATCAATGTCTTCTGAAGTGATCCAGTTGGTTGCGGGTGCAAAAAGACCTAAATACAACTCCTTTTTCACTGTACATCTTGAAAGCAGTCTCCATGATGATCAAGATTTCAAGCTCGATTACACTTCCTATAGCGCCATCTAGCACTGTACGGATGTGTCAGGCACTAGGAAGTTTAATTGAGCTTGAAATCATGATCGTGCCGAAAGACTGCAATGGCAAGGTGTAAAGTGAAAAAGGAGTTTTATTTTGGTCTGTTCATGCCCCAAAATAACGGGATCACTTCAGAAGATATTGATTAAACCACTGGAGCCTGATGGATTACTTTTATAGTAGGGGTGTGACGAGATCTTGTGCCATGAGATCTCACGATATTACATGACGATATTTCTCATCTTGGTGAAAAGCTGTCTCGCGATATCAGCATGATGGAATTTGAGGATGAAATTAGGATAGAAGATGCCCCCGCCACATTTAAATCGTTTGTGTGGCAGAATTTTGGAAACCCGGTGGAAACATTAAACGGCAGAGAAGGTGACAAGACACAAACAATATGTAAGTACTGTAAGAAAATAGTGCCGTACACCAAGGCTAACACAAGCACTATGCAAAGACAACTAAAATCCACCAGGTCTGAAGAGACTTGTGCAGTACCACCGCTCCATATAAGCAGACTACGCGGTCTGCATATGGCACCAACTCCATCTTACCCTAGGAGGTCACCAGAAAGTCCACTGGCTGCCCTTACTCACGAGTTGTATCGTCACACCCATATTTTATAGTGACTTAATCTCCTTTTTGGAGCTTCAAAGGCCTGATCACCATTCACTTGCATTATATGGACCTTTTGAGTTGATTTTGTTTATGTTCAGCAGAAGAAAGTAGTCATTCGCATTTGGGATGGCATGAAGGTGAGTAAATCATGAGAAAATTTTAGGTGAACTATTCCTTTAAAGCAAAATTGTTTAATCACAGGCTGTGAAAATGGTCCATTCCCAGGGAAAGCATACAAAGAAATCTATAAATGAAATCCACCAAAAATTGGTTTGAATAAAAGGGTCTGGTAAATGCATAAATGTACCCAATTATGAATTGCTTTTGACACTTTAATTCAATAGCCAGTACTCTACAGTCAAGGAATATTATCTGGCATAGCTCAAATTACAGCTTTCTACTGGAGATATATTCATAAAACTTCCTGAGAAATGTTTGGACCAAATTCGGTATTCTCATTTAAACTTGTTCCAGCTATAGAAAATAGGGCTGGATTTAAGGGCATGGCAATAAAAGTTTTCCAGCAGAGATTGAAATTAAATGTAAATGACAAAACGAATGAGTAAGAGAGGTGTGTTGACGAAATATGGATTGGAGAATGTCACTCACTGTGAGGCATAACATGTAGTCGTGATACAGCAATCATTTTGAAGTCCACGATGGGCACTCGAATGGAAATGAAGTCATTCGGAGTCGGAGACATACAGGGAAAGCGTCTCTAAGGCTGGATAGATTACATTAGTGAGATTAGGCCTCTTCATTTCAATCAAATTAAATCCTCCATTGCCCTTGATCTTAATAACTTCCCTCCCAAAAGACAAGTATAAGTGAAGATGTCATTTTATTGTGAAAAATAACTGCCAGGCCCATTTGTTCTTATGTAAAATTGGTGATTGTGTGCAGGCTTGTCTTCTTTTTTTCCATCTGACTTATTTTGCTCAGTTTCATATACATGGTCAAGTAATTAGAAACACTTTGCACTTCCAAGATGGAAGCTTAAGATTGGCCAGATAAATGAGTATAAACATTGCACTCAAAAACAAGGTTTACTGCATCTCATTAGGCTTGAATGCAAATGCTGTTAGAATAATAATGAGTGCGTAATGAGACTTAATACAAACAGCCCCCTTCTGATGGACAATAGGGGTCAATGAGGGTACATGCTGTTCCTCATATTTTACAATAAAAAGTGAATGCTGTTTAGATTTCCTTCTTTATCAACAGAGACTATTGTTATACATTTTATCAGCTATTTTTAAACAATGTACCCCTGTTTGTTCATTTTGAAAATGTTGCATACTAAAAAGGTGAAACAGAATTCTTTGACTTTCCCCCAAGCTGTGAATGAATCCTGAGGCTATTCTTTGTCACCCGAAATGACATTGATTCGAGTGAATACACTCAAACTTAAGACTAGTCATTATTTACAGTACTATTTCAATACTTCAGGAAAGGAATCAGAACATACGCATAGATTTATGTTTGGAAGGGAGTGGATTTTCCCCCTCCAAGCCACTGCCTTTGAAACTATGAGAACTCTTTCTGTATGGTCCCAGTAACATCATTGTGGGATAATCAATGGCTTTCAGAACTAATGGCTTGTTCTCAAGGTCCCATTTTTCAAAGCGGGAGAGTAGTGTAAGGAGCTGCCCACTTGAGACTGTCCCTGACAATGTTACTAGGCCAAGATGTCCCACACCTGAGATGAGAGGGAACACAAGGTGCATTTTAGTTAGGCTGTAAAACAACTTTATAAGTCTCCCTGCTTTTCCTCCAACTTCCTGGGCCATTTTTAAACTTTTAAAGGTTATAGTGTATCAAGAATATGTGCAAAGCTCATGGTTATATAGTTGATGGATGATTATTGAAGCACAATGTTTTTTCAAAGTACAGGAGGCTCAGCAGAGTAGATTCCATAACACTGCCGTAAAACATTAAGCTTTCTTCCACAGGATGTGGCCTGTTTACCAAGAATGATGCTTCCCTCAGAATAATGGCCACATCCATCTCTAAGGAACAAGACTGTAATGCGTTATTCATGGCAAGATATGACACCTTGTGAATGTGACTGCCCATTTCAACTTTTTGGAGTAAAAACCCTGCTTACAGAGTAGAAGAGATGCAGTTCACCCTCCATAAGTCTGAGAAGACTAATGATAATGTGTCTATTTTACAATTTTCTTATTTAATAATTACATTTATATTATTAGCATAAAATATAAATAATTTACATATGTCATTTTATTTACACTCACCTAAAGGATTATTAGGAACACCATACTAATACTGTGTTTGACCCCCTTTCGCCTTCAGAACTGTCTTAATTCTACGTGGCATTGATTCAACAAGGTGCTGAAAGCATTCTTTAGAAATGTTGGCCCATATTGATAGGATAGCATCTTGCAGTTGATGGAGATTTGTGGGATGCACATCCAGGGCACGAAGCTCCCGTTCCACCACATCCCAAAGATGCTCTATTGGGTTGAGATCTGGTGACTGTGGGGGCCATTTTAGTACAGTGAACTCATTGTCATGTTCAAGAAACCAATTTGAAATGATTCGAGGTTTGTGACATGGTGCGTTATCCTGCTGGAAGTAGCCATCAGAGGATGGGTACATGGTGGCCATAAAGGGATGGACATGGTCAGAAACAATGCTCAGGTAGGCCGTGGCATTTAAACGATGCCCAATTGGCACTAAGGGGCCTAAAGTGTGCCAAGAAAACATCCCCCACACATTACACCACCATCACCAGCCTGCACAGTGGTAACAAGGCATGATGGATCCATGTTCTCATTCTGTTTACGCCAAATTCTGACTCTACCATCTGAATGTCTCAACAGAAATCAAGACTCATCAGACCAGGCAACATTTTTCCAGTCTTCAACTGTCCAATTTTGGTGAGCTCTTGCAAATTGTAGCCTCTTTTTTCCTATTTGTAGTGGAGATGAGTGGTACCCGGTGGGGTCATCTGCTTTTGTAGCCCATCCGCCTCAAGGTTGTGCGTGTTGTGGCTTCACAAATGCTTTGCTGCATACCTCGGTTGTAACGAGTGGTTATTTCAGGCAAAGTTGCTCTTCTATCAGCTTGAATCAGTCGGCCCATTCTCCTCTGACCTCTAGCATCAACAAGGCATTTTCGCCCACAGGACTGCCGCATACTGGATGTTTTTCCCTTTTCACACCATTCTTTGTAAACCCTAGAAATGGTTGTGCGTGAAAATCCCAGTAACTGAGCAGATTGTGAAATACTCGGACCGGCCCGTCTGGCACCAACAACCATGCCACGCTCAAAATTGCTTAAATCACCTTTCTTTCCCATTCTGACATTCAGTTTGGAGTTCAGGAGATTGTCTTGACCAGGACCACACCCCTAAATGCATTGAAGCAACTGTCATGTGATTGGTTGATTAGATAATTGCATTAATGAGAAATTGAACAGGTGTTCCTAATAATCCTTAAGGTGAGTGTATATAGCACTTTTTAGCGATTAAGAACAAAATGCTTCACAAAACATAAAATCAAAAACACACACAGTAAAACAAAACATATTCACATCACATAGTAAAAAAGCAACACACATAGTAAAACACAGCACATTCATAAAGTAACAAATTCATATTCAAACAAGATTTCAAAACAGACACAGATTCAACAGATCTAATATCTCAGGGCAGGCTGTTCCATAATCATGGGGCCTTCACTAGAATGCTCTGTCACCTTTAGTTTTGCATCTGGATCTTGGAACAGCCAACAGTTCATGACAAGAAGATCCAAGAGATCAAAGAGGTTTTATAAGGTCTTAAAAGTTCTGCTAAATATTCTGGCACTAACCCATGTAATGCCTCACATGTACTTAATAAAATCTTATAATCAACCCTTAAATTAATTGGTAGCCAATGCAAAGAAGCTAAAACTGGAGTAATATGATTAAATTACCTAGTTTGTGACAAAAGTCTAACTGCAGCATTTTGCACTGATTTTAGCTGTGCTAAAGTGCATTGATTTAAAACTAAAACAGTGCATTACAATAATCAATTCTTATATCTCCTATACAATCTTGAAGAACATTTAAATTAGTCAGATCATTGGGATTCAATGACAAATACAATTGCAGGTCATCTGCATAGCAATGAAAATGTATGCTGTATTTGCGAATCACAGAACTAGGCTGTAACATATATAGTGAAAACAATATTGGCCCTAAAAGGTAACCTTGCGGAACCCCACAATTAACTTTTGAAGAGGAGGACTTCTCATATTCAACAGACACAGTCTAAAGGAAACAAACCAGTCTAAAGCCACCCCAGATATTCCCACCAGGTATCTCTTCAATGTTTTGATTTAAACTGAATGATCAACTGAATCAAACGCTGCAGTAAAATCAAGCAACACAAAAATGGTGCACTCTCCAGCAACCTCCGCCATCAATAAGTAATTTGTCACCCTAAGAAGGGCAGTTTCTGTACTGTGGTTTTCTTTCAAACCTGACTGAAATTTCTCAAAACTATTGATGAAAACCTGTTTGAGTGAAAAGTTAAATAGAAAAATTAACACAAATTCCAGAATTACTTAGTATTTAGTATGTTCCTCTTTTGCTTTAATAACAGCATGTACTTGAGCTGGCATGAACTGATAATCCATGTTATCTAGCATGATTTGAGAATGTTCCAAAGAGCATATTTTTTTAAGGTAAGAAGTAAGTAAGGTAATCTGACCCTTAGTAAAAAAAAGAATCAAAAAAGGCCTTTGATAAAATTTGCTTAATGTAAATTTGATTAATGACTTAGAAATAGTGCAGATTCTTAAATAGTTCTCATCTTTTCTTACATTTTTCAAAATCCTTAAATTTAACTATATTTAAAATTTGAATTTAGAAATTAGATTTTGAATCCCACATGTCTGGTATGTTCTCTTCAGTAAAAAATAAAAAAACATTTCACGTATTACACATTTATATCAAAAATCCTTTCCACCTTCACCTGCATTATGAATATTGCTGACTTTAGCTCAATGATTGATTGTGTTGGTTTATGAAGAGATCAGTGCTCAGTCTCCTATTGGGATCTAACATTACCCACATAGGATGTGACATACCAAAGACATGGAGGCCATGCTGGATTATTGGAGTGGTGGTGGTGTAGTGGCTAAAGCACTGGGCTGTTAATCAGATGGTTGCTGGTTCTAACCCCACGGCCACCACCATTGTGTCCTTGAGCAAGGCACTTGCACTGTAAGTCGCTTTGCACTATAATTGCACTGTAAGTCTCTTTGGATAAAAGCGTCTGCCAAATGCATAAATGTAAATGGTAAATGTAAATGCATTTCAATTCTCTTCAAGGACTATTGAAGAGACCAATACCATATACGGTGAAAACAAATATTAGATGTAAAACAGTAATCTTTTTGAAAAATACTGTCAAAATATTACGATTTTTGGAAGTAGAAAATATGAATTACCTTACAATTGATGGACTAGTCAGAGGGTGGACTATATTTATTCATTCTTGGGTTTTTGCCACGGTGAGCATCATACATTACAATACAATACAAAACACTGTCAAAAATGTTAGAAAGTTTATTGGTAAAATAATATAAAAATGCTAACTGTAAGTTACTATGTATTACAGTTGAAAAGTAGATTAACAAGACATGTAACTATACTGTAAAGTACTGTAAAAACATTTTTTACAAAGTATGAATTGCCTTATATGCCCATATTATTACCATATATAGTCAGTGCATCCTTTGGATTCTGCCACGGTCAACATCATACAAAAAATGTAATCCCAAAGGGGCTGTCAGTTAATGGCACATAAGCAAACTATGAGGTGTTCTGTATGGCAAAATAACAGACATTGCTCTGGTGAGCAATGATAACATCCTCTCTTACGCTAAAAATGTATTCAGAAAATGGCCACATACTGGTTGTGATTCTTAAAATAGCAGCTCTAACAATGCACACATTTGTACTGTTTCTATATTTAAACTTGTTAGGTTCATTTAATAACGTTATTTTCCATTCTGGTAAATCAATAAAGCGTAAATCAAAAAAGATTCTTGTGAAATGTTGTAGTTGTATGCTAGGTAAGTGAGATGGAACGCTGTTATACATTTTCCATTTAGGAGACAGTTAAGGGTTTTAAAACCACTCTACCCAGGGTCAGAGCCATTAGAGAGCATCTGAGATATTTGTTCACCTCTCTTGAACTGCACATTTCAGTTGTTGGCACCCTCTCATCTGTAATCTGGGAAACATAATCAGATTGCTGGAAGCATGCAAATATTGTTGTGAGGACAGCTGCTGTGTTTTTATAGCTCAACCCAGTGCATAAATGAAGGGCGCAGAGGTTCAGAGGACTGTACCAAGGTAGTGTCATTACAACTCGTAATAATTAGTACGTAGTAATAAGTCATATGATTTTGTATGACTTGGCTCAAATTAAAATGTATGACTTTTATTCCCATAGAGACCAAGGCATCAAAAGATTTTCAAATGGATACAATACACGCCTCAAATTTATACTAGCCTCCTATCCAACACTTTACTATATATGATATGAATTGTCTGTGAACAAATTTGGTTACTCAAATTTAGTTACTATTTACGTGTACAAAAGACTCATGTATTCTAATAACCAGTTGCACGTTTCCATTGTCTTGTTCTAGACCCCAATGTCTTCTTCCATGGTACACAAAAGTTTTTTTCCTATTAAAATCATGGTTAGGCTTAGTGTTTGGGTAAGAGGCCATGACCAGGTCTAAGGTCATGACACCTCCCTCCTGGTGTGATGAAGAGACAACCACTTGCCCACCCAAAAGTTAGAATCTTAGCAACAGTCCTGTAAGGGGTTAACCACCAATATCACCATTGGATCATAGGGTTCCCTTAACTCCAAAATCTCTATTTAATCCAGGTATAACCCTCTGGATTTTTAATTCTGGTTTTCTTGTCAAATCATCTAAAGCTGCAACTGACATGTGACTATAGACCACAGATGTAAAGCAAGAGTTTAGTATATAATGCAATGACATTGTTAGTTGATGTGCAATCCAATTTCAACCACAACTAAGCACTATTGAATATAACACTGCTGAACTAAAATAGCAGTTTCGTAAGAAACCAAAACAATGAAAGAATTCAGTCTTTATCAGAGGATGAGACTACATTCCTTATCAACATCCACCTTATCAGATATAATGGGTGCATTTGCATATAACCTTTATCTCACTTGTGTTATTAGCAAATTACAAGAAAGAAAAGGAGAAGCATAATAAGCCATACTGAAGAGTAAGTGTAATAAAAATGGTAGGGTTCAGTACTGTATGTGTCGTGCATTCCTCTAAATTGCTTATTTATTAGAGTACACAAACTTATCAAAGAATCACAATTTTTTTCATTCCCTTGAATCATTGCATGTGCCTGGATGTATTGTATTTTTCTAATAAATGTGTTACAACACACATTATTTAGCACAATGAAATCAGAGAATGTACCCTAGTACAAGTCAAAAGAGCCTTTTCAAAGGAAAACCAGTCATGCCAAGAGATCAAGTAAGAGTTTGCTTTACACTCCACAAAGTAGGCAAAATGGAAGTAATGAGAGACTATTGGTGACTACATAAATCACTGTGTTTCATTCCATACTGCTGAGCACTGCATGCCGTAACTCCAGCCACCATTTCAGAAGGATAGTTATGGTGAGTCGAGACATCTGGGGTTGTATTAAGTGATGATTCATCAAATGGGCACCACAACGACAGTTTGATGGACACGGCACAATTAATGCATAATACAGAGGGCTTACACAATCATTAAAATTTTGATTCATCACACAATCATCAAATATTCAGCAGTTAACATAAGCATTTAGATGTGTCACGAAAACATGCATTATATATTTATTTAACATTTGTTATGTGAATACTGCTGTTCTGAATGACTTAAAGCTGTGGTGTGTGTGTGTGTGTGTGTGTGTGTGTGTGTGTGTGTGTGTGTGTGTGTGTGTGTGTGTGTGTGTGTGTGTGTGTGCCACTAGCATTAAGTTCTGGCTGAACAAACAGATAGCCCACCCCAAATATACCCTTAATACAAACAGAGCAATGGAAAATCAACATACAAATGGCTTACTATTTGAAAATTCTGTCTCTGCATATTAAGCTAAGATAGGAGAAACATTTTAACATTGTAAACATGACACACTTCTGATTTAAATATGAAATATTGGATCACACTTTGATTTAAGTATTCAAGCGAAACCAAGGTTACAAAATGTGTCAAGTTCTACAATGCATTTAAAAATGACTATGCAATTTAAGCCATATGATTCCCACTTGAGGCCCATCAAACAGTTTAACCAATCAGAAGTCTTCTCGCTCGTTTATGAAAACAGTTTTGCATGTTCTGAATCTTTTAGATTTCAAGCCCTGACTGTCTGTAAACGGTGCACAGCAACCACCCCCTGATCTGCTCGCATGGCATATCATAGGACTGATTTGTATTTTAAATAGCAGCTCAATGGCACAAGAAGCATCTCTGGCCATAAATTACGAATCACCTCCCATTCCCACCCCCACCAACCCTCTGGAACAAATTATTAATGTATCACACCAACAGAGACTATAAATAATATATTGTGCCCCAGATCCCAGTGTCTGGAATAAAAGCATTTATCCTCTTTTAAAAATATGTAGTTGTATGAGAGTGCACAGGAGACTTTTCAGCAAGTGCAACAAGGGCTGAATCATCCAAAAAAAAGCATACAAACAACTTAAACACAAGTGTGTCTAACTTGCTGTGTTTGGAGAGCGAGAGGAAGATGGCCTGAAGGAAATATCAGGGTTTAAAAAAAGAGTGTCAAAGCAGAATCAATAAAACCAGATGGTGTAAAATGACACTTTCTTGATGGTGGGACATTCTGTCAAGATAGAAGTTCATTTCTACAGAGTGTGGAAAGGGCTGAGACTTTGTGTTTACATAATTAATAAACTGATGATTAGATGTGATAACCTAGTCCACTATTAAAACACATCAAAGGATATAGGAAAAATCTTGCCATAATTTCTTAATATTTTTTAGCTTATAATTACCGTTCAAATAGTTTCGTTCACACAAATAAGTCCATAACATGCACTACGTAAGCAAATTAATGCAAATGCTTTTAGCTATGTAAGCCCGGTTTTGCACGCCATTGTGCTACGTAAAATGTAGTTGTTGCATTCGTAGCATTGCCACAAGGGGTAGCTATAGCGGGCATTAGTGTAAACTTCTACACTCAGTTTTCTATTTTAGGTCAACTACTGTCATGGCAGAGCTGGAGCAACAGTTTGATGAGAATCTTGCTGAGTAAGTTAGCTGAAGTGTACTAACTAGGGATATCCCAATAAAACATTATTGAGACCAAGTATGAGTAACAATATTTTTTTGGTACTCGCCAATACCGAATCCGATACCTGTTTCTTTTTCTTTCTTTTTTTTACTGCATATCAACAGTTTATTTAAATTGTATCATCCAAATGGTGTTAAGATAAATAAATAAATTAAAACTTTAATCAAATAAAAGTATAATAATTCATTTTCAACATGATATTGGATTCTTTTTATCAAAATAAGTTATTTTATACAGAACCTCAGAGCAATCTAAAATACATTGAAGTTATATTTCATCAAATAAAGTGCTGCACTACAGAGCATCACAGATGTGAGATATTGCTTAAATATAATACAATTACTATTGATTTATTATTATTATTAGTTGTAATAGTAATAGTATAACAGTGAATATTACATTTCTGTCATAGTTTTTTTATTTAAATATAGGTTTTATTTTGGTGGAGCATTTATTTTGAAGTGCTTCTGTGTTGTTATGACCAAAGACATTATGGCGTCTGACCTTATGACAAGCTTCCCACAAATAATCGGAAAAGCCAGTTGCTATTTAGAAAAGTGATTATTAAACCACAAAGGCTGGAATTGAATTAAATAAGTATTTACTCTGTTTGTGCATCATGCAACAAAGTGAATTTGCGCACTGTTAATGTAGTTAATTTAAAAATATCCAGCATTTCCCATATCACCTTGCTGTGTAAATATGACTACTTTTACATTGTAATCTGGTGGCATGAATAAATTCTGTACTTCAAAATCTTATGCTTTGTTTAATGACCAATGTTTGTATACTGTTTAGCCTACAATTAAATATATACCGTACAGTGATGTTAAAGTGCTTTTTATACGATATGTTACAATCATCACACATCTTACATGGTCATGGTATTATAAATTATGTGTTTAATCGCTGCTCTCCTCTTTCATCACTGGTTGACTTGATTTTGGCTCTGGTATATAACAGCAGTATCACTTTAGTAAGCTTTATAAATAGAAATAAAAGTGTTGCAGATTTTTGCCACATCCCACAGAAGGTGGAATTGGTCCTATACTTCTGTATATGGCAGTGAGGTCACATAATGATATCACATGAAACAGGTAAATGGAACGGACCTCTTGGCTCAATTCAAAGGCTGTATATTTCAAAGTTGGATGTTTTTATTGTTGCTAGAAAATGAGTAGATGGTATATTTGAACATTTTGAATTTAATATTTTTTGGTATTTATGATGTATTGATTCCCATTAAAACAAAAAGCCTATGTAAACGCAGCTACTATCTCCACACATTCACAAGTGCTCACATTTGATGCATGCCGCTCATGCAAACTATATATTTATATAATTAAATCGCAGCTTTTGTGTTAAAATAATCTCACTAGGACATAACGTGATTTTAATTTGTGCGCTGAATGTTTACTTAATGACATTTATACGTCTGATGGTATTGGTTTTTGGTAACGGAGTATTTTTAAGAGTACAAGTACCAGTACATGAGCACGGTATCAGGTACCGGGACATCCCTAGAACTAACTACAGAACATGTTTATAGTTACATTAGCTAACCTGAATAACTCATTAAGTTGAATGGAACAGGCATCTGAAGGTAACTCTATCTCCCCACTGAGTGTTGGGATTTGTTACAGAGAAACGTAAGAGTGTATGTTAAGTACTTTATGTACAACAGGACTGTTGTCGTTTGCCATGAATTGGCCATGCTGCCATGCGTGTGTATTTGCATACTTGCTTAAAGTGTTTCTGGCCTTAAAGGTATAGTTACCACAAAAAATAAATAAATACAAACAAAATCTGACATAATTTACTCACACTGATATTGTTCCAAACCCATATGACATTCTTTCTTCTGTGGAACACAAAAGGAGATGTTACAGGCAAAATGTTACAGCCTCAGTCATAAAAATAACATGGTGAATGAAGCTCTCAGAACCCACTTGTGTTCCACCAACGTCGTGTGGGTTTTGGAAAAACATGAGGTTGAGTAAATAATTACAGAATTTTCATTTTTTTAGTGAACCACTCTTTAAATGACAGTTGTATTACACAGTGTGAATCCCAAAGGGGAAGTGACTTTATGAGGACAGCCGTCCAAATATACTCCAAGGTTGGATCGAGGAAATTCACTTTGGCTCACTCAGGATTTGTTCCCTTTAACAGCTTTGATCTGCAAGTGTTTAATTACTCAATAATGCTGATTAAGTCCTTGAGGTGCTCAATCTGAGTCCTATCCGGAATACAGTAGAGGGCTTTATTGAGTTTCTCTCCCGCTCTCCTCATCTACAGTTGCTGAATTGGTAAGACAGTGTGTTGAGGTATGTCCCCTATAACACATAACTCCTCACCCCTTCCTCTCTCTTATTCAACACCAAGAGGTGACACTTTCAGGTCATAGGATTGAGGGATACGCTCTCTCTCTCTCTCTCTCTCTCGTTCCTGTCTCCATCTCTTCTTTTCTCTCTGAAGCCTCCTGCTGTCAGTTCACACCTTTCAGAAGTGGAGAGAGATTGAGCTGCTCCCGTCCTCTGCCAAACGAGGCTGGCCATCAATCACTGCATTCTGCTACGGCCCTCATGGCTCCTTCAGAACATGCCTCAGGTTAAACGTGCCTCTGTTCCTACTCAGCGCCTATTTTTGTAAGATGTATTAAGAATTTTACTGGAAATTTGTGACAGGACTAATGTAATGGAAGTCCAGTACTGAAAGCAGCATTATTAAACAAAGAGTAATATTAGTCTTGAATTATTGATATCTAGCAATAATGTGCGCTTCGGATAATATTGATTACGATCATGCCATGTTTTCTATACAAGCACCATTTACAGAAATATACAACAATTCCAACTTCACTTTACAGTGGAAACACAATGGATAATTTGCATTTATTCTGATGACAACCAGAAAACATGGATTTATAGAAGGTGCAATACGAAACAGCTGTATAACAGGCAGGATATTTTCAACAACAATAATGGCAGGGGAACAAAATATCTGTGGTTTTTACTCAGATAACCATATGACCTGCATTTTTAGCATTTGAAGCAAGTTATGAAATATGTGTGCCAATTTAGAAAGCAACTGACTTTACAAACAATTTACACTGCAAAAATCAACATTGTCTCACAACAGCTCGTAATAATTTGTACGAGATGTCGAATCGTAAGATATCATATGACTTGGCTCTTATGAAAAGGTACCACTTAATCCCACAGAGAAAAAATAATCAAGAAAAAGCATTTCAAATCATTGCAATACAGGCATCACATTTTACAGTATAGCTAGCCTCCAAATCAGCACATTATTTTAGGAAAAGAACGTCTGAAATAAATTTCATTCCATATTTACTCGTACAGAACAAAAGATTGATGTATGTCAATAACCAATATGATTCCCTTGTCTCACTATTTTCTTTCTCCCATGGTACACAAAAGTAATTGTCCTATTAAAATCATGGTTAGGTTTAGGGTTGGCTTAGGGGTTAAACTTTGGAAAAATCATAATAACGTTCAGTTATTTTTCTCAATAGGAGGAAAAGTTGTGCGTTTTTGTACGAGCCAAATCTAATGATTTCTAAAGATTTCGCCATCTCGTACTATTAATATGATTTTTCAAGAAACCGGATTGGTTAAAATTTCCATATCTGCCTTGTAAAAAATATCAAAGCATTCTTAAAACAAGATACATTTACCTGAGAAACATAAGATATTAAAGGGTTAGTTCACCCTTAAAGTAAAATTCTCTCATTTACTCACCTTCATGCCATCTAAGATATGTATTGCTTTCTTCTGCAGAACACAAAAGAAAGAAAGAAAAGAAGAATATTTCAATTCTGTAGGTCCATACAATGCAAGTGAATGGTGACCAGGACTTTGAAGCTCCAAAAAGCATATGAAGTCAGAATAAACATAATCCATCAGACAGCAGTCTCCTTGGCGATCATGATTTCAAGCTTGATTACACTACATCGCAATCTAGCGCTCTGCACACGCGTCAAGCACTAGGAAGTGTAATCAAGCTTGAAATCATGATCACGCCTAGAGACTGCAATGTCAAGATGTACAGTGAAAAAGACAGAGCTGAGATACACTTCTACTTTGCTTGTGTTATGCAGAAGAAAGAAAGACGTACACATATGACATGGCATGAGGGTGAGTAAATTATGAGATTTTTAATTTTTGGGTGAACATTTCCTTTTAAGACATTTCCAGAACGTCTTTTAAATATAAGTGTATTTGGTCTTGATCCACAGTGTTTTTGTTTACTCTTAGCATAAATAGTTTATTACTCTCATACGGCATTTTTTGTTTGTTTGTTTTTTAGTAAACAGCAGCTTTTGCCAACTGGAAAAACTGGAACATTAACTTCCTTAATCATTCAGTTGCATGACAACAGAAAGAATGGAGTTTGTATCCAAAATCAGTGGCAACAATGCTCTGCTTGTCATTTGGAAGCACCTGAGGTTCAGAAACAGACAGCACAGTGACTGATCACAACATAGCATGTTAGGCCAGCTAAGATATATATCACAATGAACGGCAGGCCTCCTGTCACTGTGCTGTGCTCTGAGGCCCTGTGAGAGCACCGATGCTAAGTGTTATCAGGGCTGAGAGGAGGAGGCAGCGAGGACGGCTTCGTGACAGCGGTGCGCTAGATCTCATCCCAGCCAAACTTTGCAGAGTCAGACTGGCGGATGAAATCATCAATTATAGCACAAGGTGAGCAGAAAGCACTGCGTAAAGGTCGCATGGGGTGGGGGGGTTGTCCAGCTCAGGGCTTTTTTCTCTGCGTGCCACTCCTGAGTTTATGGGAGGTCCAGCATACCACAGAAATGGAGTTTAAATTTTAAACAGGCAGAGAGAGGGGGGCCCCAGGCCCTGTGTGAAGATTTCAGGAGGTGACAGGGTGGGAACGAGAGTGAGAGAAAGAAGAGGAGACAAGAGAGTGAGAGAGAGAAAGATGTCTGGGACTGGACTGAATGTGGAGCAGCAAGGGAGATTCATAACTAATTCAACAGTCAAAGCCGACAGGCCCAGATACATCGCATGACATGTTTCAACTGCGGTCCACTGGCTCCCATTAAAAGAGGTTGATAATTGCTGTGTTTGTGGTTCTTTACCTCAAAAAAGGTGTATTGTTCACTATTATGTTTCTTGTCCAAAGCCAACAGGTGGCCTATCACTGACACAGCACAGTGAGATTAGGACAGTGCAACATGCTCCCTGCACTGGTCACTCCTCTTCTTCCACATAAGTGGATGGGAACCAACCCACCTGTAATTATAAAAAGTGGTTGTTACCAATGTGTTTGCATTCCATGGGCATCCATACATAAACATAACTAAGGACTGAGGCCCAACACATGAAATAAAAACATGGTGGAGAGACAATTTGATGAGAATCTTGCTGAGCAAATTAGATCTTAAAAAAACAACACATGTTTGTCGCTAGCTACCTGAAAAGTACAGACATTGGATCCCTACAGGTTTGTTACCATCAGGCCAACCCAAGAGGACATGTTCAATGGAACCTCGCACTTGCAATATGTTGATTATGCACCTGGATTTGTTCAATTGTCTAAAGTACATTTCTGGCCTAAAAGCCGCAGAGCATTTCTCTTCATCATTGTGGAGCGGAGGGGGGCGGGGCCGGTCGGAATATCGCGCGCCCGGTCCCCAATCAGCCTGATGAGGCGCGCGAGGGATAAAGGCGGCCGGTGACGATTGTTCGAGAGAGAGAGAATTATGGACATGTCCGTCATGTGTGTTTATGTTTGTGCTTTGAGTTTTATTAAATATGATTTATGTTGACTAGCCGGTTCTCACCTCCTCCTTGCCCATCCTTTAACTGTTTTACAATCATCTTGTGTGACTGACTTGAGGGCTCTTATGGAGAAAGAGACGTATTTGATAATTATATGTGCTGAAGAATCATTAAGAGCCATTCTGTCCTGTTCTTACATCACCTCTAGTCAGTCATCTCTCTTCACTAACTCAACCAGATGAAATGAATGAAGAAAAAGGGAATCTAATAAGGAATGAAGAAAGACTCTTGGAGAGTCAGTGATGACTCTGTCAAGATGGTCTGTTATGGGTACCCAAATGTTGATAGGCTAAACTCTTATATTCCAAATCTTTATATACTGTAATACTACAATGAGTATTAATATTAGACCCTGAGGAACCACACAAATCAATTACAATCTTACCTGTATATTTATGTTGTTTGTTTGTGTCTAAAGCATGGATACCACCGGAAACTTGTGTATATGGTCGTGTGACAATAAAGTGATTTGATTTGATACTGTTTATCACCTTAAAATCTATGTAATCAATAGGGCTATGTTCACATAATCAGTGTTTGGGATTGTCAACTGTAAGATATGTCAATTTCAAGACTCTGTATTGTGTCTTTAAGGATTTCTTTTTTATTCTGAACTTCCCGCTTTAACCTGCAGGAATCGCGATACTGTTCAGACTGGTTAATGCTAGTTCTGTTTTGCCATGCTGTTCACTAGCGAAAACGCTGTCCAATCTGCATTTTTTTTTTTTCATGTGAAGCGGGTCTTGCTGGTTAAGCCCGTTAAGAAGCCTGGTGGAGACATCAACACATCAGCATCCTATGCTGGAGACCGGCATCCAAAACAACTGGTGACCATATGATCTTTTCAACTAGGCCGTTGTGCACTACAGGTTACTATGTTGCCATCATCCTCTGAGATATGTGGTCAAAAACTCTGTTTCAATTTTTGTCCAGTTCATTTGTTTCAGATGTTCCCCCCTGAAAATTTCACATTTGTTTTAAGCATGCACTGTTTTTCATATATTAACTATATATGAACATAACTACTTATCACTCCAAACAGGATTGAGACTGTATTCTGTTGTTGTGTGAATGTAACCTTAGAGTTCACTTCAGATTGTGTTTACATCAACCACAATATTCAAACACTATATTTCTAATAAATGGTCTCAAGTGCAGTTCCTTGAGGTGCACCCAATTTCCAAAGACAAATAATCAAACCTTTATGGTAAATTAAACCCACATCAGCAGCAAAATATATAGTGTGACAGTAGCATTAGAATAACCAGATACTGGATACTTTGAATGAAGGTGTAGAAGTGTGTTTTCCTCACCCGCCCGTTGACCTCGCCCTTCCACCATCCATTAGTACACTTGATGTAGATCTTCACCAGGTCACCCACCTGCAGAGATAGTTCCCGTGTGTCTCTAGAGCTGAAATCGTACCGCACCATTGCAATGCCAACTACTCTCGGGGTTAAGACTGATGGAACATGCAAAGTAAGAAAAACAGACAGTTAGAAAAATATGTTAGAAAAAGACACTGTGTGTCTGAGTAAAAGATGCTTTACAAGACATGCTAAGTAGGACAAAATGGATAAATGTGCAAAAAATGTAGGATGTGTGATTGGAGGTTTGGAACAAAAACAGGGCACAAATGGTTTTACATCAGACAGTTCAATTCACTGAAACATGCTCACAAAAATTCAATGCACATCCATTCTCACCACAATTCCTCTTTCACACAGAAAATATACAAGCACAATAGAAACAGTTGAATAAAACACATGGAGAACAGTCTGGAATGGCTGAAGGTGGCTGATAGCTGTACCTGACCAGAAGGGTGAGGGGGAGGGAGGAACAAAACTGTAGCTGGTGGGACTCAAAACGGAAAGTCCACACAGCACTGGAGCTTAAGATCCAAGCCGTGGCGGAGTGAAGAAATAAAGAACACAAAACCCAGAGAGCTTAACTGAGACATTTTCAACAAGAGACATTTTCAACCAAACAAAGAAACAAGAACAAGAAGAGCAAAAATAAATCAAAATCCCTGAAATATACTAGTCTTAAAATTTTCTCAGAGCAAAGGGTAAAGATAACTAAAAAATGACATACATTTGAACAAAAATTTATATTTAATCATCATGTATACACATTCATGTAGTTCCAAGCCCCTATGAATTTATCTTTTTCTGTGGAATACAATAGGTGAATTATTGAAAAATATTTGGCTGCTTTTTAGTTAAATGGGATAAGTAAAATAAAAAAAGAACCATTAAAGGAGTCCATATGACTTGTGCAATATATCACAAGTCTTCTGAAACCATATGATAGCTTTGTATGAGGAACAGAACATTTTCACAAAAAATATTTTTAGTAGTCATGTTTCCATATCACAAAACAATTTTCAAATAAAGCTGTGTTTTTATCCCATCTGTTAAAAGAGAACAAAATCGTCACTTCTGGGCAAATTTGTGCAAAATAGAGATTATAGATAATAGAAGTTGAAGGCACAGTGGCTCTTTTATTAAATGTAATTAATTCCTACTTGTGGTTTAGAGCATGCCAGCAAAACACTCTTTATGTTTGCTGGCATTCAGCAGCAGATGCCTTGTGTCTGGGACCAAAAGAGTGTCAGGCTGTTCTGGGAGGTAAAATACTAGCCAATCATTTTGATGACAGGCTTTTGCTCCGGCATATCTGAATGACCAGAGCAACATTTGAGGTTCAATTTTACAAAATGGAAACAAGCAATCAGGATATTCTTAAAAATGCACTTTTTGAGTTCAGAAAGTCAAGGGTTTGGAACGACATGTACGAGTAACTGACAAAATGAATTTGTATTATTGGGTGAACCATTCATTTTAATTTCAAGACTTTGAATGCACCTTTTGTCTCTGGCACCTTTTGGCAAGAACACACAAGTATGTGGTATGTCTGGCCCTGTCACTGACACAGCTGTGATACAACTTATATAGAGAACGAGTCCTGTTACCATCTGAACACCCATCTGAGCATCCAGGGCTTTATGATATTTAAACTAGCAAGTGTCAAATCCACAATATGTTTGCCTGCCTGCTTTGCATCTCCTCTGGGGGGGGGAGCAAAGTGCTGCACAATGAGCCAACTACCTTTTCCTGTGCCACTGTCACTCAAAAAATACATTGAATTGATTATAAATGAAATTACAACCAGAAATTGTGTAGCTAATCAAATGTTCAACAGTGAGCTCAAAAAAATATCTAGACACTTTTGGGATCTATTTTACATTTCAATATGTATTAATTTTATTGCATTAGATACAATAATATAAAATTAATGGACACCTGCAAACAAATGTAGCTAGACTTTGTCTCATTTTTATTTTGTGCTAATTTAACTGCTCAAAAGTTAATGTTTAGTGGATGTATGAAGTCAATGACCCTCAAGTTCACACAAGTGTCTTACCAGAGTAACCACATGTCAAGTTCATAGCATTAACTTTGGAAATTATCCACTTTGTTTAAAAACTAGAAAGTGTCCAAATATGTTTTAAAATGTAAAACCTAACAAATTACTTTTTGTGAAATGTTTTGCTTGAAAAGTTATTTGCCTTGTGGTATATTACTTTAAAATAAATGCCATATTTATTGTTACCCCACTTTTTCTTTCTGTACCTATATTCGTATCAAAAATTTGGAATTTAAACTAAAGTGATAGCTGTTTTGTAAATCACTTTCCCCTCCACATTAGCTTATCAAACACAGCCCTGATATTTCCCTTTGTGTTTAGCATGTTTACCAGACACTGAATGCCTGCAGACGTGTCAACTCCCACACATTGGGCACATCAGTGAGAGTGATGTCCCAGTTTGCATCAAGGGCCTGGATTTTCTGCTGCATTTGTGAAAGGATGCATCACCATGAGTGACAGTTGAGCATAAACATCTTTAACAAGCCGAAGATACCGAGCGATAGAAGAAAGGAAGGACTAACAGAAGACTGAAATCCCCAATTCACATCCTCCATCAATCCCTACTATCCCTTTCTCTTTGGCATTAGAACTGCAGAGAGAACTGCCTTTTTTCTATCTGACATTACTTTCTGTTCAATAAAGCTGACTTTCCACATTTCCCCTCATTGCCCTTTCATTTCTCGGTGCGGGGAATGCCTTTCCTCTCAACTGTGAGACAAGTGCTCAGGAACACTATTGTGAGTCCCCACAGGTGAGGGGGAGCTTAGCATCCATCATGGCTTTTTCCTGTAACTCAAAGCAAACTTTCATGTCATGTCAGAAATATTGCTGGTGCTACTTGAGCACAGCCCTAGTGTCTTGTTTAGCCGAGTCCTCTCTTCCATCGCCTGCAGCAGTGGCAGCAGAGACAAATGGAGACTGCCATTTTCCTGCTGCCAGGTGCTGTGTGAGTAGGGCTCAGTTTGCTGCATCTGTCTGTCTCTTTGAGGAGCCATCTTGGGCAATGAGAGCTGGAGCAGGGACGTACGTTTATTCGTCATGAAAGTAGGGCTGCAACTAATGACTATTTATATGGTTTAATCAGTGCATTATTATTATTATTATTATTATTATTATTGATTTATTGATATGATAAAAAAGTACATGTTATTTTCTGTATTTGATTGAAAGAAAATTCTATTTCACGTCTTGCCCAGTGTTCTCCTCCAAGTAGTGTTCAAATTGAAGGTTATAATAACAAAAAGCCTTAAACGTATAAATGTAATTTAGACCAATGAAAATGATGTGATTGTGGCAACATTTTTGCAAAATTATACGTTATTACACAGTTCATGGCACGGATCACTGCTGTTTCTAGGTGAAATGTCCATTTTGTGGTGCTTAAAGCAAGTTCAATGTTCAAATAAAGGGGGTGCGTTTCCAGTACAATGACATAACTAAATGCGTAACAACCATAGAGCGATGCATTGTTGTAGAAATTAACTAGCTAGTTACGAATGCCATAGTACGACTGAATGTCGCACATCCATCATTCGAACCACATTGGTTGAGCTGTCGTTAATGACATCACTCAGGGGGTGAAGTAATAACTTTCGCAAATATAAAATTATTATAGCTCATTTACACGTACACCAGAAAGCCATTTAATATGAGAAAGTTGTTGAAGACACAAAAGCAGCATGCACTGTGTAATGTGATAGATACATTGCGCTGCAATAGTGGGGTTTTCCTTTACATTAGACTTCTATGTTCCCCTGACGCACTTGAGAACATGGGCACTCCTCAAAAACATATTAACACCACTTGTGTGTTAACATAAACACATAAATTCCATGTTCACCAACAGAAACCGTGTGTGATAAATCACTTTCTCTTAACAACATTTAATCTCCTCAATGGCTGCACTAGTGTTTACGTGATGTTTCAGCATGCTGTTTTCTGCAAAACCCCGGAATTTTTTTTTCTTAAATCCATGTAAACGTGGTGAAAGTGTTGACAGAATTAAATAAATATATTGAATAAAAGATATAGAAGCCTTAGCAAAGTGAAATTATGTCCACACAGCAAATTAACATGGTATGGCTAACACAGGTTAAGAGCTGTTGTCCAACCACACAAATTTGCGATGCTGTTTGCAAATGTTCGTTGGAACTATGGTTTCGGGAAACACCAAATCGTTGGTCTATGTTGGTAACGATGGAACTTGCGACCACAGTTGGCTAGCGATGCTTTTTGGAAACAAATCCCAGATGAGCTTTTTCAGGTCAATGCTCTTTTTCAGTTTCAAATCGACAAAACCTAACTACCTCCCTACCCTAAACCTTAAACCTAAACTTAACCGATAGTGTCATTAAAAGAAATTATGAGATGAGCAACACTGTTATTTTGTGGTGCTTCTGTCACTTTCAGCTAACATGTTGACTTCTAGACTCATAACCCTGTCCATTGCGTCGCTAGTGCAATGCTCAATCAGCTACAATTTGTGCTACCGCACGATTTTATCGCATCCGAACAAGCTTGTAAATGCGTTTAGTTATGTAATGCAAATGTTAAAATGTATAACCTTACACTGCACTATAGTAAAAGTGTTTTAATGTCAGAACATAACATTAGGCCCATTCACACAATAAAATTTTTTGTTGTATGAAGGTGAGAGATAGTTGTGAAACTATGTTTTTATTTTTATGAAGGAAGACTTCAATATTTGGATTGGGTCAAGTGATCAAGAAAGAGATGCGTCTTAAGCCGTTTCTTGAAAGTAGTTTGAGAATCAGTTGCTCAAGTGGAGTTCAGAAAGTGGTTCCACCAGTGAAGAACAGTGAAAGTGAAAGTCCAAAAACAGTATGCTCAGATAGGAAAGTCTATTCTTCCTAATGTTGTGTAGTGTAAATCTGCATGATCCGGCTGTCATACCAAATAGAATTACTTACGTTATATGTAAGATTTCAAATAAATATGGTACATTGTAAAGCTAAATTTGACCAATCCAACAACAAATATTTTATCAAAATAATTGTGTTCCATATTAGATTATTTTCATTTATATGCTGAAATGTAATCATATTCAAACACATTCTATGCTTTAACCCAACAAGCGTGTCTTTTATTCAATATTTATATTTAATCAGCAGAGTCAGAGAGGTGTCGGGAGGCACACACTGTCTCCACAACGCAGCTAAAAATACAGTACATGCTGAAAGCCAGCTATGTCTCCTTCCATTAAAACAGGCTGTGTCTAATATGGCAAAGTGAATAATGATATGCTACAGTCAAAGTGTGTCTGAACTTGGTGTACAGTACTCACCAGCAGCTCTGTACATGACTCTACCACTGAGCTCCTTATAGGGCACCTGCAGAGTAGTGTCCAGACTGCGAAAACCCTCTTTTAGAGTGTGCTGCTTGTAGTACTCCACTAGACCCTGGACAAAAACACAGCAAGTTTATAATTGCTGAATACTTATACTTAAAATTATGGAATGTGTTTGCAAATCTAGTAACACATACAAAAGTGTACCGTGGTATTACCAAAACTTTTGGACATGATGTCATGGTAACACCATGCTTTTTCTTTTTTTTTTTGGTCATGTACCATGGTAATACCATGTACTCTTTTAAAGTACCATGGAGTACAATGTAAATACCATGACATACAAGTGAGGCAATCATACAAAATTACCACACATTTTGACCAATACATTTCCATGACTCTTTTTCAGTTGTTGGTGATAAAAGGATTTTTAAAACTCATTTTATAGATTACACACAAAAAGAGCAATTTCTAGCCAATACATTAGAACTTAGTAAAACTAAATTTAAAAAAAACATAGAAAATAATTTCCATGAAATTTCCAAGACTGGAAATCACAATTTAAAAATTCCCTGATATTTCCAGGTTTTTCATGACAATGTTTATGTACCATGGTAAAAATCCCATGTTATTACCATCTGATACTATCTGTGTACCATGGTGCTGCCACAGTACTTTTTTATAAGAGAAAGTTCAGCAGTTTGAAAACATTTGGAACAAAACATAAAACGGTTGTAGTACTATTGATGATGGTGGTGGTGGGGGCGTGGTTAAGCACCGGTTTTTGAACGGAGAGCGTGATCAGAAGATGAGAAAGCTAAGGATCATCACCTGGCAATTATTGTCTCAAACAGCTGTTAGAGACAATCATTGCCATGTGATGATCCTTACCGTTCTCATCTCCTGATCTCACTCTCCATTCACAAACAGGTGCTAAACCACGCCCCCACCACCACAATGACTGATAGATTAATAGCTATAACTGCCTTGTCATGCCTTTCTAACCAACACATTATTAATAATTCTAATGAAATACAGAAATATGCAAATCAGCAAAGGTTCTGGTTTTCAGACCAAAAAATGCCTAGTTCTCTGCAGCAAATTTAGTGACACTGAATTATGGCACCCAACAGATGCATTCATACATTTATGATAAATAGAGCAAATGAAGATTGCTGCAGTGAAACTCAAACCCACTTACTAATACAGACTTGAATGTCCTGCTCTCAGCAATGTAGAAGCAGCACTCCTTGGTGAGAATCTTAATGTGTTTCACATCGTTGTTGTACCTGCAAATTAACGAGAATGATGTTTAAGGTATAGTTCACCCCAAAATGAAAATTTGTTCATCATATACTCACTCTCATTTTGTTCCAAACCCATATGACTTTCTTTTAGCATAATGCTTGCCTCAGTCACCATTCCCTTTCATAGTATGGAAGAAAGATGCAATGAAAGTGAATAGTAACTGAGGCTAACATTATGCTAAACATCTCCTTTTGTGTTCCATGGCAGAAAGAAAGTCATATGGGTTTGGAACAACATGAGACTGAGTAAACAATGATAGAATTGGGGGTGAACGATCCCTTTAAAGGAGTCATGTCATGAGGAATACAATTTTAAAAAGCTTTTAAAGATGTGTAGTCAAGTTAAAACTCTGAAAAAAGCCATTGTTTCATTCAGCTGCAGTTACGCTTATTGTTTTTTTGTAATACATTTATTAAATCATACAATAACAAAGAAATGCAAAACATCTATATATACAATCACATTTAAACCCCACAATCCTCTCTTCCTCTTCCCAAACCCCAAATCCGTCCCCCCCAAAAAAACAACCCTGTAACATAAGTAAATATATAGGAGAAAAAAACAGACACACACACACACACACACACACACACACACATATATATATATATGTGTGTGTGTGTGTGTGTGTACGTATGTATGTGTTATGAACAGAAGGCAGCGAAGGCAGACGAGGTGACTGGATCTAAACGCAGGCTTACTTTATTTAACAAAATCAAAACAAACACAAAGGAAAACCCTCAATGGGGAAATAAACACAACACTGAGAATATGGGCAAGGAAAACACACCGGGCTAACAACGTTCAACGATTGACAAAGACAGAACAAAAAACCAGGGTATAAATACATAAGGACAGGATGATTACAAATGATAAACAGGTGTGAACAATGACACAAAATGGCAGTGATGACGGAAGGTGGATTGTGGGAAATGTAGTTCTAAACAATAGACTGGTGAGACACAGAACACAGGGCAGACAACAGGGGAACGTGACATAGCCCCCCCTCAAAGAGCGGCTTCCAGACGCTCCTAGAAAAAAGGCAAAAAAAAAAAAACATCCAAGGAGAGAGGGGGGAGCTTGTGGTGGGCAGACAGACCAAGGGGGCAACGAAGGGCAGATAGGCAGTCCGGAGGGCAACGAGGGGCAGACAGGGAGTCCAAGGGGGCACAATGGGCAGGTAGGAAGTCCAAGGGAGCACAGAGGGCAGGCGGGAAGTCCAAGGGGGCACAGAGGGCAGGCGGGAAGTCCAAGGGGGCACGAAGGGTAGGCAGGAACTCCAAGGGGGCACGAAGGGCAAAGACAGGTTCAGGTGGTCTGGGAGCTGGCCACCGGGCAAAGATAGGTTCAGGAGGCCTGGGAGCTGGCCACAGGGCAGGGCCCGGTTCAGGAGGCCTGGGAGCTGGCCACAGGGCAGGGCCCGGTTCAGGAGGCCTGGGAGCTGGCCACAGGGCAGGGCCCGGTTCAGGAGGCCTGGGAGCTGGCCACAGGGCAAGGACGGGTTCAGGTGGTCTGGGAGCTGGCCACAGGGCAAGGACGGGTTCAGGAGGTCTGGGAGCTGGCCACAGGACTAGGATAGGTTTGGGGAACCTGGGAGGAGGCCACTGGACAGGGACTGGGTCAGGAGGCCTGGGAGGAGGCCACAGGACTGGATCAGGGTCAGGAGGCCTGGGAGGAGGCCACAGGACTGGATCAGGGTCAGGAGGCCTGGGAGGAGGCCACAGGACGGGAACAGGGTCAGGAGGCCTGGGAGGAGGCCACAGGACGGGGACCGGGTCAGGAGGCCTGGGAGGAGGCCACAGGACGGGGACCGGGTCAGGAGGCCTGGGAGGAGGCCACAGGACAGGGGCCGGGTCAGGAGGCCTGGGAGGAGGCCACAGGACAGGGGCCGGGTCAGGAGGCCTGGGAGGAGGCCACAGGACAGGGGCCGGGTCAGGAGGCCTGGGAGGAGGCCACAGGACAGGGGCCGGGTCAGGAGGCCTGGAAGGCTCTGAGGACGGAGCTGAGGAAGGCTCAGGAGGCGGAGCAGAGGAAGGCTCAGGAGGCGGAGCAGAGGAAGGCTCAGGAGGCGGAGCAGAGGAAGGCTCAGGAGGCGGATCCGTAGGAGGCTCAGGAGGCTTTGGGGGCGGAGCCGTAGGAGGCTCGGGAGGCGGAGCCGTAGGAGGCTCGGGAGGCGGAGCCGTAGGAGGCGTGGGAGGCTCGGAAGGCGGAGCCGTAGGAGACTCGGGAGGCGGAGCCGTGGGAGACTCGGGAGGCGGAGCCGTGGGACATTCTGGAGGCTCAGGAGGTGGAGCCGTGGGAGGCTCAGGAGGCCTTGGGGGCGGAGCCGTAGGAGGCTCGAGAGGCGGAGCCCTGGAAGGCTCGAGAGGCGGAGTTCTGAAAGGCTCGAGAAGCTTGAGAGGCAGAGCCCTGGGAGGCTCGGGAAGCTCGAGAGGCGGAGCCCTGGAAGGCTCGAGAGACTTGAGAGGCGGAGCCCTGAAAGGCTTGAGAGGCAGAGCCCTGGAAGGCTCGAGAAGCTTGAAAGGCAAAGCCCTGGGAGGCTCGGGAAGCTCGAGAGGCGGAGCCCTGGAAGGCTTGAGAGGCAGAGCCCTGGGAGGCTCGAGAGGCGGAGCCCTGGGAGGCTCGAGAGGCGGAGCCTTGGGAGGCTCGAGAGGCGGAGCCCTGGGAGGCTCGAGAGGCGGAGCCCTGGGAGGCTCGAGAGGTGAAGCCCTGGAAAGCTTGAAAGGCGGAGCTCTGGAAAGCTCAGAAGGCGGAGCTCTGGAAAGCTCGGGAGGCTCGGAAGGCGGAGCTCTAGGAAACTCGGAAGGCGGAGCTCTGGAAAGCTCGGAAGGCGGAGCTCTGGAAAGCTCGGAAGGCGGAGCTCTGGAAAGCTCGGGAGGCTCGGAAGGCGGAGCTCTAGGAAGCTCGGAAGGCGGAGCTCTGGAAAGCTCGGGAGGCGGAGCTCTGGAAAGCTCGGGAGGCGGAGCTCTGGAAAGCTCGGGAGGCAGAGCTCTGGAAAGCTCGGGAGGCGGAGCTCTGGAAAGCTCGGGAGGAGGAGCTCTGGAAGACTCGAGGAACTTGAGAAGCAGACGCCGTAGGAGGATGAGCTGCGGATGGCGGGGCCACGGCGGAGCCCAAGAAGGCTCTGGAGTCTCTGGGGACAGAGCCGTAGGAGGCTCGGGAGGTGGAGCTCTGGGAAGCTCGAGAGGCGGAGCTCTGGGAGGCTCGGGAGGCTCAAGTGAAGGAGCCCCGGGAAACTCTGGAAGAGGAGTCCTAGAAGGCTCGGAGGCCTCGAGAGGCTGACGCCATAGAAGGATGAGCCGCGGACGGCGGGGCTGCGGCGGAGCCCAGGAAGGCTCTGGGTCGGTCGAGGCTACAGGCGCTGGCTCGCTCACCGTGACATGTGTAGGCACAGGCTCGCTCACCGTGACATGCGTAGGCGCAGGCTCGCTCACCGTGGAAGGCGTGGGCACAGGCTCCTTGCAGTAAGCCGCTAGATCCATTTGTGGTCAATCGTTCTGTTATGAACAGAAGGCAGCGAAGGCAGACGAGGAGACTGGATCTAAACGCAGGCTTACTTTATTTAACAAAATCAAAACAAACACAAAGGAAAACCCTCAATGGGGAAATAAACACAACACTGAGAATACAGGCAGGGAAAACACACCGGGCTAACAACGTTCAACGATTGACAAAGACAGAACAAAAAACCAGGGTATAAATACACAAGGACAGGATGATTACAAATGATAAACAGGTGTGAACAATGATACAAAATGGCAGTGATGACGGCAGGTGGATTGTGGGAAATGTAGTTCTAAACAATAGACTGGTGAGACACAGAACACAGGGCAGACAACAGGGGAACGTGACAGTATGTATGTATGTATATATATATATATATATATATATATATATATATATATATATATATATATATATACTGTATATACATATATATATTACATACACATACATACATACATACAGTCTCATAATAATCATTCTAACTATATTACACAACTCTCTCTCTACACCCCACCCGAGAGCCCTTCAAAAACTTGCCCCATTTCTGGATAAATAAATCCAAGCCACCCCGTCTTCCCGATGACACCTCATAAGCCACCACCCTCCCCATCTCTGTGCACCACTCCGGATATGGGGGTGCACCAGCTGACCTCCAACACCTCAAAATAACCTGCCTGGCGATCATCACACAGGTCAAAACTCAATTCTCTATATGACTATCCCCCATATCAATGACCGCCCCATCGCCCAGAACACAAAGTCTGGGGCAAGACGAAACCCAAGTGCCCACCACATCAGACACAAAATTCTGAATCTTCAACTAGAATTTCTGGATCTAAACACACCACCAAAATACATGGTCATGGCCATGTCACCATCCTCCGATTGGCATCTCCAGCAGGTGGGTGTCTTTAAGACAAAGCCTATACAATCTAGAGGAGGTCCAATAAAATCTATGCAACATTTTTAATTGCATAAGATGCACCCTTGCATCTCTAAATGCAGACTTAAAATTGTATGAATCCTTGCCAACACCCCCTCCTCCAAGACCAAGTTGAAGTCTTTCTCCCATACTCTCTTGGGAGAAGTTAAAGCTCTGTCCCCCAGACTCTGAATTAACAGGGAGTAATACACTGATGCCTCATAGCCTTTCCCAAAAGCATTGATAACCTCTCCCAGAGTATCTGCTGCTTTAGGGGGTTGTATGCTACTCCCAAAAATAGTACAAAGCAGGTGGCGCAGCTGTAAATACCTATAAAACTGAGATCTAGGGATTCCAAAATGTTGAACCAGATTTTCAAACGATCTCAACACTCCACTCTCATATAGGTCACAGAGTGTAGAAACCCCCCACTCGATCCACTCTGACAAGCAGAAAGGGGACTTATCGATACACAATCTTGGGTTCTGCAATATGCCTGAGGCAACATTTAAATAAATGTCAGATTGAAACATTCTTGACACTTTTGTCTATACGGAGTGTACATGCGAAATAACAGGGTGTGACTTTACTTCTCTGATTAGTTTTATAGAGAGGATTTGCAATGGCGAAATAGGGGCAAGAACTTCCGGTTCAATAACAAACTTGAGAGGGGCTCTCTCGGGTGGAAGAGACCAATGAGCCAAATGTCTGAGACTGAACGCAAAATAATAAAACTAAATCTTGTGTAGGCTTAACCCACCTTGTAAATCGGCCTATGTAACTTATTAAAATGTAATATAGGAGGCTTATCATTCTAAATGAAGGACTTCACTATGCTTTCAAATTGCTTGTAATAAGAGAGGGGGAAATCTACAGGGAGAGATTGTAGCAGGTAGTTACATTTTGGAATACAATTCATTTTAATAACAGTAACCTTCCTAATCATCGATAAATGTAATGAAGCCAACCTGCCCACATTGCTCAATGCTTTTTATTAAAGGGTCAAAATTAGCACTCACTAAATCAGACAAATTTGCTGTGAATAAAATCCCCAAATACTTAATGCCCTGTTTGGGTCACTGGATGGCACCCGGCTTAAAGCCGTTACTGGACAATACGCTGTCAGAGCCAAAGCTTCGGAATTAGAACAATTGACTTTGTACCCTGAGAACTTGGATAAGGAATTAACAACTCTGAGGAGGCAAGGCATACTGTAGATCTAATCGTGTCAGAGACAAATAATAAAATATCATAAGCTTATGCACCACGCCTCCCGCCATCACCCCTGGAAAATCATCCTCCTTTATTATCGTGGCTGCTAATGGTTCCAGAGCAAGACAGAACAATAATGGGGAAAGAGGGCAACCCTGCCCCTATTCGGAGTAAAATAATCAGAAATGAATCCATTTGTTTGTACCGCTGCTAGAGGGTGTCTATAAAGCAACTTAATCCAACCAATAAATGTACTCCCAAACACATACATTTCCAAAATCTTAAAAAGATAATCCCATTTTACCATACGCCTTATCAGCATCAAGTGAGATGGCAGCGACCGGAGACTGATCATTCACTACTGACCACATGATATTTATGAAACGCCTAATGTTATCAGAAGAGCAATGGCCCTGAATAAACCCTACCTGATCTATATGTATAAGAGATGTCATAACTTTACTTAACCGGTTAGCCAAAATGTTTTACCAAATTTTAACATCTAGCTGAATCAAGGAAATTGGACGGTAACTTTTACACTTGAATATTGTCCTTTCTAAGAATAAGACTAATCCGGTCTTGTGTCATAGTTGGCGGAAGCTTTCCATTCTTTAATGATTCCATATAAACTTCCAACAATACTGGAGCCAATCCTGTAGCATAAGATCTAAACAATTCAGCGACAAACCATCTGGCCCTGGAGCCTAGCCTGTAGGTAAGGCCTGAATTACCTTTTCAAGCTCCTCCAAGGTTATCTCAGAATCAAGCATAATTTATATCAATGGCCGAGGTAAAAATTTCACCACCAGCAATGGTAGAAAAAGACTCTCACTGCTTTATCTAGAGAAAAGCTTCCCTGCATCCATTTCTCAACATCTGCCAATCTTGTAACCAGCTCAGAGAATTTTATTTTCATCGCCATAATCGATCAACATATTATAGCAAGATCCTCCAAATCAGCAACATCCTTCGTCAGCATCACCGACATGTTGGACAGTTGACGCTGAATTTCCCTGGCCACACCATCCAAATCGAGTCACCGGTCTGTAAACCCATCAGAGCTTTCATCTTGAACACGTAAGTGTCTTTTAATGTGTCCGGAGCCAAAGATTTTGACTTTTTTGCCATGATTACCACAAAGAGCAAATGTGTAGCTGGGTGTATCAACTTCCATTTACACGTCTGCTTCTCGAATGGAGTCCTGTACCCCTGTCACAAATATTTTTGAGACCATCTGTGCCATTTTTAATTGTTGGTGTATGTAAACATGCACTAGAGGGACATCTTTGACCATCTTGATGATTTTCTGGTTTTCTGGATTGCTTGTGATCCAGACATATTATGATTCAAGCTTTGCAAAGTAACTTTTATTGAAGGATGGGACAGTTAAAAACACTTGGACCCAATTGCAAAACCACATGTAAACAGTTCCATTTATGAATATTTCTGATGTCATAGGTGTTTGATAGTTTATGGTGCTGACAGCCTGTCTATACCGGACGCTTCAAGTGTAGACAGCATCATTGATTATAATAGGTTCTATTGCTTTGGACATTTAGCCCACTCATGTCTGGTGTAGGCAGGGTGTCAGTGTAAACAGTTGTGCTTGAGATGAACAGTTTAATATATTTGGATGCAATGTGTTGGATGTGTGTTATATGTAAACCCTAAAATGTAGTTTTATAATGTTGTGGAGCTTATTCATTCTCTTCCGATTGAGTTTCAAACATGGCTGTATTTGAGGGGCTGCACGATGTTACATTGGGCATATACGCATACACTTAGGCCAAAACTGAGTGTTTCAGGCCAGATCTAATATCATCCATCCATCCATCCATCGTCAACCGCTTATCCTGTGTACAGGGTCGCGGGGGGCTGGAGCCTATCCCAGCTAACATTGGGCGAAAGGCGGGGGACACCCTGGACAGGTCGCCAGTCCATCGCAGGGATCTAATATCATATATTACTAAATTATTACTAAAGTTATTTTGGTGTAAAATAACTTTACTAACATTATCAGTGGATCTCAGGGAGGATAATAAAACTATTTTTAAAAAAAAAGCATTACATGATTCCTTTAACTATTTCAAGATTTTCAGTCACTAAGCTGAACTTCCACAATGTCAGCTATCTCCAAAGGTTTTCCCTGGGAAGGGGCGACAAACTTTGCATAAAATGAGGATGTAGAATTATGTTGTAAGTCTTTGACTGTAGGTCAAAATACCTGGAGGATCTTACACGCCACATAAAGAGGATTTATTGTTTTTACCAGCTGATTGGTTCAAGCATAAGACACGCAACAATAAAATGTTAAGTGGTAAGCAAGTAAAGCTCATACCACACATAACGTGTACAGCAAAGATAACTCACTGACCATGTGCATGCTACACATTGAGCTGTATGCAAATAGTTTAATGCATAATGCATTGAGTTGCACAGTGGGAAATGCATAAAGTAAGCTAAGCTGTGCATGCAAAAGGACACTCTTGTCATGCAAGGACCTCTTAGACCATCCATCACACCAATTTTATGCGCAATAAACACACACTCTCTCACACGCACATGAAGACAATTAATAGCAAGACGTACTTGATGCTGATAGCGTACTCTCTGCTCTCATGGCTCCTGTATCTCACCAGGTAGGTGCTGTTCTGTCTCTCCATGAGCGTGGCCTCAGCGTGGTGCCTCTCCATGGGCCCAGCAAACCTGCTCGCAATGAGCCAACACACATGTATTTAAAACCAAAACCACAACTTTTATGACATTATTCATGCAGTTCCTTTTATGTAATACGCAGATACAATGGGTGGGGAAAAGGTGTGTTTAAACATAGACTGTTGTTGCCACTTACCAGGGCTGGGATGAATAGTCGACTGTTCTGGGAACCTGAGGATGAGAAAAGTCATATTGTTGTTTTTGCCCAGGTTATTCCAAGTGTCTTGGAGACCTTGCTAAATTTCTGTGTATTTAGATTGTCTCAATGATGTTGAGATCCGGGCTCTGTGGGGGCCATGCCATCTGTTGAAGGAATCCTTGTTCTAATTCTATTCTATTCTATTATATTCTACTAAAATGTACATTTCCAATTGACACTCTAAACCAAATGCATAAAATTACTTTATCTAAATAATAATTAAGACAAATGACCAAATTTCAGCCATGCGACTCTATGTGGCGCAAGCTGATAGGTTCTTTGACTTGTTATCAGGTAGCCCCAGTGTATATATATACTGTAAAAAAAAAAAAATTATCTCAGTGATTTCAACTGTGGTATGATTGTTGATGCCAGATGGGCTGGTGTGAGTATTTCTGTAACTGCTGATCTCCTGGGAATTTCACGTACAACAGTCTCTAGAGTTTACTCAGAATGGTGCCAAAAACAAAAAACATCCAGTGAGCGGCAGTTCTGCTGATGGAAATGCCTTGTTGATGAGAGAAGTCAAAAGAGAATGGTTTGAGCTGACAGAAAGGCTATGGTAACTCAAATAACCACTTTGTACAATTATAGTGAGCAGAAGAGCATCTCAGAATGCACAACAGTGAGTGTATATTGCATTTTTTACAGCCATTTTTAAGGAAATTGTGATTCTTTTAATAATCATAAGATACCTACTTGTATAGCAGTAATAATATATCATAAGCCTATAGCTATAACTCAATCAGCAGCATTCAAATTATCATGTAAACCATTCAAATACACATACTTACACATGGGCAAGGCTTGACTGAATCACTTGGGAAGAAGCCAGTCTCTTGCGTAGTCAGGATTTTGCCCTGCCAATACACGTTGTTGTTAATTGCATTATATTTGCCTTGGAGCAATGCTCCCCTTCCCTTTCCTTTAATAAATCTAAGACAATTAGCTCACCACAAGCAGTGAATCTCATTTAAACCCACAGTTAATTACTGTTCAGACCCTGCCCATGGTTAAACTCCGTTACGCATCAGAACAAAAGCATCATGTGATGCTGAATAATACAGCTTCCATAACATAACCTTGTGAATCATGGCACTCTTTGAAAATAAGCCATTGTTTTATATTGCTGCTCTGAGCATATTTGGATTTATGAATTACATTAGACCTCAGTTTTGTGTTATGTCTTTGTGCAATAGATTCTATAGAGCAATCAGAATCCAGGCAGACCGAATGCCAGTTTTAAAATAGCCTTATTTCTTGCATGGCTTCAGCCACAATTACCTGGATGATTTTGGATAAAAACAGACAATTCCCCCTAACTCAGTATGAAACAACAGCTGGGAGGTCATAATACACTGTGAATGCGCTGGAACCAGATTTAGCTGCCTGTGATTGATTACAAGTTTGGCTGAAGGTTTGACTGCAGGTGTAATGAGTTTGGTCCTCTTCTCAAACATATATACTGAAGAAAGTGATCATGCAAACATTCTCTGTCTTTTCGTCCTCACTTTAAGATCATCTTTAACAAGTATGAAATTAATTTCAGAAAAATGCACCTCGACCACAAATTAGATTGGAACCCAAACTTGAACTGCATTCATGATTTATTTGGCTTAATAATGTTTCACCATAGCTTTTGAAAGCCCTTTATATTTGTTATGCCACAGATAAGCGTATGATAAAGATTAAACTTATCATCCCATTAGAGTAAACAGTTGGCAGCCTAAAGGATCAAATGAAATTACAGTGATCGATTGCATGGTTCGTGCAATGGGACAGAGATAATTGTCTTCCAGTAACATGGGAGATGGATGCTCAGCTCTCTGTAATTCCATTCTTTGGTGTAATGCGACCCTGAAGATTTAGTAGCCTTATTAACAGTTAAGTGTCATTTCTCACAAGATAAAATAAACCAGTGATGTGCATTATCATTCAATGTGCATTATCATTCAACAGTAGCTTTCTCACTCCCATCTATGACCTGCCTGGTGCGTGAAGAACCGTAGCCACTGCCTGTCGCAGTCTGTTGGCTTGGTGAATCTCTTGGCATCCATTTTTGCACTGTAGATTTTTTCTTTACCTCGCTGTGTGCTATCAGGCAGAAATGGCCTAGCATAAAGCATGGGAAATCTCGCTAAGTGGCTATTCCCTGCTGAGCTGTTTGAGGCGCGTTGGCCAGATTGGAGCGACACCAGGAAGAAGATGAGGTTTTAGTGCCATCATAAACCACGGAGAAAAAGAGCCACACCGACCCGGCACGAGCCAGCAATAAATAAAAACATTTGACTACGCCCTACAGTCCCTATTACTGTCAGGTCACTTGATTTCCAGAGTAGAAATCTGTGCACTTGGAGAGCAAAATGTACTTATTTGAAGACCAGTCTTGTGGGCACTAATTCATTTAACATTAGGTATTCCTATACTGTACTAAAATAGTTTAGATGTAATAAGCATATTAGATGCAAGCAATTTTGTAAATAATAAAATATTACAATATTTACAAGCCAAATTGTATATTATTATTTATATTAAAATATAATTACAAAGAGTACTGTGCAGTCTTAACACACAACATGTTCTTAAAGTGATAGTTCACCCAAAAATAAAAATTATCTTATTCACACACCCTCTTGCAATCCCAGATGTGTATGACTCTCTTTCTTCAGCAGGACACAAATGAAGATTTTTAGAGGAATATTTTAGCTCTGTACAATGAAATTGAATGGTGGACAGAACTTTGAAGCTCCAAAAAGCACATAAAAGCAGCATACAATTAATCCATATGGCTCCAGTGGTTAAATATTCAGAATCATGGGAGTCTTCAGAAGCAATATGATAGGTGTGGGTGAGAAATAGATCAATATTTAAGTCCTTTTCACTATAATTGTTTGCTTCTGTTCGCATTCCAAAGCACGTCCATTAGGAGACTCAGTTCACCCTGCCTCACGCACGACGTAAGCACACTTGAATTTTCAAATGAAAGCAAAGCCAACGAACTTGTGAACAGCGTTCAGTTACAAACAAATCGAGCTACACTTCTGGTTGTATTGTGTCAGTTCTCATGTGAACATGCCAGTGGACTTACATCACACGAGAGGCAGGGTGAACCGAGTCCTCTCGTGGATGCGCATCAGGGGTGATCGGAAGTAAATATTATAGTGAAAAGAACTTAAATAGTGATCTGTTTCTCACCCAAAGCGATCGTATCAATTTAGAAGACATTAATTTATCTGGAACCATACGGATTACTTTTACTACAATTGTCTGTGCTTTTTGGAGCTTTAGAGTGTTGAGCATCATCCACTTGCATTTTGTAGACCAACAGAGCTGAGATATTCTTAAAACAATCTTAATTTGTTTTCTGCTGAAGAACGAAAGTCATACACATCTGGGATGGCATGAGGGTGAGAAGATGATGAGAGAATTTAAATTTTGGGATGAACTAAAAAATTAACAAGAAATTAATTTGTGAAGTTGCCTGTAATACTATTAGAAATACTGCAGTGGCTTTTCTTCTATATTTGGTGTCTTTTATACCAGGAAATTACATCATAATAACTTAATTATATAATTCTCATAATGTTTAACACAGTATGAGCCCACTGGGTATGGTAGTATTGTTCAAGCTGCTTATTGCATCACCATTAGATTGAATTGTCATAACATCTATATAATTAAAGGTTATCAGTTCCTTGTTTCTTGGTTACTAATTCAGTTATTAGGAACATGTAAAATGTTTATTTACTGCTGTAATTTATCTGACCTGCCACCAGAAGCTGTGTGGATCAGCACAGATGACCTCTATGACATCACCGATCTGAACGTTTAGTGGTGGACCACCCTGAGGACCGGGCACCCCGAAATAGTCTCTGATGACCAGCATTTTTGGCAAACCTGTAATAACATAAAACATACAAACAACACAACATAAACTTACTTTCTTACTGTAATACAAAATTCTGGTCTTTTTGTACATGATTTATCAGAGTACTTTATTTCCTGGAAAAAAATATTTTTTGTCTTCACATTCTTTTATTGACACTACGTTCCTTGTGGCTGATGTCACATATCCCTCTTATTTTTCAACTATGTTGCTCCATTCTGGTAATTAACACCAACATTTCACAACCCAATCAAATTAAGTCCTACCCTACAATTATTCTCATTGAATATTGCAGATTAAGGAGGTAAATGGGTTGCCAATTTTGTTTCATGTTGAGTTTAAATACAGTGCAATGAAGGACCACGTAATACATTGCAGATTTAAGTTGGGATTCTTTACTTAAACTGTATCAATGCAAAGAGCAAACAGACAAAATATGCCTGCCTGCACAACTCTCCCTACAGCAAAAGTCAACAACAGAAAAATGGCTCCCAAACCAGTAAACCGCCCAACAACTGCAGCAATAAAACTGCTGATCTCAAACAACAGAGAAAATTGTTTACCCATATGCTCACGATACAATTAATAACACAATATGCTCATAGTAGTCCTCATAAATGGCTTATAAAAATTAATTTCCCATCAAATAACACAGCCCCTGACTGGTTTCCCCTACAGCTCTGTGCTGGAGCTCTGGTGTTTTCAGCTACATTTATTTTATTTTTGTTTGCAAATTGCTGTTAATAAGGAACAGTATAGACACAGGCTACGGCTGGGGGATTCATCTAGTATAAAACAGCTTTTTAGTATCATGTCTATAAACTTGTTGTTTTATGTACTATCAGGTGCCCAGGTCTTAAAGCAGACCATAAAAGCAGTTGTTTTACTTGGGTTGGAGAGGTTTATGGAGGTCTGTCCCACCTCCACCAGATTTTACTGGCCTGAACTGATGATTCCTCTGTTACTAAGCTAAGATATTATATACTTAACAAGTACTGCTTGAGGTAACACACATGAAAGAAAAAAAAAGTATTTTATGATTAGGCCCATTCAAATTAATTAATTAATAGTGACTTAACTTGATCAATTAAAACCCATATAATTCCACCTGTTTAAATTGTGAACTAAATTTAGTTTGAAATTTGAAAGGTCTAAGAAGAGTTGATTTATTTTACACCGAATTGTCAATTACAAATGAAAGTGACAAAGTGCAGACTGTGATGATTTCATGTGAACTTTTTCACATGAGTGGTATAAATAGTCACATTTAATTCCAAGGTGCCCCTTTGAAATATGATGTCTGTGTCAAAGCTCCATAAAGTAAAACCTGTCATAATCACATACAACTATGATATTTGTACATAAAATGCTTAAAAGGTCTATTATTGATTTATTAATAAGATTGCTCTGGCTCATAAATTATGCTCATGGGACAAGTAAATATGTAAGCGGTCACAAAAGTGACAAGTGGGAGAACACAGAGCCTAACTTTTTAATAGGTAACTCATTGAGTCCCATTATAAAATTGCAAGTTGATTTTGAAGTATTGTTACAATAAATTAACCTAAGTAAAATTAAAAAGAAATATGCATGTATTCAGTTTTTTTGCTAGTTGCCCATCACAATGTACCAACCTAGTCTCATAGAATGAACTACATTTTTGCAAACTGACTTTTATGTGATGCATTCCACATTTAGCTGCAGTTTCCTGGTGAGATTAGCACTAGATCCACTACAACAACTGTGAATTTTAGTCACTTTCACACAAATCACAGCTACAATGGCTGATTATGACTTTATAAAAAAAAAATTTCGCACTATTACTCACATACTGCCATGTTTTGATATCGAAACACTTTTACTCTAAAGCATCATTTGAAAAACTATACATTTTAACGCTCGTATTACAGACTCACCAACATTTAGACTCCCACAGTAAAGTATGATAAACCTGATAAAGTATTATAACTTTGAACTCAGTGGACTGTGGTTTAAGACCAGTCAAGCACGCAAGCTGGCATGTGAGACGAAAAAGTTATAGAACCGACACTAGATGACATGTTTGCTTTAGAAAATGTGCTTTTCATTTCTCTTTCATTTTGTTTTTGGATACTATCTGTTAGGTTTAGGTGTTGGTTAAGGGTACGGATGTCTGTTTTGTGTCTACCTCTCATTTAATTTAGATCACTATTGGTTAGGTTTAGGTAAAAGTTTTAGGTTAGGGAGGAAGGTTTTACCTCTATCTAATATTCACCTTAAAAACCATGTCTGATTGTGACAACATTTCACTTGCTTTTAGCGCCCCCTGCTGGGAATTTTACTAGGAAACTGCAGCCAACTGTGTAATAAGGCAAGTAATTTCATTTAGCAAATTTTTGCCATGGTCACCTAATTTTCATGAGACCAGGCTGCAATGAGCACAACCTTCCCAGCCTCCACAGCATGTGTCTTAACAGGATAGGTTTTTACTCCCAGAAGAGCAGCAGTTTTGAAAATCAGCACTTGTTTGTGCTGAGCATGAAGTTTTGCCATTCTAAATATAAAATTATGTGGTAGTGTTTTTGGAAGAAATTAAAAAAATTATTGACTGTTTACATGTCATGGTCCTGAGAATGAATGGCAAAACACATTGTAATTGTGTTCTTGCCAAAAACATGATGTTTCGAACTGAATGCTCATCCAGCTCAAAACATTGCTTTTTTGGCGCAAACAGCGTGAAGTAAATTAAAGTGAGCCAACCTCAAACAGTGTTTGTCACTGTTATACATGATTTGCCACATGGTTCTGAGTATGATTATAAATGACTATTTTTTTTTATTTGTTCCATTTGTTTGACATGAACTACTAATGAACAATTTTATTTTTACTAACTAATATTAACAAAGATTTATAAATGCTGTAAACAATATAGTGTATACTGTTAGTTTATGTTACCTATCTAATGCATGAACTAACATTAACAAATGTAACCTTATTATCAAGTGTTACCAATGATTTTAACACATTTGATTCATGGTATAGGCCATCATTTATTATATAACAGTTATTTTGATGAGCCACTTTCCATGAGTGCTGAAATTTAGTATAACAGAACTGGGAAGCTTCTCTATTTGTAGCACTCCGCTTCTCCATGTTTGTGGCTTTCCAAATAGTGGTGGAGATTTATATTCATTGTTCATTTTGATTTCATGCAATGATTCATTCAATTACCATTTCTGGAGATTGTACGCTTACTCCAGTAGGTGGTAGCAAATTTGAATAAACTTTCATTTCATTTCAAAACACTGAGTCGTTCATGACCGAAACAATGGAAGTAAATGAGAAGGATTCCTTCACTTAAAACATTTGTTCAAAAACACTGATTTGTTTTATACATTTAAATAAATATAATAAACATTATATTTTTATAAATCATATCAATTATATTGTTTACTTATTAATAAAACATTTTATCATGTTTGAACTTGTTTTTTTCTTTTTTCTTTATTTAATTTATGGGCTTTTTGCCTTGAAAAGACAAAATAAAAATCATAATTTTATTAAACAATTGACGTACACGTCAGGGGCCATGTTTAATTACGTAAAAATGTTTAACACATTATTTGTTATATAATTAATCACAATAAATTAACACATTAAATCGACAATACCATATATATTTATATAAACACACACACACACACACACACACACACAGTATATAGCGTATAACACCTTTGCACCAGCCTTGAGCAAATCACAATCTGTATACAAAAGCATGCAGAATAGGAAGATATTCACCTGGGTCTTCTGGTTTCCTAGGTTTTGTCTTTCTCTATGAAATAAGAGAGAGGAGTGAGAATATCATAAACAGATTATCTTCTATATGAACACACTTAGTTAGCTATTATTATCATTTGTTATATTATAATATTATCATATGTAATATTGGCTTCACCGCAGAAAAAAATACCTTTTCTTTTTTTATTTCTTATAAGTAATATCTAAATACCCCTAAAACAAGATACACATTTACTTGAAAAGCAAAACATTATTAAACTTGTTTTCAGTGAAAATATTTTGAATTAAACTATTTTGCTGAGCCCATCTGCTAATAGTTTTGTTTCTCATTTAAGAATTGACCCCACTAAATATTAATATATTTATTCTCAGAATAAAACAAATTTGCAAATGGAATGAGGGAAAACAGATACATTGTCTTAAAGACATTATCTTATTGTCTAATGTAATCTAAATTATATCTTGTTTTCAATATGTTCACTAAATATATTTAAGATGAAAACAAAACATAAACTTCAAGCATGACACCATTTCCAGACCACTTTACAATATAAAATTAGCCCTGGATACCATTTAGATTAAATGCACATATTTGCTCTCTATCTATCTTACCTGTTGCTTTTGACCGACAGCACCTGAATACATGATAAGAGAGAAAAAGATAATTAAACAGCAAAAAATATAGCATGTGCATGTACAAATTGCAATTGCAGGCCATTATTAAGACTATTTCAGCCCTCTAGCCAATGAAGCCCAGTCGAGTTAATAGTTAGTAGCCTATGGTAATGATATACTTATAGCAGAATAGCTACATCACTGCATTCACTGAAATATCTGTGGCGTGTATGAAAACCCATGAATGTCACACTAAAAAAAATGGAATGGGAACAGGTTGCAGGAATGTAATAAGTCAAATGTGAAATATGAAATGTCAAACAGATTAATGCAAAGACTCCAGTACCTGCCCTTCCACAGACTTCTAGTCTTCCCAGACAGCCCTTATGAGCCCCTATCCCACATTTAGGACACAGGTAGCCTTGGTTAAAAATTCCCCTGAAGAGCAAGAGGGAGATAATAGGTCACAAGGTTTAGCATAGAGACACAAATGCAGCAGACAGGACTACATCATGACTACAACACTGTATCCTAATCAGGCTTTCTCTACACTTCTCTATCACATGGAGATTGGCGAATAACAACAGGAGTACCGCGTGAACATAAACAATGGTAATAGTTTGCATGTCCACACGCAGCTTCAGTGAGAATATGATTTGCATTCAATAAACAGACTGTTCCATCTGACGGTTCTGATTTTATTGTCATTTATCATAATTTAAGTGTACGAATATCGCTGTGTCGCGTCGTGTCTAGTGTGACAGACAGATTGCTTGTCGCTGGAATCTGATCACGTCACATCTGGTTAGGACACGGTGACAGCACATTGATTGCCTTAGTGGTTAATATTGAATTAATTTGTAGAGCTCTAGAAAAAATTAAGAAACCACTGCAAAATTATCAGTTTCTCTGGATTTACTATTTATAGGTATGTGTTTGAGTGAAATGAAAACTTTTGTTTTATTCTATAAAGTACTGACAACATTTCTCCCAAATTTCAAATAAAAATATTGTCATTGTCACAACAAAAAAGATGCAGTGTTTTCAGACCTTGAATAATGCAAAGTTCATATTCATTTTTAAACATCACAATACTAATGTTTTAACTTAAGAGGAGTTCAGAAATCAACATTTGGAGGAATAACCCCAATTTTCTGCTTTCATGCATCTTGGCATGCTCTCCACCAGTCTTTCACACTGCTGTTGGGTGACATTATGCCACTCCTGGCGCAAAGATTCAAGATGCTCGGCTTTGTTTGATGGCTTGGTGCCATCCGTCTTCCTCTGGATCACATTCAAGAGGTTTTCAATGGGGTTCAGGTCTGGAGATTGGGCTGGCCATGACAGGATCTTGATCCGGTGGTCCTTTATCCACACCTTGATTGACCTGGCTGTGTGGCATGAAGCATTGTCTTGCTGGAAAAACAATCCTCAAGAGTTGGGGAATTTTTTCCAGAGCTGTATATAGCTGATGTTGGTGCCAGACACTGTATTGCTGTATTGTCCATCTACCAGCACTGCTGTGATTACAGTGACAATTAAGCATGACTGCGAGTGTAAAATGTATTTTATACAACATAAATAAATAAGTAGGGAAAAACTAAAAACTCTCCCCCCAAAAAAACGCTCTTGTGTGTGGAACTACTTTCTCACGCCACAGGATCAGCTGTAGCTGGTCCAAAAGATGCGCCCAATTTGAAACTTTAGAACTAGTAACATGGCAGAACACTGACATTCCTGTCTTGAAGGAAATCACACACAGAACGAGTAGTATGGCTGGTGGCATTGTCATGCTTGAGGGTCATGTCAGGATGAGCCTGCAGGAAGGATACCACATGAGGGAGGAGGATGTCTTCCCTGTAATGCACAGCATTGTGATTGCCTGCAATGACAACAAGCTCAGTCAGGTGATGCTGTGACACACTGTCCCAGACCATGACAGACCCTCCACTTCCAAATCGATCCTGCTCCAGAGTGCAGGCCTCGGTGTAACGCTCATTCCTTCGATGATAAATGTGAGTCTGACCATCACCCCTGGTGAGACAAAACTGCGACTCGTCAGTGAAACACCCTTTTTGCCAGTCCTGTCTGGTCCAGAGAAGGTGGGTTTTTGCCCATAGATGACATTGTGCCGGTGATGTCTGGTAAGAACCTGCCTTACAACAGGCATACAAGCCCTTAGTCCAGCCTCTTTCAGCCTATTGCGGACAGTCTGAGCACTGATGGAGGGATTGTGCGTTCCTGGTGTAACTCGGCCAGTTGTTGTTGCCATCCTGTACCTGTCCCACAGGTGTGATATTTGGAAGTACCGATCCTGTGCAGGTGTTGTTACATGTGGTCTACCACTGCAAGGACGATCAGCTGTCCTTTTTTTGTGAGCGGCAGGCTACATTAAAGGTCACACACTAGATGCATCTGGATGTTTTTGTGTATGGTGACTAGATCCACAACTTAGTTTGGACTGCGCCTTGTCCAGTCCTCTTGTGGTCTCCCAATGCTATTATGCCAGACTACATTAAACTGAATTAAATCCATTCAAATTAGGCTTGTAATTTAAATATATAGCAATGCCTCAAAAGTCATATCGATAAAATAATGTGCTGATCAATAATCAATATATCGATATTATATGACATGCCTAGCTGCTACATATCTGCACTGCTCTTACATGTTAGTTTGGAAAGCCACGAACACAAGCGGAGTGATACAAACAGTACAGTCCCAGTGCTGATGGTGTGAGCTTGTCCAATCAGATTTGTGGACCAGAAATAACTGTTGTGTAAATAAATTATATAGCTTTCTCTGTGCAATCATTTACATTCTGTTTTGTAATGCATTTAGAAAACATTTCTAAGCATGGCTTAAGTCCAGCAATACCTTTAGGGTTACTGTAGTTTTCTTAAGAGTACAATTTTGCACTGTAATCACAGCTGCAATTTCAGCATGTAATCAATATATGTCTCAGAAAATTGTGATGGTAGCTCACCTGAGAAGCATATGACAGGAGCTGCAGGTGGAGGCCCTCTCAAAGGTGTGCATCATAAACTGATGAGAGTTAAAGGTGGCGTTCTCTGGCCGAATATTGGATCTGCAAGGATATATGGAAAAACAATGGTATAAAGTGATGTCTTTAATACCTGGAGAAAGCTATCCATTAGCATTCACACTCATCTCAGTGGCAGTTGAACGGCTAGTGCATTCAGTCCTGGAAGTACGCAACATGTGTACTACCATATTTGCTAATGGTCACTCATTTATGAACCCATTTTTTGATCCAATCACCTTGTGATTGCCATTTGTCATTTTAATTAACAGCCACAGTACTAAGCCCTTCTTTAGCGACTAAAAATACACAAGATTAGAAGACAGTCTATTGAATGCTTTTATGAGTCCTAAAAAAACAGCACTGTTTAAATGTATAATTTGCTTGCAAAAATACACGACTACTTTTAAATGGTCATCAATAGAGAAAGATTCTTTTTGGCCACATAATCATGTTGTTACACCACCTATCAGCAGGGCTAACCAGTAGCCAACTGCCAATGTTTACTAGACAAACTCTGATCCCTTGGTACAAACTTGGCTAATTAGAAAATGAGCACAGACATGCTAACTGTGCAAGTTAAACTGCCTGTTTAAGAGGCCACAATGAATGGGGGCTGAGCGTCGGTGAATGCTGTGGCCCAAGGGGACGGGACCAGACCTTCCAATTCTAGGCACGAATCAGAGCAGTGGGGAAGCTCTTTACCTGTACGACTTGAAGATTGATTCCTGCATCAAGAAAGCTGTATGCATGTGGCAGGTGTAATTTGTTGTTTGAATGCACCCTTCGGATCATCACACAGTCAACCACATGTACACATGCACATACAGACATTTTTTTAAATTGTGTCATAAAAATCAAGCAGACAAGAAAATATCATTACTGACTCTCAGCATGAGGACAGCGTTTTTTCTTTATCCTACACCATTTCCAAATCAGAATTCTCATTAGTTTCATTTCTTCATCTGCAGCCTTTGCAAATACATTTTAGCATCAAATCCAAAAGCATCTCAGGCACAGGATCTCATCTACTGTAATGTCACGTCACCTTGTAGCAATTCAAGCTGCTTGACAAAAAATGTAATCCATGTAATCATGTTTTCTGCCTTATTGAAAAGGGGTTAAAGATGTTGTGTGTAAGCATATCCCTCTCTAACATACAAAAAGCAGGTTTGCCCTTTTCCATCGTAATGTGCACTATTCTGCAGTTTGCATTGCAGTCTCAAACATTCAGACATTTTACTAAATAGCATAAGGTCTGGTCCCAACCTGGTCTCAGAGAACCATGTTACTATACCTACATTTTTGAATGACTTTTGGAATTATTTTTTGTACCTTTTCACATAAATCACAAGTACAACTGCAGATTATCAGTTCATAAACACATACTGTTCGTCCTGTTCCTCACACAATGCATTTTTAATATATCACAATTATTTTACTATAGCGAATGACTTATAAGGTGATCAGTATTTAAAATTTGTACTATAAATGTCCACTTTCACCTTCTTTTGTTTTGACAATTCACATTATATGTGCATATTGCCACCTACTGGGCAGGGAGGACAATGTTTAGTAAAAAAGGACTTCAATATTTATCTGTTTCTTACCCAAACCTATCATTTCACTTCTAAAGACATGGATTTAACCACTCAAGTTGTTCTTCAAGTTGACCTTCAATGTTCTGGACACCATTCATGTGCATTGTATGGACCTACAGAGCTGAGATATTCTTCTAATAATCTAAATTTTTTGTTCAGCAGAAGAAAGAAAGTCAAACATATCTGGGATGGCATGAGGGTAAGTAAATGAGAGAATTAATTTTTTTGGGTGAACTATCCCTTTAAAATTTAGGTAAGGGAGGTAAGGTATTTAACTCGCTTTTAGCGCCACACAGTGGGCATTTCACCTTGAAACTGCTGTGATATGTTTAAGGAACATAGCAGTATAATTTGGCAAAAATTACACAACAGTTACATAATTTATATGAGATCTGGCCATTTGGAACCTTAATCTGGCCAAGAACAGCCCCTTAAAAAGACTTTGTCACCGAGAAATTATTATTATAATTTTTTTACATTCTGTTTAAGGCCCCGTCAATCTGAAATAGATGATAATGCAATAATAGAATGGCTTGGAAAAAAAATACATTTAAATAATGGCGCTCTCTGAGAATGGTTGTAAATAAAACAGAGCAAAATATAAATATAAAACATTTGTATAGACTCTATGGATCAAAAGTTTACTTGCTATTAAGTGTTTCAAACGCTGAATATCTTTCATTGTTTTTATGGCACTAAACTTTGACAAATCCAGTGATCATTTTCTACTCAAATGTACTCACAGTATCAATCCGTTATCTTCAAAACACCCATTTTTTTTCCAGGGGGACTGATAAAACCCTGTGTTCCCTTACAGCCAATCAGTCAGCCAATCAGGTTAGAGCTTGCCAGATCAAAAAAGTGCTTTCCAGTTATTGGGTGCATTATGCATCAGACATTAAGCGTAGAGTCACCTGTGTTAGGTGAAAAGTCACTTAATTCTTTAAAGTTTCAAACTCACATGGCCATCTCAAACTGGTCCAGCCATTTCTTCTTCAGCTCTTCGGTTTTGAACAAGAACTCATACCCAGTCTGCCCTTGCACCTGAGTGAGGTAGAATCCATAGCACCACTGCCAGAAATCAGAAGGCAAGACAGACCACAGAAAAACAATTAAAGGGGATTTCTGTGCTACTACATCACCAAATGGAATTGCAAAAATAACGACTTTCAAACTGGTTTTCCCGAACACTGCCCCTGTGCTGCTTGAACAAACAGGTAGTCCTACCACAAACTTATGCCATTGGTTGAGTCAATGTTGCTGTGTCAGGCTGGATGGGATGCTCAAATTTTTTTTTTCATGTTTTGATAGCGCCACAGGGCCACAGTGTTCTCGCTTTTTGTGGAAATAAACGTGCAAATGGCTTACTTCTATTTGTCACACTTCATCTTTAATAACACTAATAAAAAAACTTGTATATAAAGGTCTAACTTCCAAATATGTTAAAATATGCACATGTATTAAGACATTTTGTAATAAACATGTAGTTGTTGTATTGGAATATTAAGGGGTTGTAGTCGGTTTAAAGCTATGATGGGAGATGGCAGTGAGGGTGGTGGATGAGGGAAAAGGGGCTCATTTTATATTACACAGTAATAGACAGCCAGAGGCAACCTTGGGGGAGTGGACACATTCATCACCAACTATTACCATACAGTGAGTATATGTATGTGTATATGTGTGTAACAGAGCAGTTGTGCACATTTCTGTGGGCTATGTTGCAGTATGCCATCCTATCCAGCCAAATTGGGGTGAATGAGTTAAAAAGCATTTTTTGGTAACACTTTATAATGATACTTATACCTTTTTAAACCTTGTATTATATATATTATACAATGCTTATCAGATCGATATTTAATGTATTCATATTTAAATATACAGCAGGGGTAGCTACTCTTGCTACTGCAGTGTTTACCTGTGAGATTAAATATGTGCAACACAGTTAAATTCAACACAGTTAACATGCACATTTACTGTACCTTATTTGACATTACTGTATGTTACATGATTGTATGACTATTTACATGTATATGTATGTATACATATATATGTATAGGTTCTGTAAGCTATTGAAGCTGTTTTGTTAACTTCAGCCATATATTCTGTATATACAGTATCATCTATGTAAGCCATCTTATGTCAGAAATGCAGAGCGTGCAACAAAATGAGTGTTTTTGAGCATTTCAGTAAAATGTTCTGGCCCCCTGTCTTTCTTTACTTCAGCAATGTTTGGACTTGGGCTGTCAATTGATTAAAATTTTTAATTTAATTATTTACCGATTAATGGTATGACGATTAATTTATCAAATTGATCGCAACTGATTGCATTTATAAATATGTGCTTAGAAAGACCCTCAAATAACAATAATTCAATAAATAATGATTAAATACTTATAAATAGTTATATTTAAATCATTATAAATAAAATATATATTTAAAAAAATAATAATAAAGATAATTAAAATGCATAACATCATTGTGGTACACGAGTAAAGCATTAAAAAGATGGTAACACGTTACAATAAGGTTCCATTTGTTAGCATTAGTTAACAACATTAGTTAACATGAACTAAAAATGAACAATACTTTTATAGCTTTTATTAAGCTTAGTTAATGTTAATTTCAACATGTACTAATACATTTCTCAAATCAAAAGTTGTGTTTGTTAACATTAGTTAATTCACTATGAACTAACAATGAACTAACATTCAACGATTGTACTTTTATTAACTAATATTAACACAGATTAATAAATGTTGTAAACAATATATTATTAATTCTTTGTTCATGATACCTAAAGCATTAACTAATGTTAATGAATAGAACCTTATTGTAAAGTGTTACCAAAAAGACAATTCAAAAAGTGGCTTTAGTATATTACTATTTAGTATATTTAGTTTATTTCCATATTATTGAACTTATATCATCTGTCTGTCATTGGCCTACAGTTCTCACAATCCATTTAGCTTTTGAATTCATCAATCAGTCCAAGATAGATTATTATGAGGGCGCGTCAATGCACACCTGCGGCAGCCGATTTTGGGGCGTTTCGTTTGCGTCACATCATAAACATACAGATTTTATGTCACTGTGTCAAGTTAAACTCTATGCCTAAATTGCTCAGATGGAAGGAATATGTCTTATCACCGTCCGGAGACATGATTACTTGCATTATTTTTTTAACACGTTATTTTTTAGATAATTAATCATACTGAATTAACAGCCCTAGTTTGGACTAATGATTTGTTAATGGTTATATAATGTAATATCTTTTAAATGTATGTGTCTGTGCATGAGCATGTGTGTTTTGAAGACAGTTTGCAGCTGTGTACAGGGCTTGTCAAAGAAGTGAAGGAATAGGATCCATCAATGAATTAAGTTTGTGTATGTGTCCTGAGGAGGGGCAGAAAGACACTTCAAACAGAAAGCCAGCGGGGCTTTGCCTGGCCAAGGTCTCCTTGAGACAGATTTCACCAGACCATCTGTTCAGAAGAAACCTTCCAGGCATAAAAGAGAAAAAAATATCAAAAGTTTAAAGAAACATACAGTACGCATTATTTTTACATTTATCAAACCATTTCCAAGCCCCAAAAGAACATCATAAAGCCAAAGGTAACTTGAGGTTGAGAAGTCTGCCTTCATTAATTGAAAAAGCACACATACCTCTTTATTTATTTCTTGTTTATATGACACTGGAAACTCTAAATGGTCCGAACACAGAGTCTTTATATAATTTCGAAAGCAACCAAGCCTTTCTACAGCAGTTGGTTCAACATCAGAATATGACTTGACATGCTGTGCCGATCTAATCTGTCACCATCTATCAATCCTTATAGAGAGTATTAGCATCTGTCTGCCTTAGTTTGTGATGGGCTGCCTAGCTTGATCTCACTTAGAGTATGCTCACCGTAACAGTCTAAGGGATAGCTAGAGTTTTTATGGTTAAGGTATTGGTCTGTGTTTTTAAACCTTACAGACCTAAGGACCCCCATCCAGACTCTCAGCCAACCCAGGGACCCCCAATATAAATAATAATAATAATAATAATAATACATTCTCAGTAACTTTTACTACAAATATGAGCTAACATTATTACATTAAGATCATTAATTAATTCAAATAGTTATACATTTTAAAGAAAATTCTGTGTTCTAAAAATATCATCTCCATGGGCCCTCATGGTTTATTTTTTAAAGTCAATTTCTGCATAGCCACACACTTTTCAGCCTTGGCTATAAAAAAGACTTTGAACATTTTTACAGTTATTGCCCAGAAAAAAAAAGAAAAGAAAAAGAAAATTATTGTAGCCAACAAATGGTGTAATTGATAAAATGTTAACATTTAAAACAACTTGCCCTGATAAAAATGTGACAAAATGCCCCAACCTATCTAACAATGACAAGGAAAAGTATGTAAACCCTTTGGAATGGGCTGGTTTTCTGCATTAATTGGTCATAAAATGTGATCTATTCTTCATCAACGTCACAGGTATAGACAAACACAATGTGCTTCAGCTAACAACACACAAACAATTATGATTAATGTCTTTATTGAACATATACAATTAAACATTCAGTGTTGTTGGAAAAAGTAAGTGAACCCTATTTAATAACTGGTTGATTCTCATTTGGCAGCAATAACCTCAACCAAGCATTTCCAGTAGCAACGGATTAGACCTTTAAAATTTTGGCGCATTATTCATTAAAAAACTGCTTCAGCTCCGACACATTCTTGGGATGTCTGGTGTGAACAGCACTCTTGAGGTCATTCCATAGTATCTTTATTGGGTTAATGACTACAGACCCATCACTCTGACGTCTGTGGTCATGAAGTCATTTGAGAGACTGGTGTTTGCCCACCTGAACGACATCACTGGACCTTTTCTAGATCCCCTTCCATTTGCTTATCGAGCAAACAGGTCTGTGGAAGATGCAGTCAACATGGGATTGCATCATATCCTGCAACATCTGGACAGACCAGGGACAAATGCAAGAATCCTATTTCTGGAATTCAGTTCAGCTTTCAACATCATCATCCCAGCTATTCTCCAGACTAAATTACACCAGCTCTCTGTTCCCACGTCTATCTGTCAGTGGATCACCAGCTTTCTGATGGACATGCAGCAGCTAGTGAGACAGGGGAAATTCACTTCCAGCACATATACATATGTGCTGGAACAATATATGCCCCCCAGGGATATGTGTGCTCTTCCCACTACTCTTCTCCCTGTATACAAATTACTGCACTGCCTAGAACCCCTCTGTCAAGCTCCTGAAGTTTGCAGATGACACTTCTGTCATCGGCCTCATCCAAGATGATGATGAGTCTGTATACAGAAGGGAGGTTGAACAGCTGGCTGTCTGGTGCAGTCAAAACAACCTGAAGCTGAACATGCTCAAAACAGTGGAGATGATTGTGGACTTTAGGAGAAACACCCAAACATTGACCTCGCTCACCATTCTAAACAGCACTGTGGCAGCAGTGGAGTCATTCAGGTTCCTGGGCACTACCATCTCACAGGACCTGAAGTGGGAGACACACATTGACTCCATTGTGAAAAAGGCCCAGCAGAGGTTGTAATTCCTTTGCCAGCTGAGGAAGTTCAACCTGCCACAGGCACTGCTGATACAGTTCTACTCAGCAGTCATTGAGTCGATCGCCTGGACTTCAGTAACTGTCTGGTGTTGTGCAGCTACAAAATATCGGATATCACAAGACTACAAAGGACCGCTGTTTGGACTGCTGAGAGGATTATTGGTTGCTCCCTGCCCTCTCTTCAAAAACTGTACCCTTCCAGAGTGACGAAAAGGGCTTGAAAAATCACTCTGGACCCCACTCACCCTGCCCACTACCTTTTTGAACTGTTGACTTCTGGTTGGCGCTACAGAGCACTGAGCACCAGAACCGTCAGAAACAAGAACAGTTTTTTCCTTCAGGCTATCCATCTCATGAACAGTTAAAACGGCTCCACTGAACAATAATTATGTGCAATTCACAGCTTAGTCTATTTATATTTGTCCAACATACCCTCCCTCTTCTGCCATTACATTCCCTTGCTTCTGTATATAACAGATTTGTATATTGTACATATATGTATATATCTATATATTTTTCCTTAATGTGTATTTCTATATATACTATATTTTCTATCCATTTTTTTATTCTATTTTTATTAATATTATTATCATCATCTCTGTCTTGTTGCTGAATTGTTTGTGCACTGGAAGCTTCTATCACCAAGACAAATTCCTTGTCCTTATGCTTAAGCATGCTTGGAAGTAAAGCTCATTCTGATTGTGACTCTGATTCTGATTGAGGTCTGGTTTTTTTTAAGACATTCTTTAGTGGATTTACTTCGATGTTTAGGGTAATTTTCCTGCTGCATCACCCAACTTCTGCTGAGCTATAGCTGATGAACAGAGATGTTAACCAGTTCCAATGATTCCTTCAAGCGTTTAGCTGTCACTCTCTTTTATTCTTTTTTACCTCATTAAGCATTCTGCGGGGTGCCCTTTGACTAATCTTGGCTGGACGGCCACTTCTGCAGAGAGTAGCCACAGTACTAAATCGTTTCCATTTATAGACAGTTTGTCTCTTTGTGATACATTTGTAACCTTTTTCAGCTTTGTTCAAAGCAACCATTCTTGATCGTAGGTCTTCTAAGATCTCTTTATTGCAAGGCATGGTCCACATCAGCAGATGCTTCTTGTGATAGCAAACTCAAAACTTTGGAGTGCTTTTTTTAAGTCAAAGTAGCTCTAACTCACAACTCCAATCTCATTTAATTAATTGGATACAAGGTTTGCCAATCCCGACTCTAATTAGCTTGGGTTGACATAATTAGCCTAGGGGTTCACATACTTTTTCCAACCTACACAGTGACTGTTTGAATGATGTATTCAAGATGAAGAAGAACAGTACAATGACTTGTGTGTTATTAGTTAAAACAGATTGTGTTTGTTCATTTTAGTAACTTCAAACCAGAATGGTTTTGAAAAATGTATACATAAATGCAGATCATTCCAAAGGGTTCACATACTTTTTATTGACACTTTACAAGAAAAATACCCTTTTCCAATTTAAATGCAGTGATTTGATTATGTTTGCTTGTTTAACCAATAGCTATAAGAAAAATATGAACAGTGAAAATTTACTTTGGAAGGAAGAATTCACAGAAAAAATATTTCAATTTAATACGTTTGAAACCAACATACAAAACTACTAAAGAAAACAAAAGCAATTGGACTTTTGACTCCAAATCTTATCGTTACTGAGATATAGCCCTTGTGACAACTTCTTTGTGTGACAATACCCCTGATATTAACCGTTTTTGAACTAAATGCATGTAATTTACTTTACATTTTGCTAAAGATTTATGAAGGTCATAGCTCCCCAGGTTATATTGTATATAGTTACTGTTTAATGATGGAAAATATGTAATCTCTTTGGATTATTATGAAACTTGCATAATAGCTATCTTAGTCAACGCTAATTAAAATAAATCTGTTTAACACTGATAATTGTTCAGACATCTTGTGTATTCAATCAGAAATGACTAAAACCTCAAAATTTTCTGTGTTCTGCATGTAAAAATTGTCCTAACTACCAACTCATCTGCACCAAAAATGCATTTTGTCACTCTGTACATAAAATGGCTTGGATATCACTTGAATATCCTACAAAAGGACGTAAGAATAACATACAATTTCAGCAAAGACTTAATTCTTAGTCAATCTAACAGTTCAAATAAGATATAAGCGAAAGTTATTGGAGTCATGTGTGCAAAGGTAAGAGTGCTGGAGTGATTTCCAATTTATTATGATGTATACAAGTAGATGCTGGGCTTGTAGGAAAAAAATACAAATGAAAAAACATATCCGGGGGTAATTTTGCAAACAATTCAGTTATTACTGTGTTTCTCACTAACCTTTCTGCAGTCCTTGTCAGTGGTGGGGTTATTAGTGATCTTGTAATGGTTGAGGTCGATCACTTCCTTCATCTCATAGTTGTCCCCACGCCGCTTGCAGACAATTACAGCAACATCGAACAAAAAAATATGCCTGCAGCATCGACACTTGTTACGACATGACATGACAGTGCAAATAAGAGTGGACTGCAGTGGAGGTTTTTGCCTTGAGTCTCACCTGTCCTGTCTGCGCTTGTCCACATTTGATGCCAAACGGACTTCACCATCACCCTTCGGCCTTCCATAAGAAAGCAAAGACTGATTCTTGGAATGGAGATCATGGACAAAAAGGAAAGTCATAGGCTATTGGATTTGAGAAAAGGCCTACTTTTCAAGTGAAGACACTATGTGTGTTTTGACATTAATGATTATGTCAATTCTTATGTAGGACTTACCAAATTCTCAATTGATCTCTGATACTGATCAATCTCTATTAGAGTTTCAACATCTCTTTTCACCTCATTTACATACTGGGCTAAGTCCTGTTAAGTGAAAGAAAAATAAACAGTAAAACAATTATGAAACACCAAAAATGCAGACTGCAAATATAAAAAAACTTTTGGGGCCAATAAAGGTTGTAATTAATATATTTAATTTATTATTTAACATTTTAAAACTACTGTGCCAACTTGCCCCAACAAAAATATGACAAATTTCCCCTGAACCCAATATTTATGAAAAAAATAAAAACTTGTCCAGAGAACACAGTTCAAACTTTCACTTGTTTACCCGACACCTATAGCAAATATATGATGATATTGGAATTTTTGTTCAAAGACAGTTTTAAAATATGTCTTTGAAACCACCATACAAAACCACTGCTCAGAAAACAAACATTTGTATAATTGGATATTGGACTCAAACCCTTATAATTCATCCCTATGACATCTAGGTTATATACAGTATATAATTTACAATTATGTAACAAATTCCACCTCTTGCTAATTACATTTCACATGAATGAAATGCATTATGTTTTGAATGGAAAAACATATTGTCTAGGTTACGTATGTAACCTCCATTCACTGACGGAGGGAACGAGACATTGTGTCGAAGAAGCGACACTAGGGGTCTCTCTTGAGAGCGTTTCGCATCTCTGATCTATGAAAAAAGGCCAATGAGAAATTGGCAGACAGAATTTGCATGTCCCACCCTGGACATACGGGTATAAATGGAGGGAAATGCATCTGTTTCATTCAGGATTTTTCTGAGGAGTCGCAACAGTGGCTCGGTTCAGCGACGTGGCCGGGAGGACACAACGTCTTGTTCCCTCCATCAGGGAACGAAGGTTACATTCGTAACCTAGGCAGGTGGTTCGCCTCCATCGCCAGCCGGGTCGTCCTCAATCCCGTGGGAAGAAGGAGCAACGCGGGGGAAGCTGGAGTGGCGTTCCTTTTGAGAAAGGAAAGCCGCGACCGCAACGTTGCCATGGTCATATTCTTGCAGTGAGAACATGAGCCATCCACAAACGCTGCCTCGGTGTGATCACTGCCCAGACACACGAGGCAGCGCCTGTGGCCATCAGGAGCGGAGAGCACTCTACCGCATCCAGGAACTACACAGGGAAGGAAAGGCATCTTTATAAAGATGCGTCCTGAAAAGGACATTCAACGCCGCTGTGTATTTTGCTCTTTTAGAGAAAATAACTCTTTTAACTGTGCTGTCGAAGTGCCCAGGGGCAAGCTGCACTACTGTGTAGGGAAGGAGAAAGCCACTGATATGCGCCGTAGATCCAACAGCAATCGCTCAGAGAAGGGAGGAAACAGACTGTGACTCACAGCTCGCTGCATGCACAACCGATCGGCTCCGAAGAAAATTTCTGAATGAAACAGACGCATTTCCCTCCCTTTATACCCGTATGTCCGGGGGCAGGACATGCAAATTCTGTCTGCCAATTTCTCATTGGCCTTTTCTCATAGCTCAGAGATGCAAAAGGCTCTCAAGAGAGACCCCTAGTGTCGCTTCTTCAACACAACGACAAAGTGAGCGACAGACGGGGAACCATACAGAAAAAAATTTCATCAGTCAGTACAAACATCTCTAAATACTGCAAGAGCCATTTCAAAAGACCCCATTGGGATGAGATAAATCTCAGCTGATTTCCAATTTAAAAGGCAGCCTCTGTTCAAAACACTCAGTCATGACTCTAAATTAAACAAACTCATGTGATTGGTTGAGCCATTGCTTCTCTGTCAGGCTGGTCGGGATTTTCTAACAAACAGAGCAATGTTTTGAATATACCACAGAGCCACATTGTTTACAATTTTCAATTACAGAATTACATATAGTTGTCTCTGCATATTAAGCTAGGATATGAGAAAGTATTTTAACATCGAAAAAATAACACACCTCACCGTTAAATTGTACTTTCTGTAAACTTTTCAGGATATTACATATCTATACTTACTCTCATGGCATCAAGGGCCACTCGTAGGTTGCTCTTTTCTGTGGTGTCACTTGTATATTTGACCAATTCCTATATGAAAATGTAAAAAAAGACACCTTGTAATGAGCCAGAACTGTGTTCCAACTTGAAACTTTGTTCTATGTCATGAAATGTGGATAAAACATCATCACAAAACCCATCGAGAGTTTTGAATTGAACACGTCATTAAGGGCTTAGGAAAGTTGTCCATTTTTTTCTGATAAACCAAGTGAGAGAACCCTATGTGAGTGCCAAGTTTCCAAAGAGTGAGCCAGGTTCAGGAACAGACAATTTTGAGGGAATGCTGGAAGGTTTCATTAGAAGCAGATTTGTTCCTTGGTCAGGATAACAACGGAACCTTTTGGAATCCATGCTATAAAATAATTAATTAACATGATAAACAAATCTGGTCTTTGGGTTTGAGTGCAAACTAAAGAAATGCACAAGCACTCAAACACACCAGGAGAAAAATGGTGTTGTTCCAAGTGGGAAACCTGTGCAGCTCATCAGAAGCATGCATTTGTTTTCCAAATTCTATCAATCAGTGCTGAAGGGAGACAAACAGCCCAATCGCAGAGAGTAAACAAGGAGATTACAAAGTTCAGCACTCTTTCCACATTTACATTCTGACCTAAGCCATTGCTGGAAAATTAAGCATGTGTGTGTGTGTGTGTGTATGTTGGCAGGTTTAAGTGGTTTACGAGGACTTTTTTTTAGGTTACAAACTGGTTATTACAAGGGTATTATGCTATAAATGTGGTTTATGAGGACATTTCTAGTCTCCCCATAATTAAATCGCTTAAAAAAACATACTAAGTGATGTTTTATTGAAAATGTAAAAATGCATAATGTTTTTTGTGAGGGTTAGGTTTAGGGGTAGGGTTAGGAGATAGAATATATAGTTCATACAGTATAAAAATCATTATGTCTATGGAGAGTCCTCATAATGATAGCTGCACCAACAGCACCAGCACCAACAATGTGTGTGTGTGTGTGCGTGTGTGTGTGTGCGTGTGAGGCTGGCAGATGTGTGGTGACACAGGTCTCTTAACACTAGTCCACTCACTTCCTATCTCATCTCTGTCCTGTGGTGAAGGACCTTACACTTACAACATTTTAGCCTTGGTCTTAGATATTATCCATAGTTTAACCATGGTAATAATATTACAACCAGAGGAACCACAGGTAAAACCAATCGCTCCCAACTATTAAATCAAAGTGACTGGTTAATTAAGAAACAATATGGTATTTGTTATGGAGTAATGGCAGAAACGTTACACATAACCTTTCTTAGCCACAGTGGCCATGGTAAATGGTCAGAGATTACTACTTAAATTGGTTAATGGAAACTGTAGTTTATTTATAATTTTGTAACACAAGTCTTTGAGACTCTGTTTGTTTGGTGAGTGTTTTATTTTCTGGCAAGCTGCGAAATGTAAAAGATAAGAAAATTATATTTTGTGTTCTTTATTTAAAATGTAATTGATAGAAGTATATAGCTCAAAAAATGTTTAACACTTTACAGTAATGTTCAATTCGTTAACATTAGTTAATGCTTTAGGTATCATGAACTAACAATGAACAATGTATTTTTTGACAACATTTATTAATCTTAGTTAATGTTAGTTAATACAAATATAATTGTTCAGTGTTAGTTCATAGTGCATTAACTAATGTTAACAAACACAACTTTTGATTTTAAAAATGTATTACTATATGTTGAAATGAACATTTACCAACATTAATAAACGCTGTAAAGGTATTGTTCATTATTATTTATGTTAACTAATGTTGTTAACTAATGCTAACAAATTAAACCTTATTGTAAAGTGTTAACAAAAATGGTAGTAAACAATGTATTGTAGAATTACTGTATGTTTAAGTAGTAAAACCATAGCAAACCCATTGTAGACATGGACTTAAAAGCTAAATATAAAATGTAATATAATAAATGCCACTATAATAAATTCTATTGATAAGTGCCACTCGTAACCTGTCATGATAATATGAATGCACGCTGAACTTGAGCTGAAATTTATTTTCTGCTCATAAAAGATGAGTATTTTCTAAAGCAGTGATGTCATGTTCTGTAAGTTCAGTGGTAACATGCCTCTACAGTACAGGTGAAACTCGAAAAATTAGAATATCGTGCAAAAGTTCATTAATTTCAGTAATTCAACTTAAAAGGTGAAACTAATATATTATATAGACTCATTACAAGCAAAGTAAGATATTTCAAGCCTTTATTTGATATAATTTTGATGATTATGGCTTACAGCTTATGAAAACCCCAAATTCAGAATCTCAGAAAATTAGAATATTACATGAAATCAATAAAAAAAAAGGATTTTAAATACAGAAATGTCGGCCCTCTGAAAAGTATAATCATGCATATGTACTCAGTACTTGGTTTGGGCCCCTTTTGCATTAATTACTGCCTCAATGCGGCGTGGCATGGATGCTATCAGCCTGTGGCACTGCTGAGGTGTTATGGAAGACCAAGATGCTTCAATAGCGGCCTTCAGCTCTTCTGCATTGTTTGGTCTCATGTCTCTCATCTTTCTCTTGGCAATGCCCCATAGATTCTCTATGGGGTTCAGGTCAGGCGAGTTTGCTGGCCAATCAAGCACAGTAATACCATGGTCATTGAACCAGGTTTTGGTACTTTTGGCAGTGTGGGCAGGTGCCAAGTCCTGCTGGAAAATGAAGTCAGCATCTCCATAAAGCTTGTCTGCTGAAGGAAGCATGAAGTGCTCTAAAATGTCCCGGTAGACGGCTGCGTTGACTCTGGACTTAATAAAGCACAGTGGACCAACACCAGCCGATGACATGGCTCCCCAAACCAACACAGACTGTGGAAACTTCACACTGGACTTCAAGCATCTTGGATTGTGTGCCTCTCCATTCTTCCTCCAGACTCTGGGACCTTGGTTTCCAAATGAGATGCAAAATTTGCTCTCATCAGAAAAGAGGACTTTGGACCACTGAGCAACAGACCAGTTCTTTTTTTCTTTAGCCCAGGTAAGACGTTTGACATTTGAAGCCCATGTCCAGGACCCGTCTGTGTGTGGTGGCTCTTGATGCAGTAACTCCAGCCTCAGTCCACTCCTTGTGAAGCTCCCCCACACATTTGAATGGCCTTTTCCTGACAATCCTCTCCAGGCTACAGTCATCCCTGCTGCTTGTGCACCTTTTTCTTACACTTTTCCCTTCCACTTAACTTTCTATTAATGTGCTTTGATACAGCACTTTGAGAACATCCAACTTCTTTTGCAATTACCTTTTGAGGCTTTCCCTCCTTGTGGAGGGTGTCAATGATGGTTTTCTGCACAACTGTCAGGTCAGCAGTCTTCCCCATGATTGTGAATTCAACTGAACCAGACTGAGAGACCATTTAAAGGCTCAGGAACCCTTTGCAGGTGTTTGGATTAATTAGCTGATTAGAGTGTGACACTTTGAGCTACAATACTGAACCTTTTCACAATATTCTAATTTTCTGAGATTCTGAATTTGGGGTTTTCATAAGCTGTAAGCCATAATCATCAAAATTATATCAAATAAAGGCTTGAAATATCTTACTTTGCTTGTAATGAGTCTATATAATATATTAGTTTCACCTTTTAAGTTGAATTACTGAAATTAATGAACTTTTGCACGATATTCTAATTTTTCGAGTTTCACCTGTATAGTGGTAAGAGAGTGAGAGAAAACTAGGCATACAGCTCCCCCATGTGGTACATTCTAGTAGGACAAACAGAGAAGGCCAACCATAAAACAAAGTTGATCTGCTTTGCTCTACTATTAGTTGAAGGTGCTGGAATAAGGGTATAATAATAATTATAATGGTGTGTAAATATGTGTTATTGCACCTGAAGTAGTAGCGGGTATTTCAGCACTCGCTGCATGGGAACCACTAACAAGTCTCTTAAAGTGAATTTCCCATTGTTGGCTCTCTTTGAACATTCCTGCAAAACAAATTACTTTGGATCATTCTAAATACAGTGTAACATTTTCAGAACCATGTATATTTTGTTCTTGGACATGACTAAAAAAATTATGATTAAGCAGTGTTCTGCACCTCCAATTTCAGTCGAATGCCCTCTTTCTCCTTACAGATGAAATCTAACTGTGAAATTGCTGTTTCTACATGACTGCAGTATTTTCCATACAGAAGAAGCCTAGAGCAGACAGGGTAAATGTCAGCACAAAAACACATCTCAGCAGTGCTTACTTAATGCTCAGAAGTAACAGCATTCTAGAAATATAAAATCATAACTAGGCCTGCACATCTGCAAATTTCCACAGAATTTGATTCCACAAAAATTCTACACATTTTTCATCCTTCGCATTTTTTATAGATTTTTCCACAATATACTTGAATTTTGAAAGATATTTGAACTGTTCATTAAATAAAACTGTTTTTTTTTTTTCTAATTTGATCACGCTTACAGCTAATCAAGAGAGTGTAAGTACTCTTTGCTCCATTTAACACATTAGGCCTTCCATGGACTTTAAAAATGGTTCTAAATAGGTCTGAAAGATCAGCAAGACCAAGAAAGGTTTAACTCTAATAACTCTGATAAATTGTCCTCTAATCAGCTCCAAAATGTTTAAAAAATAAGTGCACATATTCAGTGTGTGTCAAGCACTCATAAAGCAGATTTCATACCTGTTTTTGTAAACAATGAAGATCTGGTGGAGGTTTTCTGCGTTTTTATTTTGCACAGAGTCTTGAATCTCGACCATCAGGCTTTTGTGAACTTTAACCAGGTCCTGTAAAGCACAGAGTATAAATCTTGTATTTACTGTAAGTAGAAATGCAGGTAATAAATAATGACCATAGAATGACTAAAATAGTAGCTATTGATCCATCACATATGACACAGCTCTACTCACAGGTATATTGATGAAAACTTTGTCAATATCTGTTGCTGGGATGAATTTCATCAGTGGAATCATAAAGTACTGTTCAGATAGAAAAAAGCTGAATGTAAGAAAGTTATAATCAAAGAGTAGCTGCCTATCACTTGTAAAGTACGATATGATACATTTCCTCATGCTGAGGATGTGAATCTCACCTTCTCAATGGTCTCCAGTGTCTCTGTGTATTTGGCTTCTGTCTGTTTGATCTCTGAGAGGCAGCAGCTTCTGATGTCCACCTCGGCCTGTTTCTATCATCGCAACACATAGAACTGAGAAACGACTACAGCTAGCAACAGAGTTTGACTTCCAAAACACAACCTATTAAAGTTTCAAAAGGTCACAATGCAACTCACTCAAGATGAAGACACAAGTTATGCTTTTTCTGGTGCTTTTGGTACAGGTATGTACAGTGCCGTTTATTTATTCAAAAATATACTTTAGGGAAACTTTACAAATAAACTGAGGTCTTATTTCTGGTAGGAGTGGGAGTGTTTTGCAGGAAATCAATACTTTCATGCATTGGGAGAGTTCACGCATTGAGTCATTTAGGTACCATCTGAGATGCAGTAGCGTCTGTCCTCATTAGATCCTCATAGACCTCTCCTCCCTCTATATCTCCATACACAGGGTCATAGACATCCTCCACCAGCTCCTCACTGTCCGTACACACATACACAGACATAACTTAATTATCTACAGTAAATGAGGGCATAAAGTAATTATGGTTCAACTTTCTGTGAAGTTTCATGTTTAAAATACACATATTTCATGGCTACTGGTTTTTAAACAGAATGGATCAGTAGACAATGGTATGTAAGGCTCTCTTTCTACAGAAGAGTAACTACCTTCAGTAACTTCCTGTTTTCACAGTTTTTTTTACAATCGCTAACATCCTTTTGTCCAATCTGTAGTCACATTTTCAAAACTCTAAACACAATTAGCACAACATCCGCCTGTTGTAGTAACATAACGTTAATACAATTCATGTTGTTTTCACAGAATACGCAGTCAATTTACACATTTCTAAAATGCTTAAATTTTATTACATAGAAGCTAACTTATCCCCAAAATCGAGGATCTTTCTTGTCTTATTTACAAATTCTTGCACACAGCAAGCCAGAAATGAAGACCTACTGTTCCAAACCTTAAATATAGTATAAAGCCTCTACTTCTACAACAACAGCAGCTCAAAAGCTATATTGAAACAGCTTATAAGCATTTTTGAATGAACGGATCATTGAAACATTGAGAAATTGCTGATTCCAATCTCAATCGGAGACAAGCCAAGTTTTCTTTCCATTACATGGCCATACAAAGTGAAAAGGGGACTCTTTGGATTGGTTTTGTTTAATGTGGATACAGAACAACACAGAGGAGCAGAGAGAGAAAAAATCATGTCTGAGGAATGTGGGAGAGGAATAGTTGGATGAGGGAGAAGAGTGGTTGGGCCAGGGAGAGGAGTAGTTGGACCAGGACAATGGAGAAGGAGAGGTAGGGGGAGAGAAGTAAGAATGCATGGTAGTGTTCAAAGGAGAGAAAGATCTGATGTCACTGATGAAATAAGAGCCACCATCATAGACCATGTGATAAACCATGGTCTATCACTGAGAGAGGCTGGTGAAAGAGTCCAGCCTAATCTCAGACGGTCAACCATGGCTTCCATTATCCAGAATTTTTAACAAACCAGCAAGTAAGTAATGCATTTCACAAGTGCTTCTTCTATAATTACTGTTGCTATGTCCTACAGTAACTATAGGCCACCATTCCCAATGCAAATACATATGTTGTATTTTTGTTCCTCAAAAGGTTGCAAAGTCTTCCTTCCTCTGGGCGAAGAGGAAAGCTCCTCAGTGAAGACCAAGAGCATGCCATTGTAGGATTGGTCATTGCTGACAATGCAATAAAACTGAGAGAAATCCAGACCAGAATTGTAGAGGACAACCTGGTATTTCACAATGTGGAAAGCATCAGCCTGGCTACCATTGCTCGTACTCTGACCAAACACAGAGTTCGAATGAAATAGTTGAACAGTGAGCGGGACAAGGAACTACGGCACCAATACATCCAGGTATGGTGTCTATCCAATATGTCTTGTTCTATAGTGCTTCTCCTAATGTAAACACAGGTTACAGTACATACAGTATGACATACAATAATGTTTCACAAAAACATTTGTCTTAAGATGGCTATTTATATCTGCTACTTATGTGTGTCAATACGAAATATAAATGTTATACTCCCAAAAATTCCTTTTGCAAATAGAATAGAAGAACAGGGAACACTGCAACAGATGGCATGGCCCTCACAGAGCCCCCCGCTGAACATCAGGTCAGTCTGGGATTACATGAAGAGACAGAAGTAATTCAGACAGCCTAAATAAATAAAAGAACTGTGGCAAATTCTCCAAGAATCCTGGAATATCCTCTCTGCCAACAACCAAGAAAAACTGTGTCCAGGTGTCCCTAGGAGAATTGGTGATGTTTTGAATGCAAAAGTGTTCACACCAAATATTGATTAAGCTCTTTTTCTGTTTATTGGACTTTGTCTGATGTTAATTGATTAATGAAAACTATTTATGTCATAATTTATTTTTAAGAAATCCTCTATTTGAAGGTTTTTCACCAGTGCCTAAATCTTTTGCACAGTACTGTAGTGAAAAACATTTACACACACTGCGTTTGATTTCTTTCAGCGAGTCATGGAGTTGGAGGCAAATCAGACCACACATGAAATCATTTATACAGACAAGGCAGGGTTTAACCTGGCAAAAACACATCAGCGGAGAGGAAACGTCAATGGGAAAAGGGCCACCATTGATGTGCCTGGTCAGAGAGGAGCAAATATCAAAATGTGTGCTGCAATCTCAAGTGCTAGTTTGGTACAGCAGAAATGCCAGATTAGTCCCTACAACACTGAGGGCCTTCGTTTGTTTTTAGATTACCTCCACCAACAATATGTGCCAGAAGCAGAAACGGAACAGGTGAGAGGATACATGAGGACATTTGTGATTGCATGGGACAATGTAGCATTCCACCACTCACATCACAAACTGATTTGAAGCCCATCCAAGAATGGTTTCCCTTTTCCTCCCACTACTCGCCTTTCCTCAACCCCACTGAGGAATTTGTTTCTGCCTGGAGGGTGAATGTGTATGATCATCGGCCACATGACCCTCCTGGATGCAATGGATGCCGGCTGCAGACACATCTCAGCTGAAGACTGCCAGGGGTGAATAAGGCATGCCAAGCATTTCTATCCAAGGTGCATAGCAAGAGATCAAATAAGATGTGATGTGGACGAGAACATGTAACCAAATGCGGAAGATCGTATAGATTAGAACAGGACTGTGCATCTTCGTGTTACTCTATTTGTGTTTTACCAAAGAATCAAAGGCCGTTATGTTGGATTTTTTTGTTGATCACTGGCAGCAATTTCATGTTGCTAATAAAGTTTTTACTGCAGCAATTCTGTCACTTATAATTTTTTTTTACTGTACATTATACAACGTAATGATGACTCATTCACTTTTAGTTAGTATTTTGCCAAGAATGCACACATTCGACACTCAACCAAAAATGTAGAGTGGTTTAGAGTAAAAGGAAACTTAAATATAAAAAACAATGGATTTCATATTGATGGTCTATTCAGGTAGAACTGAAACATGACAAGTAATGCAGTTTTTGTAATTCCATCAACTGTTAGCATTTTGACAGCTGGTGTGCTATGATTGACTATATGTTCCTGTTGGATATAAAATGTGCTAGTGTTTTGACAGAATGATTAGATATTGAGTCGGGTTTGTTTTGTTTTGTTTTGACTTTATTGCCTGTTCAGATTTCCTGGACAGAAATTCATCTTTGACCTTATCCGACAATACTGTACATCCACATACATAACACATAATAAAAACACATGGAACACACATTTGTCCCCATTAAAAACATACATAAAACTAGTGAATAGTAGTTATGTATATATATATGCATATGTACAGTGAATAAAATACATATGCATATATACACACAAATATACACACCTACCCATATAAATATACAGTATCTCAATTAATAATTTGGTTTAAAACAGTTACCGCCAATGGAACAAATTATCTTTTATATATGTTCTTTTTAGCCAGCGGTACGCAGCCTACACCCCGACGGGAGGGCCTCAAAGCAGGAATGGAGGGGATGGATCTGATCTGCAATTGCCTTTTTTTCCATAAAATGTGAATATAGCGCTTGCAATGTGCTCTGTTTCTGGCCGGTGATCGTATTTGCTTCGTTAATTACTCGTCATCAAAACACGTTTGCCATGTTTTGATAGAGTTAGTGTATGTAGACAATTTTGTTTTTGGCATTTTGAAATGTAGAGTTGGCTTTTAATGAACAAAATGTGGTTTTGAGCAGAAAATGTACTATTTGGCTATTTGTGTGATGTAGGTGTGTTGCTGTGTTAAAAGTTCAGAAAGGTTATCATAAGTATAGGTAAACGCTTGTTAGCAACTGTAAAAAAATAAAACTGTAATCAGATGTTCACATTTCTCCCACACGCTGCTTGTGTAGGTTATAAATTTCATAAAATACAAAAAATACTGAGTAGACCCTAAAAATACTGGGGGAAAAAAATAACATTTCTAGAGTTTATCAGAAACAAAGCATGTACGTGCTAAAGAGCTAATGAGTTTCAGTCTAAAACTAGTATCTCATCCCTTCCAGCCATAACAAGAGCCAATTTAGTTTAACTGAGCTTCATACTTACTCAATGAGATCTGCCAAATGGATGTATATGTCTTCATTTTCAGTGCTTTTCTCGGTGGGGAATGCCCTGTAAAGTAGGTACAGAACCCTTTCATTTAGCTCAGAGGAAAAGAAGACTTTTAATATTTCAATTGAAATCCCACTGATTCACTTTCTAACATACTAATTAAAAACTCACCTAATCCCAGCCTGTTGTGCAATAGGGTTATGAGACAGTTTGGATAGGGTGTCAATGACCTGAAAAGACAAAGGAAAATGACATCTTGTTTTAAGATTGGCTGGTTTAAAAGTCAGAGAAAATAATGTGCAATTCAGCCAGAGACTTGCTACTTAAAGTATAGACCTTTTTTTTTACATTTTGCCACTGTGTTTTAAACACTGAAAATGTTAACCTCCTTAGTTTAATTTCACTTAAACCGACTGCTCTCAGTTCAGTAGAATTTATGCTGTCATTAAAGTTTCGAAGCACTGAGTCATGTGACAAAACAACATGCCAGCGATCTCGGCCGAGTTTGTATTTGGGAGACACGGCAACATAACTACATGTGGTAAGAAACTTCATTTCATTTTTATATTAAAACCTATTTGAGTCAAAAGAGTAGAGTCTCTAGTTTCATCCGATATGCTGTTTAATTTTTTTTTTTTATAAATTTATCATGAAATAGCACACTGTTAAACATAAAGACCACAGACATGGACTATAGGCTAATTTTCTTTAAAATATCCTATTTTCACTGTGCATTATCACACTGAGAATCAATGAATGCATCCAAAATCTGGAAATATTTGCTTTCAGAGGCTGTATACGGAGTTAGGATGAAAATAAGGTGCATTTCAAACTGTTCTGAGACTAGTGCAGACAGAAAGCACACTGGAAGTTAAATCATTCCCTAATTAGGGAGCAAGGGAGCATTCTATAGCTTTCCAATACAGCTAAGGGCACTTCTAACATCCAGTCAAAAGTTCAGTTTCAGGCTGCAGATGATGTTTGGACAACTCAACATGTTTGGTATAAGTACATGGGACAATGGTTATCAGTACAAAGATTCAGATCCAAATTTTATTTTAACATGGTTGGCAGTGATTGGATGATGCTGGCCATTACTTCTGAAAAATATGGATAACAAACACCTGGAAACATAATAAACAATTTGATAAAAAAAAATCTGATTGTCTATAGATTGGTATTATTTAAAATTTCACAACTTAGTCCCACTGTCCACATACATTGCATTCAGAAAGTGTTCAGTATCCCTTTATTTATTTCTTTTTCACATGTTGTCATGTTGCATCCTCATGCTAAAATGCTTTTAAAAATGTATTTCACATCAATCTACACTCTATACCCCATCATCACAAAGTAAAAAACAGATTTTTGATAACTTTGCAAATTTATTAAAAGTAAAAAACTGAAATATCACATTGACATAAGTATTCAGACCCTTAAATCAGTCATTAGTTAAAGCATCTTTGGCAGCGGTTACAACCTCAAGTTTTTTTTGGTATGATGCGACAAACTTTGCACACCTGGATTTGGGGATTTTCTGCCATTCTTCTCTGCAGATCCTCTTAAGCTCTGTCAGGTTGGGTGGGGACCATCAGTGGACAGCCATTTTCAGGTCTCTCCAAGGTTTTTTTTATGGATTTCTCAGTTTTTTGCTGCATTCAGCATTCCTTCAACTCTGACTAGTCCCCCAGTCCCTGCCGCTGAAAAACACCCCTACAGCATGAAGCTACCACCACCATGCTTCACCGTTGGGATGGTATTGTGCAGGTGATGAGCACTGATCTGGTTTCCTCCAGACATGATGTTTGGAAATGAGGCCAAACAGTTAAATCTTCATTGCATCAGACCAGCAAATCTTGTTTCTCACAGTCTGAGAGTCCTTTAGGTGTTTTGTTTATGTGTTCTGCACAGAGGAGAGGCTTCCATCTCTTCAGGTAGTTCATTTGACCTGAGTCAGGACCTCAGTTTAACATCTCATCCAAAAGACAGTGCTTTTTTTTTTTTTTTACAGTATAGAGTACCCATCACTATACTGGGGCATTAGGACCCAAACAGACCATAGGATGAGCACCCCCCTGCTGGCCTCCCTAATACCACTTCCAGCAGCAACCTTGGTTTTCCCCAGGAGGTCTCCCATACAGGTACTGGCCAGGCTCAACCCTGCTTAGCTTTATTGGGCAACCAGGCAAGAGCTGCAGGGTAATATGGCTGCCATTATGGGGTATGGAGTGTAGATTGATGTGAAAAACAAAACAAAATGTAAAAAAATTAAGGGGTCTGAATACTTTCTGAATGCACTGCATGTGGACATAAATATATATATATATATTATTTTTTTTGCATGTTTGTTAGGGTCTACTAGTTACAAATCAATAAGGGGAATGGAATATGCACATAGCAGTGATGCTCAGGTCTCAAGAGTTTAAAAGGGCCCTTTCAGAAATAAGCAGTTGTTTATTTTGAAAAAGATCCATGATCTTTTTCATTCTTAAATTAACAGTTTGTCACAGTGTAATGTAGGAATAGTTAATGAAGGACGAGCAGTGTTCGAATTGTGTCAAAGATCTTGGGGGTCCATGTAACCCTTAACAACCCCTAACATTTCACATGAGAAGAGGGCATTTACATCGGAGCACAGCGCTATTTCAGCAAAACTGTTTAATAGCCCACCAGAAAAAATCTGCTTTTTAACTTGAAGGGTCAGAGAGAGGGTGTATATGGTCATAAACACTAAATCTTTCTGTTTTCGGTGGCGAAACATTACAAGTGGACCTCAGAGAGAAAAAAAAAGTGTAATGTGAAGTAAAGTTTATGAGATAATACATTCAAAATGCTAATGGCGCAAAAATGAAATACAGTTTGTAGCTGAAAAGTGATTCCTTTTATAGTCTGAGTGCCTGCATATCAAAGGCAGTGCTATTAGTGAGACATTGCACTCTCTTGAGAGGAAGTGGTCTTGCAATACCAAGCTAGTCTTATTTCACAAGTGTGATGTGGGCTTGCTTTTTTCACATTTACTTTTATGCAGAACATAGATATACAGATAAACACATTGGCTGGTCACTAACATGCATGCATGCAGACACACAAACATACATACAAATACACAGATCTAAATGATAGCACGTACTTCAGGGTTTCAAATCTCGCCTGCTGAAAACCAACCCTGCTTCCTCAGAAAGTTATTTTTGTACCTACTTTCATTTTTACATCTTGCAAATTGCAAGTTAACAGCAAATTATTTTTTATTTTTTTTCACATTCCACTACACTGTGTTTCTATACCATTTGAGATTACTTTTTTTTTTTAGAACATGAGACATGAGAATGAATTAATCACTGAATGTTTTTTTAATAAATATTATATACTTCATTACAAATAATATCAAGTTACATACAAGTGCATTCCAAAAAGTCTAATAATACTGTATATTAGCTGGATGCAGGCTGTAGCTTTTGCAGCTTTAGAGGCAAGCTTCAGCTGAATTTCAATTTCACCATAAAGCAGCACAGAATTGAGTCAGATGTGAGCAATTTCTGTAGACTCTGCAAAGACACATTTGAATTGTGAAACTACACTCACTGAGCACTTTATTAGGAACACTTGTATACCTACTTATTCGTGCAATTATCTAACCAGCCAATCGTGTGGCAGCAGTGCAATGCATAAAATCATGCAGATACGTCTTCAGTTAATGTTCACATCAACCATCAGAAAGGGGAAAAAATGTATCTCAGTGATTTAGACTGTGGCAGATGAGCTGGTTTGAGTATTTCTGTCACTGCTGATCTCCTGGGATTTTCACGCACAACAGTCTCGAGAATTTACTGGAGCCAAAACAATTTTAATTGCTCCTGTCTTGTTACCTGTGCCTCTGTGGATTAATATGCTGATCAAAGGGACATTAAAACACTGCACAGTTTAATCTGAATGAGGTCTTGACTTTCAGCCTGTGTGGGGAGTTTAGAAATCTGGGCCCGTATTAACATATTTTTATCTTACTAGGAGTTCTCCAAAGAGTTTTTGCTCAAAGACTTTTAAAAAAAAGTGCTATGAGCAGGTTTTACTATGCAAATCTTAAAGTTAGAGCAATGTCGGGGCTGATTTTGTTGCTATGGATGACGTCACTGTGACGTTCTCTTTTAATTCACCAAAGTGATTGGTAGACAGGGTACCACTATTTTTTCGGCAAGTTTATTATACACAGACAGCAGGAAGTGTATATTATTATATTACTTTATTTATAAACTGGCTTTTAAATAGACTAGAAGCATAAAATAGCTATGGATAACACAGAACCCACACCAGAGAAAAGACAATGGATGGTTGTTGCTTCTTGCTCAACTTATATTGAAACATATAATTAAAGAAATAATTATATTACGGTAATAGGTTTGTATGTTTTTTTTTTTAAGTAAATATTTATTTGGCTCAAGTAAATTGAACTTATTTTTTTAAGCACTGTTAACTAGTTACAAATAAACTTAACTCATCTGTGATTAAAGTATCAATGTTTAAAAATATATATATATATTATTTAAATTGAGTTACAGCACATCTTTTTATAGTATAAGGGAAATTATGACTAGAATCTCAGTTAGCCATATGGCACATTGGATTCTTCTCAGTACTTCGTAGTGCACATAAATCTGCACTTTTGTAAAGTACAACTGAGTAAAGAAGAATGGCTTAAATTTCACAGGCTCCAAGTTCACCAGAGGTAATACTAATCAACCTAATGGTGACTTTATACAACTATCAACCAGCTACGACAAAACAACACCAATAGTCAAAAGAATTAAAACTATATACATTTTTAAATAACAATTCAAATTTTTCTACATAAGTTCCCTTGTTTTGACCAAAAATACATTATTAATTCAAGCCCAAGGGCTTTTATACACAGCAATTTTGTACTTGATCATTTTGAGTTCCCCTTCTGTTACTCACTCGATGTTGTGTCGATGTAGTGACACTAGGGCCCTGTCCCATTTCTCCCCCCTTAAAACTTCCACTTGGTTTTGAGTGCCCTCGAAAGTAAAGTCCCCTCAACGAGGGAAGTGGAGTTGAAGATCTTTCCCTATGAAATGGGACACCACTATATGCAAATTAGCACGGCAAACCTCACTACGTCACGCGCAACGTCGACGTGTCTACTACTACTATTTTCATTCAGAAAATGCCGGTTCCAGCTGTTGTGTTGCCTGTTGTGTGGGCTGTGTTCGTGTATCTACGTCTGATGAATCAACAGAGAAGGCATTGTAGCTGCCTGGGGGCTAGAACATTATCAGACATTGATATTGTTATCAGTTATTGAATTGTATAATCTGGTCACTCACTCCCATAACAATTTGGAGGCAAATTTTTTTTTTGTAAACTTCTCCTCATTCTCAGTCCAGAACCTGATGAGGCCGAAGGTCTGCTCGACAGTCCCTGAAATAAGAGACCAGTTGCCGCTTAGTAAATTGCAAATTAACAGGAGAGAACTAAACGGATTTTTGGTCAATACAATCTGAGGAGTGTGAATACATGCACATAACTATCCCAGTTATGATCAGGATATAAGTATCCATAATAATATGCTAGAAATCTAATAAAGTAATCAAATGTAAAATAACACAGCATAGTTTATTATAGATAGATTAATGCTTATTAAAGCTAAAGTTATTCATTCTTAAACATCTTATTTTCTCTTTGCCTTTAGTTGTTTTATTCACATTAACGGTGTAATCATTAGCAGGTTTATTAGATGCTGCCACTTTAAGACCGAATGCAGATCTAATAATACACATATTTTCTCCCAAATGTTAACTCCCATTTAAGACATCAACTGTGTTTAAGTGAATCTCTAAACCGGTTATTTTGCCATATATTTGTGTGTATTTGATCGTTTAGAAGCACACAAAACCCAAAGTATAGTTTGCTTGTCTAGTTGCAATCCGTTTCCGGCAGGCCTCCATGGGAACCGGGCAACGTCTCTTGCGCTGGATCATTGTGCTTTTAGTAGCTGTTTTTACCACCAACAACGTCCCGCAATTTAGAAACAGCAGACACTGCACTTTACAACAATCACCGATTGTGCTCAGTGCTGATTCTGACGTCAAGTTTGGGTTTAGAGAGAAATGACAGCGCGCTGTGAAGGGACAGATGATGCGCGGCTAGTTTTTAATAATTTTACCTCACATATCTTCTTTTTATAATCCTTAGAAGCCAAAATCGAAAATAAAATTAGATTAACTACCCAGATCAGATGCATATTTGATTGGCAGACTCTTTTGAAGCACTCGGCAGATTTCATATGAACATCGTCAGATAGCTTCGTGAAATATTTTCTAACATTAGTGTTCAAAACTCAACAGTCCATTGGATGTTCATCAAACTAACATATTCCAACATATTTCGAATTTTTAACATGCTTATTTTGCGAAAATATACTTACAATTCAGTTGCTCCTTTCCAGCGGTGTCCGCCATCTTAGTTGAAAAATTTGGCCGGCTCAGCTGAGTTCAGTAAGGTATCCTGGGTAATTTCATCTTCCACTTCGTTTTAAGCCTGCATCGGACCGCACTATGTTTTGAGGGTTGATTTTAAGGGAGAATATCACTCCCCTTGCTCTTTAGAGTATTGGGACACCCTACCCCTACACGAGAACGCGCAAAAACAAGGGTTAGGGCAGAAATCTAGGGTAAGGGGAGGTATTGGGACGGGGCCTAGGGGTCTCTCTTAAGAGCCTCGGTTACCTCTTATCTTTGAGAAAAGGCCAATGAGAATTGGTGAACAGAATTTGCATGTCCCTCCCCGGACATACAGGTATAAAAGAAGGGAAGCGTGCGTCTGTTCAGACAGATTTTTTCTTTGGAGCCGAGCGGTTGTGTTTCAGCAGCTGAGTAAAACCCACTGCTATTCCACTCACCTCTAAAGATCATACGCTGTTGGAAACAAGGCACATTTCAGTGCCTTTTCTCTTCTTCTGACAGCACTCTAAGAGTATATATATATATTTCTCTATAAGAGTAAACACATTGACATTGAATGTGTTTTTAAAGATTTTTTTTCTGATGGCCATGGGCGTACCACTTGTGTCTGGGCAGAGATCACACGGAGGCAGCGTTTGTGGACAGCTCATGTTCTCACTGAGAGAACATGACCATGGCAACGTTGCGGTCGCAGCTTTCCTTCTTCCTGGGGAAAGCCACTCTAGCCGAGCCGATTTTTGGAATTTAGTGGGTGCGGTTTTGCCGGCTAAATCCCTGCGGACCACCTGTTCCCCAGCATGTTTGTTTGTCCCTGTCCAGTTCCAAGATGAGACCGGCTCGCCTTACGGCCAGTCTGATGTCTCTTTCAGAGCCCCCGATCTGGATGAGAGTTTCGCCACTGCATCGGAGAGCGTCTTGGCGGACTCCAGCACTGAGGACTCGACTGGGCTAGCGCCTTCAGGTGTGTCGTCCCAGTCTGAGGCCGAGCTGTCCGCTATGCTTACCCAGGCCGCCTGGGCTGGACTGGAACCCTCTGTCCTCCCCTCAGCCCTCGCGGCTAGACGACTGCTTCGTGGGTTTGGGGCGCCAGTCAAAGCCCGCCCCCCTGGATCCTTTCTTCCCGGCGGTGCATGATGAACTGACGAAGTCATGGTGGGCACCTTTCACTTTCAAACTCAGTGTATAAAACTAATACAAAGATACAAATGTAATTCACAGTAAGCAGTCCATACAGAAAAGCTTAGTTATAAAAGTTTAAAAAAGCAGGTCTTGTCAGTCCTTTGAAGACACTTCAAAACCAACTTCATCGTTCGTCCGCTCTCACTACCCTTGACGGCGGGGCAGTCCACGGGTACACAGAACTCACCCAGGTGGATGAGGCAGTTTCAGTGCACCTGTGCCCACAAAACGCCGCCACCTGGCGGGATCGACCGTCACTCGCTTCCAAGGCCTGTAGGTTGGCGTCGTCTCTGGCGACCAAGGCCTACAACGATGCTGGACAGGCCGCCTCCACCCTGCATGCCATAGCACTCCTGCAAGTCCACCAGGCCAAGGCATCAAAATATCTGCACCTGGTTAGTCCCGATCCTGATATGCTGCAATAACTGTGCTCGGCAACCGACCTCGCCATGAAGGTCACAGAGCAGAACACCAGGAACACAAACTGTGGCTGAATTTGGTTGAGATGTGGTACTTCGACAAGGCTCGCTTTCTCAACTCCCCCATCACCCAGATCGGCCTATTCGGTAACACCGTTGAGGACTTTGTCCAGCAGTTCTCGGTGATGAAGAAACAGACAGAGATTATTCAACACATTGGCGGTGAAACCCCAGGCAGCTCTGCCCCAGCTCTTAGCCCCAGCGTAGAGCTTCCCACAGGAAGCGGACGCCCTCCGTCTCACGAACCACCTACCGGAGCCAGAAGGCTACCAAGCGCTCCGGGGATGGGCAACACAGGGAGAGAGACATCTGCCACAGAGCTGGAATCCAGACCACTCCATCCCCCGGTGGAGGGCCGGGTGGAGAATATTTTGTTCCTTTTCTTTGCTTGCCACACCCCCAACGGGCTGCGGTACCCACGTTGTCACAAAGGAAGCAGTTTCCTCACTCCCTGGGTCACTTAGCCATTGCCCACAACCGCCGTTCTCACGGCAATCAGACACAAGCACTTGCATTCGGGTCCCCATGAACTCTGCCCTTGTGCCTTCACATGCCCAACTGCCCCACACTCGTGCCTGAGGCCGGCAGGTGCTTCCAAGTCTAGAGGTCGTCGCTACAGAACCTCCTCCTCAGTTGCCAACCTGCCCCAGACCAGGCACACGGAGCAAGGTAAATGCTTCAAGCTTCTCTTCAGCACAACCACCTCGGGACGAAGTAATGCTCCCCGACGTGACATCGTCTACTTCCCCCCGCCACGAGGCCTCACCTCCAGGTACATCACACATGACTTAGTGCCCCTCGCCTGGAGCTTGGACGCATGGCTTATGCTTTACAACCCTTTACGGTGGCTCCCCCGTTTCAGCGGCGTGCGCTTTACCTAGGTGCAGGGCAAAAATGCCTCCAAACTGTGTGCAGAGATCGCAAAACTTCTGCGCAAGGACGCGATATAGCCTGTACCTCCAGCTGAGATGGAGAAGGGATTCTATAGCCATTACTTCATCGCACCCAAGAAAGGCAGTGGGTTGCGGCCAATCTTGGACCTGCAAGTTCTGAACCAGCCTTACACAGACTCAAGATGCTGACGCAGAAACGTTTTCTGACATGCATCCGGCATCAAGATTGGTTTGCAGAGGTAGACATGAAGGACGCATACTTTCACGTCTCAATATTCTTGCCCTGCGCAGATTTCTGCCATTGATCATCCTTCGAGCACACTCTACAAGGAGTGTGACATCCTTGTGGGCACTGGCCAATGGCACCTCTCTAGCAGACATCTGCAGAATGGCGGGCTGGGCAACACCCAATACCTTCGCGAGATTTTACAATCTCCGGGTGGAGCCGGTCTCGTCCTGTGTTTTGACAGGTCCGAACACGTAGAATTTGGTGGCCAGGCCAAGTGTATCACTTGCTCAGAGGCCAGGTGTATCACTTGCAAACAGCGCCTTTACCCTCCCAGAGGTGAAAACGTGTGCTCTTCTCCCCCAGTCAAGACCACAAGTCACACCCTCTGGCTCCAAATTCAGCAGAGGAAGTTCGCAGCCAGTGGCTTGCCACCCCTACCCCGTCGAGGCAGGACCTACCACCGCGCCACTTCCATATGTGTCTGGTAAGCCCATGTGACGTATTTGCCACTTATTAACCTCCCCTGCTGGACAAGATGTGGTCTCTGCAGGGTCTTTTCCCCCTGAAAGAATAGGATTGGAAAAGAACACCTTCCCCGATGCGTGTTATAGCGTTAGATGGCCCAGCTGCATCTAACACTCTATGGAGAGAAAACATAGAGAGAGAAAAGGCTACAGCTGGCTCAGTTGAGAGCAGAGTTCACATAATTGTAATCATCCACAGCAAATTAATATTTTTCAATGTATTGTCCTATATTTCTATGCAGCCTATTTATACAAACTTAATAGATTGATTTATCCCATATTGGCTACATAAACTTCATGATTCTTCACCTCAAAGAGTAGGCTAGGCTGTTAATATATCGCTCAAAACCTTTATCTCTGATATAACTGGATTGTTTGGTTTCGTAGAAGAGATAATTGCATCCCAAACCAAGTAATGAAAACTCCCTTGCGATTTTAAAAGGTCAATGTCATTATAACTTTCTAATACATTAACTTGATTGCAATGTGGATTGATGGCAGCAGCCATGCTTCAGACCGCAAGCAGGGAGCTGATTTGGCCAGTGAAGTGAAGGAAATTCGGCAAGAATTGTTGCACGTGTCAGCAATGCTGATGAAGGTCGTTGCTGACTTGGAGGATCTTGCTGTAATATGACGATCGATTACTGCCATAGAGATGAAATTCACTGAGGTTGTTACAAGATTGGGGGATGTTGAGAAACGGATTGATTATCTGGAGTCATCAGAGAGGAAATTAGCTACTAATCCGCTAGCGAATAGGGTGGATTTGTGGATCTGGGAGAAGCTGGAGGATTTGGAAAACCATAACTAGTGGAATAACGTCTGAATTCTTGAAATTCCGGAGGACGAAGAAGGTTGGGATGTGGTGAAATTCCTGGACGGACTCTTCCCCAGTCTGCTTAACATAACAGGCCATAAGCTGGAAATCAAGCGAGCTCACAGGGTTCCAGCTTGGCAATCTGCTGAATGAGACTAGCCGATCAATTCTGGCTAAATTTCTGAGATCATCCTATAAAGGTGTCGTGTTAAGTGAGGCAAGGAGTAAAGGAAGGCTGTCGTGTGTGGGGTTAATGCACATGTTTTTCTTTTTTCTGTTTGTTTGGTTTGGGAGGAAGTTTGGGATTTGATTGTAGCACTAATGTTGGAATGTAATCTTTATCATTTTATATTTGACACACAATCTCTTTTTTCTAATATGTCAAAATGTCAAATGTTAATATGAGTGGATGGTCTCTCTCCATGTGGCACCCCATAAAAAGAAGGAAGGTTATTTATCTTCTTAAACGTAAGAAATATGATATAGTGTTTCTTCACGCATCTTTCCCCACAGGAAGCTGAAACGTGGGAATATATAGGGTGGACATGTTTTCTTTAGTGCTGGCTCAATAAAGAGCAAGGGAGTCATTACACTAATTACACAAGTAAGCATCTACAATTCAAATGTCTCAAACAGGTTAAAGATAAATTAGGAATAGTCATTAATGTTTTAGCAGAAATTCAGGGGCAAAGGATGATTTTGGCTAATATTTACGCACCTAACGCTGATGATCAGGGCTATAGATCTTGTAAGAATGTTGCAAGCCACTGACACCCCTCATGATATAATATTGGGAGGAGATTTTAATCTATTGATGGACTCAGTCCTTGATCATACTGAAACATAGGTATGTAAGCCCCCTACCGCAACAATGACGCTTCACAGGATGTGTAAAAATCTTGGTCTTACAGATATTTAGAGACTTCTGAACCCATCTGGAAGGACTATAAAAAAAATTCAGCAGTCCATAATATTTATTCTAGAATAGATTTATATATATATCTAAGACCCTTATCTCATCTGCTGTTGATTGCTAAATTGGAAACCCCTCTCAGATCATGCCCTGGTGAGTTTAGAGATGTTGCCAAATACAGAGAAAAAGAAATCATATAGTTGGAGCTTTAATGCATCCCTTTTCTAAAATCCTGAATTCCATCAAAAGTTAAAGTCTGAAATCAATGTTTATATGGAGACAAACTGGTCCTCAGTATCCTCTGTGGGCTTGGCTTGGGAGGCACTTAAGGCGGTTCTTAGGGGCTGGATCATACAGTATGCCTCATTCATCAAAAAATCCAAAGCACAAGAACTCGTGGAGTTGGAAGGGAATATTAAAAGTGCCGAGGCAGAGGTGAAGCGCCAAATGTCGTCTGATGGCCTCAGAGAATTGACCCGATTGAAATACAGATATAATGCTATTTTGTCATGGAAGAAGGAGTTTTGGTTATTCAGGGTAAGACAGTCATACTTTGAGATGGAGGACACAGCAAGGAAGCTTTTGGCTAGATAATATCATGTGGTCAGTGGCGAATGATCAGACTCCGTTGCTGCCATCTCACTAGAAGATGAAAAGGCGTTTGATGTGGTAGAATGGGATCATCTTTTTAAGATTTTGGAAATATACGGGAATACTTTTATTGGATGGATTAAGTTACTTTATAGAGACCCTGTAGTGACGGTACAAACAAATTGATTAATTTCAGATTATTTTACTCTAGATAGACTCTATCTAGATTATTGTCATTATTGTTCTGTCTTGCCCTGGAACCATTAGCAGCCATGATAAGAAAGGAAGATGATTTTCCAGGGGTGGTTGCGAGAGGTATGGCGCATAAGCTTTTGCTTTACACTGATGATATTTTTTTTGTTCGTCTACGCCCCCATTAGATCTATGCCTTGCCTCCACAGAAATATGAAAAGAAAAATTGGCCTAAATCCGAAGCTTTGTCTCTGACAACATACTACCCAGTTACGGCTTTACAGCATGGCACCTTTCGGTGGCCCAAACAGGGCATTAAGTATTTGTGCATTTTATTCCTAGCAAATTTGTCTGATTTAGTTAGAGTTAATTTTGACCCCTTAATAAAAAGTTTTTTGAACAAAGTGGGCTTAATTATATTTATCTATGATTGGGAAGGTTAATGTTATTAAAATGAATTGTATTCCAAAATTTAACTACCTGCCACAATCTCTCTCTTTCGATGTCTCCCTCTCTTATTTCAAGCAATTTGAAAGCATAACGAAGTCCTTCAGTTTGAATGGTAAGCCTCCTAGATTACATTTTAATAAGTTACATAGGCCGATTGACAAGGTGGGTTAGGCCTACCCAAGATTTAGTTTTATTATTATGCTTATGTCTCAGACATTTGGCTCATTGGTCGCCTGAGAGAGCCCCTCCCTGGTTTTGTATTGAACAGGAAGTTCTTGCCCCTATTTTGCCATTGAAAAGCCTTTCTATCAAAATAATCGGAGAAGTTAAGTTATACCCCGTTATCTCGCATTTGCACACAGTATGGACAAAAGTGTCCAGAGTGTTTAATTCTGACATTTATTTAAATGTTGCCTTGAGCATATGGCTGAACACCAAATTATGTATTGATAAGTCCCCTTTCTGCTGGTCAGAGTGGATTGTGAGGGGGTTACTACACTCGGTGACCTATTTGAGAGTGTTGAAATCCTTTGAAAATTTGTTTCAACATTTAGGGATTCCCAGATCTCAGTTCTTTAGGCGTTTACAGCTGCGGCACCTGCTCTGTACTATTTTTGGAAGTAGCATTCCCCCCTAAAACTGAAGATACTCTGGGAGTGGTGATTACTGCATTTGGAAAAGGTCATGAGGCATCATTGCATTACTCCCTGCTAATTCAGATTCTAGGGGATGGAGCTTCAACATCTCTCAAGAGATTATGGGAGAAAGATTTAAACTTGGTATTGGAGGAGGGAGTGTGGGCTAGGATTAAAAAAAATGTCATCAGTATCTAGAGATGCAAGGGTGCTCCTTATGAAATTCAAGATTTTACACAGATTCTATTGGACCCTCTCTAGACTGTATAGAATTGGACTTCAAGACACACCCACCTGCTGGCAATGCCAATCAGGGGTTTCGTTGTGGTGGAGTTGGTAATTGGGGAGGGAGAGGGGTAATAGTGGTGGTTAAATGTTGATTCAATGTATATCTGTTGTGTTTTTCTGAGTTATATATCTACGAATCAATAAAAAATTATAATTGGAAATATACAGCATATGCTGTAGGAAATGTTTAATTTTTCTAGTTTAGATACTGAATTCTTGAAGCTAATGCGCTAAACACTATACATGACATAATATGTGAAATAACAAAGTGTGGAGCAGAGGGGGGCAGAGCCGGGTCGGAATATCGCACGCACGGTCCCCAATCGGCTCGCAATGATGAGGCGCGCAAGGGATAAAGGCGGCCGGTGACGATGGTTCGAGAGAGAGAGAATTACGGGCATGTCCGTCATGTGTGTGTGTTTATGTTTGTGCTTTTGGTTTGAGTTTAATTAAATTTCATTTATATTGACAAGCCGGTTCTCGCATCCTCCTTGCCCATCTTAACCCCCTTACACACTCTGTTATTGTCATTTATGATGACACTGATACTACTGCAAAGATGAGCTTATAAAAGAGTGTTAATATTCAGAATACAAACAAAAGAATGATGATAGATCATCAGAGCATATATTAATTTGGGCAGATGTGTGAATGGCTTTTGATGCAGATTGCATGTGAGTGAATTGGTACTTCAATCTATTTGAGTAGATTTGATTTCTTTTGTGGATAACTTTTTTTTGGTCTTGCACGCATAATCTGAATTTATGTCCCACCCGTTTGTTCCTCGATTTCGTATGAAGTATATCTCGGCCTTTAGGGGTTTAGGAGTCCTCAGGATGACTTTGTTGTCATGGGTTTAGGAGCTACTTTTAGTGTTAAACTGTTCCATTAATTTCTCTTAGATAAAAAACGTACTAGAATAGTCCTAGCATTAGGAGTTACACTCCCTTACATGTTAAGAGATGTGCCAAAAATTCTGTGTTAGAAGCTACTTTTAGCCATAAGATTTATTTGGGAATACGGGCCCAAGGAGGGACCCTCATTTAAAATGTCAGCTAAATAATGTTGTAATGTACAAAATACTCCATCCATTGCACTTTGATTAAAACCCAACAACTATTTAAAACACAGTCCTATCAAAAACATCGGAACATCTGTTCTTAATATAATTAGTCTGTTCTCAACTTAACAATTGTTTTTAGGAATGCTCTGATTAATCGGCCACTGATCGTATCGGCCGATGTTCACGTCCGACTCAATTGGGGATCGGTAATTTGGCCGATTGCATAAACCCACGTTTTTCAAACTGAGAGGTGCGCCAGAGCATGTCTGGGGAAGTGCAGAGATTGATGATAATTTCACAGAGTAAAATAAAATGATACATAATTACACAATAAAAAGTATCGTGAAGGTAAATTAGGCTACTTTATAAATGGACGCGGATCTCTCCACTCGCACATGGAAGTCCTAGGTCTTGCTCAAAACTGGACGCGTGCTCTCAAATAAACTACGCTGCTCTATGAATACTCCCTGCTCTTGCTTTGGTATGGTGCTCAAAACGTGTCCTATGCATTTGCAAATATATTATAAAGCCACACAGCTCTGCCTCTGTTCATTCATGTTCTGCTTCTGTAGACGTGTTATATCAAGGGAGAAACCATACCGCCGTTTAAGTAATCAACTCGCCATTTGGCAAGTAACATTTTTTGTATTTTTTATTTTTTAAGAAAATGCAGCAAAGTAATACATGGTTAAATTCGTATTGTAAGAATGATATTCTGATATAATTGATGTGAGCAAATCGTGGAATCGTGCCTTGTCGGTCTCTCGCATCTCGACCAGGTTGAGCCATAGGTGGCGCTCCTGGACCAACAAAGTGGACATCGTCTGCCCGAGAGACGGTGCCATGACCTTTGTCCCCCGGAGGGCGCGGTCGGTCTTAGAGCGCAGCTGCTGCATCAATCCCGGGGCAGAACTACCCTCATGCAGTTCTTTCAGTGCCTTGGCTTGGTGTACTTGCAGAAGAGCTATGGCGTGCAGGGTTGGGGTGGCTTGTCCAGTGGCAGCATAGGTCTTGGCCATCAGGGACGACGTGAACCTACAGCCTCTGGACAGGAGCTTTGGGCACCCGCGCCAACTCTCTGAAGGCATAGGTGCACCGCGAGCGCCTTATCCACTGGGGGTATCGCCGAGCCCATGGCCACCCCACCATCGAGGGTAGTGAGAGCAGGGGAGCTGAAAGATCGGGCAGTGAAAGGTGCCTCCCACGACCATGTCAGCTCCTCATGCACATCTGGGAAGAAAGGAACTGGGGCAGAGCGTGGCTGTGAGCGGCACCGCGAGCTCAGAAACCAATCATCGAGCCATGAGGGTTCAGGGGAGAGCGGAACGTTCCAATGCACGGCTGCCCGGAAAATCATGTCTGTTATCTCCGCGTCTGCCTGTGACTGGACGACCACGCCCGAAGGGGGAAGCTTCAGCAACACTCATTGTATCACAGTGTGGGGAATACTTGTATAGTGTTTTAACACAACAGACAACCTTGATTCAGCAGTTAAGAACAATGCAGTGGGAGAGGTATTGCGAATATGAAGAGTTTGTGTACTGTACTGTTAATGTGGCGTTTCACACCTGATAAAGCAAAGAGAAAACAGTGCAAGCTATCAAACGGTCCTTATTCACTTTTACATGGTGTTTGAACATAAATGTGTGTTGGCAGTGTGTGTACACAACCACCCTATAATGATAAAAATCCACCCAGTCCTTTTTTTTTAAAACCCCCAAAACAAGCCGTTTGCAGATTTTGTACAAAGTGATGTCACTTCGTACAGGCCCTGCCCATGACTGTTGACGGACACTGCCGACGGACATGTTTGTTTGTGTGTGTTGTTTCGTTATAGTGCATAGCGAACGTTGTAACAGTATTAGTGTGTATATTTTGCTCATCCATTGTTGCAAAACTGCTGAAACTCGACACTATTCTGGATACAGGGTGGGGAGCACCAGCTCATTTGCATTTAAAGACACACACACAAAAACAGCTCATTTTTATTCCCACCCAAAAATTGGCATTTTCAACATGGTATAATAAATTATCTGTAGTGTATTTTGTGCTAAAACTTCACAGGCACATTCTGGGGATATCACAGATTTAAATTACATCTTGTGAAAAGAGACATAATAGGTACCCTTTAAATATTTCCCGATTAAATGGCATTAATAATAGTAGCACTCGTAGAGTCCAGAAACATGCGCTCTTTCTCCGCTTTCCTGTTCCCCTCATTAAAGTTCAAGCAACAACAAGTGAAAACTGAATTAGCATATTAATACAATCATCCAATTAAAAGAAATTGCAGAGAAGTAATTAATACATAAAATAATTATTTAGACAATATTAAGATAATATAATGTATTAAATATAATGCAAAAATATAATTAAAATAAAATGAGGAATAATAATAATTATATGAAATAATGTCAATGAATCGATAACCAAAAATGTAACATTAAGTTTAATTGCACAGTCAGTTTTTATAGGGCTATCTTTCTTAAAATAGAGAATATTTTGTGATTTTTAAAAGTCAAATAAAAAAAAAAAAGCTTTTTAAAAAAGCCTTTTAAACTTTTTTGTCAGCAAAATCTAAGCAAAGTGAAATTACTGGGAAGATGAAAAATTAAATAAATATTGACAGTGTGCAGAAATCTTACATTTAGCCAGTTATGACTGAGCAGTTATGGTGAATTGAGCAGGGATCAGGATCAGTATCGGCCGTTCAGGTGACAAGAAGATCAGTGATAAAAAAAAACATTTTTATCCATAATTCTTTTGTTTGACAGTAAAGAATTAAAATTAGCTTAAAGGTTAGTAAATAACTAATTAATTGGAAATTTAAAGAAAAAACTCGCACCACCTATTGATTTTATGTGGTTGTGTTATCTGTTAGTATGCTTCCCTAGTAAACTATTAATCAGAGAATGCCTGGAAAGTGTATAGTAAAACCATATATCTGCTTACCAGCAGTAGTGATTGAAACAACTACATGATAATATGGCATGTGCTGTGAAGTTTTTTAAGGAAACTGCACAGGAATGTGACAGGTAAGAAAAGGTGAATATACAACCTCCAAACTGCTATGTGTATTCACGATGAGGACACAGGCAATGAGTGAAGTTCACCTACACTAACACCCTTAAGGTTTCATGAGAATCAATTTTAAGAAACAATTTTTTCACTCAACACTTTGCTTTGTTTAAGCAATCGACAAATGACAATGCATAAACTGAATGTGATGCATTTGCATTCAATTTAATTAAAAAAATAATAAAAAGTTAATACCAAACAAGATCTGGATGATAGATTGGACGATTTTTCTGCACTTTTTTTTTTTTATTACTGTTTTTGGATTTTTTCCATTTCAATCTTCCACTCAGCTTGATTTGCAGTGCCAAATCTGAGCTGTGTGTCATGTTGTTATTACTTCATAAGTTTATTTAGAGCAGATTTAATAGATGTAAACTGAATATTTACTAAGCTAACTCAAATGTACATGTTAGTAGATTTCTGCCAGGCAAAGATTATTGAAAGGGATTAACTTAAACCTTGAGAACGCACTGAGACCTATACAAGGGGCAAACACAGAGACTGTTTGCTGACTGCACAGTCTAAAATTGTGCAAGTGAAGTAATGTTCACTGCTTCAAGACCCATTAACTACATGTATGTCAGTGTATATCCACTCACTGAGCACTTTATTAGGAACACCTGTACAACTACTTATTCATGCAGTTATCTAATCAGCCAATCATGTGACAGCAGTGCATTGCATAAAATCAGGCAGATACAGGTCAGGAGATTCAGTTAATGTTCACATCAACCATCAGAAAGGGGGAAAATTTTGATCACAGTGAGTTTGACTGTGGTATGATTGTTGATGCCAGATGAGCTAGTTTAAGTATTTCTGTAACTGCTGATCTCCTGGGATTTTCACGCACAACAGTCTCTAGATTTTACTCAGAATGGTGCCAAAAGCAAAAAACATACAGAGAGCACCAGTTCTGTGGACAGAAACACTTTGTTGATGAGAGAGGTCAACAGATAATGGCCAGACTGGTTCGAGCTAACAGAAAGTCTACGGTATCTCAGATAACCGCTCTGTACAATTGTAGTGAGCAGAATAGCATCTCAGAATGCACAACATGAACCTTGAGGTGGATGAGCTACAACAGCAATAGACCATGTCGGGAAATTTATTAGGACCATAGTTTTCCTAATAAAGTGCTAGTGAATATATATTCACTATTAAATCTGCAATTCAATGTATACCATACATGATGACAAAAAAAAAAAAAAAAATAGGCTATTGAAATATACAGTGGGGGTTAAACATCACATGGAAAATCTGGGATGCAAACTGTAATTAAAACCTGGAAATTATCTGAATGTTTTTGAATTTTGAGCATTTTTAAAATTGTGACATTGATCATGTTAATATGTAACAAAATTTCAGACTTCCTTGCTCCCATTAAAGCACGTTCTTATTTTTGGAACATTCTTAAATAATGCTGGTACAACATGAATCATCAGGTTTTGGACAAACTAGTACATTCCATACTCGAGTGCATCCTGTCATTAAAGAAAAAGATGGACATACCAAATTCAAAGAAATTCATGTTAACTTTTCAATTTAACACTCAAGTAGTTATGCGTTATTTTCATTAGAAAAATGCATAGGCATTTTAACAAGTAGATTTTTTAACCCCACTGTATATTATAGGAATGAACCTGCTCAGATCCATTAACACACATAGCCCTTGCCACACATGCCCTCAGCCATAAGCCTAAAAATCTATGCAGTGGGGGTGTTTGTTCAGCTTTTCGCTTACATTAGTTCTTTTAAGAGTGCCCTCCTGGCTTTATTCTAGCCCTACAGGGCTGTGCTGTGCTGATGATTCTGGGTGACTGAAGATATGTTCTGTGACTCAAACAATGGCTCAACTCCTCTGTGAGAATAGTGCTCTCCCTCCGAGCACAGGGGACACTTCAATTTATCTATGTTTAACCCTATATGAGGTCCGACATTTAGCAACTGCATTTGCTAGGAAGAAGTTACAGGAGTCAGTTACTGCTGTGGCTCAGGGAATTATTGTATTACACTGACAGACAAAGACAGTCCAAACATTTAGGACGAGGTTGTACATGGGAAGATTTAAAAAATAAATGAGCTATTGATTACAAATCACCTTCAGTGGGCAAACCACAACAACACCAGCCAGTCATTTACAAGTTTCTGAGAGTATAAGAAGTGGCCGATTATGTTCACTGCATGGCCTTTCAAAATTCTAGATTAGATTGTCAATTTCCTGTCTTTATTACTCCAGTCAACCGTATGAACCTCCCCCCTCTATCAATACATGGTGTCTGACCCATATTCAGCAACTACAGTTTTTTTGGTTGTTTATCATGCCATCATGATTTTACTGCAAATTCTCATGGTGCAAATCATCATTTAATTAAAAACATAAACAAAACAAACAAACAAATTACTTCAATAAAATGTATTTTAAAAACAATTATTCCACTTTTATTATTTTGTCATTACCTTTCCAAAATCACGGACATCGAAGAGATCAAAGGCATCAAACAAATCACTCTTCTTCATACCAAATGCATCACAGCAAGCGGACAGGAATGTTCGGATATTCTTCAGGCAGAGGAACTGAAAAAGCAAAAAACATGATTTTGTCAAGATAGTTGAATAATAGATCAACCCATAAGATTATTTGCTTTCCTAAAATTATTTTTTTGCTTGCTATTTTTCTTTATTTAATTTTCTTTTTTTATTCTTGTGAGACAAAATATCTGAATGTTTATTTACTGTATGTCTGTCACCTGCAGAAAAAGCTGACCATCACAACCAATTGTATGCACATATATCTGTGTGTGTTCCAATTAATGCACATCAGCGGACAGAAGATCAATACAATCATATCTGATAAAGTAACATGAACAACAGCGATTTATATGTAAGGAGATTGATTTGACATTGCAGGAGCTTTCTGAACAGTGTAACATACATAGTAAACTTATGCATTGTAAAGATTTTATATGTAATATACAATATTTGTAGCAAGGAGAAAACAAAAAGAGCATAACATGAGAAACTTCTGTGAAAAATAAAGCCTTGTGAGAGACAAATGAGTGGAATCATTAAGGCTAACAACAAAAAAACAACAACAAAATAACCCTTCTGTAGACAGGGAACTAAGATTTCTAATTTCAAACTATCTCTTTTGCCTGCCTACTAGGTGCAGATGACAATATTACTGTTTATGCATTTTCTTATCCTATCAATGAACATAGCAGACCAACTCTAAGGCAGTAAAAAATATATATTCTTAAACAGTTACCTTGTGAAAATACAATCCATAAATTTACATTAATAAATTATGTTTCTCAAGATACAGAACATGGTTGACTTACATTTAAATGTACATCACTAATTTATATTCAGTTTACAGAGCACAAAATCTGATAAGTAATAAAGGCACTTATTTACAATTAGCCAAATATAGGCCTATACCCTCTTTATGAGTCAGACAACTGACAATCTGTCAGGAATTTTGAGCAATTCAGCAATGGAATGCATTGAAAATCGCTCTTTTCCGTTGTTTAATGGGGACTGACCGTGTCTGGTCAATCTAGAAGGGCGGAGGTTGGATAAGTGACTTTAAAAAAATTGTGATTTTATCAGGTCACTGGAGTGAAACAGGAGCATATGGGAAAAGCCGTTCAGGCCTGGGCAGACTGCCTGAGACTTCTCAGCGCTAAACACTTACTTAGCACCAAATCAGACAGAGCATTCATCTGGACAACTTTTTGGGTTCCTACCAAGAGATGATGTACATTTCAAAATTGATGTTTCATTAGCTCAGTGTTTACTGAGATGTGGATTGACTGAGTGATGCTGTATACAAAGAATGCTGTGTATTTCTACCACTGGGCCCTTTGTAAAGAGAAGTCTATGCTGGCACTGTCAATGGGGCCACTTGGAGTAGTACTAGGGCACTGGCTAGTACTAAAAACACCCCAAACGAATAGTAGCATTTCAGAAACTTGTACATTGTGATGTATATAGGCCTACTCATATAATTACAATGTGGATTAAAATAAAATGCACTGAAAAAGATATTAATATTCTGCTTATATACTAGAAATCTACCGTATGGACAAATCAATACTTTCTTATGGGAGTCTAAAATGTCAATACGTCTTTATTCACCTAAATGCAATAGGCAACATTCCAGGTTGTAGCCCATTACGTTTTTAGAGTCTTAAACATGTCTATTGTAGACCCGCTTACCTGGGACATCTGTGGTCTGAGATTGATCTCTTTCAGGTTAATGGTGTCGGGTCGCAGATTATTCAGCAGCTGGCACAGAAGGACCCCATCCCGAAGTGTTTGTGCTAAATCAAAAACCTGCGCCGATTCAGCCGTGACCCGAGGATTCCGGGGCAAAACTTTACAACTGATCAGCCACAAACTGCACTGCCTCCAGTACTCCATAGTGTGCGCGTATAATTCAAATCATCAAATTGTGAAATTGTTCTGACACAAAAAAATGAAGGTACGAAGTAGGAGCATCCAAAACACAGCGCAGATATTTAATTGTAGGCTACTTGGGCATCCTTCTTTTTTCTTTTTTCATCTTCTTCTTTAAATTTTTTAGTTTTTCTATCCTGCGTTCTTAGTTGCCGAAACTGAGACTTGTGCGCACTAATTTGGGTTTATCCGGCGGTCTACTGGGACTATAAATCCCGTCAACGCAGTTGCGAATGCTAGAACGAGAAAGGTTAATCTAATGTATATTAATCAAGTCATTCGGCGGTGCTTTGTAATTGACCAATGGGGAAGACTTGTCTTATGAATATTAATTAGTTATTGATGACGGTGTGTTGCGATCTTCCAATGTCGAACGCTCGTCTCATGTATATTAAGAGTCAAGCCTTCGCCATAGTAAATTGAGTAAATTCGCCCCAATCGGGTTATCAATTCAGTTTCTTTTTCCGTAAGGTTTTCACTATCTGATATCGTCGCAACTGCAATAAGACTATATACTTTAGATTGTCCCACATCTATAGACTTTAAAGGCAGTAGCCTATTGTAACAACTGTAAACATTTATTTGTCGATCATTCTCGTCTAATGTAGTCTAAATATTCTGTCTAGAATAACAGAAATTAATAAAATACACAAAACTACACATAAGAATACATATTATTATTATTAAGTGTAGTTTAACCCTTCTATTGTCTTAGCGTCATTTTTGACCTTGCACATAAAGAATAGATTGTAAATACTGCATTTTTGTACCGAAACCAAAATGTGTGACTTTCTCAAGACCATCAAAACAAAAAAATAAGAAAGAATATATATATATATATATATATATATATATATATATATATATATATATATATATATATATATATATATATATATATTTTTTATTTTTTACATAATTGTTTATGAAATAACTATTTAAAAGCAGTTTTTTAAATAGTTTTTGAGAAAAATTTGACCCATATGAGGAAAAACCAGATGTGGCCTTTCATCTTCTGACTTTCATCTTTGTGAGGTTTTTTTTAACTTTTCATTTTTTATTTATTTTTTTATTCTTTAAAATGTTATCATGTTAATTTGTTCATATTCATAATGTTGCTATTTCCCCCCAATCAGTTTGGGACCACAACAAAACTGATTTTCTCAATGGGGTTCTATAGTGTCGTTGTACAGTAATCAAGGATTTGTGCAGTTTCTTAAGACAATAGGAGGTTAATGAGAGTAAAGCAGTGCTTTCTAGTTTTTAAAAGTGGAAGTAGCCCTTTAGTGCACAAACTGGGCAAAGAGGACATTCCAGAAGGATTAAACATAGCTTTGAGAGCTGCTCATTCACTAAAGATGGAGAGGTGGATTTAGGAGCAATCTAATGCAGTGCTCTCTTATCCTCAGCAGTGGTGCATATTTATTTTCTTATGTTAGCAATTATCTAATACTAATAAGTGAAATGCACTGCCAATGAACTAAATTACTTACTGATTCTTGAGATAAGGGGTAAAACATGTTTTTAAATAATTTGTTTAAAATTATAAATACATTCATTTGAATTGTCTATATTTGTAGACAAATGTCTCAGCTAACGAACCATAAGCGAACAGGGTTTTATAAAACTTGACATTTATTCACTTCATTACATCTTACTGTCATTTGTGTCAACTCCGTCAGACACACTAAAAAGCACATGCAAGTTTAATTTGATCCATCCAACAAGAATGCAAAGTCTTTAATGATCTAATAATGGTGTTCAGAAAAGAAGTAAAGTGATCAAATACATTCTATGAATACAATTTCTTTCATCCATTTTTTTTTTTTTACCATTCTGAAAATTCTGATGGAATTGACAAAATTGAATATTTTTCCATCTTAAACATGTTGTATACTGGAGCCATTTTGTTTTTGTTTTTCCTTAGCTGAAGCTGGCTCTATAACCTAAACTAAAATGCCAAAATTATCCCACAATTCTTGAATGATGGTGTTGACATGTTGAAGCTGTGACTGGAGAGATTTAAACATTGTTTGTTTGAAATATATAAAAAATATAAAAATGACCAGACCGTCTGTCCTACTGTTGCATCTGCCCTGAGCAGGAAGTGGTAAAGGGATACTCAGAGTTATAGCTGACTATGACATTGTCTGATTTATTCAGGATTAAAAAAAAAAAATTGTTGACACAAACTGAGAACGCAATTTAGATTTTTTTGGGGGGAAAATAGAATTTAAAATATACTTTATGCATTTTTTGATATCTTACAGATACATACAATTAATTTGATATTTATATTTATGAATTTGCTGAATTTTTAAACACATTGTTTGGCAGTTTAACATAGATGAGGACAGTTAAATTGAAGTGCTTCCAAATTTTAAAAAAATACAATTAATTTATTAAAAAATATAATTACTAATGTCCTGAGTATACATATTTTCTTTAGGACTTTGGTTTGTAGGACATGTTCTCTTACGAGAGGTTCTCTCGTATTGCGTAAGCTAGCTTACGCTACGGGAAAGATTCATCTTTTCTGAGATATTGAAGCCAAAAAATTATCCTTAATTTTTGTATCCATTGTCAACGCAGTGCGGCAGCTGCAGACCTTGAGCGGGCTAGCTAGCGAGCTCATAGGTTGCTCTGTGGCAACTGCTGCAGCCTATAGACGAGCTTGGGCGAACTCGCATCCAATGAGAGGCGTCCGCGCGCTCACTGCATCAAAGCCCGCCAAAATGGGCGTGACTAGAGTGCATATAAGCGTAGTTCATAGACTGGAACCCTGATATTCATCTCTTCAGCGAAGCTCTTCGCATCGCTGACCTGGAAGCCGCGTCGCCGTTCGAGGGGCATCAAGCAAGCGTGGACAGCGCTAGAAGAAGCCGGCCGTCTCAGCCACCTTCAGCCATCCTGCGAGCTACGCCATCCGACGACGTATCCTTTTATTCAGCAAGCTAGTTCTCACGAACTATTCACAAAAGAGTACGAGCGTCTTTTTCAAGATGCCTCGCTCCACTTGGGCCTCATGTCGCGCCCTTCTCAGCACAGGAGACCGCCACATCATCTGCGCTCTCTGCCTGGGACTGGGGCACGCAGAGCTCGCCCTCACTGAGGGCGGATGCGATTTCTGCGAGGAGCTACCGATGTCGACCCTGCGGGCTCGACTCGAAGCGCTCAAAGCAGAAACCGCCGCGCCGCCTTACCTTCAGCCGCGCAGGAAGAAGCGCCGCTCACAAAGGCTGCCGGAATCTGTGGTTGAAGCGACTGCCTCGCCAGAGCCTCTCCCCGAGCATCGCTTTCACCCTCCCCGCCCCCCCGGGACGCGCAGTTGCCGCCGAGCGGCCACACTGCTGCCATCTCGGATGACGAGGCGGACGATAAGGGCCGCTGTTCCATCATGGCTTCGGACAGCGAGGAGTGGTCAGGCTCCCAAGCCTCCTCCTCGGCCCAGGAATCCAGCAGGACCCGCGCCGGAGTCGAAGGGGAGTTAACACGCCTCCTCACACAGGCCGTCGACCGCCTCGGGCTCGAGTGGTCACCGCCCCCTGAGCAGGCACCCAACAGACTCGACGGCTGCTTTCTTCAAAGCCATCGCCGCTCTACACCCGCTGCCCGGGCCGCTCCTTCCTGCCGGAATTACATACGGAGCTTGCAAAGTCGTGGAACGCTCCTTTTCAGCCAGGACCCGTTCCCACGTCTCCACCTCTCGCGTCGGTGGACGGCGCCACTGAGAGCGGCTACTCCTCCATCCCCCGGTCGAGGACTCGGTAGCAGCAGACCTTTGTCCGCCCTCCGCGAGATGGCGTTCCAAGCCTGTGCTCCCGTCTAAGGCCTGCAGAGCGACTTCCGCCTATGTTGGCGCGCCTATTCGCCGCCGGCCAAGCCGCATCTGCTCTGCACTCAAAGGCCGCTTTACAGATCCTTCAAGCAGACCTTCTTCGGAGTGGGATGAGAAAGGCAGGCACCCAGAGGCTGTTACTGATCTACGAGCGCGACAGACCTCGCCCTTCGGCTACCAAAGCTGCAGCCCAAACTCTAGGGAAGTGCATGGCCTCGCTGACTGTGACCGAGAGACACTTATGGCTAACACTAGCCGACATGGGAGAAGCAGAGCGCTCCACGTTCCTCAGCGCACCGCTCTCTCCGACCGGTCTCTTCGGCTCCGCGGTGAGTGGCATTGTTGACCGCTTCTCAGAAGTCCAGAAAGCCACCCAAGCCATGAACCTCTTCCTGCCGCGTCGCTTAGCTCCTCTGCAGGCCGCTCACGTGATCAGCCTCCTGCACGAGCCTCTTCACAGCGCCCAGTTCAACAAACTCAGACTTCTCAGCGTCGACAGGGCGGCCGCCCTCGATCAGCGCTCAGACAGCCGCCGCAGACCGCCGCCCCAGCGGGCCTCGATTTAAGGTAACGCTGAAACCAGAGCAATCGAAATCTTCCTAACTTTGTTGAACAAACGACGGCTCAGTCCCGCCGCGGCCAGACCACCGTCAAAGCTTTGCCCCCTGTCAGTCCCCTTCTCTCAGGCTACTACAGTGGTGAATTTAGCAGCCAACAAGCCGGTGACACTGCCCGCTTGCCTGCACTCAAATGCCGTTTTCACGGCGACCCAAATAAATCTTGTAAAGAGCAAACATGTCTTATGTGTAGAAAAAGTGCCCACAACCCAGTGTTCACTTCTGCACACAAGCACTGCATGTCTCGTGTCCCCACCAGAGCACGCTCACATAAAGCGGTTACGAACCAATGAAGGCGCCCACAAATGCGTGCGCACGCCCATTCTCTGCCCGCTCTGTTACACGGCCAGCAACCATTCCTCTGTGTGTAAGTCCCGTGCCCATGACTATGCTTGCGCATCACGTAACAGATGTGACTCTTTCCCCATTCATTCCAATCGGGAAGTCACTCACAAAACAGCCTGTTCATGCTGTCTGCGAGCAATCATGCATGAACACACTAAACGCGCCACACATTTTGTTCAGCTCTGTGTGCGGCAATCAGAGCGAATTGGCCATTCACCCTCTAGCGTTACGCTTCAAAGCGTGGGAAGCTATTCCAGGGATATCCAAGTGGGTGTTAAGCACAATACAACAGGGCTATTTGCTACAGTTCGATCGCCGCCCTCGCTTCAGAGCTGGCTCGAAACCACTGTGAACACGGAAGCAGCGTGCATGCTTCGTTCAGAAATAGCAAGCCTTCTGTTCAAAAGGGCCATAGAAAAAGTGCCACCCTCTCTGAGCGAGTCGGGGCTTTACAGCCGTTATTTTCTTGTTCCCAAGAAAGATGGCGGCCTCAGACCCATATTAGATCTCAGGGTTTTGAACAAGGTGCTTGCAAAAGACCGTTCAAAATGCTTACAATCAGGAAACTCCTCGCGCATGATGCGCCAGGGGACTGGTTTATTTCTCTCGATCTGAAAGATGCATACTTTCAGATTCAGATAAATCCCGTCACAGGCCATTCTTGAGATTCACCTTCGACGGCCAGGTTTATCAATACACCGTCCTTCCGTTCGGCCTGTCCTTAGCACCCCGTACTTTCACGAAGTGCATGGATGCGGCGCTCGCACACCTGCGGAATCAGGGTTTGCGAATTCTGAACTATTTGGACGACTGGCTGATTATGGCTCAGTCACATATGGAGCTTCTGTCTCACAGAGCAGTTCTCCTCAGCCATCTGAACAGTTTGGGTCTTGCAGTCAATTGGACCAAGAGCTCACTACAGCCCAGTCAGACCATTTCCTTCCTGGGAATAGAACTAGACTCCGTGGCAATGACGGCTCGCTTATCTACACAGCGCGCGACGCCGTGTTCAGCGACTAGCCGCATCTTTTCAGATGAACAGCCTCACGCCTCTGAAGAAATTCCAGAGAGTGCTAGGTTACATGGCCTCAGCCGCAGCAGTACTTCAGCTGGGTTTACTGCACATCGCCCGCTTCAGCATTGGCTAAACACCCGCGCGTCTCGCCGGGCTTGGGCCACAGGCCGCCAGCCCATCAAGGTGACTCAGACCTGTATATCAGCTCTGCAGCCCTGGACAGTGGCCGAATGGTATCAGCGGGGAGTGACAATGGGAGCTGTATCTCGCCGAAAAGTCATCTCGACAGACGCGTCCAACACGGGTTGGGGCGCGGTCTCGCGAGGGCTCTCCGGTTTTCGGCCTATGGTCAGTTCAGGAAAAGCTCCTTCACATAAATTGTTTGGAAATGATAGCGGTCGAGTACGCGCGCGGCGCTTTCTCCCGGTCATTCAGGGTCACCACGTCCTGGTCCGTTCGGACAACAGATCTGTGGTATCCTACCTAAACCGTCAGGGCGGTGTCAGATCCAGGAACCTCTTCCATCTGACAAAACGCATACTGAGTTGGTCCCAGTGCCACCTGCGCCGCTGAGGGCGACGCACGTGCCAGGCCACCTGAACGACGGCCCGGACAGACTGTCCAGAGACAATATTCCCCAGGGGAATGGTCCCTGCACGCTCAAACAGTCCAGACGTTATGGCACCTATTCGGCAGAGCAGAGATAGACCTCTTTGCGTCCAAAGAGAACTCTCACTGCCCAATATTTTTCTCGAAGCGAGGACGCGCTGGCCCAGGACTGGCCCAGACGCCCGCTTACGCCTTCCCTCCCGTCTCGCTATTGCCACAGGTAATGCAGAGGATCAGGAAACGCGTCACTCGGTGCTCCTCATAGCCCCGCGTTGGGAGAATCAGACATGGTTCCCGGAGCTTACGCAGCTGTCACTGACAGCGCCGTGGCCCATCCCAGTGAGAGCAGATCTCCTCTCTCAAGCTTGCGGCACAATCTGGCATGCCCACCCAGAGCGCTGGGCACTGCATGCGTGGGTGATCAACGACTACCCGTCGCTCTGCCAGAAGGAGTAATAAACACCATCATACACGCTAGAGCCCCTTCCACGAGAAGACTCTATGCGTCAAAATGGTCTGTGTTCTCAAAATGGTGCACCGACAGAGACCTGGACCCGCGGACATGTGGGGTGTCGTCGCTGCTCGTATTTCTACAAGAGCTGCTGGATAAGGGCAGATCCCCATCCACGCTCAAAGTGTATGTGGCGGCCGTTGCGGCGTTCAGCTGAATCCCTGCACGGCCAGTCATGGGGTAAAAACGAGCTGGTCATCCGCTTCCTCAGGGGAGCTAGAAGGATGAACCCCGCGCCCCCATCGGTTCCTATCATGGGATCTTTCTATAGTTCTCGAAACTATGAAAGCCCCCTTTCGAACCACTTCAATCCGTGGATTTGAAATACCTTTCACTCAAAAACGTTTTTCTGACTGCCCTGTCATCAGTCAAACGTGTGGGAGACCTTCACGCGCTGTCTGTCAGCGCTGCGTGTCTTGAGTTTGGACCAAGTGACTCCAAGGTCATTTTAAAGCCTAGACACGGCTATGTTCCCAAGGTGATCGGTACTCCTTTCAGAGCACAGGTCATTTCCCTATCGGCGCTGCCAGCACCCGATAGCGAACGCGACGCCAATCTCCTTTGCCCGGTCAGAGCACTGAGATTGTATACTGCGCGCTCCGCTGCTTTCAGACACTATCTAGATGGATAGTGGACGCTATTGCTGCTGCATACGCGTCAAAAGACCTGCCATGCCCGTTGGGCATTAGGGCTCACTCCACTAGAGGCATGGCATCCTCGTGGGCATGGTCCAGCGGGATTTCCATTCACGACATGTGTGGCAGCGGGATGGACTTCCCCCTCCACCTTTGTCAGATTTTACAATATGGAAGTGCCCGCTCTGCAGGCAAAACTACTAGCGGTTTAATACGCTACAGCTCCCCTGGTGAGCTGCACTGGTGGGACACATTCCACACAGACCGGCACCGCCGCTCTGTCGTTCCCTTCCCACTATGTGCTTATGTATTACACAATCAATGACCCGCATTCTTGCCGGCCAAATATTATTTCCCCACTCATAAGGGCTCCCCGGGTCCCCCTTAATTCCCTGGGGCTCATACAGTGGATGCTTGGCGCGCGGCGTTGACAATGGGTTCCCGTAGCGTAAGCTAGCTTATCTGAGAGAACCTCTCGTAAGAGAACATATCGGTTACCTAACGTAACCTCGGTTCTCTCTAGATGAGGGAACGAGTATTGCGTAGCCGGCCGTGCTTCGCGCCACGGCGACTTTTCGCTTCAGTCAATGAAAACCAGGGTTCCAGCCTACTGAACTACGCTTATATGCACTCTAGTCACGCCCATTTTGGCGGGCTTTGATGCAGTGAGCGCGGACGCCTCTCATTGGATCGCGAGTTCAGCCCAAGCTCGTCTATAGGCTGCAGCAGTTGCCACAGAGCAACCTATGAGCTCGCTAGCTAGCCCGCTCAAGGTCTGCAGCTGCCGCACTGCGTTGACAATGGATACAAAAATTAAGGATAATTTTTTGGCTTCAATATCTCAGAAAAGATGAATCTTTCCCATAGCGTAAGCTAGCTTACGCAATACTCGTTCCCTCATCTAGAGAGAACCGAGGTTACGTTAGGTAACCGATACGTTTTGTCTCCTATCTCAAGAATCAGTGTGCTCTAATACATTTTTCAGTAAAATGAAAAAAAAATTTAAACTTAAAACGCATCATGTGTGATTTGATGAATGAATGAATTAAATAATTATGCAAATGTGATGTTCTGGTGACTAAGGTCAAAGTATTTTTAGGGTAAAGCAAACCAGTAAGATATTTACATGGACATTGCGTACAAAACAATTTGTGAAAGGCAATGAATGTAATTTAAATACGCAAATATAGTGAGAGTGATTATAATTTGCAGTCAACACATTATTAACGAAACATCCGTAGTTGCATGCGCAGAGTAGTGTCGTATTGTCACGTGCTTGTTTCTGTCCAATCAGCAGCAAGGAAATTCAAGTTCCATTACGCAAGCGCTTCCATTGTGTCACAACAAGTCTCCGTCTGAAGTATTCTGGGATTCAAGGTGAGAAAACCCTTTCGTCTTATAGGATATAAACTATTAGTAAAAGTTTCAGTTATCCACGGAGCTATAAATTACAAACTACACTGCATTGTATATTTTCGAAGCTAAAGTGTGCATGTAGAGTTGTTGTTAGATTCAATATTTCTGTTGCGTTGAAAACATGTTTTTATCTTGGTGTCACAGATGGCCTTTGCCCAGGCTGACAGGGCGATTGGAGCAATCATTGGTTCAGCTGTTGCCGATGCTGCAGGTTTGCATTAGTTCCAGGAAGAGTTGTAGAGAACAGTCACAATGTATTATTGTTCACACACAGTACATTTCACAGTTACAACTCATATCACTGTGTATTTACATAAGATGAGTAATATTAATGAACAACATGTACATTTGTAACGGGTAATTATTGTGTGGAGATAAATAGTCTCACATTGTTAATTGCATTACTGTAATAAGTAATTATAATGTAATGAGTGAAATATGGATATTACCTTATAATTTAATAAACAATGTTGCAATATTTCTTAATGTGTTTTCTATAATGCAGCACAACCACTCCACTGGGTCTATGACATGCAGAAGCTGAGTGTGTTACTCTCTGAAACTCCTCAGCCAGAGTTTCGTCCGGATTCTGCCAACCCATTCTACAGGAGGAACACTGGACAGCAGAGCTGCTATGGAGATCAAGCATTTGTGCTTCTGGAGTCCCTGTCTGAGTATGGAGGTACTTAATGTTAGTGAAATTAGTAATTAGGCCTGAATGTGATGATGTTTCGTGCCTCCATTAATTCAACAGAATGTAGTTAAAGTACTGGGACAGTGATCATTCATTTGTTTATTTATTTGAATAGGTTTGAATGTGGAAGATTTGAAGAAGCGTACCTACAAGTTCTTTGGACCTGGATCTGAGTATGACACACCAGTCAATGATCCTTACCGAGACAAAGGAGGTAAACTTAATCTTTTGGACCAGGAAGTTTTAATCTTTGTTTACATTTACTGCAAAAAACAAAACAGAAACAAAAAAAACAGCTTAAACCAGCCAATAGATGGGATGGCAGATAGATCCTAAAGAATCAACACTTCCGATTCTGATGTTGTATCAAGAATATCGTTCCTCACAAAAAAATATTGATTGTAATGTTTTGTTTTTAAATTAGTGATTTGTTTTTAGTTACCATTAAAATGAATGCATATCACAAGCTTCAAAGTGAAAAAAGAAGTATCTGGTATTAGCATTGTTGCTTGTGATAGGAACTATTTTATATAACTATAAGAACTGCTGAAATACACAAGTAGTCACAGACAGCGCTCAAGGATTTCAGTGCTTGTTCAATAAGAGAGAGCACGGAGCAGTGCTTTGCTGAGGTAATGATAAAAAACAAACATCATCTAAAGTTAATTCACACTAAATAAGGACAAATCTAAATCTGCCAATTATTGTGATGGGTTTGTTTGTAAGTCTATTTAAGTTGTTAAAACATTGATCATATTTTATTTAATTATTGTTACTAAATAATACCATTATAAAAATGAACCATGCTTTTTATATAATAATATTGTAGTAACCATGGTTCATTTTGTGGTTACTATGGTTTTTCTACAACTATGGTTATGGTCACTTTTCTATAATAAAGCAGTGATTAATGTAGTAAAACCATAGCACATTTTTCATAAGGTTAAACAAAACAGAAGTTTAATCATTTTACATTTAAGTCCTATAAATGTAAAAAAATTATAAATTTTTAAAGGAATATTCCGGGTTCAATACAGGTTTAGCTCAATTGACAGCATTTGCATAATGTTGATTACCATAAAAAAATTATTTCAACTCGTCCGCCCTTTTCTTTTAAAAAAGCAAAAATTTAGGTTACAATGAGGCACTTACAATGGAAGTGAATTTTGGGATAATTTAAAGCCAGAAAAGTGAACAGTATAATTTAATAAAAGCATTTACATTAATTGTTCAGATAAAAATCATGTTATATTTGATTTAAGTTGTTTAAATCATAGTTTTTACAGTCATTTTAGGGGTTTGTTGAAATAACATTGTAATGGTAATGAGGTTGTAAAGTTTTCTATCTTTACACAGAAAAGGTTAGCAAGCAATTTTATCTAAAATCACAAATCATGTTGACATGCATACAGTATTATATTATTTTATAAGATTAGCCACAAGACGTATTTTAACATTTATGGATTGGCCCCTTTTACTTCCATTGTACGTACCTCACTGGAACCCAGATATTTTTATTTTTATTTATTTTAAAAATGTTATCCCTTTTCCTCCCCAATTTGGAATGCCCAATCCCCACTACTTAGTAGGTCCTTGTGGTGGCGCTGTTTCTCACCGCAATCTGGGTGGCGGGGGACAAGACTCAGATGCCTCAGATTCTGAGACCGTCAATCTGTGTATCTTATCATGTGGCTCGCTGTGCATGACGTCGTGGAGACTAACAGCATGTGGAGGCTCATGCTACTCTCCACACACAACTTACCACGTGCCCCATTGAGAACGAGAACCACTTAGTCGTGACCACGAGTGTGACCATGTGACTCTTCCCTCCCTAGCAATCGGGCCAATTTGGTTGCTTAGGAGACCTGGCTGGAGTCACTCAGCACACCCTGGATTCGAACTTGCAACTCCAGGGGTGGTAGTCAGTGTCAATACTCGCTGAGCTACCCAGACCCCCACTGGAACCCATACATTTTTTGTTTTTTGTTTTTTGTTTTTCGGTAATCTCTATAATGCCACAAATGCTGTTGATTGAATCTAATTTATATTGAACCCAGAATATTCCTTTAAAATGACATTTTTTATTTTTATTTAATAGAGCTATCAGTATTAGTATCAGTGATATTGGTCTTGATAGTACTTGGTATCGGATCGAAAAGAAAATAAGTGGTATCACCCATCCCTAGCCAACAGAACAGCTAGCCAGAATGTGAGACCAGCAAATCAGTTGAAAAAAACATTTTCCTGCAAGTTTTTCATTAGTTTATTTTTAAACATATATTTCATGTTGTATATAATTGTATACATGAAGACAACCTTTCCTGTTAAAATGTGTAAAAAAAGAATTATTACTTTGATATTAAACCAGAACTGCACATCTGTCTGTCATTTTGTATGTAAACTCTGGACAGATGGTGTGTTTATTTTGTTTTCAAATATGTGTTTTCCTAAATTATTCATGACATTTGTTTTTCCCAAGCTCCCAGGCCTCAACTACCCATTGAGGGACCCTGGAGACAGGCAAGCCTTAAGAGCTTTATTAAAAATGTGGATGCTGGCAATGCAGAGACAGGTACTGTCCTTTGGGACATGGTCACTTCTATTGCAGCGAAAGAGAGAGTGAGATTACTCTCTCCTAACTATTACATGTAGTCTGAATCCTAACCTTTTTTTTCTTTTACATAGCCATTTTGTTATTGAATACTAATTAGTTTTAAAAACCTTTTTGAGATTTGTCCTTAATATGTTTTCAAACTATATTAAAATGTTTTGTCATTTATTGTAAATTAGAGGGGAAATTTCAACAATTGAATTTTCAGATGTGAAATCACAGAGTTTAATCAACAATTAATCTGCATTGTGCTTCTTTCCAGGTTGTGAAACTGATAATCAAATTGATGGCATTTCAAAGCTGGCTCCCATTGTAGCATGTTATGGTGGAAAGCCAGAGATGTTGGAGAGAGTTGAGGAAGCCATCCGTGTCACTCAGAACAACGACATGTGTGTGGCAGTAACTCTTGCTGCTGCTAGGTAAGTAGTGTCTGATTGACAACAAGAAATTTGACATCTACAAATGCAGCAGACAGCTACTCTGTATATTTTTTGCTTCAGAAACTAGTCCATTTTAGTTGGTTTTCAATATGATACTTGGTGGCAATTTCAAATGTGTGTGCAAATGATGTCTGGACTGAGAACAGTTTATTTAAATGTTTCACTCCATAAGGGAAATTCAGGTGCTAAAAGTGGCTCTTTCTTCAGGTTCTTGGAGCATTTCATCCTGAATGGACCTGATCCTGAAGCACTGGATGCAGTGCTGAAACAGCTCAGTGACCCGAATAGAAAAAACCCTCAGGAGCTGGACCAAGCTGTAGTTTGTATGAGCTACTTGACAATAGCTATGTTTACATCCAAGTTTCAAATGTAATTCATGCAACAACAAAAAAAGCAATGTACGATAAAAGCAGCATTTCCATCCATTGTGTTCAAAAGAATCAAATCGTCACATCCAGAACAATTTAGCCACTGTGAGTCTTTTATTAAATGTCTGGGGATCGACAGCGTGTCACAGTTCTGGGAGCACTATTTGTGTGTGTTCCTCCTTCCTTATGATCTATAATATATTTTTCAGAAATGTCAATAAACCTGCTCTTCGACACCGTTAACACTTAAACTCTTTGCAGGCTTTGAAATTTAGGGACACCGTTATTTTAGGATGACCAGAACAACATTATGGTTAGTCCAGTAATGAACTAGTTATTCAGTCATGTGACTTTTTTGATACGCATCTTGTATTTCTAATAAATTCAGTTAGAGTTTATTTGGTAAATGGGTTCCATTCTAGTTTATGCACATTTAATAAAAAATGTCTACACCTTAAGCAAGCGTATACGTTTTTTATGATCATTGTAGATTTAATTTGCGTCTTGGTGTTTCCATTCAGCAGTTTTTATGCAATATCCCAAAATGGGCATAAAATAGGTGTGTGGAAACCTAGCTATTGTTGCTAATATTATGATTGATGAGGATATATTACCCTTGACTCTATAGTTTAGTTCTGGATCATGTTGTCTTTATCATCTGGTGTTCATGTCGAACTGCATATATCACAATGTCAGGAAAAAAATACATTATTGTATTTTTGTCCTATGCATTTTCTAATTTAGGGCACATTCATCAAGTAAAGGAGAATCTGAGCAAGAAACCCAAAGAGCTCATTCCTACTGTGTTCCCAAACACCTGAGGTTAGTGCTTCAGCGTGTATTATTATTTTAGCTCTTTGATCTGATGTTATTTTTCGAGATCTGTTGTCTCATCAGTTGTATCATGTCGATCAGGTTTGCCCGGTGCATTCCAGGCAGCTTTGCATGGGGTTCTGACATCCAGTGGCTATGAGCAGGCTATCCGGGACACCATGAGCTGTGGGGGATGCACCTGTAGCAGGAGCTCCTTCATTGGGGCCTGCATTGGTGCTCAGGTAATGCATTAGACAAAATTACCTTGTGATCAATTTGAGCACATCTGTTCTACACAGTCTGTGTGTACTGCAAGGTCAAACTCATTTTGTTGATGCTGTTGTCTGATGTTGAACACTTTGTCTTTCACTGAGCAATCTATTCCAATCATTCATCTGATGGTTGTGTCATACATGACAGAATGACTCTGCACCTGTTTTGTGACGGCTCTAAATATCTAATACTGTGACTGTTATTTTTTTAGATTGGACTTGAAGAAATCCCAAGTTCATGGAAAAGCAAGACTCTGCGGTACAACACTTTGCTAGATCTTGCAAAGAAAGTTGCCTGTCTCCAGCATGCCTAAACTTTTCAACACAAACAAGTGGACAAATATAAAATCATACGTTTTCTTGATTTTTGTTTCATCTTCCATGGCTGTTGTGATTTGATAAGACAATTCATGAAAGTTTTAACTCGAAACAATGTAAGGTTAGAACTTGATGTCTTTTGATCTGTTAAATCACAGCATGGCATGCTGAAAATAACATCCAATGTGGCATTACACAACTGTTAAAATGAGAACACTGTTTGTTTGCTCTACTACTCAATAGATAGAGTACCTGTTCTGGATGTTGGCGTCATCTAGTGGAAATTAGGAAAACTGCTGTCATTACGCTAAACATGCTTTATAGGAAACACGAATGCATACAATACATTTAACCATTTTCAGAAATGTAAACAGCCAGTTGCATCTCATGAAATTTCAGTGTGAAAACAATGAATCCTGTTCTGATTTGTCCTTATTTGTGGCATTATCTCTTTAATATATATGAAAAATAAAACATAATTGATTTTATTGTATTATATTCTATTTGTCTTGAAAATATATTTAAAATGTTACTCTATCAGGGCAGTTTGTAGATCCATTAATGATAGATGTTAGTGCCGGTCTCAAAAGACCTGAATATGTAAGAGTGCTTGGTGAAATTCCCATGCATTTAAGGGTTAATTTTTATAATTTTATATAAAGTATTTTATATTCTTGTTTCATATTTTATTTATATCCTGTTGTTATTTTATTTTATACATCCCATTATTTGTCAATATCCTATACATTTCTATTCTATTATTTATTTCCTTTTACTTTGTTAGTATGTCAGTCTGAGAATGTGTCTCCATCTGGTCTCACTGTAGTTTTTTTATTTCTTCCTCTCATGACAGACGCTTTGGCTCAAAACCTAATAATAACAAAAATTTTGTCTATTTTTTTTAAATTATTATTATTTAAAAAAAAAAACGAAAACACACAAACTGCCCAAAACTGTTGCTTAGCACTACGATCCAAACGGTCTAAATGATGTTTTCGTCTTAGAAGAAAATAGGGCTTAATAGGGATGATCACTTCTGAATGGAACGCACCCTAGGTAGTCAGTACACTAGGGATTGACACCGAGACCGTTGACCCTTCTTCCTCTTCACACTCACTCCCAACAGCTGCTGGTGTGGTAATACACTGTAAAGCTGTGATCCGCCTTACAATAGAAGAAGAAGAACAGCTGCTTCTCAACGTTAGCAGCTACACTATAGATTAAACCACATATCCACATCGGACAGCCAAAACGACAGTTTTAGACTGTTATTTTTGGTAATTTTCCTCCCAGTCTCGACTTTTACATGGACAACACGCTTATCACGGAAAAGCGAGCTGAATTGTTAAGTGTTTTGGCAGGGCGAAGAGAGGCTATAGCAGGCTAATCTGCGTTTGCAAAAATACAGTAGTGACTTTTAAACATCAGTGTATTCATAAACATACAGACATGGAGTTCAACGTTAGACGACTGGCAGCAGATGCTGGTACTTTCCTCAGCCGTGCTGTACAGGTAATGTATTTAAATGTCTTTAAACACAAAAGACGACTCGTTTAATCTTCTGTTTGGTTTTTGGTCGTTTTCACATTTACGTATTACCTTAGCTGTTTTAGCATGTTATAAACACTGTAATAAAATGTATAATGACATATACTAAATATATCGATTATTGCCCGTTTTTGGCACAGCTTATCATATATGCAAATCTAATGTTATGTGTAAATTGTTAACTATTAAGTCAAATGCAGGCAGCATTTGATTGTAAAATGCTCTGTGGTTTGGCAGGATTTGAAACACGACAGTAATGTATAAAATATAACAAGTCAAATGTAATGTGTGAAGTAATATAAGTCAACTGAAAACACTCAAATGTAGTGTGTCAGAGAAGTCACCTTTGGGTTTGACACCAAATGTTGTTTAATAACTGTTTGGACTATGTGTTGCAGTTAACAGAGGAGAAGTTTGGGCAGGCGGAGAGGACTGAGCTAGATGCCCACCTAGAGACCCTCATGGGCCGGGCGGAGTCCACCAAACACTGGACAGAGAAGATCATGAAACAGACAGAAGTTCTGCTGCAGCCAAACCCCAGTAAGAAGAAATACATTTGTTCAAACAGGACTGTATGTCAACAATTTCACTGGTCACTGTTAAAACAAAACAAAAAAAAAAAAAAAAACATGCTCATTGTATTGTTGGTACAGAGGAAGTGAACTCTGCAAGTCAGGTTGATAGTTTGTTTAGTCATGCTGCTACTGTTGTAAACAAGCTAATTGCTTGAGAAGAGTGTTAGGTTCCACATCTGTTACTTGCAATGGTTTGCAATCTGTTAGTGATTAGAGTCCCAGTCTTAATAATGAGTGACCTCTGTAGCCAGGAAATGAGAACAATGTGGACTATAGCTTGCATTTGTGATCTTACATTTTTCTTCGTAATGTAAGATAACTATACAGCAATGGAAAAAATGAGGTGACCACTGCAAAATTATCAGTTTCTGATAATTTAAGATTTACTATTTATAGGTATGTGTTTGAGTAAAATTAACATTTCTGTTTTATTCTATAAACTGCTGACAACATTTCTCAGACCTCGAATAATGCAAAGAAATCAAGTTCACATTCATTTTTAAACAATACAATACTAAACTGTTTTAACTTAGGAAGAGTTAGAGAGTCAATATTTGGTGGAAAAACCCTGATTTTCAATCACAGCTTTCATGCGTCTTGGCATGCTCTCTACCAGTCTTTCACATTACTGTTTTGGGACTTTGCCACTCCTGGCGCAAACATTCAAGCAGCTCGGTTTGTTTGATAGCTTTTGGCCATCCATCTTCTTCTTGATCACATTCAAGAGGTTTTCAATGGGGTTCAGATCTGGAGATTGGGCTGGCCATGACAGGGTCTTGATCCGGTGGTCCTCTATCCACACCTTTATTGACCTGGCTGTGTGGCATGAAGCATTGTCCTGCTGGAAAAACAAATCCTCAGAGTTGGGGAACTTTGTCAGAGCAGAAGTTTTCTTCCAGGATAACCTTGTACGTGGCTTGATTCATGCGTCCTTCACAAACTGATTTCAGCCTTGCTGAAGCATCCCAGATCATCACCAATACTCAACCTGGTCATCTAATGGTTAGACGGAGGCCTTCAAGCCACAGTGTCACACATCCACTGTGACATTTGGTGGAGGAATTTGAGAGAAGTGTTTTTCATTTTACTCAAACTCATACATATAAATAATAAATCCAGAGAAACTGATCCTTTTGCAGTGGTCTCTAATTTTTTCCAGAGATTTTTAAGTGTTGTAGAGTTTAGTCCCTATGGCCTAGACAATTTCTTATAGACAAATATCCCTTTGTAATGGCTGCATTTGATGACAACATAAAGGCAAAGGCTCATCATTTTCCCATGACAATCACAAGCATCTACCATAAAACTTTATAAGATACAGTATGTTTGAAATTTAGCAGTAATAATGTGTGCTTGTGGTTAATGGGCCTTGCTTAAGAGAATGCATGTGGGCCCCATCTGACTCTCGCTGGTCTTAATTGAATTTGTGTGATGTGGGTAGATGTCAGGATGGAGGAGTTCCTTTATGAGATGCTGGACAAAAAAGTCCCAACACGTGCCAACAACCACGAGTTGCTGGGGGAGTGCATGATCGACTCGGGGCACGAGTTTGGACCTGGAACAGCATATGGTATGTTTATTACAAATTATATATTGGTACCAGTTTCATGGCATTATTAGCTGCCATTTTTGTTTACTTTTGTGAGAACATACTTCAAGAGATATACAAATGTACTCACCCTCAGGGTACTCCATACGACTTACTTCTTAACCTGTTTCTTCTGTGGAACACAAAAGGACATGTTATGCAAAATGTTGGCCTCAGGCATCATTCACTTTCATTATATAGAGAAAAATGGAATGAAAGTGAAAGGTGACTGAGGCTAATGATTAACATGTCCTTTTGTGTTCCACAAAAGAACCTAAGACAAATGTGTTTGGAACAACATGAGAGTGATGGCAGTCATGGAATTAGCCCCCAAAACATAAAACATATTATTTCTGTGCACAAAGATGTTTTAAATAAAAAATAAATTCACAATACAAGGAGAAAAGCTTCAGTGTGCTTTCTTTGGAACAATAACATTCTATAAAGTTATTGTTGTTTACTTTTTAATCAATGCTGACAAAATTCCCTGTATTAAATTAAATAAAATGCGGCTTACGGGCATATTTCTTTTGCGATAAACCAAAACTTGAGTTTAGCAAATTGTTTTATTTTAAGAATGACGTCATCACACACACATTTTTATCGATAAAAGGCCATTTGAATGAATTTTTTTAAGCATTTTCACTTTGTCGATAACAAAGCAGTGCAAAAAAGTGGATAGAACTAGGTTAATGAAAATTCTCTCAACATTTACTCGCTCTCATGCCATCCCAGATGTGTAAAACTTTTTTGTTCTGCTGAACACAAACAAAGGTTTTTGAAGAATATTTCAGACATGATGCTTGCCATTCAGGCCAAAGAGTTCAATCTTTGTTTCATCAGACCAGAGAATTTTGTTTCTCATGGTCTGAGAGTCCTTCAGGTGCCTTTTGGCAAACTCCAGGCAGGCTGTCATGTGCCTTTTACTGAGGAGTTGCTTCTGTCTGGCCACTCTACCATACAAGCCTGATTGGTGGAGTGCTGCAGAGATGGTTGTTCTTTTGGAAGGTTCTCCTCTCGCCACAGAGAAATGCTGGAGCTCTGTCAGAGTGACCATCGGGTTCTTGGTCCACTCCCTGACTAAGGCCCTTCTCCCCCGATCGCTCCGTTTGGCCGGGCTGCCAGCTCTAGAAAGAGTCCTGCTGGTTCCAAACTTCTTCCATTTACGGATGATGGAGGCCACTGTGCTCATTGGGTCCTTCAATGCTGCAGAATTTTTTCTGTACCCTTCCCCAGATCTGTGCCTCAATATAATCCTGTCTCGGAAATCTACAGACAATTCCTTGGACTTCATGGCTTGTTTTGTGCTCTGACATGCACTGTTAACTGTGCGACCTTATATAGACAGGTGTGTGCCTTTCCAAATCATGTCCAATCAACTGAATTTATCACAGGTGGACTCACATCAAGTTGTATAAACATCTCCAGGATGATCAGTGGAAACAGGATTCACCTGAGCTCCGTTTTAACTGTCATGGCAAAGGCTGTGAATACTTATGTACATGTGATTTTTATTTTTATTTTTAATACATTTGCAAAGATTTCAAACAAACTTCTTTCACGTTGTCATTATGGGGTATTGTTTGTAGAATTTTGAGGAAAATAATTTATTTAATCCATTTTGGAATAAGGCTGTTACATAACAAAATGTGGAAAAAGTGAAGAGCTGTGAATACTTTCCGGATGCACTGTAGTAGTGGGTGAAAAACAGATCATTATTTATGTCCTTTTTTACTATAAATTATCCTCCCTACCCAGTAGGTAGTGATATGCACAAAGAATGTGAATTGCCAAAAACAAAAGAATTTGAAAGTGAAAATTGAGATTTATAGTAAAAAAGGACTTATCCACACTTATCATATCACTTCTGATTATATATATTTAACCACTGGAGTCTTATTGATTAACTTTATGCTGCCTTTATGTGCTTTTTGGACCTTCAAAGCTCTGTTCACATTCACTTGCATTGTATGGACCTACAGAGCTGAAATATCTAAAATATTCTAAATATCTTTGTGTTCAGTAGAAGAAAAAAAGTCAAACACATCTGGGATGGCATGATGGTGATTAAATGATGAGAGTATTTTCATTTTTGGGTGAAGAGTCCCTAAAAGATTATGCCTCACATATTAAGTTAAACTCATCTATTGTAGTTCAAAGCTAAAACATGTCTTCTTTAGATAAATGCAATGTCAAACATGTCCTCTCATTCTCTGATGTGTTGCAGGGAGTGCTCTCATTAAATGTGGGGAAACTGAGAAGCTGGTAGGCAGTGCAGAGAAAGAATTCATCCAGAGCTCGGCAATCAATTTTCTCACTCCCTTTAGGAACTTCATCGAGGGCGATTTTAAAACCATAGTGGTAAGTATCGACGTGCTGGTGCACCAGTGTTACCTCTATATATATCATACAACAGCTTTATACCTTTACCGTCCATAGCTGATGTCAAGAATCTGGCATTTCTTTACAGAAAGAGCGAAAACTGCTTCAGAATAAGCGTCTGGATCTGGATTCGGCCAAAAACAGACTGAAGAAGGCTAGAGTGGCTGATGCTCGCTCTGCAGTTAGTATTACACAAACGCACTTCGAGAACTGAATGATCAGCAGTTTCATACTTCAGTAGAATTTCAAGTTTAACCATACTTTGTTTTTAGTCTGTTCATATGAGATGTGGCCATAGAGAAGAGAAACTCAAATAGTACAAGATGACCTGTCATCTTTTCCCAAGCTGGCTGCCGGCTATCTTTTGCTCTTAGCGCAGTATAATTAACACAGGTGATGCTCATGATTCTTGCATTGCAACTGGTGTATGCTAATGACTGTATTTTCCCTATGCTTGTGTGCTTACTGTCTGTGGATCTCTAACCTCTATTATTTTCCCCAGTTCTCTCTCATTATATCTCTCTCTTTCTGCTTGCCTGCCTCCGTCTGAAGGAGCTGAACTCAACCCCTCCACTGGGAGAGGAGTATGTGGCTCACTTTTCTTACACGCTCAGCTTCTTGCATGTCAGGTGGCTAAAGGTTTGTCTGCTGTGTCTAATATAACATCTGCCCTCTCTTGCCCTTAACAAAACCTGCCATCTTTGGAGAGACACTGAAAATCATCTCTGGATAGAACATGGTTTAAATACATTGTTATGCTTGTATTTCTGTCCAAAGTAACAGAACAGAAATAGCTATATCAATTTAGCATGTATTTTTGTCTTCATTCATATCCTCAAAAACCTCATAGTTGATAAATATGCATCTTAATTTTTGAAATATCCTTGACACTCCATTTATTGAATTTATTTAACTTTATGAGGGCAAACATAATACAGTTCTTGAGTGTCAGTTTTTTTGGTTTAGAGAAATTGAATCACTGTCTGTGTCTGTTGTCTTATGTGATGTCATATATATATATATTTTGTTGGCAGTTTCATAATTTATAATGTGCAATTTACAAAATGCATTTACAAAATGAAATGGAATAATTTAGAATGCAAGATTTAATACCCAAGTAAACTTGGTAAGTCCACACTTGTCCGGTTAGGCAGTTTGACTCATATTTCAGTGTTTTGCATGTTTTATCTTGTGCTCATACTTGCTTTGACAGTGGATGTTTTAATCCTTTGTTTTGTGCTTCGTATGTATTTCCATTAACACTTTACAATAATGTTCTATTTGTTAACATTATTAATGCATTTGTGGTCATGAACTAACAATAAACATTTATTACATAATTTATAAATTATGGTTTAACATTAATATACAAATGTATTTTTCGTTGTTAGTTCATAATGCATTATTGAATGTTAACTTATACAGCTTTAATGTAAAAAACTAAAAATGTTTTTATACATAGAAATTAACATTTACCAAATGAATTCATGTTAACTATTGAGCTACCATTATTCCTTTTTAAAAGTAAACCGCTTCCTCGTTTATGCTACTTCCTCTGAATGTGTTTGTGCATAAGTGGTGAACTCATTACTTTCCTCTTACATAACTTATCCAGACAGTTCTGGATGTTGTGGATTGTTATGTGTGTAGTGATTAGTTTGTTTGGTCTGGGTGTAGTCTTCGACCATTACCTGATGAGTTTGTCATTGTCTCTGAATGCTGGCCAGATGTGGGCTGTGGAAGTCAAACAGGTGAGTTTTCCTCACCTGACCATATGGAGGAATACACGCCTTTATAAAAAACTACCTTGGTATTTTGCGCTAGCACTTTTTGACATGAGCACGCACACCTTGCAAGTTGGATTGAGAAACATGGAACTGCTTTATTACAAACAGTTTGTATATGTGTCCACCAGGGGAAGCTATAGAGTTGTTTATATTCCTGTTGTGCTTAATATTTTATACTTTGTTGCACAGAAAGCAAGCTTAAGCAATGTGTCTATAATATTGGTGGTAGTAGTGCATCTCAGTCATAGTAATTTTCCTGTATGATTTGATGAGCGAGAAACCGCTCTTTTTACATACAGATCAAACATCATGCTTGTGACCACCAGAGGGAGCTCCAAAGTTGTTAATGTTTCCACCTGCCAATGTCATGTTCACTGTAGCAAATAGCACAGGCATAACGTCCATTTTATTCTGAGGTTTTTGTTGGTGATGGGCAGGGGACGGACTGAAAGACAAATTAGCCCTGGATTTTAATTAAAAACCGGCCCAAAAGTTGTGGGGTGGGGGTATAAGGCCCCCCCACCCCATTCCTGGTTCTCCCCATGGCCAGTTCGCCCCTGTTGATAGGTGTACATTTAATGCAGGTGTACAGTAATAGTCATTTTTGTGTATGTGTGTTTGTGATTTTTATTTATTTTTTACTTTTTTCCAGGCAGAGACAGAACTGAGGATAGCACAGAGTGAGTTTGACCGGCAAGCTGAGATCACCAGGCTTCTACTAGAGGGCATCAGCAGCACTCATGTATGTTTCAATCTGCATATATTATATATATATTTATATACACTGGTGGCCAAAAGTTTGGAATAATGTACAGAATTTGCTGTTTCGGAAGGAAATTGGTACTTTAATTCACCAAAGTGGCATTCATCTGATCACAAAGTGTAGTCAGGACATTACTGATGTAAAAATCAGCACCATCACTATTTGAAAAAAAGTCATTTTTGATCAAATCTAGACAGGCCCCATTTCCACCTTATCCTTGAGTAATCATGATAAATTGCTAATTTGGTTCTAGAAAATCACTTGCCATTATATCAAACACAGCTGTAAGCCAGTTGGTTCATTAAATTAAGCTTGACATTGTCTTTGTGTTTGTTTTTGAGTTGCCACAGTATGCAATAGACTGGCATGTCTTAAGGTCAATATTAGGTCAGTCAATCATTATTTTGAGGAATTAAGGCTATACAATGCTTGAAATTGCCAAAAAAAACTGAAGATTTCATACAAAGGTGTACACTACAGTCTTCAAAGACAAAGAACAACTGGCTCTAATGAAGACAAAAAGATATGTTGCAGGTCAGATGTACAACTAAACAGGAGGTTAAGTGCATCAGAGTCTCTAGTTTGAGAAATAGACGCCTCACATGTCCTCAGCTGACAGCTTCATTGAATTCTACCCGCTCAACACCAGATTCATGTACAACAGTAAAGAGATGACTCAGGGTTAAGGGCCTTATGTGAAGAATTGCAAAGAAAAATCCACTTTTGAAACAGAAAAAGAAAAGGTTAGAGTGGGCAAAGAAACACAGACATTGAACAACAGATAACTGGAAAAGAGTGTTGTGGATCATCTAGACTGTAAGGTGTGTGAGTAGTGCCAGACAAGACAGCCACATCTATGGCAAGTGCTACAGGAAGTGTGGGGTGAGATGTCACTTGAGTATCTGGACAGACTGACAGCTAGAATGTCAAGGATCTGCAAAGCTGTCATTGCTGCACGTGGAGGATTTTTTGAGGAGAACTCTTTAGTTTAAGTTGTAATTGTATTTTTTCACATTATTTATGTCCTGACTATACATTGTGATCAGTTGAATGCCACTTTGGTGAATAAAAGTACCAATTTCTTTCCATAAGACAAAATCTGTACATTATTCCAAACTTTTGGCCCCAGTTTATATCCAAATGAAAATTATGGATATTATGGAAGAGATGTACAGTCAGACTGTCATTATCACACACACACAAACTAAATTTAAATTATGTGAGAAGAAAAAAAGACAGCAGAGAAACTAGCACAAATATGTAGTAAATCAGTTCCTTGGACAACTTTAAATTACACCGTTTAGTGCTCATTTGACTGCTGAATGCTGTGACTGACCAATCAGAATCAAGGATGATTAAATATAATTGTATGTATATTATATGTATGTACTGTATATGTTATGATGGCCATGCTCTCCCGTTTTCAGGCTCATCACTTGCACTGTCTGAATGATTTTGTGGATGCTCAAGCCACTTATTATGCACAGTGTTATCAGTACATGGTCAACCTGCAGAAACAGCTGGGAAGGTTGGATTTGTATATTTTATGATTTATATTTTTCTGCATATATTTGTAACATTGCACTAATTCCTCAATGTTTCTACATGCATCCACAATGTGGACATCTTTTCTCACAAACAGTCAAATTGCAAATTTGTTTTTTAATTTCTGAGTAGGATATACAAATCTGGTTGTTATATTTAATCCACCAGTGCAGAAGACTGTTAGTAACCAATCCCTCTTTTCCTCCAGCTTCCCTTCCACAGTCTGCCCTAATAACAATCAGCCAGCCAGGAGCTCCTCTGCCAGTATCTCAGTTCCCACTGTACCAGTGGCCGCCTCACTGCCCGCTCCTCCAACCAGCCAGGCCTCACCCGCACTCAACGAGCTCCGCAGCACTTCTGGCACACGTAAGGCCCGTGTGCTGTACGACTACGATGCCGCCAGCAGCAAGGAGCTCTCTTTACTTGCTGATGAGGTGAGCTTAAATCATATGTTTTAAGATTGTCATGAAACGGAGACATGCGTTCACTTGATAAACTTGAGTTGAATGAGAATGGTTGGCAAGTTATTACTGGTTTTAATGTGTATGTTTGTGCTGTTCTTTATTTGCCAGGTGATCACAGTGAGCAGTGTTCCAGGCATGGATTCTGATTGGCTGATGGGGCAGAGGGGGAATCAAAATGGCAAAGTGCCAATTACTTACCTGAAGCTGCTCAATTAAGATCAAAGGAAAAACACTATATATGAGTTTGACTGCAGTAACACTCCAGATAGGATCAGATAGTTATACATTTAATGTAGTACAACGCAATAGAAAAGTCTTCTACACTGCCATGTGTGAATGTGTGAATGCCTCCTCATGGGGTTTCATAGTAGCCTTATCTAAACTTAAAGCAGTCTGAGATTGCCAACAACTATGATTTATGTGCCAATGGATTTTCTTCTTTTCTCTGCTAAACTAACTGATTGTGCTATAATGTGCTATGGTGCTTGAATAAAAACTATACAATCAAGCTAGGTGCTATTTATTGTTTTGTATTTTTTAACTTTTTAAAAAAATATTTATAATCTTTTTAATGTTACGATTATGTATTGTTTTCAACTGTCTCTCCATCAAAGACCAAGCTATGCACACAGGATACTAATTGTGGATAAAGTCAATGGTTAAAGTGAACTGATAAACTGACATGAATCTCAACCGATGGGTGGCAATATTTCTTTTCTGTGACAGATAAAATGGAAACAAAAAGTGACTACTACTGTACACTACAACACCAAGTGAAAGTGAAAAAATAATTAGTTTCCAAACAGCTTTGGTCACACAAAACACCAGTTTTGGTAAATTAACTTAAAAATGACTTCTAGTTCTCTGAACATTAAACTGGCATATAAAATATTTTAACAGAAAAAATAACATCCCCTTTAAATTTTCCAAATATCAGGATCATTACACTTACAAATGCTTTTTATAAACACTTTGTTTTGTGCTCAAATATAACCATACATATTTAACACAGATGTCAAACATACTCTTAATTTAATAGTACAATTATCTATAAGAATGACAGAATATTATTTGGGTCGAATTTCACAGCAAATTCATGCAACCCCCATCACAATATCTGGGTTACGTTTCGAATGGCACTTCAAAGAGAAGGTCGTAACACAGGAGTTAATAGGCAGCAGAATCAAATGAGCACATACATGAAAATCTTATTTGTGTAAGTATAATTTAGAGAGGAGAAAGTTGGAAAGTTTGGATAAGTTGCATACACAGAATGACGTGATATCAACTGACTTCTTGTGACAGCCTTGAGGAATTTTTACAGTAATAAATCTCAACACAGTCTCCTTATATATTGAACGGAACCCTTTTAAACTTTAAACATCATCATGGGCCACACAAAAGTATCAAATTACATACAAAAGCTAGTAGTTGGGCACTGTGGATAGCTGGCATACATTGAAAATTTGATAATAAATTAACCAACATATAAAGAATTCATCTCTTCAAGCAGGGCTCTTTCAATATAGAAGCATGTCCATATGATGCAGCAGTAGTCACGTTAGTGCTGGAAATTGGAGTTGCAGCTGGAGCGGATGAGCAGTAGTAGCCATCGTTTGTTAATAACATATCAGGAATGCCCTCCCACAATGTTCAACAATGTTTGGGAGTGACGCTGTGATTGTAACCAACCCATAAAGTGCTTTCGCAATTGGACAAATGGAAATTTTACACTGGGATAGAAACACAAGTTCAGGCACAACCTTAGGTCTACGCAGTCCCTCATTTTTTGAACGGTGTCAAGCGTCCAATGTTGTGCCAGAAATTGGAGGTCTTGCGTTTGGGTTCAGCCAACATGATGACCTGCTGCTGTGGCAGGGAGGTGGGAAGTGTGGGGTGCTTCTGACGCAGCAGGAAGTCATAGTAGGGCCTGGTCACAGCTGCAGTTTGGAAGACAAACAAGAGGTCAAATCCCAAGGAACAGGCATCATTTTCTCTTAACATTCTATTTCTTTTATCCTCTTTCATTGAATAGATAATAAGGTGAAGAAAAAAGATGTTGACATGGAGTAAATATGGCCCTAAAAAGTATCTGAACACTTTTGGATACCTAAATCACATTTAAAAATGTTTTACTGTCATTGCATTAAATTAAAAAAATAACATTGGCATCTGCAAACAAATGATGCTAGATGCTTTTCTCAGAACCAAGTTCACACAGGTGTCGTAGTAGAATAACCACAGATGCAGTTCATCACATTATGGACATGTTGCACAGAGTTTGACAACCAGAAATTGTTCAAATAATTTGTTTTGAAAAGTGTGTTTACAACTTGGTTTGCTTTTTTGCTATATAATTGAAAGATATTTATACATTTTAAAGTGTGGATTAAGTGTCCAAATACTTTTTGGGGCCACTGTATGGTTTTAGTAAGAGTATTTTAATAAACTTGTTTCGGTTGGCTAGTATTGAGCTGGGACAGTTCTAAGGATAGTAATATTATGGAATAGTAAGCTGTTATGGTTTTAGTGTTATAAAAGCATTTTTAATTGTCCAATTATGAGGAAAGTATGGAGTGCCAGTGAAATATTTAGACTTGAACAGTCAAGTTAGAACATACCTGTAAACATCAGATTGTGAAAAATAGGGGGGTTGTACATGGTTTGTATGTGTGAGGAACGGTATCCGGTGGAGTTTCTGGTGTTATGTTTTTTTGTATAATTTGTTTTTCCTTCATCTGTACTTCTTGTCTTTATGACTCAGTGATTGTTTTCATAAATGAATGTATCTGTGTATATTTGTACATCTTATTGAAAAATTTGCCTTCTTTTTTCTATAAAATATCCACCGTTTTAGAACAATGTGTGGATTTTTCAAATGACTCCTTACTGTGTGAAAAATATCCAACTTATAGCAATGTTCAATTAACGATCTGGAACAATTCTGCCATGATGACATTTTACCAGCTTACAGGACAAATCCCATCCTGTATTGATTCGATACAGGATGCATCATTTCATATTTAAATATAGGCTGATTCCATATTTTACAGGACTGTCGCAACTATCCCTACCTGGAGGTCTAATACATTCTCATGAGCAAAATAAGGATGCGGAAAATCGTGAGTTTATTGGGAGTAATTGCAAATTAGGAGTACAGTGGGAGGGGTGAAAACAGGAGAAACCTGGTAAAATTGGGAGTGTTGGCAGGTATGAGTTAGAAGCCTAACTTAGTCAAGCCTTAGAAGCGAAAATCAAATTAACACACTCGGAAATTACCCTGGACTACTCGATTGGTTCTCTACTTTGAGAGGATATTGCCCAGGATATTGCCCTGCGTAGGACCCCAGGGGGCACCCTAACCCCCCGCCCCTGCCTCCGCTGTGGGCCTTCAGGGAGGAGAGGTGAAGTTAAGGTGGCCCTGGGAGCCAGAGGTCCTGGAGGTTCGGAAAAACGTAGGCACTTGGACGTTTTTGGGTGTAGACGAGGAGGAGTTCTGAGAGCCAACAAGTGCTGTAAAGCTAATGCTTTTCCAAGGCAGTGCAGAGGTAATATTGAAACAAAAACACACAACATCAGATCAGACATTTTTGCAATAAAATGAAAAGTGACCACACATGACAGAACTTTTAGTACATGCAACACGCTAAACTGGAATAATTTCAGCATCTGTGCTACTAAGTGTGTCTCTTTTCGCTAAACATATAATATAGATTTTCAGTGATTATGAGGAATACAAATGTCAAATTCAGATGAAAGTTACCTTTGGGCTTCCCTGTTGGGTGACTTTTGGATGCATTCAGCATGGCCTGCTTCTTTTGGACTTCTGTGATCATAAAACCTGGTTTAAAAGAGAAACAATAACATTCATAAGCATCCATAACTTTCATTAATAAGCCTCAAACAAACATTATATAATGCATACAAAAATGAATATAATTCATAAATATTTCATGACATTTCTAAATGTTTATCCCTTTATCCCACTTCAAATTTGACCTGAACACAATAAAAGAGTCATTTCTTATTTTTATGAAAGAAATGTAATAACACTAACTTTAATAGCCCCATTCACACATGCAACCAGAGGCCAGTTTCATAATCAAAACCATTAACTTTAGACTGTGTCTAACAATTAATTTGACTAGCTAAAGGCACCATAGAAAGCCTGTTGCATAAAACAAGCTCACAGTTGTTTTTAGGGCTGTCAATAAATTAAAATTTTTAATCGAATTAATTACAAGGTGTCCCGATTAATTAATCGCGATTAATCATATTTAATCGCATATACAAATATTTGCTGAGAAAGCCCCTCATATAACAATAATTCAATATATAATTATGAAATAATGATACATAGTTATCTTTAAACATTTAAAAATTATATATATATATATATATATATATATATATATATATATATATATATATATATATATATATATAGCTCTCAGGATCATAAGGACACATAAACCTCTCCATCCACGATAAGGTGCTGGTTCCCGGAGAGGGTTATATATATATATATATATAATATATATATATATATAACCCTCTCCGGGAACCAGCACCTTATCGTGGTGGAGAGGTTTGTGTGTCCTTATGATCCTGAGGGCTGTGTTGTCTGGAGCCATGTGCTCCTGGTAGGGTCTCCCAAGGCAAAGTGGTCTCAGGTGAGGGGCCAGACTAAGAATGGTTCACAAATACTCTATGGCAAAAACGGAAGGAGGAGGAGTTACCCTGCCCAGAGGAAGCCCGGGGCCCCCGTCTGGAGCCAGGCCCAGATGGAGGGCTCGTCGGCGAGCGCCTGGTGGCCGGGCTTGTCATGGAGCCCGGCCGGGCACAGCCCGAAAAAGCGACGTGAAACCCCCCTCTACATCCCTTGGGCCCACCACCCATTGGAGAAACCACAAGAGTCGGGTGCGCTGCCATATGGGTGGCAGTGAAGGCCGTGGGCCTCGACGGACCACACCCGGGCAGCAAAGGCTAGCTCTGGGGACGTGGAATGTCACCTCACTGGGGGGGAAGGAGCCGGAACTGGTGAGGGAGGTGGAGCGTTACCAGTTGGATCTGGTGGGGCTTACATCAACGCACAGTTCTGGCTCTGGATCTGTACTCCTGGATAGGGGATGGACTCTATTCTTCTCTGGAGTTTCCCAGGGTGTGAGGCGACGGGCAGGTGTGAGGATACTCATGAGCCCCCGGCTGAGCGCCACTATGTTGGAGTTTACCCCGGTGGACGAGAGGGTCGCCTCCCTACGCCTACGGGTTGTGGGGGGGGAAACTCTGACTGTTGTCTGTGCATATGCACCGAACAGCAGTTCAGAGTATTCGGCCTTCTTGGAGACCCTGAATGGAGTCCTGAATAGGGCCCCAGTAGGGGACTCCATAGTGATGCTGGGTGACTTCAACGCACACGTGGGAAATGACAGGGACACCTGGAAAGGCGTGATTGGGAGGAACGGCCTTCCCAATCTGAACTCAAGTGGATGTTTGTTATTAGATTTCTGTGCTAGTCATGGATTATCTATAACAAACACCATGTTCGAACACAAGGATGCTCATAAGTGTACGTGGTACCAGAGCACCCTAGGCCGAAGGTCGATGATCGATTTTGTAATCGTGTCGTCGGATCTGAGGCCATATGTTTTGGACACTCGGGTGAAGAGAGGGGCAGAGCTGTCAACTGATCACCATCTGGTGGTGAGTTGGGTCAGGGGGTGGGGAAAGACTCTGGACAGACCTGGGAAGCCCAAGCGAGTAGTGCGGGTGAACTGGGAACGTTTGGAGGAGGTCCCTGTCCATGAGCTCTTCAACTCACACCTCCAGCGGAGCATTTCAGGCATCCCTGCGGAGGTTGGGGACATTGAACCGGAGTGGGCAATGTTCAAAGCTTCCATTGCCGAAGCCGCGGTGGAGAGCTGCGGCCTAAAGGTTTTAGGTGCCTCAAGGGGTGGTAACCCTCGAACACCGTGGTGGACACTGGTGGTCAGGGAAGCCGTCCGACTGAAGAAAGAGGCCTTCCGGGATTTCTTGTCCCAGAGGTCTCCGGAGGCAGTTGCAAGGTACCGACAGGCCCGAAGGGCTGCGACCTTGGCCGTGAGGGAGGCAAAGCAGTGGGTGTGGGAAAAGTTCGCAGAAGCCATGGAGAAGGACTTTCGGTCCACACCAAAGTGCTTCTGGAGAACCGTCCGCCACCTTAGGAGGGGGAAACGGGGAACCATCCAAGCTGTATACAGCAAAGATGGGACGCTGTTGACCTCAACCGAGGAGGTTATTCGGCGGTGGAAGGAACACTTTGAAGAACTCCTAAATCCCAACACGCCCTTTATGCTAGAGGCAGAGCTGGAGGATGATGGTGGATCAGATTCTATTTCCCTGGGGGAGGTCACTGAGGTAGTCAAACAACTCCACAGTGGCAAAGCCCCGGGGATTGATGAGATCCGACCAGAAATGCTGAAAGCTTTGGATGTGGAGGGGGTGTCATGGATGACACGCCTCTTCAACATTGCGTGGAAATCTGGGACAGTGCCTAAGGAGTGGCAGGGTGGTTCCCCTCTTCAAAAAGGGGGATCAGAGAGTGTGTGCCAACTACAGGGGTATCACACTTCTCAGCCTCCCTGGTAAAGTTTACTCCAAGGTGCTGGAGAGGAGGGTTCGGCCGATTGTCGAACCTCGAATTGAAGAGGAACAATGCGGTTTTCGTCCTGGCCGTGGAACGACGGATCGCAAGGATCCTGGAGGGGGCCTGGAAGTATACCCATCCGGTCTACATGTGTTTTGTGGATCTGGAGAAGGCAGAAGAAAGAGACTGTAGGAGGTGCTGGGGGTGGGGGGGTCCCTTCTTAGGGCGATCCAATCCCTGTATGTCCAAAGCGAGAGCTGTGTCCGGGTCCTCGGCACAAAGTCGAGTTCATTCCATGTGGGGGTTGGTCTCCGCCAAGGCTGCGCTTTGTCACCAATCCTGTTTGTGATATTCATGGACAGGATATCGAGGCGTAGTCGGGGTGGGGAAGGTGTGCGGTTCGGTGGGCTTGGGATCTCATCGCTGCTTTTTGCAGATGATGTTATCTTCATGTCATCATCGGTCCGTTACCTTCAGCTCTCACTGGATCGCTTGGCAGTCGAGTGTGAAGCAGCTGGGATGAGGATTAGCACCTCTAAATCTGAGGCCATGGTTCTCAGCAGGAAACCGATGGAGTGTGTACTCCAGGTAGGGAAGGAAGTATTGCCCCAAGTGAAGGAGTTCAAGTACCTCGGGGTCTTGTTCACGAGTGAGGGGACAATGGAGCGGGAGGTTGGTCGGAGTATCGGGGCAGCGGGGGCGGTATTACACTTGCTCTATCGTACCGTTGTCACAAAAAGAGAGCTGAGCCGAAAGGCAAAGCTCTCGATCTACCGGTCAATTTTTGTTCCTACCCTCAGCTATGGTCATGAATGCTGGGTCATGACCGAAATAACTAGGTCGCGAGTACAAGCGGCCGAAATGGGCTTCCTCAGAAGGGTGGCGGGCTTCTCCCTTAGAGATAGGGTGAGGAGCTCAGTCATCCATGAGGAGCTCGGAGTAGAGCCGCTGCTCCTTTGCGTCGAAAGGAGTCAGTTGAGGTGGTTTGGGCATCTGGTAAGGATGCCCCCTGGTCGCCTCCCTAGGGAGGTGTTTCAGGCACGTCCAGCTGGGAGGAGGCCTCGGGGAAGACCCAGGATTAGGTGGAGAGATTACATCTCCAAACTGGCCTGGGAACGCCTCGGGGTCCCCCAGTCAGAGCTGGTTAATGTGGCTCGGGATAGGGAAGTTTGGGGCCCCCTGCTGGAGCAGCTGCCCCCACGACCCGACTTCGGATAAGCGGTTGAAGATGGATGGATGGATGGATATATATATATATACACACACATACATACACACACACACACACACACACACACACACACACACACACATATATATATATATATATACACACACACACACACACACACACACACACACACACACACACACACACACACACACACACATATATATATATATATATATATATATATATATATATATATATATATATATATAAAATAATTAATAATTAAAATGCATTCCATTCTTGTGGTAGAAGAGTTAATCATTGATAAGACAATACAAAAAACGGCTCTAGAATACAATGTATTGTTTACTACCATATTATTGAACATAAGTCAATCATTGGCACATAGTTCACAGCAATCCATTTCACAATTTTTTTTTTTCACAAAATTTTTGTCAATAAGTTCGAGATTTATTATGAAGGCTTGTTTAAGGACCCGTCAATGTACACATGCGTCAGACATGCTTGTGTAGCATCTTGGGTGCGTTGCGTCATAAACATACATTTTTAGGTCACTGTGTCAATTTAAATATAGTTTAATACTCAATCTTTAAACACATCTTGAAATCCCTTAGTTCAGATTTGCTCTCCAGCAAGTGTTTTGAACCCAAGAATGTAACGCATGTTTGTATCATGCTGTCTGTTGGATTGTTGTTTTCTTCACTTTATAAACTGTGCATTGCCGACACAGCTTACTGCCCTCTGGAGTAAACAGGTGGTACTACAAGCTTGCATTTCTCAGGAATTCCTTATTACGGTCAGGGGGGCATTGCGATTAATTGCGTTGATTTTTTTACCGCATTATTTTTAGTCAAATTAATCGTACTGAATTAACGCATTAAATCGACAGCTCTAGTTATTTTTAGTAAGACAGTCTAATTACAATTGCATTGTGGGAAAAGTATGACACTGAACAGCTTTTAAAAAAAAATGTCCGACAGTGGATGCTCAATACTGTTTTCCTTCGCTGAAAATATTTGCTTATTAGAGGACTACAGTGTTTCAAAATTTATACTAATGAACAAGTTTAGTGATTTTAACCCAAATAATAAAAATGCATGACATTTTGTTACCATCATTGATGTCAAAGTCTCAACTCAAGCCCCCACTGGCTCAGCTGACATTTATTTTCCATGGAATGTAAACAAAAGTTAGCCTAGGGGTGTGCTGTCTTACATTTTAGTCTTAAATTAGAACCATCTAAGTTTCTATGCAACTGACTGAATGAAATTAAGACCACCATTTTAGATGACTAACTAGTAAGACTTTATAAAACAGTTTTATGCAACCAGCCCCAGTTAAATTACAGGAAAATCATTGGGTTGCCTTTACTGGAAAATGTACCAAATGTGCTGTTCACTCATACCATCAATAAGGAAATGTATGGGTGATAATACAACATTTGCATTCAAGAAAACTGCTAGAGCCAAATTTACCAGTATTTTCAAAAGGGCAGAGTTCATACATGACCTATAACTGTAAATTGTACCGTAGGTTATTTTCTGGAAAAAGCTGTAGGTGTAAACACGACTAATACAGGTATTGTTTTGAAGTGTCTGTTTTGCAATGATATCACATTATGATTACAGTCAAACCTGAACACTGTCTCACCTTCGACAAGGTAAACTGTCTCAAACACAGCCTTTGAGCTGTATGTGTGTTTTTGTGTGTATGTGTGTGAGGTGGTGTGGTTTATGAGGAAATTTTTTTAGGTTACAAACTAGTAATTATGAGGGTATTATACTATAAATGTGGTTTATGATAACACCCCTTGTGTCCCTGTAATTAAAACAGCTTAAAAAAAAACATACTAAACTACGTGTTTTTGAACATGTAAAAATGCCAAAATGTTTCTATGAGGGTTAGGTTTAGAGGTAGGGTTAGAGGATAGAATATATATAGTTTGTACAGTATAAAAATCATTATGTCTATAGAAAGTTCTCATAATGATAGGAGTAAAAACATCTTTTAACGACCACTAAGACTTATAGAAATATCCAGTGGAGGAAAAGTCACCAAGTCTCATACCAATCAGATAAAGGACAACATTTTTATTAAATTAACAAAAATGAAAAGGGACAGAAATCACCAGAGGAGCACATATGGGTTAAATATACATAAGCTAATTTTTCACTAATTTATTCAATATATCAGGGTAATGAGTAAAGGATAATGTTCAGTCAGTCAATCAGAATTGCAAAATAAACCCAGCCAGGGTGATTAGGAACTTATATCTCCATGAAAGGGCTTATTGTCCAATAATTACTTGCTGACTGTACATTATCCCATTATATCATGGCTTCCTACACAATTAATAAATAAATGGACATGAAGAATCGAGTAGAAATTATTTTAATAGCTTGTAGATTATCTTCTAGAAGTAGCTTGTACTAAGAAAGTATTTAGGAAATTGTTGCCTGTTGTAGTCAATTTTATAATTAAGCGATCATAACACAAAAACATTGTGATTGACCAAACAGTCAAATATTCCACAGAGCTGTGAAATAATGCTTGTTAATATCTTCAATTAAAATGATTGTAAAGTGTTACTTAAGCAATATCACACAAGCAAGAGTGCAATATGGCCCTACATCAGCATCTGCTGTGATTCGGCCGCAGGCTGAGTGCCATAGGTAATCACAGCAGTGCTGATTTAGGGCAATATAGCATGATTGTGAGTGCGATATTTCTTACAACAGTTCAACGAACAAGTACATTTTTTTAAATGAGGAAAAACTGAGTACGGTCATAAAAACACATTTGTGCATGGAACTACTTTATTACGTGGCGGATCAGAATCTGACGTTGCTGGCTGAAACCAAATGATGTGTCCATGCCTCTGTTAGTAATTAAAAAATGTCACTTCAGAAATAGTATCATGGCTTGTGCTGTTTCGAACAAGTTATTGGATAAACAAGGATGTGTGTGTGTTTGTGTGTGTGTGTGTGTGTGTGTGTGTGTGTGTGTGTGTGTGTGTGTGTGTGTGTGTGTGTGTGTGTGTGAGTGTCGGTGTGTGTGAGTGTCGGTGTGTGTGTGTGTGTGTGTGTGTGTGTGTGTGTGTATGTGTGTGTGTGTGTGTGTGTGTGAGTGTCGGTGTGTGTGTGTGAGTGTCGGTGTGTGTGTGTGTGTGTGTGTGTGTGTGTGTGTGTGTGTGTGAGAGAGAGACGGAGTGATTACCTGTAAAAGACCAACACTAAAAGACCAACACTAGCTCTTAACAGATCTGTACTGCTCTTACACTTTAGTTTAGAATGGCATGAACACAAGCGGAGTGATACACACATAGTGAAGCGTTGGAGTGCTGATGGTGTCAGACCATCAGTGCTCATGGAACATCTCTCATCCAATCAGATTCAAGGACCAGAACTAACTGTTTTATATAAAAAATTATGAAACAATTTAAAGATTGGAGGAAATAAAATCAGTGCTTCTACAGTAATTGCTTTTCCAAGAGTCTAACTAGATTATAATGATATTCACCTGTTTCGAGGTCATGCTGAACCTGTTCTCGTTCATCTGCAAAGGCTCGCAGCCAGCGCTGTTTCTGCTCGGGTTTCTTGGCACATAGAAGATGGACCTCCTCTCCACCAGGAGAACACAGTTTCAAGGCATTCTTCACACTCACGTTAAAGTCCTTATCCTTTCCATCCTCTACATCCACCACTTGCATTTGATCCATGTCTAACCGACCCTTGTAGTACAGGATATCCCTCCGAAGCAGATCCTGTGGTGCCAATTAGACAGCAAAACCACTTATTTGATAACATCAAGTACATAAATAAAGTATTAAATACTGTATTATTAGTAATTCATAATAATATTGGCTGCACAATTACATAGTAACAACACTGTGTCCCAGATATAATAGAAAGAATGCTCGCAAAATAACATTGACATGCAAAAATGAAGATCAAAGTGATGGATTGACCGACACTGACCTTTTTACAGAAAACCAACTGATGGTCAAAGAGGAAGAACATTCGCTGCTGGCCTTTGGCCTGTGGCTGGGAGATCTTGGTCAGGTCTCCAGAGAAAATCAGGTCGGAGCTCCTGCTCAAGATGTCTTCACCCTAATGAGAGGGAAAGATATAAGACCAGCCAGATCTGGAGTGAATCAGCATAAACTCTGCCCATAATGAAGCATGTACGTTACCTCCCAGTCCTCTATGGAGCTCTGCCACTGAGCGATTTTGTCAATGTTCTCCAGACGCCTCTTTCTCTCATTGATCAGTCTGGCCACATTCTTCATTGCGTTTAAGGCAGCCTCCACATCCTTATAATCTCTGAAAAGCAAAACATACGAAATTGTATTTGTCTCTTTAATCTGATACTCATTAAGCATGGACCTTCATGGATGTTAACTGTATAGCATCACTTCACCACTTGTGATAGGATCATTCAAAATATATATTAAAGCTAGGTGTAAACAGGACCTAAGACTAAGAAGGTTCAGTACCTGTGCTGTGGGTTGGTGTACTTCAGCAATTCAGCCAGCTGTAGAGGATACTTGCAAATCTTCTGAACAGGAGTAAGCAGGAATCCATCCAGTGAAATGTCAATCATCTTCTGGAGCAAGCGACAAGCCTCAAAGAAGAACACATATTTCTTGATCTTCATCAATTTGGAGAGCTGCACGCAAGCATTGGGGTGGTTGTTGCAATACTCTGAGTATATCTGGAAGTTTGTTTGCTGGATGGGGAAAGGGGAGATGAAGTTAACAGAGAAGAATCCTCAGCAACTTACCAATCAGGAAGTGATGGATGAATTTAAATTCAGCTTACATGCTCTAAGAAGCATGAGCCAATCTCGCTGAGGTGAGGATGGTCTTTGTTAAATTTCTTCTCCAAGGCTTTCAGGAACTTCTTCTGGAATCTGTAGAGCTCATCAATGTTGCCAAATATAGTGCGCAGTTGTTCCTCGGTAAACATGTCTGTCCTTTTCCGACACTGTTTTATGTAGCCCTGGATGTCATGAAAAGTACGACCCAGCATGTTACAAGCACTACAAGGTTGAAACTAAATGTGGTTACATACTAGAGAAAGCTCTGAAGAAGCATTTGACAGATAGGTATATGTAAGGTTTATTTTAATGGTGTGAAAAGAACCAAGTCATTTTGAAATCAAATGAATGATTACAACTTGAGCTTTATGAAGTTCACATTGGTCAATGGATGTCTACGTCAGAGTACGTTAGGGCTAACATTTGGTTGCATGACAGAGTGTCACATTCACAAACCCTTGTTTTTTTCTATTCATCTTTGCCATGCACCATCTCTATTAAAATCAAAGTATTCAGAGCATTAAAATGCAATGTAAACTAGTGTTTAAGTGCCATTACATGTCCCAAGTTACTATTTTATCTGTTCTAATGCAAACATTTCTAAGTTACACTTTTTATTCTGATGTAGGCCTTGTGCTTTGAATCAGGTCATACTCTCATGACCCTATAGACACTGTAATATGTAACATGATAAACATATTGAGGTAGAACTAATCAATTTGAGCTACGTGGTAAATTGAGAGAGGAACTGACCTCACAGATGTCCTTCAGGTGTTTGATGTAATCCCTCTCTGTGCTCATGATCTCATTGATGACGTTGGCTCTCATTTGCTCCTTGCAGGGCAAACCGGGTCCAAGGGAACACACCATGCTGGCACTACCACCTTCTGAGGCTCCGTCCAGATGGGCAAAGTACTCATCCATGGGCTCATCCTGGTTCACCCGTAACTACCAATAACAGGAATATTAATTAAGTGCATCACAACAAAAATGATTATACTAAAACATGAAGTAGTTTCTATGTCAATTCATCAATATCTGGCACTTACTACTTATTTTAAGATGCATACATTTACATATATTCATTGTGTAGTTGCTTTTTTGCTGAAGAGCTTGCAAAAAGAATATGAGTGTAACAACGACTCTTCAAGGTAACAAAGATGACATATTGTTACTGTAATCTACTCTTCTTTTTATCATGAGCAGAAACTCTGTTATTTTTACCCGAACAAAGCTGGCGGGGAACCAACCCTCACTGTCCAGCACTCGCCCCCACCACCACTCCTTGTTTGTGGCGTCCACTACTTCGATGACGTCCCCAGCCTTGAAGCCCAGCTCCTGGTCATCCATGGTGACGTGATCCCATAGAGCCTCCGCACACACACTGCCATCACTGATCAGCTATTGAGAAACCCATGATAAAGGCAAAAAGAACAATTAAAAATTCTGATTACAATAACAGAAATGGTTTGCCAGATCTTCTAGGAAGTATTTTCTAGAACTTTGTAAGATCAGGTAACATAAGAGTATCCACCAGAAAATTAAGTCAATCATGTAGATTTTACTTTAAAGTTATATTTCATTATAATACAGGGCTGTTGAATGCTTGATTCTGATTGGTTGAGAACATTCTAAGGTGTGCAATTATTTTCAGGGAAACGCACGGCTAAAGTAGTTCCAGGCAGGACTTGACCGCATTACAGTTCCATATCACTTGCGTAGTCAACTGTAATAACGGAAAATAGGATACAATTCATAACAAGAAGTGACAGCGACAAATCCACTTCAACTTCAAGAGGAAAAAAATGACAGACTATTTTGATTTTCCGGAAGTAAATTTTAATATTTATGGTGAACATAAACATTTTAACAACTGGGCGACCGCAGTATTGGATAGCAGATGAAAAAACAAATAAACGGAAGAGGACATCAAAGGCAGCCGGCAACAACAAAAGACATAAAACAATCAGCGAAGAACAGCTAGACCGACTCGAGGGCGAAAAACATGAAGAAAACACCAAAAAAACAACAGCTTGGGCTGTCAATGTGTTTAACGTGCAGTTTAATTTTAATAAATAAATTCGTTCGAATTAACGAACTAAAATGACGTTTTGGAATTAGCAACGGAGGCATGGGATTAGATGCGTAAGAAATTATTCCTACATACAAGAGCGTTTTAATGACAAAAACTTGACAAACGTCTAGAATCACATCATCTGAACAATGTTTCGCCGTTGAATTATGTAAGGAATAATTGACGACGGGCCGTTGAATTATTGGAAAAATAATGCACACCCGGGGTGGTAATGCGGTCTCGACGCGAAGCGGAATGGCCGTTACACCTCGGGTGTGCATTATTTTTCTAATAATTCAACGGCCCGGAGTCAATTATTCGCTTATACTACAGTTACCACACCTCGAAACATTGTTCAGATGATGTGATTCTAGACGTTTGTCAAGTTTTTGTCATTAAAACGCTCTTGTATGTAGAACTAATTTCTTACGCATCTAATCCCATGCCTCCGTTGCTAATTCCAAAACGTCATTTTAGAGTTAGTAACGGAGGTTTGAGCCACTGACAGCAGACTAATGCAGTTATTAGTGTAGTTATTAGAGAGACAGAGGTTGCAATAATGAGACAGAAAATCATGTGCGTCATATTATTTAATTTATTTATTAATTCATACCTTATAATTAATTTGTTAATTCGAAGGAATTTATTTATTAAAATTAAACTGCACATTAAACACATTGACAGCCCAAGCTGTTGTTTTTTTTGGTGTTTTCTTCATGTTTTTCGCCCTCGAGTCGGTCTAGCTGTTCTTCGCTGATTGTTTTATGTCTTTTGTTGTTGCCGGCTGCCTTTGATGTCCTCTTCCGTTTATTTGTTTTTTCATCTGAGCTATCCAATACTGCGGTCGCCCAGTTGTTAAAATGTTTATGTTCACCATAAATATTAAAATTTACTTCCGGAAAATCAAAATAGTCTGTCATTTTTTTTCCTCTTGAAGTTGAAGTGGATTTGTCGCTGTCACTTCTTGTTATGAATTGTATCCTATTTTCCGTTATTACGGTTGACTACGCAAAGTGATATGGAACTGTAATGCGGTCAAGATCTGCCTGGAACTACTTTAGCCGTGCGTTTCCCTGAAAATAATTGCACACCTTAGAACGTTCTCAACCAATCAGAATCAAGCATTCAACAGCCCTGTAGTATAATAGAAAAATAATGCACACCCGAGGTGTAACGGCGCTTCGCGTCGTGACCGCATTACCACCCCGGGTGTGCATTATTTTTCTAATAATTCAACGGCCCGTCGTCAATTATTCCTTACTTATTTCACGGCAGCCTGGAATATTCGATTCTGGTTGGTCAATGGCGCCATCTAGTGGTCTGTTATTGCTCTGTAACCAACACAGCCCCACATATCAGACTGCTCATCTGGGTCCTTGCGAGCCATCTCTCCTGCTTTTTTTTTTATCACTGTGTGATCTCTTCAAGCAATTTAAGATTTTTATTTTCAACTCAAATCAATTATTCATTTCCATTAATTTGTTTATTTGGCAAGAAGCCTTTTAATAGCCTGGATAATGAGGAGGCAGACGGCCATTTTCGCAAAATGAAAACTCAGATTTCAGCTGTTCATGGATTTATTTCTTCTCACATAATTACACAATTTCAACGCAAATCAAAGTGTCATGTCTATTTATTTGTTTTTCTGGCAATTAGTCTTGTAAAAGGCTGAATAATGAGGAAGAACCCACTAACAGAACTCTGACGTAAACCGGAGGTTGATTTCAGCTGTTTAGCCATTTCTTTCTTCTCAATTTACATAATTTCAATGCAAATCAATGTTTTATGTCCATGTATTTATTTATTTGGTTAGTAGCCGTGTAATAGGCGTTTTGCGTCAGGGTCTTGATGCCCCTGTCAGGGTTTATTGTGTGATAACCACCATCTGTCTGTACATTACCCCTTGCTTAATTGACATCTTCAGCTGGTACATTGAATTGATTACACCTGTTAAATACACTCTGCAATAATAGGGGAGAACGGAGCTAGTTGTTACAAGAGCAATATCTCAGTAACGACACTACATTTTGATTGGCATCAAAAGTCCAGTTGGGCAAATTTGTATTTTCTCTAGAAGAGGTTTTGTTTTATATAAGATTAATAGACTTATATTAGAATATTTTTGGTTAATTCTACCCTCCAAAGTAAATTAAACTATATTATGAAGGCAGATTTAACCAAAAGGGTTAAATGTGATGTTAGGACAAAGATATTATTCATAAACTGTTGAAAAAAAAATTTTAAGCCAAGAATTGTGACAAGGTATGTGGTTAAGCAGAAATTGTATATTAAAATAAACCCACAGTATCCTGAGAAACATTCATTGAGAAATATTCAGCGGAGTAAAAAGTGTGACAACTAGCCCTGGTCTCCAGTATATTCCAAGGGTTTTAAGTTTTAAGCTTTATGGAAAGATTTCAAAAGTAGACCCATCTGTTCAGCGTGTCCCACTGGAAAACAGATCTGTTTACTTGCACAATTGATTGATTTTTCTGCATAGACAGTGCAGCGTGAAACATTAACTGATCCACACTGCATTTACAGTGGGCTGCACAAGTAAACAAATCAGCTGTCTTATGAGTGACTCTGTATGGTCAGGTAGCGCAGTCACACTTGCGCTCATGGCGGTGCTGTAGAAGTTATACTCTTTTGTACTTTTTTGCTCTTAAATCAAAAATTAAATAAGGGGATATTACTTCAACATGTATCTATGTAAAAGAATTAGTGCTGTCAAAATTAACACATTAATGCATGCGATTAAAAATATTTACAGGCTTATTTGTCTTAATCGCAATTAACGCAGCTACCGATAATACAGCATAAACTAGAATGAATGCTGGTTGGAAGGGCAGAACCTTTGCGAAATGTCCGCCCGGAGTCATTACACTGACTCACACACCACAAAAACACACAACAGTGATTCCATGACAGTGATAAAATGATGGGGCAAGGAGCTCTTGATGCTGTTTATTGAATAAAACAAGCCCAAATGGGACTTGTCAAAGAAAGTATTTTTCAGCCCTTGTTAAGGCACATTTTAATTAGCACAGAAGCACGTCAAGTGTCAACTATATTCAAAATGCAGAATGAGACTTTTTTTTTGTCAGCAAGCACTTTTCATGTGGAGTTCAAAGCGCAGCTTGAGGTTGGCACTGACGCCCTGATGCGAATCAAGAATGCAGCTTCACAATTGCTGTAACAAAGCAGATAGCCACATAGATTAATATTGTGGAGAATGAGAGTTTAAGAGATGTATTGCCCATTGCAATGTATATCCAACCTATGGGGAGTCTAGTTCTTTCGATTAGTCAAACTCCCACTTAGCCTTTGGGGAACATTTATTGCTACATGAATTGGTGTTATTTTAGTGCATTTCTATCTTTATAATGTGGAAGTCTTTGATAGGAAAATGTTAATAAAGCATTATATTATTACACATTGTTTTGTTTCCTGTCATAAGAGGGAAATAAATGCATTTTGATCACTTTCAAAATCTGCAATGAACTACAAAAAATTATGCGATTAATCAACATTAAAAATGTTAAACGACTGACAGCCCTAAAAATAATACAAATAGAAGTTGATATGACAAAATGGAAATGTATACAACATGTCAAAAAGGTTATTGAACCCTGATATGCATCAATAAGCATTGTGCAGCAATACACAGTGTTCAAATTCACAGTATAGTCTAGCCTTTCAGTGGCATAGTCAGTTGTCATGTAATGATTTACAACCCTTAATTTCATCCACTTAACCAAAACCAAACTGCAATGTATCAATGAATGAAGCGTTGCCAAATTAAGCCTTTTTTCTGTCTGCTGTCGGGATTTTCCCATAGTAGTCATTTTGAGGTTCAGCTTTTTGCAAATAAAACAAAAAGTGGAGTAATATATTGCCACACTTTTCATCTTGGCTATAGAGAAAATGAAGTGAAATCCAGGAAAGCTTAATGGTCTCCATCTAACCATCTTAACTGCACAGCTAAACGTGATCTATAATGCGATGATGTAAAAATAATCCAATGTCCACACAGTATAATCACACATAGTTTTCTGTCCACACTTTTATAAACATTGATGGACTAGAAGGCTGAATTTCCACCCCCTGAATCCAGAGCTCAGCATTCTCATCTCACCACAGCTGTGCCTATGTAGCCTGTTGCCTAGAGACACACCCACATACATTCCCATGTGCCTCCTTTTCATGGCCTGTGAGTTACAGCCTCTTTGTTTCTTCAAAAATGCTACCAGAGACAGCCTTAGCATACATCTTACATGCATTAAATAAAAACTAATGAAAATATGCTAATCGTGAATTCATAAGGGTTTTGTTGTTTTTGTGAAACTAGTCTGGCTCTTCTGGTATCCAACTGTGGCTGGCACTGAATTAAATACACAGTGCTGCCATTGAGAAATTAAACAATTCTGCTTACCCAAACCATGACATGCAGTATGTCGGTAAGTCGGATTTACACCGTTTATATGCTTTAATCAGACCAGTATTTAACCTGCCGTATTTGACATCCTTCCTTCAAATATTCGATTACGCATTGTGTCTTGTTTTGTACATGGTCGACACACATGTGTAAGGTATTTACTAAAAACCATAATAATGCTCTATTGATGTTCTCCCCGACATCTAGATTAGTGGTATACCAATATGTATTTCTCAGTGATTTATACTTCTATAACTACATACCTGAATATGTGGTTACATCATGGTATAAAACCCCTCATAGTCATATCCACAACACCAATGTAACCTCTATCTGCAGACTCCTGCTATACTGCACAGCTTTAATAGCCAAATTACATTTCATTATGTAGATAATTCAGGACAAGGGCACACATGTCTCTGCAGAGTTTAACATAAACCAAAGCCTGACATTCAAGCCATCAAAACATTTGGTTCTCGCTACTCAGAATATAGCTGTTGACAGTTGCACCAACATCAAACCCATAGAGATATTTATACAAAAAAACAAACATTAGCATTCAAAGGTTTCCACACAGAAACACCCAAGCAACAAGTTTGAACTCACAGAACCAGCATCTGAAGAAGCCCTCAGATAACTCGTAATAAAAGCCTGACCCCAACCTTCCCCCACAAACCATTCAAGAGTAGTTTATGGCATTACCACCCTCTGACAGGCAGGTAAATAATTAACACTGCCGTCTCTGCATTACTTGTGCTTGAATGCTGCCAACTTCTCACACACAAACACATCCACAGTCACACCCTTTTCTGTTACCTGCAATGTGATGTCTGCTTCCTGATAACCCATCCACTAGTGAGTAAGATGGACCAACTTTCTACCCTCCTCCTCCTCCTCGTCTTCCTTTCCACCCCCTCCCTTCCCCTTGTCCTCTTCACTGCGGCTGCGCCCTACTGAAAGGCCAGCAGGAACATCAGCACTACGTTGATGATGACCAGCAACATCATGATGACGAACACCACCACCTTCTGGGCCTCTGGGCTGAGGTTACAGCGCAGAAGAAAGTGAGTCAGGCTCAGCCGAGATGCCGTTCGCTGGCCTCCGCGAGCCATGGCGCCGAAACCCTCCTCGGCTAGAGATCTGCGCACAAACACTTCACAGCACACGGTTTTGCTCCCAGATCCCCTAGTTATTCTCCAAGAAAAGCATCGGGAGGGGGAGGGGAGGAAGTCTCCACGTCCACAGTTACCTGCTCACTTCCTTTTCCCTTCCCTTTCTTGCTTTTTCTCTCGCACGTGTGCTCTCCTTCTCCTCCCCTTCCGTCACTCGCCTTGATTCTCTGCCCGTACACTGCTGATGTCAGGAGCAGGGGTGGATGTGTCTCTCCGCCTCCATCTATTCTTCTCCTTTTATGTTTTTTTCTCACTTGTTCTAACCCTTCCTCCTTGTTTTCCGTGGTGTTCTTGCGTCTCGTTCTGTCCTCCCTTTTACTGCCTCTCTCTTGTTCTCCTCTTACTCCTCTGTTTAAATACACTGCTGTGTTAATTCCTTTGGATCCGATTAATGCACATGAAAGCCTTTTTTCTTTATACCTTCACATATGAAAAGGAAAACCGAAAACCTGAGGGCCACAAATGGTTGCTGCATCTGTGCTTAGCAGCACTAGCAAAAACCATCCATTCATCAGCCTGAATTGACTTCTGTTTTCCTCCTTTTTTTTTTCCTTCTTATCCTTTTTACCCAATCAGATTGCAGTGCTGTGGAGCATATCTAGGATACCAGAGTAGCGGAGGCTGGCCTTAGTGTCAGCAGGAGGGGGGGCGGCAGTGGGGGAGGGAGAGAGGCAAGAGAATGCAGCACAATACATCCTGTCTATTCTGGCATGATTCTAGGCACTCATTGGCTGTGCTGGCTGCCCGTCACACACACTTCCCATCTAAAATCAAGCACACCCTGACCTGTCTCTTTAAGGCAGTGCCACAGTGATGGTAATGCTGTTTGAGATGTTAATTAAAGTCTGCGTAGTGTGCCAAACACCACTTGAGCATTAATTTCCTGATCATGGACAGTGTCTGCAAGGTAGGATTAATGCAGTCATTCCCACACGTCTCTTCCCTTTGCATCAGTTTGTGCACAGCTAATGGGATTAGTGTAGGTCTCTGATTCTCATAACCTGCTGTCCTCTCTCTCCTGCTCATTCTTTTGTGGTCTCAGAGCCCCACCCCCTTTGTCACACTATTACACAGCACAATACTTCTTTTAACCCTCCATTGTGTTAAAGAAGGGCTGCTTATTTTACCGTTTGTGATGATTTCTTTATTTATTTATTTTAATTATCTTGTTTTGGAATTTTATGTTTTTAGATCTTATCAATTTCACCATTCATTTGCATATGCAAATAAGCACTTCTATCATTTTAAACATATGAGTTTGTGTTATGACAATAATAGCACATAGATGGCTGCAGTGTTCAATGCAGCAACCTACTTTGAAATAATTTAAAATGTTATCTAATCTTACTTAAGTTATGCATTTCAATATGTATGTAGACACTATCAAACTATTATTTGTCAAAGTTTAGAATTTGTTTTCTTTTTCTTTTCTTTTCTTTTTACTGCTTTTAAGTCTCAGTTTTTGCAGTAATGTCATATAATGCTTTCAGTAAAACCTGACCTGGTGGTAAAAATGGTGAAACCTATAATAATAATTTTGTAACAAAGCTTTCATTTCAAACATCAAAATGTAATAACTCATAAGTAAATTAATAATAATGTCAATAAAAATTAACAATAATAAACCGAAATGAACAGCAGTGGACTGTGAAAATTCAATTAGTGTATAAAACAGAAGACTCAGACTATGTGCTTTGTTCTCTGTGTGGGTGTGTGTGTGTTAGATTGTGTGTGTGTGTGTGTGTTATGGTCTTACCCCCTCATTAATGTGTGTGTGTGTGTGTGTGTGTGTGGGTATTGGGGGGGTTGGGTGTCAACCTGCATGTGCTTCGAGTCTGGGGTGGGGCAGACAACTCTCCAATATTTTGAATTTGGACAGCAGTACCGATTTCAAACGCTTGTTGTCAATCTTACATATAGCACCTTTAAGTCTACCCTTACATTCTTCAACACTGAAACACCTTTATCTCTCATCACAAAAATACATCTATGGGATTTTCTTGCCAATTGTATTATTTGCCAGGGGAACATTGTAAACATCCCAATCACTTTGGCATACAATAGTACACCTCTTCTCAACAAGCTCTGAGGTATCATTCATGTCCATCGCATAAATGGTGCAGGAAGTGTAAGCATGGTTAGAAGTTTGTTCAAATCACTAACCCTAAGCATGAGCAATGGTATTATTAGTGATGCTTGCCTTGGTGAGACCACTAATAATCTGCAGCCAGTTGCAAGAAAACCCTTAAGTTAAGGAAACCCTTTGTGAAAATACACTTAAAATTACAACTAAGGGTTTTCTTAACTTAAGAAGTTTCTGGAAACTGGGCCCTAAGCTGTATCTTCCATGCAGAACAATGGCACGTGATTTGTCCTGCTGTGGCCCCATCAGTCTGTCTCTTGTCAGATTAATACTTTTTCAGGACAGAAGACCTAAAAACAACAACGACAGCATCAGCACAGAGCTTGTGCACAGTTCAGTGCACACTAAGTTCCCAGAGGCCTGAGTTTGATTAGATTTTTCTGCTGTTTCTCTTTGAAACGCTGAATGCATTTACTGAGCGACGTTCTACAGCAATAACAAACAGCCATAAATCATACTCAGACACTATGCATATTCTCCATGTACTATGTAAAAAGACTCCAACATAAATACTCATACTCCACTCCCCAAATATCTCTCTCCCCAGACACAAAGCTCATCATCTAAATGACATCTCAATGACAACAATTTAAAAACGGCCATGTTGTGATAGCTATTCAGTATTCTCCAACTTGGCCTGTTCAGGCATGATTAAGCAATAAAGAAGATGTAGGATAAAAGCTGGTGTTCCTAAACACTCTCTTTCTCGCTCTTTCTGTCCTACTGCAAATTCTCCACAATTTGGTGACAAAATGCTGTGTACACTGTTGGGTAGTAGTCTGCTATTAAGTGCACAACAATGCAGGCTTCACAACAGGACGCATTGAGGGCGTATAGTTGCCACAAAGGGGTGCTCATGAGCACCCTGCTGAAACTGGACACCTTACTAAAGTCCCAAGACTGTAGCAAATCCACATAAAGTGTGCCATTTTGGACAGAGCTTATAATTTTAGTTGTTATTTAGCTTTTTATTGTAACAAAAAACTAAAATAAAAATAATAATACAATTGAACAAAAGTGTTGAATATTGTCCTTCTATGTGGACATTGTGGGGTTTTGAATGTACTGCAATGGATAGAGACAAAGGTCCAAATCAGTAAACACAAACAAATAGTAACACACACTCAGTTTGTATGCCCTACCTCATTTATGGCCAGCTGCTCTCCTCCTCCTCCTGGGTGTCCAAAACGATTTGAGGAGCTGCGAAACTCATTGTACAGCTCATCTTCACTTCCTACATCATCAGCAAGGCCAGACTTATCCTGTGGTCCATCAGTTATCACCAATGCTGTAAAGTAAAACACAAAACAGTCTCAATCCTGGAGCATTTAGGGACTAGTGTCTCAAGCACAGATTGAACCTAGTCTTGAAATGTAATTCTGTGGGATAAGATGATTGAAAGCATTTTTTTAAGGCTAAAACATGCATTTTTTGTAGACATACTCAATTCTGATCACAGAGCAACTGATCAGCAGTCAGAATAAATGGCTTATTTTACATGAAATGCCATCTTTGTGAACATTTCTGTAGGATTTATTAATTTAAAGGTACACTAAAAATGTTTGTTTGTGTTGCTGACCAATATGACAGTGGTCTTGAACTTGGACACCTACAGTATGGGAATGAACAGTATCACACAAAAGCAAAAAAATAAAAATATTTTAATTAAACCTTGCCTTACTTTATGTCATGGCTCCAGATTAAGCACATAACTGAGCTCATCCAGAATGAGCTCGTCCAGCCACAGCATGCGTTTGGTATTATTAAAGTAGTGGAAAGACTATCTGATGCCATAGCTGGCTGGCTTTTACACAAACAGGACTGCCATTATTTATTAGTATGCAGTAAACAAGTGAGGAAGAGCAGACCTGGCCGACACAACCATCTCACTTCCTGTCTCATTCATAATGAATGGATGGGAGATAATGGAGTTAGCCTCATATTTACACCCCTGAAATATCCATTGTTCTGGCAATGGCGACTGTAGATGAAAATAGAGGTAAATGAGAACAGCATCTTAAACTGGGTAGATGTTATGAAGAACCCCACTACTTTCATGAATCTGCTAATGAATCTGCTTAAGTTACTTGCAGAAACTGTGGCGAGGGAGGTCTCCATCCAAATTCAATGTTGAAGTATGTAATTTCTGCAACACTAGCAGCACCAAAAAGAATTGCAATAATTATTGTTTTCAAACATGTCTCCCAAATGTTCACCCATCACTGGTCAGACAAAAAGAGCCCTATCCCAAACTCACAGCACTGGTGGCACCACTGTTTTTAATAGCACCACAGAGGTGAATTAACAAAACAGTTGTGCCACTTTTGTGCTTAGTATTTCAGCTTTACAAACTACATTTTATTTACTAACCACTCGCAATCTTGTTTTAGCAGGCAAAATAAATTTAAATCAAGCCATCGTCATTTCTTTCTGCACAAACATGCCTCCTTTCTATGTAAATTAGGCTCATTATAGATTGCGTTACATTCACAAGCTCGGTGCTATTTACCTGGTGCAATTATTTCAACCGAGGAACGCAGGCAGTAAAAAGAATTGTAAAAGACATTTGTGTACATTGTCTATCGATCATGGCAGTAGTAATTCATCAAATAATTATCTAATGATGGAAAAGACCATTATAACCTGGCATATATCCATTGCTATTGGTGTAGTCATGAGCACTTTTGGCACGTTAAAGAGCTGATTCAGGTGTCAGAATCAAAGTAGTGGAGTGATTCAGTACAGTCCGGGCAGAGTGTACCAGATTGCCGTGGTCTGCTGCATTTGCTGCTATAATGCGATCAGAACTGGCGGGCAAGATCAGTAAAATGACACTTAAAATTGTGGATTTGCTCTCATTACAACATGAACTGAAAATGTTTTTGGTAATCATGTTATGTTCTATATAGGTTAATTGTAAAATCCTGTGGATTGATTAGGGAAACAGACCTGATCAAATCACCCTGATTTGTTTACTGTTGTTCAGTGTGTGGCCCAAAGCATAGAGCAGTACAGCAGCAGGTGTTGACTAGTGTGCTCAACAGAGTCAAGCATTTCCAGGGCCACTTGGGCTAGTGATATCAAATATAGTTCACTCACAGCTCCAGGTCAGATGGTCACAGTGGGGTAACCCAAACAATTCTGTCTAGGACTGCCTCCCCAACTGAGTTTATGTGCTCTCAAATTATTAATGAGGTGACTTTGACAGTAGTTTTTGCAGCATGGTGAGACTATGAACATTTCTTATTACTAACTAATGCCAATACCATGTCATTGCATTCCATTGCAGGTGTGAGCAAATTCATTAAATGAAAGGTAATGGGCATTATCTGTAAACTAGGGGTGTAACAGTTTATCGTGGCATTACACATCACGGTTCAAAAATGTGATGATTTGCATTCTGGAGATGGAACTTTTTTATTATTACTTATTATTATTTTAGCATCTGTTCTATCAAATATGTGCAACCTCCTACATCTATGTAATGCTGGCATACAAATGGTAATCACTTCTTTGCACACATGGAGCTCTAAAATATGATCGCACACTAGCAGCCATAGGTGTTGTACATTGAGTTCTGCTAAAGCTGCTGAAATGAGCAAGCAGGTATAGCTGCAGGCCAGAGACCTCCAAATGGGGGCTGAATCTCCAAAGGAGGGCGGGGTTACTACAGAAGGGGGACGGATTATTCCAAAAGAGGGTTGAGCAAACTCCAAAAGGGGGTGTCACTTCAACACACATTTAAGGTTAGGGAAAGGGTTATGTAAGGGGCACCTTATATCTTTGCTGGCGGTTTGGAGCTCCCGCCCCTTTTTGGAGTGAGCAGGAGAGAGAGGCGCATTTTCAGCGCAAAGGATCAAATGTCAGTTTGAAGCGTGATAATGATCTGCTCTGACTACATGTTAAAGTAATGTTTACAGAGGTTTAACTATATTTAATATAATATATGATATACAATAATATTTTAGGAAAATACAATTTAAATAAAAAATATTTTAAATGTATGTAATCTGTGACTGTATGTAAGCAGCATATGTATCTAACATAATTACGTAATATAAGTAAGCAGATTTATTAGCTAATTTTTTCATTTGGTGTCACCACTGCCCATTTTGGGTTGGTTTTAGTTCTAGTACATATCTGATGGATCATAAGAAATTTACTTTTAGCTAAATTTTAAAGGAATAGAACTCTTTTACAAATGTCTTTAAAGTAATAATAAACAACTTTAAATCCTAACTTTTCTTGATTCAGGCTAAAATATTGTGAACCAAACTGAACCATGAGTTCAGTCTCGTGAACAGGTTAGAATTGTGAGATGAGTAAATCGTTACACCCCTACTTTATACATTAAATGCATTAACAAATTTGCTTTCAGAGTGCATAGGCACAAATCTTGAAAAGCACAGTGATAACAGTCTTGCACCGAAGAATGCTAACTTGTGCAAGTTTAAACACACACACAAATCTCTCTATATATACGATTTATGATGAGCTGAGGGTAATTTATGGATCCAGTAAAACAGGCAGGACTGTGAATGTGCACTGACTTGCTTCTTTATAACTCAACATCCACAGATAAAGTCATCCGACCAAGCAAATTTACCACTGAGACATGCAAGCAAAGCTTCCACTCAGCCTAATCAACGTTACACATTAAGGCCCAGAGTTCTAATATGACACTAACTTCCATTACACCAGTCATCAAAATCTAGAAGTACATTAGCTAGTTACAGTAGCACAATACACTGAATGCCAAAAAGCGAGATATCACTTCACCTCAGAAGTTTACTTTAGCATATTTTAAATCACATATTGGACATTGTTTTGTTTCAGTAGTTTTCTTATTGTCACATTTTAAATGGGAGCAAGTTTATGCTATTCAATAGTTGGCTTGCTTCCTTTAAATAAATGCTGAGAAGGAAGTTCCTTTAAGGAACATTATATATTAATGCACCTGATTTGAGAAGACTAATTTGCTTCTAAAATGAAAGCAGCCACACTACTATATAATATATGTATAATGCACATTATGGCCTTGATCCAAATTCTGCACTTGACTGGGCTTGCAGTCTTGTGGCCTAAGCTTATGTGTCTGTGAAGACTGTAGGCCTTAGGGTGTCTCATGTGTTATTTTATGATTCAAAAGTGTACTTACAAGTTTGATCTAATTAAGACACAAGCCCTGCATAACTTTGAAAATGGACAGATATACCAAAAGTTTGAAAGTTTGAGACTTGTAGTGGGCAATTCATGAACTATCCCCATTGTGCCCTTGAGCAATAGATAACCCAAGGATGTTCTAGGGCAGGGGTGTCCAAACTATGGCCCGCAGGCCATCTGTGGCCCGCCGACTGCTCTGATGCAGCCTGCAAGAGATTTTGGGAATAGAACATAATTTGACCCGCAACTGAGAAATTATATGAAATCTGTATTCTGAGCGCTGGGTGTTGCTATTATGTACAGCCAAATTTCACAGCACATACGTCTCCACTAGTTGCCACAAGCTTCATCCATTGAAAGATTTCAGGAGTTTAGAATCATCCAGATCAGAATCAGAATGAGCTTTATTGCAAAGTATGATTACACATACAAGGAATTTGTCTTGGTAACAGAAGCTTTCAGTGAACAAACAATACAACAACAATAAAAAACAGAATAACAATATTAAAATATAAGTATATAGAAATACACAATAAGACAACCTCTGCTTGGCCTTTTCCACAATGGAGTCAATGTGGGTCTCCCACTTCAGGTCCTGTGAGATGGTAGTGCCCAGGAACCTGAATGACTTCACAGCTGCCACAGTCCTGTTTAGAATGGTAAGCGAGGTCAATGTTGGGGTGTTCCTCCTAAAGTCCACTATCATCTCCACTGTTTTGAGTGCTCCAGGTTGTTTTGACTGCACCAGTGAGCCAGCCGTTAAACCTCCCTTCTGTATACAGCCTCCTCGTCATCTCGGATGAGGCCGATGACTGTAGTGTTGTCTGCAAACTTCAGGAGCTTGACAGAGGGGTCATTGGCGGTGCAGTCATTGACATACACAGAGAGGAGTAGTGGGGAGAGCATACATCCCTGGGGGGCACCAATGCTGATCATACAGGTGCTGGAAGTCCATTCCCCCTGTCTCACTAGCTGCTGCGTGTCCATCAAAAAGCTGGTGATCCACTGACAGATAGACTTGGGAAAAGAGAGTTGGTGTCATTTAGGAGAATAGCTGGGATGATGGTGTTGAAAGCCGAACTGAAGTCCACAAATAGGATTCTTGCATATGTCCCTGGTCTGTCCAGATGTTGCAGGATATGATGCAATCCCATGTTGACTGCATCCTCCACAGACCTGTTTGCTCGATAAGCAAATTGAAGTGGATTTACAAAGGGTCCAGTGAGGTCCTTCAGGTGGGCAAACACAAATGACTCTCAAATGACTTCATGACAACAGAAGTCAGAGAGATGGGTCTGTAGTCATTAAGTCCTGTGATTTTGGGTTTCTTTGGGACAGGAATGATGGTGGAGCATTTGAAGCAGCAAAGAAATTCACACTGCTCCAATGATCTATTGAAGATCTGTGTGAAGATGCTGGTTAGCACAGGATTTTAGATAAGTGGGTGAAACACCGTATGGGCCCTGTGCTTTCCTTGTCTTTTGTTTCCGGAAGGAATGGCATACCTCCTCTTCACAGATCTTAAGTGCAGGTTGAGTAACAGGAAGGGGGAGGAGGGGGGTTGCAGGAGGTGTTGATGTTAGTGTGAAGTGAAGGTCAGAGCAGGTGTGGGGTGTGAGACTAGGCCTTTCAAATATACAGTAAAACACATTCAAGTCGTCAGCCAGATGTTGGTTCCCTACAGTGTTGGGGGATGGTGTCTTGGAGTTAGAAGGGTACTTTAGGCCTCTCCAAACTGATGCAGGGTCGTTAGTGGAAAACATATTTTTCAGCTTATCAGAGTAACTTTTTTAAGCCACTCCGAATTCTGTGTTCCAGGCCTGATAGTACAAAATTGTATCCACACTTCTGTAAGCATCCTCTTTGGCCTGACGAAGCTGCCTGAGTTTTGCTGTTAACCATGGTTTGTCATTGTAGTATGTTAAATAAGACCTAGTAGGAATGCACACATCCTTACACTAACTGATATATGATGTCAGAGTATCTGTGAGCTCATCCAGATTGGTGTCGGCAGCCTCAAATACACTCCAATCAGTGCATTCAAAGAAGGCTTGTAGTTCCAGCTCTGCTTCATTGGTCCAACTCTTTACAGTCTTTACTACAGGTTTAGCTTTAGATTTAAGTTTCTGCCTGTAGGTTGGAAGAAGATGAACCAGACAGTGATCAGAGAGTCCCAAAGCTGCACTAGGGACAGAGCAATATTCATTCTTTAATGTTGTGAAGAAATTATCCAATGTATTTCTGTCTCTGGTGGGGCATGTAATGTGCTGTCTGTATTTTAGCAGTTCACGGGTGAGGTTAGCTTGATTAAAATCTCCCAGAATAATATTAAGTGAGTCCGGGTATTGTCGTTCTGTGTCTGTGATCTAATGAGCCAGCTGTGCTGCGCTCATTAGATATATAAACACTAAGTAACCAAGGAAAACTCCTGCTGTGAGTAGAAAGAATTAGAGTTAAGAAAGAGCCCTTCCAAATTAGGACAGCACATCTTCTTTAACATTGTTACATCTGTATACCAACTCTCATTGATGGAAAATCATGTTCCACCACCTCTCATTTTCCCTGTTAACTCCGCAATGCGATCCGCTCTGAACAGCTCAAAGCCTGGCAGATGTAACGCACAGTCCGGAGTGGCTTCACTCAGCCAGGTTTCTGTGAAGCACAAGGCAACAGAGTTTAAAAGTCCTTGTTTGTACGGGTGAGGAGATATAGTTCGTCCATTTTGTTCGGGAGAGAGTGGAGATTCACCACATGAATACTCGGCAGCACTGTTCGAAAGCCGCAATGTCGGAGCTTGACCTGCGCGCTGGCTCACTTCCCTTGCTTGCGTCTTATAGCGTGCTTAAACAACACAGCTGCGCCTTCTAATATATATATATATATATAATTAATTATTTTTTTTTTTGTGTGTACAGAGATTCTCTCTAAATGCGCATGGAGCTGCGGGAGAGTAACTGATGGCACAGGCAAGACAGACAGTCTGACTAAACTGATCCACCAATCAGAACATTCATTTCAGACAAAATTAGATATTTGCTAACCAATCATATTTTCCATTTCAGTAAGGGTCATGACATTTCCAGCATCTGATGCACAAGCATCCCTGGAGGAACTATAATTTTCACTGTAAATGTATCTCCCTGGTAAACGTTAATATATATACACCGATCAGCCACAACATAAAAATCACCTGCCTAATATTGTGTAGGTCCCCCTCGTGCCACCAAAACAGCACCAACCTGCATCTCAGAATAGGATTCTGAGGTGATATTCTTCTCACCACAATTGTACAGAGCGGTTACCTCAGTTACCATAGACTTTGTCAGTCTGGCCATTCTCTGTTGACCTCCCATCAACAAGGCATTTCCATCCACAGAACTGCAGCTTACTGGATGTTTTTAGTTTTTGGCACCATTCTGACTAAATTCTAGAGACTGATGTGTGTGAAAATCCCAGGAGATCAGCGGTTACAGAAATAATCAAACCAGCCCATCTGGCACCAACAATCATGCCACGCTTCAAATCACTGAGATCACATTTTTCCCCATTCTGATGGTTGATGTGAACTTTAATTGAAGTTTCTGACCCGTATCTGTATGATTTTATTTATTACACTGCTGCCACACAATTGGCTGATTAGATAATCGCATGGATGATTGTTGGTGCCAGATGGGATGGTTTAAGTATTTTTGTCACTATTGGTGGCATTTTTGCCCCAAGCTCCCTTTAATTTCAGACCCTGCATCACTGTTCTATTACAAGCATTATTGGTGAGAGAAATATCCTTTATTAATACATTAACAAAATGTGATTAAAACTTGCATAATATTAAGTATACAATATAAAGGTGATGTAATAGTGGCATCTATCTTTTTATTCTTTTTATTTTTATTGCAATGGTGCAGCCCGCAACACCTTAATTATTTTCGCATCTGGCCCCCAGTAGAAAAAGTTTGGACTCCCCTGTTCTATGGGCACAGAAGCTACAACGTAACTTGCCGATGTTGCATTAACGTCATGGAAACAAATTTCACCAGCAACAGCCTAAGGCAAACATACAGATACTATTCTATATTCATCACACACTCTTCCTAACAGAGTTGGATCAATGCACCACCATGTCTGTTCAGGATGTGAAAAAAAAAGACAGAGGGACACAGATAAGATCCGCACTGGAAAACATTCAAACCATCAGAAAATGACATTCCTTGAGTATCAGTGAAGAGACAGCAGGCCTATAAGGAATCTGCACATCCTCTTAAAGACTGTTACATTCACTCCACAGTCATTGGATAAATATGTGTCTAGGTACAATGGACCTGACACTCAAAATAAGATGAGCAACTTAACCCTCTTGAGATATTCAGGTCATTTTTGACCCATTTAAGAGTTCAAAGCAGCTAATCTTAAATTAATCTTAATGTTGTATTTGGCCAAAATGCCTTTGGATTCTCCTCAACAATTAAAGGAATAGTTCACCAAAATATTTAAATTCTCTCATCATTTACTTTACACATACCCTCATGCCATCCCAGACTTCTAGTAACGGACCAGTCACCGACTAGTTACTGTTACGAATGCAGACAGCGAAGGCAGACGAGGAGAGCGGATCTAAGTGCAAGCTTTAATTTATTGAAACTCAAAAACACAAAGGAAAACCCTCAATGGGGAAATAAACATAACACAGAAAACACAGGCAGGGAACACACACCGGGCTAACAACATTCAACGAAAGACAAGGACTGAACCAAAAACCAGGATATTTTGAACAATGAACAAAATGGCAGTGATGATGACAGGTGGATACTGGGAAGTGTAGTTCTTTTAAACAATAGACTAGTGAGAGAGTGGAGCTAAACAAGGGACAAAAGTGAAAACTACGGAAAACAAAAGGGACAAAAATGGAAACCAAAGGGGCAACGGTAAACAAGACAAGGTAACCTAACATAGCCCCTAAGGATCGGATCCAGACGATCCTAAAGAAAAACACCAAAGACAAAAGGAACCCATAAAACAAAATGATGGCACGGGGCACAGAGGGCAGGCAGGAAGTCAATGGGGCACAGAGTGCAGGCAGGAAGTCCTGGGGGCACAAAGGGCAGACAGGCAGTCCAGGGGCACAGAGGGGCAGACAGGCAGTTCAGGAGGGCACAGATGGGCAGACAGGCAGTCCAGGGGGCACAGGGGCAGGCAGGAGTCAGGGGGTTCAGAGGGCAGGCAGCCAGGGCACAGCTGACAAGCAGGAGTCCTAGGGGCACAAGGGTAGGACAGGTTCAGGTGGTCTGGGAGCTGGCCACAGGGCAAGGATAGGTTCAGAGGCCTGGGAGCTGGCCACAGGGCAGGATAGGTTCAGGAGGCCGGAGCTGACCACAGGATAGGGACAGGTTCAGGTGGTCTGGGGCTGGCCACAGGGCAAGGATAGGTCTGGGGATCGGGAGGAGGCCACAGGACAGGGACTGGGTCAGGAGGCCTGGGAGGAGGCCACAGGATCAGGAACAGGGTCAGGAGGCCCTGGGAGGAGGCCACAGGTCAGAGGCAGGGTCAGGAGGCCCTGGGAGGAGGCCACAGGACAGGGGCCGGGTCAGGAGGCCTGGGAGGAGGCCACAGGACAGGGGCCGGGTCAGGAGGCCTGGGAGGAGGCCACAGGACGGGAACTGGGTCAGGGGGCCTGGGAGGAGGCCACAGGACAGGGGCCGGGTCAGGAGGCCTGGGAGGAGGCCACAGGACGGGAAATGGGTCAGGGGGCCTGGGAGGAGGCCACAGGACAGGGGCCAGGTCAGGAGGCCTGGGAGGAGGCCACAGGACGGGAACTGGGTCAGGGGGCCTGGGAGGAGGCCACAGGATAGGGGCCGGGTCAGGAGGCCTAGGAGGAGGCCACAGGTCAGGAACAGGGTCAGGGGCTCTGGGAGGAGGCCACAGGACAGGGGCCGGGTAAGGAGGCCTGGGAGGAGGCCACAGGACAGGGGACGGGTCAGGAGGCCTGGAAGGCTCTGAGGACGGAGCCGAGGAAGGCTCAGGAGGCGGAGGCGAGGAAGGCTCAGGAGGCGGAGGCGAGGAAGGCTCAGGAGGCTTTGGGGGCAGAGCCGTAGGAGGCTCGGGAGGCGGAGCCGTAGGAGGCTCGGGAGGCTTGAGAGGCGGAGCCCTGGAAAGCTTGAAAGGCGGGGCTCTGGAAAGCTTGGAAGGCGGAGCTCTGGAAAGCTCAGAAGGCGGAGCTCTGGAAAGCTCGGGAGGCTCGGAAGGTGGAGCTCTAGGAAGCTCGGAAGGCGGAGCTCTTGAAAGCTCAGAAGGCGGAGCTCTTGAAAGCTCGGGAGGCTCGGAAGGCGGAGCTCTAGGAAGCTCGGAAGGCGGAGCTCTGGAAAGCTCGGAAGGCGGAGCTCTGGAAAGCTCGGAAGGCTCGGAAGGCGGAGCTCTAGGAAGCTCGGGAGGCGGAGCTCTGGAAAGCTCGGGTAGCTCGGGAGGCAGAGCTCTGGAAAGCTCGGGAGGCTCGGAAGGCGGAGCTCTGGAAAGCTCGGGAGGCTCGGGAGGAGCTGACTTTTGGACTGTCATGGCTACTGGCGCTGGCTCTTGGACGGTCATGGCTACTGGCACTGGCTCTTGGACGGTCATGGCTACTGGCACTGGGACGGACAAGACCACAGGCGCTGACTCCGGAACGGTCGAGGCCACAGGCGCTGGCTCAGGAGCGGTCGAGGCTACAGGTGCTGGCTCAGGAGCGGTCGAGGCTACAGGTGCTGGCTCACTGACGTCGGAGGCTACAGGCGCTGGCTCGCTGACGTCGGAGGCTACAGGCGCTGGCTCGCTGACGTCGGAGGCTACAGGCGCTGGCTCACTGACGCCGGAGACTACAGGCGCTGCTGGCGTCGGAGACTACGGCTCTGGCTCGCTGGCAGGCGTGGGCTCTGGCTCGCTGGCCGTGGCAGGCGTGGGCTCTGGCTCGCTGGCCGTGGCAGGCGTGGGCTCTGGCTCGCTGGCCGTGGCAGGCGGAGACTGGGGAGCAGAAGCCTTTCCTCTTGTCCTCCTCCGCCGGGCGGATGAAGCTGGCAACGTTAGCTCGTTGGCCGTGGCAGGCACGGAAAGCCCAGAGGCGGAAACCGGGATCGAGAGTGGTGGTTCCCCGGCAGCGAGTTCTCCCAAGACTAAACTCACATATTCCCTCCACGTGAGGTCTCCGGAGTTCGGCAATTCCCTCAGCTGGTATGTTGGTAGCCCGAGCTGGTAGATGGTCTTTAGGGATGCGTCGTCAAAGCCGGTGTGGGGGGCAACAGCGGACAAGAAGTGGGAGAACTTGCGGATGGTCTGGGTCAGTTCCATGAGGTAAGCTGCTAGATCCATTTGTGGTCTTTCGTTCTGTTACTGAATGCAGACAGAGAAGGCAGACGAGGAGAGCGGATCTAAGTGCAAGCTTTAATTTATTGAAACACAAAAACACAAAGGAAAACCCTCAATGGGGAAATAAACATAACACAGAAAACACAGAAAACACAGAAAACACAGAAAACACAGAAAACACAGAAAACACAGAAAACACAGAAAACACAGGCAGGGAACACACACCGGGCTAACAACATTCAACGAAAGACAAGGACTGAACCAAAAACCAGGATATAAATACACAAGGACAGGATGATTACAAATGATACACAGGTGAGAACAATGAACAAAATGGCAGTGATGATGACAGGTGGATACTGGGAAGTGTAGTTGTTTTAAACAATAGACTAGTGAGACAGTGGAGCTAAACAAGGGACAAAGTGAAAAATACGGAAAAAAAAAAGGGACAAAAATGGAAACCAAAGGGCAACAGTAAAACAAGACAAGGTAACCCTAACAGTTACCGAGTGCAAACACTCAAGTCTTCTTAAATGAATGAACCATATTACTTTGCAGAAAAAAGGTTTGTTGATTATTATTAAAAAAGACATATTTACAAATATTTATATACATATATTAATATATATATATTTTTTTTTAATTGTTAAATATTATTGTCACTGTTTAGTAAAATCAATAATCCACTGAAGGCTGTGCATTCAAATACATTTTTGTATTTGTTCAATTCACAAGTGGCTTATGAATTGTCTGAATTCACACAGACCTCTGTAACCAGTTTAATGAGTCATATTTTATAGGAGCTGAACTTTATTTGCAAGTTCTGCACCATAAACAGTATCCTAAAAGAACATGATTTTCTTATTGTGCCTCAGACACTTTACACAAACAAAGCTTTATGGTAGCTGGCTCAAAAGAGCTCAGAACAAATTTCCTGAGTAGCAGACGAGGCCCGTAGTAGGGCTAGAAAGGAGCAGGCCGTACCTTGCACAGCTCAACTTGGGAGTCTCGCTGGTGCCTGTCTGAGAGCAGGCTTGAGGGACTGATAAGCTGTATGTACTACAAACAAGCACATGCCGTTTACTGACAAATTAAAGCTGCATGATATTCCTCACTTTAAGCTGAAAAGGCCTATGATGTGCACTTAAGCTACCAGGATAGTTTGATGCACTCCAAACAGAGTGATGATGGTTGAGAAATTCTGGGCAGAGTGTTGCTCAGAGAGTAAACAGAGAGGTGAGGTGAACATTAAGGATTAAGGATCATAATCTGAGTTCTTCTAACTTCTCTCTTCTATGTAGAAAAAATAATACCAAGTAAGGTCCATGAACTCACTGGGAATGGAAAAATTCAAGAATGATTTCTGAGTTAATTACAGTTGAGACACCCACCAGCCACTCACTAACACCTTTTCACACATCTGTGTCTTCTTCAAAATGTATAACAATACACAATATTACCGCTTTTGTCATGAGAATTTATTACACTATATTAAGGAAGAATACAGCCAAAAAGAAGCAGTTTTTGAGCTGCCTGGTTTAACAAATTGGAATCTGTTTATGAGCCAAGCTGAGGCGTTCACACAATGCATGAATTCCTCTGGTCGGTGCAGCGGTACACTCTGGCCATGTGGGCCTCAGTTCATTGTCGCTGTGGATGTAACCAGCACTGTATGGCTAGCCTGCAGTGCCACTGCACCCACATATGGAGCAAAATACATTAGAATGCTACTGTTAGCAACTGATTCACAGAAGGTACAGGCAACAAACACTGTGTATAGTAACAGTGATGACAAGGTAGATATAGATAAAATTGCACCCTGATGACACAGGAGAACTCTTTTTAAGTTAGTTATTCTGTAGCTATTTAGAAAACCATCAATGTAAGGATGCTTTAAAGAACCCAGAATCCTGAGCAATCCTGATCCTGAAAAGTGCGAGTGAAGTTTCAAAAATCACAACCACAATGCTATACTGAGAAACACAAAAAAACGGTTCATGAGACATTGCTGAATGCTTTGGGGAATTTCTTTTCCACTACCTAGTTGAAGCCTTTGTACCATAACGCCAATCTTATGATTGGCAATGATGTTTGAGCCCTGCCCTTTTAGGTGTGCATTTGCCCTATATAACCAGGCACTCACACACCATTTCTTCTAATGATGGGAAGATCGGATAATTTTACTGACTTGGATCTTTGAGCTCGTTCAGCAAAATTAATGAATCTTTATTCAAGTGATTTCGTTCATTTGAGCAGAATTAAATAAAAATGTTTTATTGTTTTAAATTTTCAATAGCCAAATCTCCCCCAACACGTGCAGCCAAGGACAAATTATGAGAAACAGAAAGATTGGTTCACCTTTGGAATCTTTTTTTCCGAGTCGTTCGTTCTTTTGCTACGTAGCAGCCATATATGCTATGCACACACAGAGGAAACAGAAATGATTAGTTCACCTCTCAAATATTCTGGTCTGAGTCGTTCGTTCTTCTGTAATGTGACAGCCATATATGCTATGCACTGCACAGATGTCTCGAGAGGTGAACCAATCATTTCTGTTTCCTTTGTGAGAAATGCATAGCGTATATGGCTGTCCCGTGACAAAAGAACGAATGAGCTGGACCAAAGTTTGGAATGTTTCGGAATAATTTCTGTTTCCTGTACAGTGCCTATGCGGTTTTCAAGTAAAAAACGAATGGAGGTTGCGCATTGCGCATGTGCGACCAACACAAAATGAACTAATCACTCTCTGAGACTACTCGTTCTTCGAAGTCACAAATTATTTGTTCAAAATTAATGTCCAGCTTTAATGGGGGCAGACTGCCTTCACTGTGAGGACATGAGTCTCAAGGCTCTGCTTTAGGGTCACCCTCATTCTGAGGGACCAACACATTCTCATTCTGAGGGACTAACACATTCGTCGCATATTGACGCGCCAGGTACACCTTTGGCGTCATTTTTCGACGCGCAGGGCAGTCCCATAGACTTCCATGCATCTCCGCGAACCGGAGCGTGCAGCGTTCAAATGTCACGTCTCGGGTAAGCTCACGCCTCGAACGGGTGGACAGTCGAGACCGCGATCAATAACAATCAAAAGGAATAGGCTGCAATGGCCCTCCAACTGTTTTGTGACGTTTAAAACCCCGGAGACGTCACGTTCTACATATCTCCGAACCGGAGCGTGCAGCGTTGAAATGTCACGTCTCGGGTAAGCTCGGTTTACGTCTCGGGTAAAACGACGCCAAAGGTACACCCGGCGCGTAAATAAGCGACGCAAAGGGGTCCTGCCCGAGCGTCCGTATGTGAAAAGTTGGGGTGTGAGAATGTGTTGGAGGGACGATTCCACCTCATGCACCCTCCCGACCGCTTCCTCTGTGTTAAGTCTCGAGGAACCACATGAGGGAACACGGCAGGGCTGCGTGTTTCCTCACTGTCTGCCGTCAAAAGACTGTGGTTAGGAAAGCAATGTTGTTCTTTTCCTGAGGTTCACACAGAGCTTACTGGGACCTGGCGCACACAGAGATCGGTGGGACTGCCGTCCTCAGGCATATTTCAGTGTCTTTGTTCTGTAAGGCAAATAGCGCTGTCAGTTCCCAGCGGGAAGGATACCCCTGCAAGTATAGCATTTATAGGCATCTAGAGCTCATGCCATTTTCTATTATGTTTTACTCTGCCTTCCCCGCTACTGTAGCGAATTTGGTAGTATCTTTGAGCTAGGAATTAAATTAAACTGTCCTTATTCTCCATTATTATGCAAGGAAATTTATAATGGAATTATTCACATTCGACAACTATTATAAATTAGATAAATGACAAATAACTAGATTATTTGTCTTTTGCATTGAATGAAGAAATTAGTATGAACTTCGATGTTAGTTTGACTCTATTATGGTCAAGGATGCTCCACATGGTTTGATGTGTTGAGGCCTGCTGGCCTGCGACCTCGCGGTCAGACTGGGTGTTCCCGGTCCCACACAACCAGCAACCAGCAGAAGAGAGAACAGGGAAGTGAGAGGGAGGTCACTCCAATAGTGCCTTTGAACTCCTGAGGGAGGTCACTCCTCTGGAGTTTGGCTTGTCCAATGAGAAAGGTGCAATTTTCCAGTGGGAAAAGTTCCTTTGTTTAGAAGCTGACTCATTTGCAGTTTATGCCCCTTTATGCACTCTGATGTATATAGCAAGCATACAATGCATGCTATAAGGAGGTGATATACACCAGTGTGCAGGGCGTCACACAAGGATTAATTTGATAGAAAGCATGATACCAATAATTTTAAATTATCCAGTGGTTCTGTCATAAGGTATGCATAAAGCAGTATACAGTACAAAAGAAACTATACAAGACAGTAATGATCATACACACAATGTCCTGAGGATATACATGCTCATTTATAGAACAGCTTGTAAAAATTAATGAAGGAAAGTCTGTTGCGTTTGCATGTGGCTACCCTCCTCCACTTGGAATGTCACTCATGTCCACTAGTTGCTGGACCAGTGTCGTCAAAGACACTGTAAAGGCTGATAATGATCAGTGGGGGAGCAAACATCTCGGAGTCTGCTTGGGCCTACTTGGAACATTGCGTGTTACAGTCTTTGAAATGTCTGTTGAATTATTAATTAAATAATGAATAATTGTATGTCTGATTGGTCCAGATACAACACTATTCTCGCTGGGAACGACTCAAGTTTTTATTGCAATGCTTCCTATGCATTGCATGAATAGTGTGCGAATAGCGGTTGCTCGACATGCGCAGACGGCTGAAAAAGCTCTTCTTCCTCTCCAAGCAAACTCACTCACCGTGACAACCACGGGTGATTGTTGTCTATTGTTTGCTCACTCAAGCCTTTACACTATAAGCGCTGTACACTAATGCGTGATGCGCTCTACATGAGAAGCTCCCGTTTGATCAGCGGCAGCTATCTGTGCTCATTATCTGTGCCCGCTCAAGCATTTCATAAACGTTTCTGGGCATCTCAGAGAAAAATCAACTCACACTCCACACAAAATGCTCCCGTCTTATAAAAGCCAGCTCCCCTCAAAACATGCGCGAAACTCTGCGTCCACCAGAGCATTACGTGGTCGTGTGGCACGCGTACCGAGCATTTCTTAGTGTGTTTAAAAACATTAGTGTGTGGTTATACATTCCGGTTTGCGACGCGTTGCTTCAACAGTGTTCTATCCTCCATGCCACAATGCAGGACATGCCCATTCTGTGCTCCGAGGTAATAAATCTCCTTGTGAGAGAGGCAATGGGGTCATTCCCCATACCGTGCAGAGAGAGAATGGCAACAGCCATTATTTCCTCATCAAAATGAAGAAAGACGGTGGCCTCAGGTCTATCTGAAACCGTGACATTTGAATTGAGTTCTGTTCATAATGATCACATAAGAACAATTCTCTCTCTTATGTTTGCACGCTCATAAACCATACCTTAGTGTATTTATTAACTTTGGCTCAGACCATTGTTGAGAATTTGCCTTGCTTCCCCATTTCACACACTGTGCACAACCGCTTCCCAATGGTGAGCGGCACGCTATCACAATTAGTGAAAAATATAAAGTGCATGCGATCACGTTATGTGATCGCATGGCAGACGCTCACAGACATGTCAGATTGGGTGCTAAAATGATCGAACATGGGTATTCGATCCAATTTACACGCAGACCGCCTTGCTTCAACAGCGTTATGTCCTTGATGGTTCCATCACAGGACGTGCCTTTATCATGTGCAGAAATTCACAATCTCTTCACAAAAGATGCGATAGAGGTTAGTTTTACAGCTGCTAAATTTTCTTTCCAATTAAAGACAGCAGGCATTGGCCGATACTAGATCTGAGATGCTTTACTCATATGCTGGCAAAACGCGCATTCAAGATGTTAAATAAGAAACAGATCTTATCGCACATCCGCCCACAGGATTGGTTTGCATCAATAGATCTGAAGGTACTTTCATATCCGGATTGTACCGCGCCACAGGCTGTTCTTGAGATTTGCGTTCGAATGGATGACATATCAATTCAAAGTCCTTCCTTTCAGATTGTCTCTGGCACCGCCAAATCTACCAGTTAACTTAATTGCTTCCACAGTGACAGCCCACTGCCCTCTTTGGTACTCCATGTCAAGTCAAGTCAAGTGGTTTTTATTGTCGTTTCAACCATATACAGTTAGTACAGTACACAGCAAAACGAGACAACGTTCCTCCAGGACCATGGTGCTACATAAAAACAACAAAGGACCAACACAGGACCACATGAGACAACACAACGAAATAAAATACCTATATAAAATACCTATATATACCTATATAAAGTGCACGTGCAAACATGTGCAAAGTACGGGACAGTACAACAAATTACTGACAATGAACAGGACAATAGACACAGTGCAGCGCCGACCAGTACTCAGTAGTGCAAAAAGATGACAGTTTCTAAAAACATACACATAACATACTATGAGATAGTGTTCTATGCACATAGCAGTTATTGAGGTAGCAGACAGTTATAAAGTGACAGTAATTTAAAGTGCGACTCAGGACACGTGTGTGTGTGTGTGTGTGTGTGTGTGTCAAACCAGTCTCCAAGTATTGAGGAGTCTGATGGCTTGGGGGAAGAAGCTGTTACACAGTCTGGCCGTGAGGGCCCAAATGCTTCGGTACCTCTTGCCAGACGGCAGGAGGGTAAAGAGTTTGTGTGAGGGGTGTGTGGGGTCGTCCACAATACTGGTTGCTTTGCGGATACAGTGTTTTTTATAAATGTCTTTGATGGAGGGAAGAGAGACCCCAATGATCTTCTCAGCTGTCCTCACTATCCTCTGCAGGGCTTTGCGGTCCGAAACGGTGCAAGTCCCAAACCAGACAGTGATGCAGCTGCTCAGGATGCTCTCAATAGTCCCTCTATAGAATGTAGTGAGGATGGGGGGTGGGAGATGTGCTTTCCTCAGCCTTCGAAGAAAGTAGAGACGCTGCTGGGCTTTCTTGGTGATAGAGCTGGTGTTGAGGGACCAGGTGAGGTTCTCCGCCAGGTGTATCAAGCCCTGCTTAGGTTTTGCTGAAACAAAATGCTGCAAAGAATAAATTATTAACCTTTATTTGTAACAAACATATGGTGAAACCTGCAGAGATGCCACCCTGCCATTTGAATGTCTATTTAGAGATGTAACACACACCAGATCTTGTTAAACACTATCTATCTCTTCACCTTTGTTCTGCATACCAGAACCCAGAAGACACTTAGGTGTATGGGGGAAAGATTATTCAGACTTTGAACTACTGTGTTGTATGCTGGTGGTTTGTATAAATAAAGGTGTGAATGAAACACCATCTGTCTCATTGCCGTCAGTTGTGAGAATGCCTGAGGGTTAGCACATCTAAACATACTGCAGACCCCGCTGTTCTGTATGCACATTAACTGGATTAGCAACACAATTGTTGGATCATGGAAAGCTAAAGGCATAGCTTATTGAGTGTAATACATTTGATCAAATTATAAGTTAAATGCCATATCACCCTGTGTGTAGATAAGTAACAATCATTGGGGATTAGGCAACGATTGATCTCCAATGTAAAACAGTGAATGCAAGTTCTTGTTATCTAAAGATTTTTCTACCAAATCCAACCCTTAAAAAGACTTTAATTGGTATAAGCCATTATATTCAAGTTGATATGGTCATAGTAAATAATATTTTCTGACTAAAATAAATTAATTTAGATGTTACCACAAGCTGTATATCATTTGGGTGAACAGAAGAAAACAAATTTACAGTATAGCAATGTGCAAACTACATATTTTTGACATAGACGGTGAGTTGCCTGAGCAACTAGTTGACTAACTGGTTTTAAAAAAGGTCTGCACATAACACCCTTAACTTTTGTTGGTGTAACCTTAGATATTCAGGTTGATTCCGTCATGTTAAATGTGTTAATGTTAATATTTTTGACCAGTTAATTTAGATGTTACCACATGAGGCACACGTTTTTAGGTTACTTGAAAAAACATTTTTACAGTGAATTTTAAGAACTACCACAAAACATATAAGAACTATTTTAAGAAAAATCTATATTAAATAGTTTTTTTGACCTTTTGCCCCAAGTTTTGAAGAAATGAACCCATCACTTGACCTAGCTCTTACTGGCTTGTCAAAATTCCACAATCAGACAAAATACCCCCCAGAGAAAAGATGGACAACTATACATCTGCTCTCCTTCCAGATTGTAAACTTAAGAATTTAATGAAAAAGCTTTTGAGAAGAACTGAGACTTTCTATTTCCAGCTCAGTGACAAGTGATGGTGCATTTCACACACATACTGAAAGCAGAAGAGATGTGGCTTTGCAGAAGCATAACATGTTGATGGGAGGTAGTGACACATCCTGTGAGACTGTTTCCACTGCACGAGGCCTATTCTACAACGCATCTGATACCTGCAGTGTTTAAACCCAGCCCAACCTTCAACACTCTTATTCCAGATCAAATACTAAAAGCCCCTCACGGCATCAAATGTGTCATGGTGCATGCATTAGCATGAAGGAAGAGAAACAGGAAAGTTAAACAACATATGGAACATACAATGAGATCATGTACTGCACATACTGTGAAGAAGAGTTCACAAATGATATACACAAATAACCTGCACAAATAAATCAACTCAAACTGAGTGTGGGTTGTACCAATAAGGACATAATTAAAGGTTGGTTGATCCCTAAACTCTTAAATTTAAAATCAAGTTATGTTGTACCACTTAATTTTAAATATGGTTTAACAAATCAGAGATTAACATTTTAACCTGTGATTAAAATGTTCCCCGGAGAACCTAGCTGTAGATCATTAGTACCAGTGGTGTAGCCAAGTGTGTGCAAAGGTTTGCAAATGCCAACCAAAACGTCAGCTTGCACACCCAAACAAACACTTTTTTTTTTTTTTAATGATTAAAGGGATAATTCACCCAAAAATGAAAATTGTCACATAATTTACTCACACTCATACCACCCCAGATATGTTTGACTTTCTTTCTTCTGGAGAATACAAATTAAGATTTTTAGAAAAACATCTGAGCTCTGTAGGTCCTTAGAGTGCAAGTGCATGGAGACCAAAATTCTGAAGTTCCAAAAAAACATATGGGCAGCATAACATGTATTATTTATCTGTTTCTCACCCAAACCTATCATATCGCTTCTGAAAATATGGATTTAACCACTGAATTACTTTTATGCTATCTTTTTGTGCTTTTGGAGCTTCCAAATTGTAGTACCCATTCACTAGCATTGTGAGGACCTAAAGACTCGACTCGTCAATGATAACACCATCCAGGACAGCCAGAAATCTTGGAGTTGTGTTTGAAGATCAGTTGAACTTCACAACCAAGGACTCCCTGATCATGCTGATTTGCCTTGTACAACATTAGGAAGATCAGGCCCTACCTATCAGAGCATGCTACACAACTCCTCATCCAAGCTCTTGTTCTATCCAGGCTGAACTATTGCAATGTTCTTCTGGCAGGCCTTTCAGCATGTACTGTCAAACCTCTGCAATTGATCCACACCTCTCTTCATCAAACTGCACTGGCTGCCAATGGTTACTTGCATTAAGTTCAAGGCATTTATGCTTACAGAACAACCACTAGCTCCGCACCCCACTATCTAAACTCACTACTCCAGACTTATGTAACCTCAAGAAGCCTGCCTTCTGCGGGTTAACAGCGCCTCGTGGTGCCATCTCATAGAGGCACAAGATCACTATCCCGGGCCTTTACCTTGACTGTTCCCCACTGGTGGAATGGCCTGCCCGAATGGCTAATTCATTAGCCTCTTTCAAAAAACAGCTAAAGACAAATCTTTATTGTGAACACTCAACCCATTCATACTAATGCACTACATTCATGTTCTTTAACGAGTGATGTTCTTTCATGAGTGGTGGTGTTGTAGTGGGCTAAAGCACATAACTGTTAATCAGAAGGTTACTGGTTCGATCCCCACAGCCACCACCATTGTGTCCTTGAGCAAGGCACTTAACTCCAGGTTGCCCCTGTGTAAGAAATAGAAATGTTATTTCTATCTCAGCTCTGTCCAAGAAAGAAATGCTGTGTGTGCATTATCAAACATCTGTTTCATATCAGCATGGAGTTGAGCTGAGCACCCTCCTCACTCTGTCTGTGTGTGTGTGTATATTGTATTAGTGTATATGGCAAGGGTCCGACAGGCTCCTACGGAACTTGGAGTCTTTTCCATATAGGTCCTAGGCTCTCAAGGAATAGAGGAGCCTTTGCCATATGGAATTGCTATCTGTGATATCTGTATGAGGTAATGTCTGCTCTTATTGGATAGTGCTGTGAACTCCCTTTTTCACTCTTGCAGTATATCTTTGCATGTTATACAGGAGAAGAGCGAGCTGCATATTTGTTCGCTCCCCAACGTTGGATGCTTTGTACTGATTCATTCACGACTCAATAAAAGACGGAGAGAAAAAGGCACTGCTGTGGTTTAGAAGAACTTTTATTTCTAACACCCTGTAATAAGTGCACTGTAAGTTGCTTTGGATAAAAGCGTCTGCCAAATGCATAAATGTAAATGTAAATGTAAAAAAAAAAAAACTTTCCTTGTGTACTGCCCTAAGCTATGCGAGACTTGTATTACAACACTTATTATATTGTTGCCCTTTTTGTGGGATGAATCGCTTCTGTTGTTCTCCTCATTTGTAAGTCACTTTGGATAAAAGCATTTGCTAAATGGATAAATGTAAATGTAAATGTAAAGAGCTGAAATATTCTTTTAAAAATCTCTGTTTGTGTTGAGCAGAAGAAAAAAAGTCACACATATTTGTGATGACATGAGAATAAATGATGAGAGAATTAAAAATTCGGGGTGAACTATTCCTTTGATAATAGAAGGCATGTAAAATGAATCTATGTTATGATGAACTTTCATCACATTGATTATGGAATTTAACAGGACTCGAGTCAAAAATGTGATGACTTGTGACTCGACTCAACATAATCAAAGAAGACTTGCATCTCGACTTAGACTTTGACAACAATAAGTTGCAACTTGACTAGGACTCAAGCCCTCTGACTTGGAAAGTCTTGATACTATGACACTAGACTAAAGTGGCACGGGCCTCAGATCGACCACCTACCCTCACGTCAGTGCCATTATTGTGGCAAGAAATAAAGAGCCCAGGCTGCTGAAGCAAGCATGACCCCTTTAATATCAGGTTATATGGCATTTGGATCATAATTAAAAGTTCCAGGAAAAGCAAAATTTCTAAAAGTGTCTCAATTTGCAGCAATCTCAATTTGAAATAGAATTGTATCAATTATTATATATAATTATGTATGCAGTTTGTATGACCATATTAAATGAGAAACTAAACAGAATATTTGTAACTTTCAAAACTCAAAACATTTTAAAAAAAACATGTCACATCACCACTTCAAATGAACTAGTCAAAAGGTGATTCAAAATTGTGAATACATTAAGCGAAATGGTGAACAATCATAGCACCTAAAATATACACTTTCCCTTATACAGTACTGTGCAAACGTTTTAGGCACATAAGATGTTTCACAAAAGCATTTGTTTTAAGATGGTTATTTATATCTTCCGCTTTAGTGTGTTAATAGGAAATATTAATGTTAGACTTGCAAACATTACTTTTGCAAATAGAATAGAAGAACATGTAGCCCTGCAACAGATGTAATGGGCCCCACAAAGCCCCCCACTGACCATCGAGTCTGAGATTACATGAAGAAACAGAAGCAACTGAGACAGCCTAAATAGATAGTAGGACATAACCCTACGTATAAACAAAATATTTACGGCAGCCTTAGCCCGTGAATAATGAATGGATGGATGGAATGAGATGGCAGCCAGATTGGAGTACATCGATGAGATTATCATTGATGATGAAAATAATGAACCGCAAATTCATCGACGAGTTTTACGAGACAGACATCGTCCTTTGGATATTTATGATGATGTGAACATATATGCTCATTTGCGGTTTAAAAGAAAGGGAATAATGCGTATAACTGATTTGATATCAATATATAACTTTTTAAAATTGTACGTCTTTGTTTTGACAGTTCACGCAAGGCAGCAGCTTATGCGTACGGTTCCTGTTTACAAATTTGAAGGCTGCTGATTGGATTACAAAAAAATACGTCATTCTGTGCAACTACGCATCACTATACAGAGAGCTTACGACCTACTAGATAAGTTCTGGATTAAGAACAGGTGGTGAAACCGAAATAAGTACTGTCTTATTTACAAACTATCTAGTAGTTACCAAGCCCTTTACGTCCTAATTTACGTGAAAACATTTTTCACAAGTGCCTAAAACTTTTGAACAGTACTGTACATTTATGTTAACCTAAAGTTTTGATATTGATAAAAAAATAAATAAATAATTAATGGACATGTTATATCAACTACCCACACCCTTTTCCACTAAAATGGCGCTGGTTCTGGTGCCTGAGCCGTGCTTGGCTCAATTTGAGAGTTGAAAAGTGACACAACTGAAAACATAACTTGCGAGTTTTTAGAACTTTTTTAGCCTCCAAAGTAATTGAATTCAATGCTTGTGCAATCATAAACTGCTTTGATGCAATGGACAACAGTTAAAAATTCATAGCAATCAATTTTTTCAGACAGACACAGAAAGAGGCAGAAGCCACTGTTTGCAACAGAGTACGTAGGAACAGAATGTCCATCAACTGAAAGTGTTTTATATCGCCAAATCGGGCATTTCAAGTGTCGACAGCTTTGTTTATTATATTAGGAGTGATCGACACTCACTGAGCACTTTATTAAGAACACTATGGTCCTAAAGTTCCCAACGTGGTCTTCTGCTGTTTGACATGTTGTGCATTCTGAGATGCTATTCTGCTCACTCAAATTGTACAGAGTGGTTATCCGAGTTACTGTAGCCTTTGTGTCAGCTCAAACCAGTCTGGCCATTCTCCGTTGACCTCTCTCATCAACAAGGCGTTTCCATCCGCAGAACTGCCACCCACTAGATGTTTTGTTTTTGCCACCATTCTAAGTAAGCTCAAGAGACTTTTGTGCATGAAAATCCCAGGAGATCAGCAGTTACACAAATACTCAAACTAGCCCATCTGGCACCAACAATCATGCCATGGTCAAAATCATTAAGATCACATTTTTCCCATTCTGATGGTTGATTTGAACATTAACTGAAGCTCCTGACCCATATCTGCCTGATTTTATGCACTGCTGCCCCACGAATGGATGATTAGATAATCGCATGAATAAGTCCTGTAGGTGTACAGGTGTTCATAATAAATGTTTTTTTGCATTAGTCATGCCAGACAGTGTTATTGTAGATTTGAAAATTTTACTTGGTGAGGACATTATCCCATCCCTGAAGCTTGACATATTCCTGGTTTGAGACCAGGTTCCTGGTTTGAGACAAGAACATTCAAGAATACATGGAAAAGTCTAGATTAGGCTCCAGCACCAGCAACCTGACAGTGGGAAAGGGCTATGAGAGAGTATAAGTTTTGGAGGTTCAGTCTGGCTCAAACCAAAACCATCTCTGTCTCTCTTGGATGTATCAGCCCTTCTATGAGATGCTAAAAGCAGTCCCTTGGGTTTTGTGTGAAAGCAAACTCTCATTTGTGCTATTAAATATTTTTAATATTCAAATATATAAACGTTTCCGTTCGGAGTATTTCACACGTGCTGTTCCTCTGATTTCCCACCACTGTTCTATGATCAGCTATGGATAGTGTATGAGCACTTTAATGAGGTCAGTGGACCGTGACGAGGTGACAGTGCAGTTTGAAATGTCTGTAGCTATTGCCGCCGGCTCGCAGTGCACCATTTATTTCCCTCGCTTGCAGAAAGTCACATCCTATCTCTCACAGGACAAAGCACAAAATGACAAAAACATCCAAATTACAGCTGACGTGAATAGCGATGGTCGTTTGTGACATCAGTGCTACCTTGGCTGATGGTCATTGGCTTGTCTGTCACCATGCCAACCCTGAGAAAATATAATGAGCACCTCAAACTGGCACCTCATCTAAAAACATCTCACTCATTTTGTACAATTTTCTAGATGGGCACTGACGCAGGCAAGTATTAAGGATCAAACGAGTAGTGCCGTTTGAGAGGTGCTCTATTCTTAGAGAAGAAACCTGAAGAATTTGTGTTAATCAATATATCTACTCTATAGGCAAAGGGGCTTTTAAAAGCAAAACAGGCAGTGATGGTTCCCCCCTGAAATATTTTTAACACAGATTCTGCTTTCAGGAGCTTTGCAGAATTAATATTATAGTACAGATTATAGCTCACATACTGTATGTGAGATTTGCATGGAGACTGACTGTATAGCAAAGCTGGCGTGATATGGCTACATTGATTAATGCAATCATTAAGGCTACCTTGTGTTGAAAAGCTCATAGCATGTTAATTTTGTTGTACATTAATATCTTGTGAGGGAAAATGCGTAGCTGCTGAATGCAGGGAACGCTGTCACATCGCTCTGAGTGTTCGCTCTTAAGCCATCCATCTATATATCCAGAATACATATTTGCTCAATTGACAGAGCCTTCCACAACACGACCACTTAACCAATTACGAGCCAGAAGGAACATAAATCAATAGATGACATCCGTGAGTCGTGACAGAACTGCAATTACCTAAGCAGGATGAAGAGAGTAAAGAGAGTGGCACTTCTTCATTCAACTGTAAAACATTATATCTAATGTGAATTACAACATCACTGGCTGTAAACTAGTCAGCTTTCAAACTAATCTTGTTTTTAATCACATTGATTAAAACTGATTCAGAAACAAACTCCTGTTGCTTTGGCATGTTAAACGCAGGAACGCATGTGTTTACATTTGCATAGAGACAGTGGCTCTTTCAGCTACCTCCTTTTGCCCATAAAGGGCTGAAGACAATGCAGCCACATAAACCAAAAGACTGAAATACAATGAACAAGCGCTGTCACAAAAACCTCATGGGCAATGTCACCCATTTCATGAGTGTTAACTGACATGCACATCAGCCCTGCTGAAAAGACCAGCATTTGTTGTGTTTTGGATGCAGGTCCACAACATGGGATGCTGGTGTTCTTACCAGGTTTCTTAACTAGTTTAAAAAGCTTCATCTGGAACCGTATTCTGGTTGACCAGCATTTTTTGCTGGTGAACAACCTAGCTATGCTAGACCAGCATAAAATCAGCATAAACCAGCTAGCTAAGTTGGTCTTTTCAGCAGGTAAGCTCAAAGCATCCCATTTCCAGCAAATAACACATTTGATCTCTGATGTCCAAAGGTGGAAATGTCTTACCATTGGTGGAATGAAGGCTCTCCAGACTCCAGTAATGGGACATGACCCCTCTAACTGCCCTGACCCCTCCAGGCAGTCCCTTAGCGGGGCTGCAATCTGAGCCAGAGCCAGGTGACTGTTCTGAGCTCCCCCCACCACTGCAGCCTCCTCCTGCCAGCGGGACGCCCACCTCACCGGCACTGTGCTGGGTGCGCATGTGGCCGCACACCAACAGGGAGAAGGGTGGTGTCGCTTCGGCAGGTGTTAATTCCAACCGTGCTGCGTGTGTGCACGTCTATGGGCTCGAGTCAACCACTGAGCTCTCAGTCGCGACTGCTTATAGAGTCTGCAACGAGCCCTCAGCTCTCCCCTCTCATTCCTCACTCGCTCTCCTGCTCTTTTACCTTCACTCTTGGTTGCAGTCTCAAAGAGCTCAACATAAACGCCCAGATACACAATCAGCTCTCTCTTTCTCTCTCTCTCTCTCTCCCTCTCTCTCTCGCACGCACATACACACACATACAGTCACAGGCTGGCATCACCGGGGATCCTCTAAGGGGAAGAGGACTCGTATGACTCAAATGATTCAATGTGAAGCACTCAGTTTGGCACTGAAACGGACTGCCTTTCTCTTCCCCGCAGTACCCCCTTGAGCCCCCCCTTCATCCACTGTTAAAGCCAAGCTGTTAGTAAACCAAAAGACGGTGCCTGGAGAGAGCACTAGCAATGTCGAGAGTTGAAACCACCTTCTAAGAATTTAACCCCTAATTAGCAGATATCACATTAATGGCAGGCCCAAAAATGTGCACAACACATCACAACAAAAGCATTTGACGAAACCATACTTGAGCAGCACACCAGACTGATACTAAAATACACAATTTCCACAGAAATGCTCATTATCTCTCAAAACTATTAATAGAAGGAATGTGGTTTATTAGCAGACCTTTCTCATCAGACACAAATTTGAGAATATTGACTTGCTCTAGACCTTGCAGCTGTGAATACATTTTATGTAAGAACATTGGAAACTGGATGCAGATCAAAGTTAAAACTCAGGGGAACATTCCTCACATTCATGTATATGACAGATCTGATCTATCACTGTTTCAGATCACACACACACACACACACATGCACACTTAAAAATGTCATTCCAAAATGAAAGCCATCTAAATATAAATAGGATATGTCCCAATCTTAAATCTACAATATGCTTACAACAATTCCATGCTGAAGAATATCTTTTTAACCCAACAGACACAAATTAAACAAATAGGTTTGGATGTTTTTTCAATACATTCATAAACCAGACAGGCTCTGTTTGAAAGCAGAAAGTTCATATGTTGGTTCTGATCAAGTGAACTCACCCAAAGGTGCGGTCGGTCCATGTGACTCTTGTGATGGAGTGGTAAGATTCGATTCTGTGGAGAGCAGCATGTATCTGTGTTAGTTTCTCTGATGAAGTTAGACTCAAGTTTTACATTAGCATAATGGCCAGGAATTCTGTACTGGCTTGTCATGCAGTGTACGGAAAGGTCGTAGAGTGGGCATGATGTCAGACAGGGACAAAATGAGGTCATTGTGTATTTCTCCTCATAGAAATCCATATTAAATAAGGCAAGGCATTTGCAGAGGTCCTGCAAAAAGCACAGAGCATGTCATAGAGACAAGACATCAATAGTGGGAGGACTATTTTGATGAGAACAATAAAAGTAAACAAGATATGCAGAAGCCACATCTTAGATCAGAGAGTGAAAAATGTAAATATATAGCAGGCTCATGTTTGAGGTTTGATTTTTATTATAAAAACATGATGCAAAGAGAAGACAAATAAAACCAGCCTAATCTCAGGAAAATTACGTGACTGTGGAGACCATTTTTGCAAAATGACTTAACAAGTATTGCTGTTCCGAGTTGAAATGTCCAGTGAGTGGCCCTAAAAGAGAGTTAAATGTTCCCCTAAACAAGTTTTTGAGATTAATGGTCTTTCGAGCTTTATATCAATAAAACCTACCTCCCTACACCAAACTTTACACCTAACCAATGATGTAATGTAGTAGGTTATGTAAAACAAATGTTAAAATGTGTCACCTTTCAAGTCATGCCTATAGTTAAAGTGTTTTCATAAGATAGCACCATATGAGGAACAGAGCGAAAAGTAAGTATTTATGAACTAAGGTTGCCACATGTCCCATACTTAAGTGGCTATATGCTCAGGGGATCCCTGGACACTGACAAAATACAACATTTGAATGTGCTCAAAATGCTGAAGCGTCCCGTATTCGCTTGGGGAAAGTTGGTAACCCTATTAGGAACTGATAATCTACCATTTTGACGTATATGTGATTTGTGTGAAAGTTAATAAAAGATGTTGTTGCAGCTCCCCTAGTGTTTATTTTACTATATGTGATATAAAAAATGAATTTTGCAAAAATGTAGGTATAGTAACATGATTCTATGAGACCAGGTTGAACAAAATAAATCCAAACAAGGTCAGTCAAGGTAAGTTGTTTAAAAAAACATCTAAGACTTCACCTTTATTTAGATATTGAACTAAATTTTCCTAAATCAAAATCTACTTTTAAAAGTGTGTTTGTGTTGGGCAGAGGGGTGCTGTAAACTCAAGCCAGGTCTACCTCCGTGCTCAGAGAGAGAGAGAGCAAGCAAGAGAAGGCCTGACGCCAGTGAGTGGGTGAGAAATAATCAGCAGGATTGTTTGGCAGAAAGAGAGAGGATCAGCGCTGGGGGCCCCTGAGCTCCACACTCCATGCATTACTGCACAAAGATAACCTCTGAGCTCTTGCTACATTCACACATGACTAAATAAAGCTTCTTCTTAAGAAACCACACATTTCAGATGCCTGTAGATGTAAGTCCTTAATGAAGTCATTTTCAATATCTAATCACAGATGTTTGCTTGCATTTGTGCACAGACCTCCTCAGCTTTGTGTCCAGGTATATGAAAATAAATTAAACAATCTTTGATAAAGAAAGACTACAAATTCACATCAAAGACGTTTGCAAGTCTCCGGGATCCAAATGTCACAAACAAACCTATAAATAGCTCACCAGGATTTATCAAAGCAAAGGTTTTAGAATAAAAGCAACCATTGCCCCCTGTAGGACACTATGGAACTCAAAGATTTAGGAAGACATTAAACTTGTTCCCATATTAATAAAAGTTTGTGATACAGTGATAAGGTGCATGTTGTGTTCAAAAAGCTTATGTTACTGACCTGAAAACAACACACGATGGGGCCAGCCCAAACAGTCGAGGCCTATAGGTGTGCTCTGGGAGAAGAAGTGGTCTTTCAAAGAGATGGAAGGGAACTGCTCAGGAGACGTAAGAGAGAGTCTAGTACGCACCTATAAATGACAGTGATCAGACACAACACATGTCTATAATTAAACATGTTAACAATAAAAAAAAAAATTAAACACTTTGACAGGGGGTATTTACACAGGGCACGTTCTTTAAGTAAAGAGCTCAATGGAATTTAACAAAATGCATGTTTATGGATGCATTTAAGGGACAGATCACCCCAAAACTAAAATTCTACTTTTTACTCACCCTAATGCTGTTCCAAACCAATTTGAATTTCTTAAGTGGAAAACAAAGGAAATGCTTGGCAGAATGTTTGCATTCTTTCCATACATGAAAGTGAATGGTGACTGACAGCCTGTCAGTTCCAAACATTCTGCTGAACTTGTCCCTTTGTGTTCCAAAAATGTTTGGGAAAACATGATGGTGAATAAATGATGATGATTTTAATGTTTAGGTTAATTATCCCTTGAACTCTCATACATCAATTGCTAATATACATATTAAATACACATTTAACCCATCACCAGATTCATCTGATTGATCTCTTGTTGACACTGTGTATTATGTGGCACTTAAGGCCAGAGACACCGAACATGCAGCGAGACACGTCACCTGTAATGGCAAAAAACATCTATCCTGCATGTGCATGTGTACATAGACCAAAAATGAAAAAATAGCACAAATGAAATACAAGAATGTGTCCTGTGTGAACAGCCCCTTTTGTGTAAACTTTTTGTCCCTCTATTAACTAGATAAAAGAACTTCAAATAGTCTGTGAAATTCTGAGACTCCTTAGGTTAAAGTGTTGGCCAGACTTTCCAAAAATCAGGCAAAACACAAGAAATAGAAGAGAAGTCTGAAATCCTAAAGACACTACAAGCAGAGTAGAAGATAATGAGTCCAGATGTGTAGGAACAGGAAGAAAGCAGAACAGGACAAGAGAGGATGCACTGGAAGATGCTGATGGCAAGGTGTTTCTCCCATTTTGATGAGTTCCTTACTTTCTCATGATTCTCAGATGTTGGAGTGCTAAGCTGCCGCAAACTTCTCTGTACGCCAAGTTTCTTTTTATAGATGTTCTCTGCATCAGCCAACATTTCATATGAGCATGAGCAACAATGTTCTTTTGTGGAATTTCTTTTCCTCTCTTGGTCAAGTGCCACCTCTCTGATGCCCTGGAGAGGCCCCACCCAGCCGTAGATGTCTGAGATGGGTCTGGGTGTGGTTCTGCTCTGCTCTCTGTTCTTCGTCCGAAGCACACATCCATGTCCTTGTTGTCTTCTCCCTGATGAATGGGCGGCTGGCTCAGCACTGTGCTGTACATGTTTTGAGTGCAAATTTAGGAGGTTATACAGATATCTTTTGATGAAAGTTGCACTGAAGGATTAAGTTTGTCAAATTTTGTTACATAGCATGATAAATGTTTGAGCCACAATAATCATAAGTCATTAACCACTAGGTGTCACTGTTTCTGAAAAATCTTTTAACAAAACATTTAACAACCATTGTATTTCCTGGACATAATGATATGGGTTAGACTGTCTATGCCTATGCACCTTAACAATCCACTTCTTTCAAGTATGTAGAGCCTTGGTAAAACTCAAACTGTAGTGGGATTACTATGTCCAATCTGTAAAGCTTAATATAGAAAGTGAGTAAATTATAGAGGGCTCCTGTCCAATATGTTCAAAGGACACACTTAAGCTCTCCTAACACAATGCTTTTAATATCTTCCCAGTTATGTGGATGTAATCAATGCTCTTGAATACAAGAGTAACATTCATAGATAGAAAATACACAATACAATCTAATATCTATACAATAAAATATAATAATATCTGACATTTTACATGGATAGCTGTCACATACCATGTCTATAGACTTTTTTTTATCAACATCAAGGTTTCAGGTGAAAATGTATATCTTGGGTAGGGGTGTGCAGCAAAGCCGTTATCTGTATCTGTTGCAATGGTAAAATTATCTGTGTCTGTATTCGGATATCACCAGATTTGGGTGGGGCTAAAACCGTAAGAGTCAAATTGGACTTTTCTATTTATAGTTCCCATATAACAAATATGTCTTTTATAATTCATGCAATTATTTCGTCTTATTATTATTATATTTAACTATATAATTTTTTCTTACAAGATAATGCTGAAAATGTGTGAAACTGTGTATTACTTTCCATCATCATCCATACTGTCAAACAAACAACCAAAAAAAAGCTATACAAAAAGATTCCATTTGAATCATTTTTCAGCCTATTTGATATACAGTATATCCTGTGTGTGTGTGTGTGTGTGTGTGTGTGTGTGTGTGTGTGTGTGTGTGTGTGTGTGTGTGTGTGTGTGTGTATATAATTATGTAATTATCTGAAATGGCTTAAAAGTAATTTTTTTAATCAGAGGCAACGTCAAGTTGAAGGTGTGTTTTTTTCACTGAATAAACACAAAGAAGGTTAATATTTAATAATTTTCATTTATATGCACAAATATATAACAATACAGTAATAAAATAAATTTTTTGCCTATATATATATATATATATATATATATATATATATATATATATATATATACTATACATCTTTGAAAACATGTTTTCTCTGAATGAACAAGGTGCTTAACTAAACTTAACTAATTTTTAACCCAGTTCAATATTATTGTAATTAAATAATGATTGTACATTATTATATTATTTTGAGGATTAGATTTGTTTTAGACAATGCAATAGTAATTTATATTAGACAAACTGCTCTGAGCATAATCATGATGACATGATGCCCTATGTGACACAAAACACTCTGTAGAGCACACAAACCATTTCATTTAATTTAATTATTTTTTTGTGGTTTAAAATTCACATATGACCATATCACGATTTTGATGTTATTTTGATTAATAGTACAGCCCTGTAGGATCGTTAAAATTAGTCTTATTGTGCACTCTTTAGGAAATCAAGTGCCCAAATAAAAAGTGCTTTATAATCATTGTGATATTCATCATATTGTTTAATTTTATATAACAAGCAAAATCATTGCGATGATATCCCAACCCTATACAGCCTTACACAACTGTCTGTGCTTGTTCTTTGCAGGTTACTTGCATTTGCTTTGTTTTAGAAAGAAATTGCTCTTATTGATGACAAACTTCACCCCACCATCACCTTACACACTGCCTGCTCACCTGATAGAAGAGCGAGTGAGACACAGAGGCATGTTGTCATATATCTCACTCGGAAGTTTTTAAATGACTAACTTCAAAATTACATTTCAAAAAGTGGAAAATGTGTATGATATGGTAGCTTAGTTAATGTTAACGTAACTCACCTCACCCACTCACACCGTGCGCATTTTAATTAAAAAAGTTTAAACTTTATTCATATTAACTTCACCGACTTACTATTGCGTTGTTATTTTATATATGTTTATTATATAAATATCTCTCTATGCCCGTGCTCTTTGGATAATCAGTCGAACAAATATTTTTTCTATTATTTGGTAGAATTTGTATTCATGTTTAAGACATTATTTGTGCCTTTCTGAATAAGGTATTCAGCTTTGGGTACATACCTAATTTAGGTTCTTGCAACTGGTCACCATTTTTAATCACATTCTTGCCTTCACTAGTTAATTATAAATGGTCCAAATACATTTTTAAAAGAACAAATATTCCAAGAAGTCTCTCAATTAATATGAAGTAAAATAGTTGCATGCTTATTTAATGGCAATTTAAAACAGAATTAGCTCAATTTTAAATAGGTTTAGATGGTGTATAACATGTTGCAACAGATGTCAACCTGTGTTGGGGGTAATACAATAAAAGTAACATGCATTACATAATCAAATTACTTTTTTCAAGTAACGAGTAAATTAGCGCAATTATTTTTTTATTTTAGACCATAATATCTGAGTTATTTGTACACCTCTACTGTCCCTGTATTTCAAGAAATCAGGAGTAAAATTGTGCAAACTTTAGGGAGGAGACGTAGTGCATGATGGGCATTGTACTTCTATAGAGTGTGAGGACAGAGACTAACAATAGTCACTTCTATTTAAATTAATGGGAGAAATTGGAATGCCCAACCAAGAAGCTCTAGCACCGAACAGTCAATGGATGTAGAATGGAAGTCCTGCCTTGCTGGTAAAAGAGCCAATTACCTTGTAGATACAGACATCGCCTGTCACTTCACTAACGCGCATGCGCATTTCGTGTTTTAGTATAATATGAGGTCAACATTCGGTTGAGTGAAACGTGATTGATTCATGTGTTAATACACACTGCATTAAAAAAATCAGTAAATGGGCCTAGGCAGAGGGATTATAAGACTAGTCTTCCACTGGCCACAACATGATACACAGGGTGAAATACTCGCTCAATTCACTGACTTATGCAGCCAAACTGCTCCGTGTTACATCTCCCTATAACTGGGAGAATGGGGTGAGAAAAGACTCTGGATCAGTCGCTTCGAGCAACATTCTACATCGATTGTGTACGCAAAGAAAATGTCTTAGTTTCCCAAAAATATTCTACATATTTGTTTTATAATAAACAAGTAGTTTCATTAATTAAACAAATAATTATATGCATTTTAGCAGCATTAAAAACAATCCCATTCAAATTGTATCAACATGCGCCTCTGAAGTTGTGGTGTCTGTACGTACCATGGATCGACTGAAAACAAGCTTGCACTGAGATGATGTAAGTGAAAAATATTCATTTATTCATTAGACTTATTCCTTGAACATGTTCGGCTGGTATTCCCCACTGAATGTTATCCTGACTTTTGAAAAACACAAGTTGACTCTAACGTGGTCAATGGGCACAGCACATGATGACATATGATGCAGGTTCAAGTGTTGGACTTTGCTGTTTTAGGTAAGACAGTGGTTATTCTTCATTACTCATATTGGCTGCCATGTTGAAGGAAAAACAAATCATGCATATTCATGTTATTGTTTCTTTATTATAAAATTATGTGAAGCCCTACGTTCTAAATATCTGTTTGTTTAGTATGTTGTTCTGACATGAGTGTTGTACAGTAGCTAGCATGACCTGTAATGTCTCTTGTATGCAATGCATGGCTTATTTGTATGGAATGCATAGCATTTTACAAAACTTTACCAAAGTATTTAATGTCAGCTATTCACTTACCTCTGGTTTGTTGATCAGCGATCCTGATATCAGGCTGGTCTGCGACTGGCTGTCTGAACTGCTGTCCTCTAGTAAGTATTCAGAATCAAAGGAGTGGGCTGTGATAAGTTGTGCTGTCCTTGGTTTCAGAGACTTCGGCCTTTGAGGCGGGTCAGAGAGACCCTCAACGCTCACTCCTTGGCCGAGCGAGCAGAGAGAAGATGCCACAGATCGAGAGGAGTAACGGAAGCTCCTCCTTTGTCCCAACAACCCTGGACTGTTGGGTTTGGGGCTCATGGGCCTCGTCGGATTATCAGTGGCTTCGAAGCAGCTCAGAGACCTCCCCCAGGATGGTGACATCTGATTTGCAAGAGCAAGACTTGTAGGGTGTAGAGAAGACTGCAAACTATCATCCACTTTGCGAACAGCCTCAAAGCTTTCTACCGACGCCTGGTCAGAGTCAGAGGAAGCAGCACTAGGTAGCTCGCCTCCTTCCAGACACTTTTTCTCCAGTGTACCTCCTAACTGGTCCTGAGGAGCAGTTTTCAAGCTCAGTTGGTCAGAATGGCAAATGTTCTTCAAGTGTAGTTGGGAACCAGGTGAGCTGTGAAGCCTGGACCTGCTCTGAGGAGCACAGTAAGCACAGGCACTATGGCTCTGGTGTGCGGACTTGTCACAAATTGTCTCAGGAATAGATAGTGTTCTTTTGTAAATTTCTGCTTCTTTAGAACGTTTCATCTTCTTCCAGGGCTGATTGGTTTTCCCTTCCTCTTTCTCGGAGTGCAGGATCTGCTCCTGGTATTCCTTCTCAGGACATTTGGACTCAAACAGGCTTGACAGAGACCTATGAGCCATTGCGAGCTTCATGCGTAAATTCAAGTTATCAGTACTCTTGCTTTTCCTTTGCTGTAATCCCTCTGTCATTGAGGAAGCTGTAAAATGCAGTGCGCCAACATCTTTGTGCTGATGTTGTACATTACTGGAGTAATAAGAATTTTGGGATTGTGTGTATTTCTCTCTGATCTGCAAATTCAGGGCGTCGGCCTGTTCAAAAATATCATCATTGGAGTGGTCATCATCCTTCATAATATCTGTAAAATGATCTGTACTCTGAGACATCAGGCTCTTGTAGAGAGAAGGGTGTGCATTGTTACATATGGGTGTCTTAGTATACCTCACCTCCTCCTGCCCCTCTCCTTCCTCTTGATCTACCTTGTTATTGCCCTTGTGTTCTCGCTTAGTTTTGCGAAACGAGGGCATTCTAGAGAAAACTGAAAACATAGAGCCCTTCCCTGACTGGTTTCTCTTAATTCTCGCAAAACCGTGGAGGCTTGAAGGTGACTGAGTGCTGTCCTCCGTCTCCTCGCTGTTGGTACTGGAATCGAGATCTTGTGACACATTACTGGACAAACTATGGCCATCACAGTTATCAACCCCATTTAATTGAGGTGCCAATGTCTCTTCAGCATCTGGTTGATTCATAACAGTACTTACTTCTTTAACAGTGGCTACATTAGCATTCATCTCACTTACATTTGTACATATGGCAGAAATGTTGCTTTCATATGGACTGTGAGGAACATTGCGGTTTGTAATTTCATCACAGGAGCTCCATTCCTCATTGAATCCACCTTCTGATAATGGACTTCCTCTCTGTTGTTTCTCCAATCCATTTTCCATCACAAATGAACTCTCCAGTGAACTGTCAGACTCCAAAATGGCCTCTAAACTAGTGATGGGAAACATGGGACAGCATTCAACAAATGTGCTCTCTGTCGCAGAGTTCTTTGAAATCTGGAAAGACTGTGTAGAAAGAGGATTGCTGCAAGCAGACGGTTCACATAATGAGACAGTGCTTCCAGGAGAGCTTGTTTTGAAAGAAGTTTGAAGCCTTCTTCCTGTGTATTCTGATGTACAAGTGTCATTGACCTTGAGCGCAGAGCTGCTCAGTGGTAACATATTTGCCTCCTGGATGTGTGCATGCAAATGGAAAACATGTGAAAATTCACAGTTTGCAGAGTCTGCATTAAAAATTCCATGTGTGTTATGATGGTCATCTGTGTACATGGTACTCGAGGTTTGTAACACTGTAGTGCTACACTGCCTGATGCCGTCGGTGTCCTTAAACTGAAATGCTCTGGCTGTCTGTTCTCCCTCCACTGCAAACAAGCACTGGCAATCCTTCCCACCACAGCAATCACAGAGCTGCTTTTGTGTAACATCTTTGTGGCTGAAACATGCGCTAAGGTCAGGTGATTTTGCAACATTATCCTTATAGTCCATTGCAGTCTTTATTTCAGTTGCTTTTAAGGGGGTAGCTGAGCTGTTTAAAAGAGGAGGGGCATTCTCTTTAAAGTGATCAACCCCTTCTGAGACTAAAAATCTAGTATTGTTAGTAAACGTATTGTATTTTATCAAAGAACTAGGTAAAGAGTTTTGTAGACCTGAGGCACTGTCTTCTAGAGTAATGGTCTTAATGTTGTTATTTGTGTCTGAGTTGTATTCTCCTGTTGTCCTCAAAGCCTCATTTCTACTGCTCAGCTGGGAATAATCAAAGGGTGATTGTGTGTTTGTGCACGGATTTGACTGTGCATTAGACAAAATATCAACGTTAAGATTTGATATATTGGCAGGCTCAAACGTTTCAAACTTAATCGATTTATTTTGTCTTGTGTGCTTGTTAAACTGGTTGCCGGGTTGGTGAAACTGTTTAGAGGTTTCTGTATAATCTTCATATGTGTCAGACATAACATCTACAAAGCAATGTGCTACTTGTTTACAGTTCATATGCAGGTCATTACTGAGCTCCAAGCAAATGTCTGTGGCATTGACTGGAGATTTGTCAGACAAAATCTCAGACAGACCGTCCAGAGACTCGACATGACTGTCTACAGGACTACTTGGACACCCATCAACTGCTGAAACTCTCATTGACTTGTGCTTGGTATATTCCATGCATCCCAAATTATCAGAGTAAATTACTGACTGCTCAAATGATGGAACAATTATACATTCATTTGGACACTCTATAACAATATGATGTTGCATGTTGTTATTTGTTTCTTCTAAAACATCATCTGTGTAATCTTCATTATCAGCACTTTTAGTGCTAACACAAGCTTGTGCTTTGATGAATTCATCCTGTTTGTTGCAAGGAACTTTACTATTAGGGTGGCACTGCTGGGTTTTGCAAAAATCTGCCTCAGACTCATAGTCTTCTAAATATATTTGCTCACTCTTTTGCAAAACGTGATTGCCCATGTGATATCTGTTCATTAAGTATTCATCTTTTTCAGTATCATTTTGTAATATTGAGCCATTTTGGTGGCTGAAATGAGTGCAGTCTGACAGTACTGATGCTTGGTCATTGATCACACACTGATGCACTAAATCCGACACTCCAGTAAAAATTGAATAAGGCACATTTGAGGAACCGCTACCAGGTGCATAATACTCAGTGAAAACAGCTGTGGTTTCATTCAAGCCCTCCTTTTCGAAAATCAGACTGTCGTTCTTTTCTATGGCCAGATCGAATTCTTTGTCCCTGTGCATTGATGACAGCTTTTCAGATGTTTTTAAGGATTGGTTGACTTCACAGGTGGTGTAAATGTCCTTGTAGTCCTTTTTTAATTGTTCATTTTCATAAATGCTGCCACCCATGAAAACAGAGTCTGACTCATTCACAACATGCCAATGAGAGTTCATGGAAATTGCCTGTATGTGTTCTACTGAGGCCTGTGACTGGCTGTGGTCTATTGAACACTGTGATTGACTATCTTCTTCTGAGGCCTGTGTTTGTCTCTGTTTTGTTGAGCACACTGATTGACTGTTTTCTTCTGAGGCCTGGGATTGGCTGTGTTCTATTGAGAACAGTGATTGACAATATTTTTCTGAGGCTTGTGATTGGCTGTGTTCTGTTAAGCGCAGTGATTGACTGTGTTGTTCTGAGGCCAGTGATTGGCTGTGTTTTATGGAGTACAGTGAATGCCTGTATTCTTCAAAGGCCTGTGATTGTCTTTGTTCTATTGAACACAGTGATTTACTTTGTTCTTCTGAGGCCTGTGATTGGCTGTGTTCTATTGAGCAAAGTCGCTGACTGTGTCCTACTGAAGCTTGTAATTCACTGAGTTCCAGTGAGGCCTGTGATTGGTTGTGTTCTACTGAGCACAATGATTGACCATAATCTTCTGAGGCCTGTGATTGACTGTGTTTTGTTGAGCACATTGATTGACTGTTTTCTTCTGAGGCCTGTGATTGGCTGTGTTCTATTGAGCATAGTGATTGACTATATTCTTCTGAGGCCTGTGATTGGCTGTGTTCTGTTAAGCACATTGATTGACTGTTTTCTTGTGAAACCTGTAATTGGCAATGTTCTACCGAGGCCTGTGATTGACTGTGTTCAACTGAGGCCTGGGATTGGCAGTGCTCTACAGAGACCTGTGACTTGTTGTACTCTAGTGACTCCTCTGTCTCTTCAATAGGCTTCTCAAATGATTCAAATTCAGCTACGTCTATAGAGGAAAGCTGTGAAACAATTAAACTTACCTTATGCTGTTGAGTGTTTAATTCATGTTCGCTGTCTGAATTTTCCATAACTGTGGCATTGGAAATCAACTGCATTTTAGCTTTATTTTTATCATTATCAATACACTTCAAAGCTTTCTCATTTGGGGTAATAATTTGTATATGCAGCTCTTCAAGCGTTGGTTGGGTGTCTGTCATATTTTTTCTAATTTTATCACATTGAGGTTTTCCATCAGGAGTGTCAACAGGCTGAGAATTAGCCTTATCATGGTCAATTGATGTAAATAATATGTCTTCAGCATTTAGCTCAGAAAGTGATTGGCTGTGTTCTATTGAGCACAGTGATTGACTGTGTCCTTCTGAGGCCTTTGATTGACTGTATTTTGTTGAGCACATTGACTGACTGTTTTCTTCTGAGGCCTCTGACTGCCTGTGTTCTACTGAGGCTTGTGATTGGCTGTGTTCTATTGAGGACTGTGATTCACTGTGTTCTATTGAGGCCTGTGAATGACTGTGTTCTATTGAGCACAGTAATTGTCTGTGTTCTACTAAAGCCTGTGTTTGAATTTGTTCTATCGAGCACAATGATTGACTGTGTTCTACTGAAGCCTGTAATTGGCTATGTTCAACAGAAGCCTGTGAATGGCTGTGTTCTATTGAGCACAGTGATGGACTGTGCTCTACTGAAGCCTGTGATTGCCTATGTTCTATTAAGGCCTGTGATTGACTGTTTTCTACTGAGGCATGTGATTGGCTCTGTTCTATTGAGCACAGTGATTGACTGTGTTCTACTAAAGCCTTTAACTGGATATGTTCTATTGAGGCCTCTACAAAAGACTGTGATTGGCTGTGCACTGTTGACTCCCCTTGTTCTTTAATAGGCTTCAAAATTGATTCCGATACAGTGGCATCTATAGGAGAAAGCTGTGATACAGTTAAACTCGTATTATACTGTTGAGTGTTTAACTCATGTTCACTGCCTGAATTTGTTATAACTGTGGCATTGGGAAACAACTTTATTTCAGTGTTATTTGTATCATTATCAATACAATGTATTTTTTTCTCATTTGGGGTCATAATTTGTGTATGTTGCTCTTTATGTGTTGGCTGAGTGTCTGTCATATTTTTTCCAATTTGATCACGATGAGATTTTCCATCAAGAGTGTCAACAGGCTGAGACTTAGCTTCATCACTGTCAGTTGATATCAATAATGTTTCTTCAGTATTTAGCTTAGAGAGTTTTTGTGATTCTACATAGTCCCCTGATGCCAAAAAGGGTGTTTCTTTATTGGATAGATCATTCTGTGAGGAAGAATCAAGTCCAGGTCCTGCTGGCAAATTAATGAAAGCCTCCTCACACTCAGGGACATCCTTAGCATCATACAATCCAGTACCATCAACTCCTACTTGCCTTATCTCCTTACTTCCAGTCTGTGTTTGTGATTGCTCTCCATACACTGTCCTATGGCGACTGCCAAAGAAGGTGTGATGCCTCGCTGATTCAGAGAGACCTCTCTTTTTGACAGAAGTAGAAAGTTGGACAAAGGGAGAATGTGAGTCCAGACAACCCCCAGAGCAAGATCTGGTCTCAGAGCTGAGCGATGTCCTACAGCAGTCCTCAGTTTCATGGATGAGGTCCAAGAAAGTGTCACTATGCCATGATTGTGTGTCAAAATATTCCTTTGCTGTGTCCTGTGCTGCTTCAGGAATGGGTTCGCACAATTCCTGGTGGCCCTGTTGCTCTCCACACGCTTCCTGCTGAGATTCCCCATCTTCCAGACAGCCTGCCTCATTCCCAGAGTCCTCTATAGTCAGGGCCTAAGAGGAGAAAGAGAATTTTGGCATTATTTTGTTGTTCATAAAAGGATAGTTGATAAAAGTTCTAATGAAATGAAAATTCTATATTCATTTACTCAACTTTTTTTTCTAAACCTCCATGACTTTCTTCTGTGGAACACAAAAGGAAATGTTAAGCAGAAAGACAACCTCGAACACCATTTTCTTTTATTCTTTTTTCTTAAAAGATGTAATGAAAGTGAAAGGTGACTGAGGCTAAATTTATGCCTCACATTTCTTTTGTGTTCCATTCTAAAAAAGACATAAAATAAGACATAAAAGTTGAGAAAAATATAGGGGTGAGTAAACAATGACAGAATATTCACTATTTGGGTAAACTATCCCCTTATCAAATCCAATCCCTTTATTGTCACTCAACCATATACACAAGTGCAACAGTGGGTAAAAGTCTTGGGTGCAGTTCCAAACAACATAGCAGTATGACAATTACAATAAACATCTGATATATACATAGCACAATTTACACATCTTATTACACAGCACAATATAGACCTAATAATATACAATATACAGTATACACAAAATAAGAAGACTGTATACAATAAAAAATTGCTGGAGAGTAAACTTAAAACCAGTAAAGAGAAACGTTTTTAGAGTTATTATTTCTTTTAGCACTGCACGATTTGGGGAAAATGTCATATTGCGATTATTGAGGCTAATATTGCGGTGCGATTGCGATATAATAAACAAATGGTATCATGTGTCAACTTGCTTGGTTATCAAGGAAAATGCACAAATAGATTACTGATAATGCTGAAATGTGTATTTCTCAACTCAAACATACAAACTAGCAACAAAAACCACTATAAATGAACAGTGTTTTCAAATTAAAATAATATTTTTACTAAATTAAATAACATCTTTGCATTACTGCAAACTTGTTATTTTCTCAATATTACACCTAAATAAAATAGAACAATAAATAAGAACATACACATTTTCATGAAAATAAGATTGTCCAAACATAACATACTTTCTATAAACTCTTTTGAAAAGGAAACTGGATATAAAAGTGTGGTTCACTCAAACCACTAAAATGATTGTTATTGTTTTTTTAAAATAACCAACTGGTATTTCCAAATCCTCTTTCTAAAAAGTTCTACTTATCGCTGGTATCTCTTGTCCAGTGTGTTGATCATTCTCTGAAATCTCACCTTTCTACTTTTCTCTGTGCTGTTTCAGGTGCTGATATAAATTTGACATGTTGCCACGTGATGTAGAAACTTTAATTTTGCACTGTACCTCTCTCTGCTCAGTGTCGGTTATCTTAAAGCCAAAATATCACCATATAACCAGGGTTTTTCCTGGCTCAAAATGAGGCGGAGGTGGTACCATACAGATCAAAAAAGTGACGTTAAAAACATGTAAACTTTGGCTTTGCATTAATACACTTCTAATGACCTGGCAACTGAACACTAGTGTTAATTTTGTCTGCTGTTTTTTTTTTATTTAATCTTAGTCTTAATCCAGTGTCAAATGTCCTTTTTAGTTTTTATCATATTTAGTCATCCTTATCCTATTTATATTTATTGTTTTTAGTTGTTTTGTTTGACAAAGTCTGGGCATTTTTTATGTAGTTTTAGTCAATGAAAACTGTTGACATTTTAGTATATTTTAGTAACATTTTAGTGACATTTTAGCATATTTTAGTAACATTTAGTCATATTGATATTTTAGTCACTGAACACTGTAAACATTTTAGCTATAAGAGTTTTATTGATAAGCATTTGTCAATCTTGTTTATCCAAAACCAATATATATATATATATATATATATATATAATTGTTGTAATTTTAGTGTTATTTTTCACACAAGATTGATCTTATCATGATGATCTCATGATGATGACGTTGCGAGCAGCAGACAGCGGGGGTGTTAGAGTGTGCATCAGCCGGCAGAACATTAAATCTCTCCACCCGCCCAGTCTCGACTCCCACTCAGATTGGGTCTCTTCCGCGAATGGTTGAAGCAGCTCTTACCGCACAGAGAATGACATTTTTGGAGTTTGTGCTTATTTACATGGCACGCTCCCGTATTATTTGAAGCTTAATTAAGGATGAAATAAAGATATATCGTCATGCTGCGATCTGTGTTTCTATCAGAAACTGCAGCGCTCCTCTCGTCTCACGTGTCATCATTATAGACTGGTCATCTTTTTATTAGCAAATTGGTCTCAGAGAAAATGGGCTGTCACGTCCACACATACACTTATTTATTTAATAAAATCGCAGCATTTTGCCATCATATAATCGCACAGGCTGACATCGAGATTGCGATTGCGATATGATTAATCTTACAGCACTAATTTCTTTATTGTTCCACAATCAATTACAGTCTAAAGAGGAAATATTATAATTATTCAATTACATCTTAAATTTTGTCCCCTCTGCACCTGGTTCTAATGTGTCACTCAGCCATAAGCTCCATTATGTACCTAAATAAAAGCCCTTTAGAGAGCATCTGCTTATAGAGTATCTGTTGTATTGTATCTGTAGAGATCATAATGAAGAAAAGACGCAGACACAAAAAAACACGAGAGCATAACAGATTGTATGAGTCATTAGCAGAAACAACAGTCAACAATAAAAAAAACAGCTAATTAAAATTAAATGACAGCAAACAAAATTCAGCACATTCCATAACTATTATAATACATCACAAGCATCACATACTGTATCTACACTTGAATATATAACATAAGAAATCATGAGAAAGTTCTACTAACAGTCAGGAGGCTTTGGAAAGAGTCAGAACCATCCAGCAGGGTACTGTAACGTTCCGGTGTTGTCTGTCCTATGTTCTCTGTTTTCACCCATCACGTTTATGTCATGTTTCCTGGTCTGCTCCGTGTTTTCCGTCTCACCTGTCACCGCTCCCATTCCATGTCACGTTTTCCCTGTTGTCCGCCTGTAGTCTCACTGTCCGAGCGTAAAACTGCAATTCCCACAATTCCCGGCCCCTCTCACTGCCTGCACTCTTCATTGTTCTCACCTGTGTCTCGTTGAGTCTTCATTGTGTTCGTGTATTTAACCGTGTCTGTTTCTCCTTTCCCTTGTCGGTCTTTGTTGTAAGCTGATGCCTGTTTCCCATGCTTCCATCATTGTTCTCTCCGTTGTTACCCCCGTGTACGCTTCCCGTGTTATGTTAACCCTTTGTTTGCCTTTCGTGTTTTGTTTATCTTTTTCCCATCGTGGATGTTTACTTTTGTTCATGTTTTGTATTACCCTTGTTGTCTAAATAAAACCTCCGCTGCGACTAGATCCTCATCCTGTGTCTGCCTCCACCTTCAATCGTGACAGAAAGACCGAACCGCAAATGGATCTAGCAGCGGTTTTCACCACACTGGCCCATGCAAATTTTCCCGTTTGCGAGTACTCACAGCTCTTCTCCACGGTCGCCATCCACACCGGGTTCGACGACGCTTCCCTGAAGCTCATCTACCGGAGCGGGTTACCATCAGCCCAGTGGTGGGAAGCGCCGGAATTCGGAGAGCACACTTGGAGGGAGTACGTGAGTCTCACCCTCAGGAAACTCGCACCCGAATAACCACTCCTTGTGTTTCCGGCTGTCGAGCCTGAGCCCCTGCCTTCCCGGATCGATGAGCCAGCGCAGCCAACTTCTTCCGCCCGGAGAAGGAGGAGAAGGAAAGCCTCCGCTCTCCAGCTCACGCCTGCCACGGTCAACGAGCCAGCACCAGCGCCTGAAGCCTCGACCGTCCAAGAGCCAGCGCCTGAAGCCTCGACCGTCCCTGAGCCAGCGCCTGAAGCCTCGACCGTCCAAGAGCCAGCGCCTGAAGCCTCGACCGTCCAAGAGCCAGCGCCTGAAGCCTCGACCGTCCAAGAGCCAGCGCCTGTAGCCTCGACCGTCCAAGAGCCAGCGCCAGCAGCCAGGACCGTCCAACAGCCAGCGCCCCTCGAACCCTCTAGGGCTCTGCTTCCCGAGCCTCCCAGAGCTCCGCCTCTCGAGCCTCCCAGAGCTCCGCCTCTCGAGCTTTCCAGAGCTCCGCCTCTCGAGCTTTCCAGAGCTCCTCCTCTCGAGCTTTCTAGAGCTCCGCCCCTCAAGTCACTCGGGCCTTCCAGGGCTCCGCCCCTCAAGTCACTCGAGCCTTCCAGGGCTCCACCTCTCGAGTCTCTCGAGCCTTCTAGAGCTCCGCCCCCTGAGCCTCCTACGGCTCTGCCTCTCGAGCCTCCTACGGCTCCGCCTCCCGAGTCTCCCATGGCTCTGCTCCCAGAGACTCCAGAGCTTTCTACGGCTCCACCTCTTAAGCCTCCTACGGCACCACCGCCTCTCGGCTCCACCTCCTGAGCCCTCCTCGGCTCCGTCTCCTGAGCCCTCCTCAGCTCCGACTCCTGAGCCTTCCTCAGCTCCGTCCCCAGAGCCTTCCAGGCCTCCACCTCTAGAGCTGCCTACGGCGCCACCGCCCTCGGCTCCACCTCCTGAGCCATCCTTGGCTCCGCCTCCAAGGCCTTCCTCAGCACCGTCTCCTGAGCCCCCAGAGCCTCCCTCAGCTTTATCTCCAAGGCCCCTTGGATCAGCCCTAGCCCTTTGGCCTCCTCCCAGGCCCCCTGAACCGGCCCTTGCCTTACGGCCAGCCTCCGGGCCATCTAAACCCGACCCTGCCCGGGCAACACCTCCCAGACCACCGAAACCTGTCCCTGCCTGGTCGATACCTCCCTGGCCTCCTAAACCTTTCCCTTTGTGCCCCCGCGGACTGCCTAATTGCCCCTTGTGCCCCCACAGACTGCCTAACTGCCCCTTGTGCCCCGTGGACTGCCTAATTTCCCCTTGTGCCCCCGTGGACTGCCTAATTTCCCCCTTGTGCCCCCATGGACTGCCTAATTGCTCCTTGTACCCCCTTACTCTGTCTTTGTGTGCCTTGTGTCCCCTTTGGTCTGTTAGTTTTTCCTCCCTTCTAGCCCCTCTCGCCCTGTACATCTGTTTATTCCTGTTGGTTCTTCCCTCCTGTCTCTTAGGACCGTCTGGAATCCGGTCCTTTTGAGGGGGGATTATGTAACGTTCCGGTGTTGTCTGTCCTATGTTTTCACCCATCACGTTTATGTCATGTTTCCTGGTCTGCTCCGTATTTTCCGTCTCACCTGTCACCACTCCCATTCCATGTCACGTTTTCCCTGTTGTCCGCCTGTAGTCTCACTGTCCGAGCGTAAAACTGCAATTCCCACAATTCCCGGCCCCTCTCACTGCCTGCACTCTTCATTGTTCTCACCTGTGTCTCGTTGAGTCTTCATTGTGTTCGTGTATTTAACTGTGTCTGTTTCTCCTTTCCCTTGTCGGTCTTTGTTGTAAGTTGATGCCTGTTTCCCATGCTTCCATCATTGTTCTCTCCGTTGTTATCCCCGTGTATGCTTCCCGTGTTATGTTAACCCTTTGTTTGCCTTTCGTGTTTTGTTTATCTTTTTCCCATCGTGGACGTTTACTTTTGTTCATGTTTTGTATTACCCTTGTTGTCTAAATAAAACCTCCGCTGCGACTAGATCCTCATCCTGTGTCTGCCTCCACCTTCAATCGTGACAGGTACACAGTTGTGCTGTCACCCGCTTAAAGCAGTTCCCATGGATCCACAGAGCATCCATACCATCAATCCCCATAGAGGAGCACCACCCAACCAGCCCTCCACAACCACTACATTTTAAAAATGTAAGGATAAATATTGTCAATGATGAAAGATTAAGATACAATAAATCCCCATGAGGTGTCAGTGATTGTTTTTATTTCACTTCCTTTCAACAACAAAGGAATTAGAACACTACTGCGCATGTCTGGTCCTGAAGAATTTCCAGTAGCGGCATTTTTTAATTGTCAAGGCAAAATGACAAGCGGTAACTTTTAGAGTCTAGCCAGAACAAAACAAATAAGATATTTGCAAAAACTGAAAATAAACAATGCAGTGTGATCATTTAAATCAGGGTTACTCAACCATATCAGAGCACGGCTATGTTTAATGAGAGTGGTGGTCCCTGAGTGGGCACGTTAATAGAAAGAGTATGTGCGCACACTCGCAGCCTGTCAATCAAGAGAGCACACTCTCAATCTCACCTGAAAGTCCCTCATCAGTGCGAATCTGTCAAACTTGTTTGAATAGCTTAACAGAGATATATGCTTGTCATGAAAATAGTCATAACAGGAAAAAATTATAGTTTATCCTGTAATAACAGCGTTGAGATGCCTTCACGCAAATGCTAATAAGTGATATGCATTATTTCACTGCAAAACGCTGAAGAGGGTGAAAAAATCTTTATGTCTTCTCACCGGAGGTGCAGCTGTGCTGTTCAAGAGACGCAGGCAAGGGAGACGAGCTGGAACGCTAGTCAAACTCCGTCGGTGCAGCTTTCGAACAGCGCTACTGAGTATTCATCTAGTGAATCTCCTCTCTCTTCCTAACAAAATGGACGAACTGCATCTCCTCACCCGTACAAACACAGACTTTTCAAACTCTGCTGCCTTGTGCTTCAACCTTGCTGAGTGAAGCCATTCTGGACAGCGTGTTAAATTTGCCAGGGTTTCAGCTGTTCAGAGCTGATCGCATCGCAGATTTAACAGGGAAAACAAGAGGTGGTGGAACATGCTTTTACATCAATAAATGTTGGTGTACAGATATAACAACATTAAAGAAAATGTGCTGTCCTAATTTGGAAGTGCTCTTTATTAACTGTAAGCCTTTCTACTCACCACAGGCGTTTTCCTAGTTTATACTGGTGAGTGTTTACATCCCTACACACGCGTACATGAGTGCCGCACTGCAACAGCTGACTGATCAAATCACAGACACGGAACAACAATACCCGGACCTAGTTATTATTATACTTGGAGATTTTTTACAAAGCAAACCTCACATGTGAACTTCCCAAATACAAACTGGAACCCACCAAACTTCAACGAAATTACCTGCCAGTTAAACGGCAATGCACCTCATTGATCTCTGCCTGCATCACCTTTAACTCTTGATGGAATACACTCTTGAAATTAATACCTAGACTATCATTTAATAGATATAGATCTTTTTAAAGATAGATAGATAGATCTTGCACTGCACACAAATAACTAATATTGGCATTATATTCATTTTGTTTAGCCAGAGGGGAACTGGCCCCCACATTGAGCCTGGTTTCTCTCAAGGATATTTTTCACTATTAAACAACATCTTATGGATTTGTGTGTTCCTTGCCACAGTCACCTTTAGCTTGCTCACAAGGGTTCTAAATACAATTATTATTTTATTGTTTTTTTTATAAACAATTTACAATCATATTTAATCAAACTACACAATGACCACTCTAAGACTTTATAGATATTATAGATACATTTTTGATGAAAACAATGTATGTTGTGAAAGGCACTATACAAACAAAAATTACTTGACACCGATCAGCCACAAGATTAAAACCACCTGCCTAATATTGTGTAGGTCCCCCTCGTGCTGCCAAAACAGCACCAACCCGCATCTCAGAATAGCATTCTGAGATCATATTCTTCTCACCATTCTCTGTTGACCTCTCCCAACAACAAGGCGTTTCTATCCGTAGAAGTTCTGCTCACTTGACCTTTTTTGTTTTTGGCACCATTCTGTGTAATTTCTAGAGACTGTTTTGTGTGAAAATCCCAAGAGATCAGCAGTTACATAAATACTCAACCCAGACCATCAGGGGGCCTGGGTAGTTCAGCGAGTATTGATGCGGACTACCACCCCTGGAGCCACTCTCTGTGGGGCACATGGTGATTTGTGCTTGGATGCCGCGGAGAATAGTGTGAAGCCTCCGCACGTGCTATGCCTCTCTGCGGTAACGTGCTAAACAAGACACGTGATAAGATGCACAGATTGACGGTCTCAGAAACTGAGTCACTATGCCACCACAAGGACTTAGAGCACATTGGGAATTGGGCATTTGCTGTCAGGAGATACACACACATGTAGGAGGCTTTTGAAAAGATTTTCTATCACATTGAGGATGGAACTAGCACAAACTGATGACACAAAATGAATTTGAATCCACAGAATGGTGAGGATTTTGTATCAACTACACATCAGGACATCCCTTACTCCTAAACACATGGGTGGAGCACCCTAACGTAGCTAAGGTCTAATAAAGGCAATCAAATCTAGAATGAGTGTTATTATTATGACAAGAGTGTGATCCTATCCACAAATCATTAATTTGTTGTTATCATTCTGTATCCAAATGATCATTCTCTATCAAAGATCTGAAATTGGGCCCAGATATTTTCAGCCCCCTTATATTCTGACAATCATAAAACACAGGTGTGTATCCTCATACATGTGAAATGTACTTACAATTTTATAATGCATTTAATAGTGAGAGACAGAATATAACCTTATAAAAAACCTATATTGCATCTGTACTAGGGCTTGCAGATAAGTCGACTCTAACTAATGTCAGCCTGAAGTCAACTAGTCTCTTTCTATGCAATTTAAAAAATGTGTCTGTAGGAAATACAGTGGGTGGCGGATTTTCGAAACATATGATGGCAAGGAAAAACTCAGTAATATTAATTAGGTAAGCTCCACCTCATTTGTTAGGGTTAGGTTTAAGGGTTGATCAGGTAGCACTTTCTGATGAATGTTACATAAACTCATGAATCATGAACATAAATTACTCCCCTGGCATCCCATGGAAAATTGCCAGGCAGTCCAGGCCCAGTCCTTTACTCATTACAATTATGTTCTTTACGTATTATAAGCCTATGCCATTAAGTACATTTTGTGAGACTGCTTGATTTGAAGATGAGACTTATCTGCCTGTATTTCTGGCAGATTTCATTAAATACATTGTTTATCCCATATATACATGGGTGTTTCACCAAACATTATTACATACTCTGGTCTTTTTTCCCCAATTTGTAAGGCCTAATTTCCAAAAGTCCTTGTGATGGCGTAGTGACTGCCTCAATCCAGGTGGCGGAGGACGAATCTCAGTTGCTCACCACATGCGACCACAAGGAGGTTACCCCATGTGACTCTACCCTCCCTAGCAACTGGGCCAATTTGGTTACTTAGGAGACCTGGCTGGAGTCCCTCAGCATGCCCTGGATTCGAACTCTCGACTCCAGGGCTGGTAGTCAGCATCAGTACTCGCTGAACTACCCAGGCCCCCTATTTTTTGTAAATTACAAATAAATGGAGCCTGATCCCATGAAAATACATGACTGTGGAAACATTTTATTTTTATTTACTTTTTTTCAAATTTATATTATGTGGCTCCATCCAAGTATTGCAGTAGTTCTCAAATCTCTCAACAGATCAGCTATTAGTTTTAAATCTCTCTACCCTAAACCTTAAACCTAAACCTAACCTTTAGTGTCAAAAAAGCTAAATTGACATGAAAAATGCAATTGCTGAAGCAACCATCATCATTTTGTGGTGCTTCTTTTAAACCTCCGGGTCACGTGTCAACTTATTACTGGATTTCACCAGGAAACTGCCACATTAAATACAATGAGCCATGTAAAAATCAATTAGCAAAAATTTTTCTCTGAGACCCTGTAACAGTAAACTGAGAGTAAACTTCTCTGAGACCAGGTAGAAATATTGTGTAATATTTTTTTAATTTCAGCGCATTTTGTACGCATGAAATAATATAGTAAAATTAAATTGTAATACTCTATACCACATCTACATCACCATAATATTGACCATTGACCACCCCACTCTAATTATCTGCATCTGCCATTGAAAAGTCTATATCAGCCAACCACTAGTATTTTGATAACTGTATTGTAATGACAATCAGTGGAACACTATATATTTATGTACTGGTTCATGTGATATTCTCTCTGAGAAAGTCCATGCTTTTTTAATAACACCTGATTTACTATAAATCAGAATTTTCTCACAGGAGTCTGACAGCGGTCTGTTTATTACATTCCAAATCTGATTGTCATTTTATCTCAAATCCCTCAAGACACACTGAATCGCGAGAAGATAATACACCCTCATCCCAGCGATTTCTGCAAAATATTAGGAATCCCAGATAGAGGTACGGTATGCTGAACCACAGGACTAAACAACAATTTGTTTCTTGTCCCTAATGAGAAGGTGATGAGCAGCTTACGCAATGTTCCCCTGCTGAGAGAGTAAGATCTAAAGGCTGTGCTCTGATAACTTTCACTTGGGGTGTTGAGGACAAAAAGAGTGAAATCCAAAATGCACAGGAGCAAGGCCTTATAAACTCCTCTTGTCCTTTTGGCTGTTCTAATCTCCAGTTTCACTATCCTGTTTACGAAACAGAATCATATTCTATTCTTTATCAATGGATACATAACCTAAACACATGGGAGCTGTTTTCCCCAAATCAGGTTTGCAGGGCAGGGGCAAATAACTATGGACACAAAAATACATCCACATAACCAGGACTGGATGTTGCCCGGCCCACAAGTATACAATTTTTGCTCTTAAGCATTCAGTTCTGGGCACGGACATTTTTGAGCCAAATCACATGAGGCTGAATCCAGCTCCTTATTTGCCAAAATAACCGTTCCACCTTAAAAAATGGTGGGTAGCAAATAGGACCGCCCACTTATTTTCAATGGTTGTATTTTTTTAAAGGTACAGTTGTACTGAAAATCTGAGGCTGTGGTCAGCAGGTATTTGAATAAACTGTTGACACACAAATCTTCTAATGTGGCATGTGTGATAACAGTATGTAATTCTGACCTTCCATGCTATTCTTTAAATTAAATAAAAATGTATTCTTTTAAAATTAAAGACTGTAGTAAATATGACGCCCTGCTGTGACATAGAGAAGATTGTGAGATTGTGAGATTGTGGTGGCATAGATGACTCATACACTAACGAAAATATAAATTTCATCATATTCTGATCTGTTATGTTTTAAATAGGTTCCTCAGAACACCACCACCCACAGGTACAATATATGCCGCCTATCAGCATAACTACATTATTTCAAATACTTGAAAAAATCTGAGATCATGGTGGCATAGAGGGACTTACATACTAATGAAAATAGCAATTTCATCATATTCTGATGTGTTATGTTTCACATATGATACTCGGAACACCGCCACCCATAGCACAGTATAGTACAGGATATTCCAATTGCACCTGCATTGCCCATAACAACATTATTTCAGATATTCTAATAAATCTGAGATCGTGGTGGCATAGAGGGTCTCACAACACGCTAATGAAAATAGCAATTTAATCACATTCTGATGTGTTATGTTTGACATAGGGTCCTCGGAACACTGTCACCCACAGGTACAAAATCAGCTTATCAGCATAGCCCATAACAACATAATTTTAAATATTCTCAAAAAACTGAGATCGTGGTGGCATAAAGGACTCCATCACTAACGAAATTTGTAATGACATCCTGTTCTGATGTTTTATGTTTGAAAAATTATCCTCAGAACACTGCCACCCACAGGTACGGTATATGCTGACTATCAGCATAGCCCATAATTACATTATTTCAAATATTCTCCAAAATCTGAGATTGTGGAGACATAGAGGGTCTCACACACTGATACATGTCATAATCACTCTGGAGCCGAGCTAACTACTGGTTGATGGTGCCACAAGAATGCATACAGTCCCAAGCTCTTCACTACCTACAATCCTAAACCAGGCATGTGCCATGCGCTTTGAGAATGGGAAAGCATCAAAGATTTTTAATACATATTATTAAATGCTGTGCCCATAACACATTATACAGATGAGTGTAATGTCACAGAAATGTTATAGATGTCAATTATTGCCTTACAACGGCAAACTTCATGATCAAATTGCTTTAAATTCAAGACATTAACATTGCTCATATAGCACACAAATTAAAGATTGTCATATATATAAACATAGTGCCATAAGAGCTAGTTTTGGTGGTGGCGTAGAGGGATAAAGCACATAACTGTTAATCAGAAGGTCGCTGGTTCGATCCCCACAGCCACCACCATTGTGTCCATGAGCAAGGCACTTAACTCAAGGTTGCTCCGGGGGATTGTCCCTGTAATAAGTGCACTGTAAGTCGCTTTGGATAAAAGCGTCTGCCAAATACATAAATGTAAATGTAAATGTACTAGTTTCACCATAGGCCTCACACATCACTCTTCCCACAGTTCAGAAACACTGGAATGGACAGAAGCAATGAACTAATCTGACCACCAAAGACAACAATCTTAACCTGAATGCACAAGGCAAATGTAATGTAGACACAGCAGTCAACATTCCTTAATATATATTTTTTCAACAGACACTGTGCCCCATTAGAACTATAAAACAGACATAACACAAGAAGGACATGACTGCCAGACCAATACTTCATAGCCTCAAACTAACCAGAAAAAATTATTTCGTGTCTATGACCTAGTATCAATAACACAGTTTTTAATAAATATATTAACTTACTTTTACTTAAACACAAAATCCATGCATCTCTCCTTGTGAATGAACATCATGTCATGATTTAATAATTTCCTGTACTTATACCACTCTATAGCAAATTGCAGGAAACTGTATTGAACAACGTGTTTTAAATTTTTTTTATGTATTATTGTTTGCATATGTTTTTTATGCAGACTGTGTTTGTCTACTTAGTTTTAGTTTAGTAACCAATTTAGGCAGAACTCCATGATAAATCCAAGGGTTCACAAATGTTTTCTGCAACTGTAGGAAGGCCATAAAAGGCTGAAAGCTACTGGAAAACAACTGTCATTTGGTACATCCTAGCAGATGCTTCCACGGAGTACTTATTCGCTCTTATCTTTATAAACTGGCCACAAACATAGCAAAATGCATCTGCCGGATGTTTGCAGCCTCTTGATGCCATCTCAGAAAAGTATAAGTACCAGATATGTATCCACACCAGGGCAGCTGGAACTAAACTGAACTGGTGGGCTTAAGGCCCCTGTATTTATACTACTATTTATATTACTGGAAAGTTCTATAAGTTACTCCACGTTTACTCAGCACTGAATAAATCTGGAATGTTCTGGAAAATAGGTAAATTTAAAAATACCACTGTCCTGACCACAAAAGCAATGTTTGTGGGGAATAATAGCCATTTTCTATACTTTTGAGGCATAAGCAATTAAGAAGTAACACTTACTACACAGGAACCCAATCATTGTTGTCCAGTGTCTGTGATTCTTTGCCCACTCTAACCTTTTATTTTTGTTTTTCTGTTTCAAATGTGGCTTTTTCTTTGCAATTGTTCCCATAAGGCCTGCACCCCTGAGACTTCTCTTTACTGTTGTACATGAAACCAGTAGCTGAGTGGGTAGAATTCAATGAAGCTGTCAGCTGAGGACATGTGAGGCGTCTTTTTCTCAAAATAGAGACTCTGATGTACTTCTCTTGTTTAGTTGTACATCTGACCTTCCACATTAGAGCCAGTTGTCCTTTGTCTTTGAAGACTGTATTGTACACCTTTGTATGAAATTCTCAGTTTTTTGGCAATTTAAAGCATTGTATAGATTTCATTCCTCACAACAATGATTGACTGATGAGTGTCTAGAGAAAGCTGTTTCTATTGTTTGCTATTTTTTACCTAATATTGACCTTAAGACATGCCAGTCTATTGCATAATATGGCAACTCAAAAACAAACAAAAAGGCAATGTCACAGTCTCCCTCGTGTTTCCTAGGAATCTTATTTTGAAGTGATTCCCCTGGACTACGTTACCCAGTATGCACTGCCCTCATCACTGCCATCTGTTTCTTATTGTTCTGGCCTGTTTTCCATTCCCTCATTAGCTCTTGTTTGTATAAATACACTTTTTTGGTTTTTGCATTCCTTTGTCAGTTCTTGTTTGTTTCTTTATGAGTTCTTGTCTGTTTGTTTCAATATTATCATCTTCATTAAAAGCCTGCATTTAGATCCAGCATCTCCCGTGTCATCTCAGCAACCATCTGTTACAGACAATGTTAAGCTTAATTTTATGAACCAAATAGCTTTCAACTGTGTTTGATATAATGGAAAGTGATTTTCTAGAACCATAATTACTCAAGGATAAGGTGTTGGAGTGATGGCTGCTGGAAATGGGGCCTGTCTAGATTTGATCAAAAATGACTTCTAATAGTGATGGTGCTGTTTTTTTTACATCAGCAATGTCCTGACTACACTTTGTAATCAGTTAAATGCCACTTTGGTGAATTAAAGTACCAATTTCCTTCCAAAACAGCTAAATCTGTACATTATTCCAAACATTTGGCCACCAGTGTGTGTGTGTGTATGTGTATGTATGTATATATATGTGTATATATATATATATATATATATATATATATATATATATATATATATATATATTAGGGCTGGGACAACGCTGACGTCGACGCGAAAAATACGTCGACGCAAAATATGCGCGTCGATTCGTCGGACCCAAAACAAAGATGGCGTCGCCGGTGAGTAGTACAAACACAAGTGGCTCCTCAGACTATCAGAAGTGCAAGGCGGCATGCACTCGTTCCTCTAAAATATGGGAATTCTTTAATTTAAAAGGAAACAATTCCGTGATATGTCGTCTTTGCAAAATGGAGATGGCCTTCCATTCTAGCACCACGGCAATTCACCAGCATCTGAAGAGGCGCCACCCGGGAGCAACTGCAGATGACAGAGCACCTTAAGTTTTTTTTCAACTCCCCACTTTGCACTCGATGTTGGAGTAGGCTGGAGTACGTTGTCGACACCTAAAGTTTTCGCTTATAGCTATTAATAATGCGCTTATAGCTATGAATGTCGTGAAAAATACATAGAGGACACTGACAACGCGCTGACAGACAGGACCTAGCAGGTAACATTTAATAAAGTCTCAACTTTCAAATTTGGTCATTCAAAGAAAATTAAACCATAAATAGGCCTACTATTTTGTGGCTCTTTAATGTGTCGTGACAGATTGCCTCAGTTAAAGCTGCTCGTGAACCGATCATCTTTTCCTTGGTTAATTTATAGCATCAAATAGGCTAAACATGAATGTAGCCTACATCAGAAGGACTGTTGTTTTAACCGCGGAAAGATTATTCAAATTCAAATCCACCGACGTTAATCTTCTCTATCCTGACTACTTTGTCGGACAAAAATGGCGTATTATGATTGATTGATCAGATCGCCAGTCAAACTCCCAGCAAATGTTTTTTTTTTATTTTTTTTACATTTTATACACCCCCACCCCCGATGAAACTGGTATTACCGGTGTTGTCACAAGTCAATTAATCGAAACGAAATCGAATCGGACTGAAAAAGTGAATCGTTAGATTAATCGATGCATCGAAAATATAAATCGCTAGATTAATCGTTTAAAAAATAATCGTTTATCCCAGCCCTATATATATATATATATATATATATATATATATATATATATATATAAAATGGTTTCTTCCATCGGAGCGGTACAAGGCTTGGTTACTTTTCCTACATTTACCATATGAACACACAAACAAATTCTGAATCGATTCTATAAATTTAAATGGTTTTATCAAACAATGTTACACCTTTCGCGTTCCTGGTCAAATTTGACCAAGCATAAGAAAAAACTTTAACTTCCTCAGCCTATATATATATATATATATATATATTAGGGCTGTCGATTTAACGCGTTAATAACGTGCGATTAATTTTACAAAAAAATAAAACGTTAAAAAATACGCAATTAATCGCAATGCTTTCCTGAGAAATTCCTGAGAAATGCAAGCTTGTAGTACCACCTGTTTACTCCAGAGGGCAGTAAGTGAAATTTCAGCTGTTTATACAGTGAAGAAAACAACAATCCAACAGACAGAACAACACAGACATGCTTTACGTTCTTGCGTTCAAAACACTTGATGGAGAGCAAATCTGAACTAAGGGATCTCAAGATGTGTTTAAAGATTGAGTATTAAACTATATTTAACTTGATACAGTGATTTAACTTTTATGAAGCAACACACACAAGACGCGACACAAGCATGTCTGACGCAGGTCGTATGGCCTTTACCTCACAAATATTTAATTACAAACAAGGTTAAGGAGGTGTCCTTTAAACTGTTACACTGTTTTTACCCAGTCAATCTTTATTTAAGAAACATGCTCCCTGAAATAGATCCACTTTGCTCCTTCTGTAATGCTGTAGATGAATCTGCCCCTCACATTTTTTGGGAATGTGTCCACGCAGTAGTATTTTGGAGAAAATGTTGTTTGTTTGTACGTACCTCTATTTTAACTAGTTTTTCTTTGCGTTATAAAGAAGTTTTATTTGGTTTTCACAGTTTTGATAACTTAAGGTAATCTTTTCTGATTAATCTGTTTATTTTTCTTGCCAAGTTTTTTTATACATAAGTGTAAATTTATGTCTATAAAGCCCCGATTTGCACTTTTTTGTAAAGACTTGAAATATTATTTAAATACTCTTTGTAACTCCAACAACTCCAAAGCACTGAAAACCATTGCACTACGTAATGAATATAATGTCTTGCCATTATTGTAAAATATATCTGTAATATTGTGTACTATGTATACCCCTAGTTTATTAAAAAAAAAAATGTCTGATGCAGGTGTACATTGACGGATCCATAAACAAGCTCTCATAATAAATCTCCAACTGATTGACAAATTCACTTGAATTTCAACTGAAATGGATTGCTGTGAACTGTATGTCAATATATTGAGACATCTGTATGTCATAATATTGAGACATCGACACAATTCTAATCTTTTTGGCTCTATACACCACCACAATGGATTTGAAATGAAAAGAACAATATGTTCAAGGAGGCACATATACAAACTGTTGTAATTCCTACACCGTTCACCTGATTTGGATGTAAATACCCTCAAATTAAAGCTGAAAGTCTGCAGATAAAGCACATCTTGTTCGTTTCATTTCAAATCCATTGTGGTGGTGTATAGAGCCAAAAAGATTAGAATTGTGTCGATGTCCCAATATTTATGGACCTGACTGTACATTAACATTACAAATGTTAATCGATTGACAGCCCTATATATATATATATATATATATATATATATATATATATATATATATATATACACAGAACTTAGATGTGGGAGCCACATCATCAAGACAAAACACTTCATCTATTATGAAATTTATTTTAAGTAAAGTTATAAATGTGGCTTTCTTGGGCCTTGCTCACAGTTCTATTTCAGCAGCACAATGATGAAATAGTGTTCTTACATTACTGCTTGGTCATTTTTGACTGATTTGACATTTGATTTTGTAATAACAATGGCTTCCTCCTAAATTTTACAAGGCTTGGTGACTTTTTCTAAACTTGCCATCTCAACACAAACACAAATAATTTGATTCTATGAGTCTGTGTGAAGACTTTAATATTTATTATAATACTTTATCACAAACAAGACTTTATTATTATTATTATTATTATTATTATTATTATTCACTGTTTATTACTGTTTTAATGAATCATTTGTATATTACTGTTCATTATTTTGCTGTTCTTGCAATTCTTGCGAAAATCTTGTGATTTGAATACTTAATTTACTTCACTGACTGAATTTGATTTGAATTTTCATGTTTGCAAAATAAATGGTTTGCAACAAATGTCTTCACTATGTAACACAATGGTCAAGTTTGACTGCAAACCGAAAACATGCTAAACTTTGACAAATAATAGTCTTAACTTAACTTAATATCTAGAAATTAACTTTTTTAACAACATTGGTCTACACTGACCAGGCAGCATGTTTGGATCACTGCAGCCATCTACTGGTTATAAATGTTGTTTCATTTAATTGTATATATTTTTTCCAGCAGATGACAGCAGATGCTCCAAATGATGACACATTTTGATATTTTTCTCTTTTTTCAGTTTAATGAATTATATGTTTTTAATTAAGTGAAAGTCATATAAAATATGTTTATTTTATATGAAAATAAAAGGTGTAATTTAGACATTTAGATGTAAATTAGGTATAAATGCCATAACATTTCGGAAGAAATGCATACGTTTAGTGTTATTACTTTAGTGAAGTTAGTTTATAAAATTTCTTAAAAATTGAATAAACAAAACAATAAAAAAATAAAACATGTTCACAATGTCCTGTCAAATTTGGCCTGGAATACTAAGAGTATCGGCATGAAATGAAAACTGTAGAAGGGTTACACTGAAGCCAATTGGATCTGATGCCACGAGACTCAAATTACTCACTAAATGATTTGTTTGCCTTAAATGAAGCACATAAATCTCTCACTGTTCCCTTCATGTTTTCTTCGATTAATCTCTTAATCTTAAAGTCTGTTTCCCTGTCACAAGCCAATGTATTGAGTAACTGAATGTGGTATGTAATCTGCATTCTTAACCCAATGTGTCACAGGGATTGAGGGCCCTGAGCACTAACACATGCACATTAGTTTTTCTATCATGGTGTGGAATTTCTATTTACTTCTATTGTTTTAATACTGAAATAATGATCTTTTCTACCCCCTAACTCCAAAACCCTATCCCTATAACTCACGCATACAGAACCTCTTTGCATTTTTATATTATCCTTACTTCATTATTCAGTATGTTTATTAAGACATTTTTAATCTGCTGTGATTCAGGGTTTTTTTTTTTCTGATTAAAATATTTGTTATTCATTCATATATACACTCACCTAAAGGATTATTAGGAACACCTGTTCAATTTCTCATTAATGCAATTATCTAATCAACCAATCACATGGCAGTTGCTTCAATGCATTTAGGGGTGTGGTCCTGGTCAAGACAATCTCCTGAACTCCAAACTGAATGTCAGAATGGGAAAGAAAGGCGATTTAAGCTATTTTGAGCGTGGCATGGTTGTTGGTGCCAGATGGGCCGGTCTGAGTATTTCACAATCTGCTCAGTTACTGGGATTTTCACGCACAACCATTTCTAGGGTTTACAAAGAATGGTGTGAAAAGGGAAAAACATCCAGTATGCGGCAGTCCTGTGGGCGAAAATGCCTTGTTGATGCTAGAGGTCAGAGGAGAATGGGCCGACTGCTTCAAGCTGATAGAGGAGCAACTTTGCCTGAAATAACCACTCGTTACAACCGAGGTATGCAGCAAAGCATTTGTGAAGCCACAACACGCACAACCTTGAGGCGGATGGGCTACAACAGCAGAAGACCCCACCGGGTACCACTCATCTCCACTACAAATAGGAAAAAGAGGCTACAATTTGCAAGAGCTCACCAAAATTGGACAGTTGAAGACTGTAAAAATGTTGCCTGGTCTGATGAGTCTCGATTTCTGTTGAGACATTCAGATGGTAGAGTCAGAATTTGGTGTAAACAGAATGAGAACATGGATCCATCATGCCTTGTTCCCACTGTGCAGGCTGGTGTAATGGTGTGGGGGATGTTTTCTTGGCAATTAGTGCCCATTGGGCATCGTTTAAATGCCACGGCCTACCTGAGCATTGTTTCTGACCATGTCCATCCCTTTATGGCCACCATGTACCCATCCTCTTATGGCTACTTCCAACAGGATAATGCACCATGTCACAAAGCTCGAATCATTTCAAATTGGTTTCTTGACAATGAGTTCACTGTACTAAAATGGCCCCCACAGTCACCAGATCTCAACCCAATAGAGCATCTTTGGGATGTGGTGGAACGGGAGCTTCGTGCCCTGGATGTGCATCCCACAAATCTCCATCAACTGCAAGATGCTATCCTATCAATATGGGCCAACATTTCTAAAGAATGCTTTCAGCACCTTGTTGAATCAATGCCACGTAGAATTAAGGCAGTTCTGAAGGCGAAAGGGGGTCAAACACAGTATTAGTATGGTGTTCCTAATAATCCTTTAGGTGAGTGTATATATACAAAGAAAAGAAAAACATCTAAATACAGAATCAACCTTTAACCCTCCCAATCCCCAACCCCACCCCCACCCCCACCCTGACACTCAACAACATCCCTGTGGACACAAATGATAATAGACACACACACAAAAAATTATATATATATATATATATATATATATATATATATATATATATATATATATATATATATAATCACACAGATTTAAAACTAAACTTCTCTCTCCACTTCCCCTCCCTGAGAGCCATCCAAAAACACCCATCAAATGAATCCCAACTCCACAACCTTCTACATGACGCTTCCTCGAAAGCTGCCGCACTCCCAATCTCTGTGTACCATTCTTGAAATAATGGCACTCCAGCCGACTTCCATCCCTAAAAACAATTTGTCTGCTGATCATGACACTGGTTAGAACCCAATTTTTGATGTGTTTATCTCCTATATTGATGACCGCCCCATCTCCTAAATCACAGAGTCTGGGGCAAAATGAAATCTGAGTGCCCAATACATCACACATAAAACTCTGAACATTCAACCAAAATTATTGGATCTTAACACACCACCAAAAAACATGGGTTGTGTCTCCATCTTCTGATTGGCTATATAGACTATCTAGAGGGGGTCCAATAGAATTTATGTAAAATCTTGAATTCCAAGAGGCACACCCTTGCATTTTTAGATGCAGACATGCCGTTTTTTTAGAATCCTAGCCCACACTCCCTAGTCCAATACCAAGTTTAAATCTGTCTCCCATAATCTCTTGAGAGAAGCTGAAGATCCATTAACATTCAGACTATGAATTAACAGGGAGTAATAAGACTAATAACACTGAGTGTATTAACCTCCCTCACAATCCACTCTGACCAGCAGAAAGGGGACTTATTAATGCATAATTTTGGGTTCAGCCATATGCTCGAGGCAACATTTAAATAAATGTCAGAATTAAACATTCTGGACACTTTTGTCCATACCGAGTGCAAATGTGAGATAACGCGGTGTAACTTAACTTTTCCGAATAGATTGATAGAAAGGCTTTGCAATGGCGAAATAGGGGCAATAACTTCCTGTCCAATACAAAACCAGGGAGGGGCTATCTCGGGTGGACTACATAATAATAATAAAACAAAATCTTGGGTAGGCCTAGCCCACCTTTTTTCAATCGGCCTATGCAACTTACTGAAATGTAATCTGGGATGTAAACCATTCCAAATGAAGGGCTTCGCTATGCTATCAAATTGCTTGAAATAAGAGAGGGGGACATCTACAGGGAGAGATTGTAGCAGGTAGCTGAATTTTGGAATGCAATTAATTTTAATAACATTAACCTTCCCAATCATAGATAAATGTAATAAAGCCCACCTGTCCACATCGCTTAAACCTTTTTATTAAAGGGTAAAAATGAACAAACTAAATCACACAAATTTGCTGGGAATAAAATGCCCTATTTGTGCCACTGGAAGACACACGGCTGAAAAGCAGTTACTGGACAGTATGCTGTCAGAGCCAAAAAAAAAATTATATTCTAGAGTAAATCTTATGGACTGATGAAAAAAATGTATTGTCCCTACCAGGTGGGTTCAAAAGTCTCCAAATATCTCTAAGACCAAGATTTTTACACATCCTGTAAGGGGGCTTACACACTTTTGGTTTACTATGATCAAGGACTGAGCCCATCAAAATATTAAAGACTCAACCCAATATTATATCATTAAGGGTGCCAGCGGCTTGCAACATCCTTTCAAGATCTATAAAAAAGCCCTGATCATCAATGTTAGGTGCGTAAATATTAGCCAAAATAAGACTTTACCCCCGAATTTCTGCTAAAACAATAATTACTATTCCTAATTTATCTTTAATCTGTTTGAGACATTTGAATTGTAGATGTTTACTTATCAGTGTAATAACTCCCCTGCTCTTACTTGAGCCTAGGGCTGGGGCGGTATGGATTTTTTCTAACCGCGGTTGAAAAGCAAGATATTCCCGCGGTATAGCGGTAAAACGCATTAAATACATTACATTGGATCAGAGAAGTCCCCCCCCCCGACAGACTTTGGCGCACACATCAGAAGTCGCTTTTGATAGACAGACTTTAAATATTGTCACCTACATCCGAAGAAAAAAAACGAGCACAATTTTAAATTGTCAAATTTTCATCAAGCAGTAATTTGGCATGAACTAATCACTGTATAGATTTCCTTATTTAAGATTATTCTCAGATACATTCAGCATTGAAGATGGGTCAGACATGATTTTGACCACTTTATTAAGTTTTGTTTTGTAGAAAGCCTTTCTTTAACTTAAAATTTCGTTTTGTATAAATTGTATCTTAATTTTAATCACTGTTTCATTAACTAATTGCCTGGAATAAATAAATAAGAAGCAAATATAGCAGACATATAATCAGCAGCAGGACGTGGAAGCGCCGATGCAATCTCTTGCGCGTGAGCTCTCTCATAAATGAACCGAAACTCGGTGGCTAGGCCTACTGCCTCACAGACATGAGAAATAAATAGAAATCTTAAAATGCATTTTAAACAAAATTCAAAACAAAATGATAAAATTTTAGGCTACAGTAGCCTAGTAGTCAGGTTTGCCGATGTGTGTTACTATTTATTTATTTATTTTTATCCCTGTGCGCCAATCGGAAACGGACTTCACTGCTGATATTCTGGGGATACAACATAGCCAATAGGCTATAGCCTACTAGGGACTTTAGCCTTTAAAATATCTTTGCTGCATTGGATCAGTCTCCTTTCTAGAACAGCCAAGAGCTTTCTAGCCTCGCGGCATCAGCGCCTTGCATCGCTCAGACCTTAAAACAGTCAGCGCCATGGATGCGGTTTTGAAAATTTATCAAAAAACGTTGGTGCGGACAGATGAGTTTTGTGATGCGGTTGCGGATTAAATAATAATAGCCCATCCGCGCATCTCTAATACAAATGGAATGTTATTATGTGTCATGGAACATTGCGCTCCCCAACTCACGAAAGGTAGGATTTGCTCCATATTTTGATAAGTTTTGTTTAGAAAACCTTGAATCCATGTAGGCTAATATCATTAGACATAATCCATATCATTAGAATCAATGAATCCATGTCATTAGACACAACGAATCCATGTCATTAGACACAACGTGCACACATGTGCAGGCCAATGTTTTTTTTGTTTTTGTTTTTTTGCGGTGACGACGGTGACAAGCTCAGACCCGCGGTTGGAGTCACGTGACCGCGGTATTGCGGTAATGCGGTAACCGTCCCAGCCCTACTTGAGCCAGCACTAAAGAAAATTTTCTTGAAGAAACAATATATCATATTTCTTACGCTTAAGAAGATAAATAACCTTCCTTCTTTATATGGGGTGCCCCAACCCATTCACATTCCACTGGAATATTAACATATTAACATTTGACATTTTGAAAATAGATTGTGTCAAAAACTAAATTATAAAGACCACATTCCAACATCAGAGCAACAATCAAACCCCAAACTTCCCCCAGAACCAAACAAACAGAAAAAAGAAAAATGTGCGCATTAACCCCAAACACGACGGTGCCAACTGGCATCCATCCCTCTAAACTCAAACAGTCCATGTACGCCTATGAGAGCCAACGCAACAACTTTGCTGTCAGATTGCTCAAGTCCGGTGTTTCTATAAAAATTTTGTGAGATACAATTACAAAACAAAAGATAATCTATAAAACCAAGTCCGGCCAATAGGTGGAATAAACACAAAGAATGTGTAGATTCATCCACATAACTGTCCCAAAGGTGTGTTCCTCCACAAAACAAACTCCAGCCACTAGGCAGAACCAGCGCAAATATTTTTTTTTTTTATAAATAAATAAGGTAATTCAGGTTTTGATTTTCTTATGGGTACATTTGGTCCCTACAATGTGGGCAAATCCTGACAAACACATACACACACTAGCAAAAGCACCCATCAGTCCCACTGTCACTGTGTGATTAATTCATTTCCACAACAAAACAACAACATACATGCTAATACATGCATTCACACCCACACTTTTACACACAATGCCTAGCTCTGACATACCAAACACTGCATCTAAAGAGTAACCAGAAAATCAAACTGCCTCAGGAAAACACAGATGCAAAAACAACTCTCATTCATATGCAATCCGAGCAGTGAAATTCCTGGCGGGAGATGAGCTTGGGAGGGATCCTCTGTCACACTGCTCTTTGCTGGAGAACAGTATTGTTCGAAATGTTTGGGAATAGTGCTGTTTCATGGCTCTGGTTTCAGCCGGGGGTGTAGGGATATAAAAGTTCATGGCTGTTTGTGTTCATAGCATGAAGTTTGCAGACATTCAGATGATGGAAAGATTTAAAGTGATGTGTGTTTTTCGATGTTAAAATATTTTGTCCTTTCCCAACTTATTATGCAGAGACAAATAAAAAAGTAGCTAGTCCCGAGAGAACTAGGATAGGCACTGGCCCTCCCAGCAACTACATACAGTAAGTTAAGTACCATTCGTAGGTTGACTCCCCTGTAAATTAAAAATATTGTGACTCTGTAGCACTTTCAAATCATTGATCTCTTTGTTGGAGAATCCCAACCAGACCAATATAGAAACATTGGCTGAACCAATGGTGTAAGTTTGGATCAAGGATATCTTCTTGTTTGACCAACGAAAGGCGGCAAAGTGTTATTTTTGTTTGGTGACAATAGTGGCGCAGCGTAAGCCACACTACAGAGTGCCTTAATGGTGCCATAAGTGCAGAGACACTAGAGGAGGAGATTCTTCATTACTTCACATCTGTAGTGTTCTATGATCCATATGTCAGGTGGTAAGATCTGTAGGGCACATTTCAATATCCCACAATAACAACAAACCTATGTAGACTTTGCTTGCGTTTCTTGACAGTTTAAGTAGTGGACAATATGTAAAATGGTCTTGAATATTATTTGAAAATCTAACCACACTTAAAATGTATTAATTTGCAGGAGTGCCCATAACTGGTGCGCAGGTTTTTTTGACCGCTCCTTTTCATACCATCAACGTATATGACAGGTGTCAATACACAGTTACCGTTTTGGGTCGAACAAATGTAAGACTGTGAGAGATGTCCAAAAAACAACAGACATTAAGTAACTTCTTTGGCATTCCTCCACCTCAAAAGAAATGTCAGACCAGGCCAGAGTGAAAGAAGAGAGTTTTCTCAGAGAAGTGGCTCCAAGGAGTACAGTGGCTTGAATCCGATGAGGGCAACCAAATGTGGTGAAAAATCTGTCATTCACATCCATCTAGCAGATATAACTATTGCTTTCTATGCAGGTACAAAAACTTTCAGTCATCCAGCATTTGATAAGCACGAAAAAAGTTTGGAGCATACAAATGTAGCACATGCAATCGCTAACAGACATGCTAGTAAAGATGAAAAATTCAGTCACCTGCTCGAAAGATGACAAAACAAGGTGAATGACAAACTGTGAAAAGCTCTGTGTAATGTTTTTCTCCTGGCCTTCCATAAGGCTTAACACACACATCCTATGTATTTGTATGCTGAGGATATTGCATTATTAAAAAGGCTAGGAGACACTGTCAGAGGGGCATATCATTCACATGAAGGCAGAGCATGAATAATGCAAAGCATTGCACTGACTATAAGTACGGAATTTAAGGAAAAGCTGAAATCAGCTGAATTCTAGGGTCTGTTTTTTGACAGAATGGAAGACATAACAAAAACAGAGCAGGAAATTGTTTCCATTGTGTGTGTTTCCACCAATGGAGAGTTCACTTCTGATTTCCTTGGATTAATTTAATTGGGCGTCAAACGAATGGCACAGGACATAATGGACAGCCTGGCCAATCTATTCCTTGACACAGGGTTGGATGAATGGAGGACAAAGTTGGTCGATGTTTGTAGAGATGAGGCTGCTGTCAACATCGGTATGTACAGTACATCAGTGTTCTACCAAATCTAGGGAAAATGACTGCGATTGGGGATTCCCTTGTGCATATTTTTTGCACTGCGCACACACACTGTGCAAAATCAGCTGATCGCATGGTTTCATATTGTGAGAGTTTAATCACTCAGTTGTCCAGCTGCTGCAATTTTATTTATATAAAGGTGGATCAAACATTTTTTAAGTGCTAATGAAGTTGTGTGACGAGAATGGTATATAATTTTTAAAACTAGGAAAGTTTCTTAATAACATATGGCCTGCATGGAGCCATGAGAAAATTTTACAAATATCAAATCTGTGGCCAGCCATTCAAATGCAGCTGGATACGAAGGATGACAGTGAATTAAGCATATCTGCACTGAGCATTTCCAGTGTTTGCAACATTTTGCAGGTGACATCTCAAAGGTTTCAGCAAGAAAAGATGACTAAAGGAGAATGTAAATATGAACTCATGCTAGCCATTGGACAGTTCACGCTTTTGCTTGATGGTGAAGGCCTGCATAGGAAAAACACTATTTCCAATGCTGATACTGAGAGGGACAAAACTAATTTACTCAGAGATTTAATTGGAGAGTTTGAAAACCGATATAAATCTCTGAAGTCATGAGATAATTTTTATGTTTTTGATCCTTCAACTTCGCCTCAAGAAATGCAAGCCCTCCACAGTTTTGGCAATACAATAATCAGCACAATTCTCCAGAAGTATGAGGCCATCTTCCCTATTGGCAGAGACTTTACTATAAGAGAATGAATGTGTTTAAAGCAAGCAGGAAAATGCTTGGCAGCTTCCTCTGTGTATGACTTGGTCAAGGTAGTAAATACAAGCAATCCAGACAGTTACTCCAACATCTACAAGATACTTTAATTGTCCCTTAGTATTCCTTTGAGCAGTGCAGCTTGTGAGAGGGGTTTCTCACACCTCTATATAATAAAAAACAAGTACAGATCCCGTCTGTCACATTCTCATCTCTCAGCCCTGATGAGCATCCACTTGTCAAAGATGAGCACATTTGACCCGAAGCCAGCTGTACACCTAGGGATACAAACAGCCCATCGCAGATTCAACCAGGGAAGTGAATCATCTTCCACCATCCAGGAAGCAGCAAGTACATCATCCTCTACTACCTGAAACTGATGATAATTAGGGAGACAGTGAGGAGGGCAGTGAGGAGGAGGGCAATGAGGAAGATGATGCTTAGTCAGACCACACTGCGTATAGGGTGAGTACCAAACATAATCTGCTAGTGCTCCCCAGAGAACCAGACTAAAAAGTTATGTGCACCCCTGTGAAGTTGACTGTATTTGATAAACTAACAAACCAATCTGCAAACAAATTATGCTAATGTTTTCTCATAACTAACTACATGTTTCTTAGTCATTTTTTAAAATACTTTAAACCAACTGGTGTCAAGGTCATTTTTAATGGATGTTGTAATGAAGTAAATTTCCCTCAACACAAATTGAACACAGTTGTCCTAGCAGAGGAACCACATGTATAGTTCATTAAACTATAGACATTTTGCAAGTTTGACAACTGGAAAGTTTACAAATATTTTGTCCTTATTTGAACTTTTTTTTTACATGTTTTAAATCTATCTTCAGATTAAATACCACTTGTCTTTTGTTATGTAAAATAATGGCATTTATACATCTGTAAGTGCACCTTAAGTGTTCAAATACTTTTTACATTTATTGTAACCTCTATGGTGCCTTAATCCCATCATGTGGTAAAAAGTAATTCTGACTAAATATCTCACAATTGTGACTTTATCTCGCAATTGCAAGATTATATTTCATAATTACGAGAAAAAATTCTAAGTCTCTCTCTCTCTCTCTCTCTCTCTCAATTAGGCTCTGAACAAGATGAAAAACAAGTTGCCTTGTTGTGCCACCGAAAACGTTTAAAAAAAAATTTAAAAGCACCTCCCCAAATCCATGACAACACTATATGGGCTGCAAATACTGCTTACCAATGTGAGTACACACACACACACACACACACACACACACACACACACACACACACACACACACACACACAAACACACACACACATACACACTAATAAATCCACTGGTGAAGCTTCACTGACTCATTGAGTGTAAGGTGGGAGAAAATCCAGGCAGTGAACCAAGCGTCCTTCATTTAATCAGAGACATATGTGGTCTCAAGAAACAAATCCAAAGACACCAAAATGCTATTATAGCAACTTGGTAAGACATTTATAAAGAAAAAATTACTATTTTGTGAACCCAAAATCAAAACTCAATAGACTTCATGATATAATAAACACCAATGTATCAGAGCCTTACATGCCCATAGTGTTACAACACTTTTCAGTCAAAACACCAACACATCTTTGACTTGAGCAAATGCTTCAAATATTTTCCATTGCACTAAACACTGTTCTCTTTCCAAGAAATGAAGTTACCAGCATATTAAGAGCAGTTCAAAAGAAAATGAAAGCCATAACTAAACAGGGTGACAATTTGATGTTTATCTGTCCCAACAATAAGTAACTCCGCTAACAATTCCATACATACACAAAGGTATGAAAACAAGCTGAAAGATCCTTACCTCAAAGAAGCTGCGTAGAAAGTATATAATTATCATAGGAATAGGAAGTATATAGAACATTGTGAGTGTACTGAGGAGGCGACGGCTTCAAACTTCCTTCACTCCCTCTATAACTCTCTCTCTCCCTCTCTATCTCTCTTTCTCCTTCTGTATTCATGAGCCCTGTGGACAGTTTCCCTAGCCTGTTGCTGCCGCATGCTTACTTGTTGCTATTTAGGAGAGCTCTAAGACTCAAGCCATGGCCAGAAGGGGGTGTTAGAGAGAGAGATAGAGACCGAGTGACAGACTGAACCTGTCAAGCCATGCCAACTATTTAAGTTTGCCAACAATGAGAACTCCTCGGTTCAAATATATACGTAAAACTACATAAAAACAACCGGGCTAACCATGTAACATGTTTAACCATTTAAAGACCCTGTGAAAACGGTGAGTTTTGTGGCTTGTAGTCCAAATCTATTAGCTTTGAAATTATCTATATGCTAGTGTACACCTAAAAGTTGGCAACATGAACTTTAAGCAGTTTTAATATTGACAAATTTTTCACTACACAGATTTTTGTCCAATCAAATGCTCTGTAGCGCTTGATCTTTTGTGAGATCTGGGAATCACAAATGTTGAACCAAATTTTCAAAAGATCTCAAAACTCCACTCTCATTTAGGTTACTGAGTGTATTAACCCCCTCACAATCCACTCTGACCAGCAGAAAGGGAACTTATTAATACATAATTTAGGGTTCTGCCATATACTCAAGTCAACATTTAAATAAATGTCCAAATTAAACACTCTGGACACTTTTGTCCATACCAAGTGCCAATGCGAGATAACGTGGTGTAATTTAACTTCTCTGATTAGTTTGATATAAAGGCTTTGCAATGGCAAAATAGGGGCAATAACAAACATCTTAAATTAGTGAGGCCTGGTTTGAGGGTAGTGAGGTGTCTGAGAGTAACAATAACAGTGTGCAAGCCAGGCTGAGGCAGATTAAAAATTGTGTTGTGGGAGGAAGTGTATGAGGTCATTTTGTCCTTTTTATGTCAGTATTAATTTTGTTGAAACACATGTCTGAGAAACGGCCAGTGTCCGAGCTAATGTTTAAATCTTAACCCACCAAACCCAGCAACGGTACCTGTAATGTCTTAATTCATACTGTATAAACACTTTAAGTGTGAAGAAAATCTATTGACACTTGGCTGTTACTTGAGTGGGATCAAGTGGGCACATGCTGCAGTTTTCATGTGTATTTATGACAGTGAATATAAGAGGTGCTGGAAAAAAATTGTGGTGAGTTTGAACCCCCAAGGGCAGGACATCAGAATGGAAACTCTAATATAGGAAATATCCAGTGAGTTCATAGCAGATGATTAATAACTGACCTATCAGGTGATGAAAAAAGTGAATCAGTATTTCCCATTTATCCTATGAGAAAAAGTACACATAAAGGTGCTGTATAATTCTGTATCACAAGAATCACCAAACAGTCATTGGTCAAAGAAACAGATGGCACTCACGCCATTGGTTGAGCAGTGCTGGGTAAATTACTTAAAAATAGTAATCCACTACAAAGGTCATTATTTCTCTAACATTGTATTCAGATTACTAATTACGAAGTTATTTTCTAAAACACACAAGTCATACACTCAGCGCCTTCAAAATGACTCATTACGGGGCCATAATTCATGTAATCCACATAAATAACATATTAGAAATAAGCATAACCCTATAATGTACTTAAAAGTAATTAAATTAACTGTAAGTCAGTAACGGTAATCTGATTACAAGAATTTAAAATGTAATGCATTACACTACTTTTTATACTAAAAAAATTATTTGATTACAGAAACTAATTAATTTGTAATTGGCTTACACCCAGCACTGTGGTTGAACTAGTGCCGCTATGTATATTCTCTTTTCTATATTCTATGGTCAGGATGCTCAAATAAAGCAAACTTTTTAAAGTGCCACAGAGCTGCTTTGTGTGTACACTTTCTGGGGTAAATCAACCTTCGAATGGCTTACTAATACTACTCTGTGCACACTGTATTCAACTGGGACAGGAGAAAGTATTTTAACATGGAAAAATAACACACATAACCTTTACAAGAGACATGTTCTACACTTTCAGGTTCACTTTAATATTAATCAAGGCCTCTTGCATCAAAAATGGTTGTAATTTATTTATACACAAGGATTTTCTACCTTCTCTCAGACCCGTAGAATTAAATTGCCTGTTTTGCAGCTTAGTTTCCATATAGTCTAGGTGGACTGGAGCTCTGCGTTGTGAATGTTAGAGTAAATCTGTCTACATAGTAGATAGTAGTAGAACCTTGTCTTTCAGAATATGTTCCCTTTAAAAGGAAAACTGGGATTGTTGGATGAGGAGAGATATGTTTTGGAAAATGCACAGGAAGGACAAATTATTCAAATATACTAAATTACTGTACTTTACATTCAACAGGGCCTGCTGAATAATGTCAATGACAAAGTATGTTGGAATGACAATAGCATCATGATGGCAGGTGGGCTGATACAGTTTCAGTGTCAATTTTTAAATTTCACTCATCAATAATCTGGTTTTGTGATAATCTTATCTCTTAAAACACAGAAAAGAAAAAAGTGCAAAAACAGCTTCACTAAGGCAACGCCCTTAAAGGTACACCCACTGTACCCTTTACATGTCAGTTGTAATGCAATTGAACCTTATCTGTCCCTAAAGGGTACATAGTATTAGTTGATTAAGGTGAAAACTGGGAACAGTTATCACTGAGGGTACTGCCCCAGTGACAAGCTGTTGTACCCCCTAAAGATAGTTTTTGCAAATTGTTTTTTAACATTGCAGGGTGCCCTCTGCTGTATGCATGTGGAAATACAAAAATGGACCGTAAAGGTCTAGAAATCCCTGCTAGGGAATTCATCAGATGCAAACAAAAACAAAGCAATTTAACTGATATTTTAACTAAAATCTGGGAGCTTGGAGTGTGTCCAAAAACCAGCAGATAGCTTTGATTTCTTACACCTGTCAACTTAAAGTAGCATAGATATGAAGGAAATTTACATGTACAATTATGCATTTGACAGGCACTTTAATCCTAATAAATTTTCAGTGCATTCAAGATATACTTTTTTTTTAAAATATACAGTGGGTACGGAAAGTATTCAGACCCCCTTAAATTTTTCACTCTTTGTTATATTGCAGCCATTTGCTAAAATCATTTAAGTTCATTTTTTTTCCTCATTATTGTACACACAGCACCCCATATTGACAGAAAAACACAGAATTGTTGACATTTTTGCACATTTATTAAAAAGAAAAACTGAAATATCACATGGTCCTAAGTATTCAGACCCTTTGCTGTGACACTCATATATTTAACTCAGGTGCTGTCCATTTCTTCTGATCATCCTTGAGATGGTTCTACACCTTCAATTGAGTCCAGCTGTGTTTGATTATACTGATTGGACTTGATTAGGAAAGCCACACACCTGTCTATATAAGACCTTACAGCTCACAGTGCATGTCAGAGCAAATGAGAATCATGAGGTCAAAGGAACTGCCTGAAGAGCTCAGAGACAGAATTGTGGCAAGGCACAGATCTGGCCAAGGTTACAAAAAATTTCTGCTGCCCTTAAGGTTCATAAGAGCACAGTGGCCTCCATAATCCTTAAATGGAAGACGTTTGGGATGACCAGAACCCTTCCTAGAGCTGGCCGTCCGGCCAAACTGAGCTATCGGGGGAGAAGAGCCTTGGTGAGAAAGGTAAAGAAGAACCCAAAGATCACTGTGGCTGAGCTCCAGAGATGCAGTCGGGAGATGGGAGAAAGTTGTAGTAAGTCAACCATCACTGCAGCCATCCACCAGTCGGGGCTTTATGGCAGAGTGGCCGACGGAAGCCTCTCCTCAGTGCAAGACAAATGAAAGCCTGCATGGTGTTTCAAGATGGTGATAAATAAGATTCTCTGGTCTGATGAGACCAAGATAGAACTTTTTGGCCTTAATTCTAAGCGGTATGTGTGGAGAAAACCAGGCACTGCTCATCACCTTTCCAATACAGTCTCAACAGTGAAGCATGGTGGTGGCAGCATCATGCTGTGGGGGTGTTTTTCAGCTGCAGGGACAGGAAGACTGGTTGCAATCGAGGGAAAGATGAATGCGGCCAAGTACAGGGATATCCTGGACGAAAACCTTCTCCAGAGTGCTCTGGACCTCAGACTGGGCCGAAGGTTCACCTTCCAACAAGACAATGACCCTAAGCACACTGCTAAATTAACGAAGGAGTGGCTTCACAACAACTCCGTGACTGTTCTTGAATGGCCCAGCCAGAGCCCTGACTTAAACCCAATTGAGCATCTCTGGAGAGACCTGAAAATGGCTGTCCACCAACGTTTACCAACCAACCTGACAGAACTGGAGAGGATCTGCAAGGAGGAATGGCAGAGGATACCCAAATCCAGATGTGAAAAACTTGTTGCATCTTTCCCAAAAGGACTCATGGCTGTATTAGATCAAAAAGGTGCTTCTACTAAATACTGAACAAAGGGTCTGAATACTTAGGACCATGTAATATTTCAGTTTTTCTTTTTTAATAAATGTGCAAAAATGTCAACAATTCTGTGTTTTTCTGTCAATATGGGGTGCTGTGTGTACAATAATGAGGAAAAAAAATGAACTTAAATGATTTTAGCAAATGGCTGCAATATAACAAAGAGTGAAAAATTTAAGGGGGTCTGAATACTTTCCGTACCCACTGTAAGTCTATGCTTTCTCCTGGGTATCGAATGCATCACCTTGGCATTGCTAGTGCTATGCCCTATCAGTTGAGCTACAAGATCTACTTAGACAAAGAAAAAACTAAAAAGTATTAGAGCCCAAACCAGACAATAAAATCCACAACAGTTGATTAAATTATTTTATTAAATATTTTTTTCTTAGCTACACTGCAAAACCCTTCAGCTCTAGTAAACATCTTTTATTCTCTGTTTTCACCTTTTTGGCTTCTTTCACATGGTCTGATGTGACCGCAAATCACTGCCTGCTACCAACAACAACAACCAATTCACCCAAACTCCTCAAGCCCATCCTCTCTCACTCTACCCGCACACTCCACTGTTCCCTGGGTGATGACAGCCTCCCTCGGGGCTATTCAGAGTGTCAACTCTCTCTGGGAGGTAGACGGTCCAGGCAGTTGGCAACAGATCAGCAGCTTTAGTGAGCAGTACCCCTCTCTCTCCCTTATATTTCTGTCTCTCTAATTTAGTTTGACATTGTTTAGTCAGAGGCCTTGGCTGAATGAGGCCATTGTGAACAAAGCAACTGAATGACAGTCAAGAACGTGTGTGTCTACTCCTCGATTTCTCGCACTTCAACAGATGAAGACTTCCACATCATGACTGAGATAGTGGGGTTCTGTCATTCTGCTTTGTGTGGGCTGAGAAGCGGCTTATGATATTCTGATAATGGATATGAACACGAGACAAAGGAGTGGGAAGGCAGTATGCCGGGAACCGACACAAAATGCATTATAATTACAAAAGCAGTTGGAGAGCACTCAGCTACCCCACCAGATCACTCAACAGTGGCCTCCCACCATGTTTTTGACAAGTCAGCATGGCTAAAGATACAAAGGCCCTCACGAAAACACACCCCACATTGAAAAGTACACAACAACCCGTGTACATGTTTTCAAACGGAAGTTATATGTGAAAGGTCAACATTTATGTAAGCAATACATGCTCCACATTTAGGATCTTGAAGTTATATAACAAAATGTCCAAACCAGGTTCTGTGCAATAAGGTGGCAAGAGATGAAAGCTCTCTTCTCTGTAAATCTGATTATTTATTGTTGGTTGTTTGGTTTCTGTTTGTGTTTGTTTAATAGAGGAATTTGTGGTGAATAACATGATCCTGCAGAGAAAAGGTCCACCAATCGGAGAATTGCAGCAAACAAAGCGCATCAAAAGAGCTCTGCAGCATCCACCCAGTCCCATGACACACTGCTAATGATGCAATTAAATTGTTTTCCCTACACTCTCAAACTCAATAGTTTGCAATGAACTTAAAATATACTGTTTATATACTTAAAATACACAACTTTAAATAACTTGTTTTATATTTGTCCAGCTCAGTGCTTCATGAGATTGAAGTTCATTCCCTCATTAAAAACAGTAAGTACAAAGTCTTTTTTTTGCTTCAAATCAAAGTTTATAATGTGATTTAACTCAGAGCTGGTTGAATTGGTTCATGGATTAGAACTATTTTATTAAGTATTTTATTAATCTGTTATAGAAAAAAAAATTATGGTAAAAATAATTCCGGAACCAAGATAGCTAAAAAAGTGTGTGGGCACTGTTGGACTATCATTACAGTTTATATCATTAAATATCTTCTGATTGGCTAAAATGTTTCATGTTCATTGAGGACAGAAAAATCGCTTGTCGCTGGAAACTTGTCACATTGTGACTGCTTAGCATACAGTGTAAGCCTATAAGATTGTTAGACATTTAACTTGACATTTATTATTTAGAACTAGGGCTGCACTATTTGAACAAAAAGTCAAATTGCTATTATTTTGAAAAATATCACGATTTGAATGGCAATATCATAAAATCTAGATAACGTTTTACTATGCTCTACTGCCAATAAAAAATATACTCTTTAAAGTTCACACTTGAGTCCTCCTAAAAGAAACCAACTTAGACCTTTTTCACTTCAGCCAAAAACAATTAAACAAATAAAACTGAAACACACACATATATATATATATATATATATATATATATATATATATATATATATATATACATACATACATACACACACATACATACACACACATACATACACACATATACATACACACATATATATATATTAGTGATTCACCGAAATGAAAATTCTGGGCCAAAACCGAAAATTCAGGATGCACTTGGCCGAAAACTGAAAATTTTAAAATATGTTTTTTTTTAATAATTGTATTAATATTATACTATTTAATTAATTTCATGAATTTAATTCATCTGAATTGAAAAACTACAAACCAATAACATGATCACACTTTTATTGAAAGTAAAGCACCAAAATTGGACAGAAAATATATTATTATATATATTATTAAATATATTATTCTTTATTCAGTTCTTTAACATTCAAATTTAACAATTTTACCAATTATCCAAATAATGTAATGTTCTAGAAAACTATAATGATATGCAAAACATCAGTCAACTAATGAACTTAGCAGCTCTAGGCTAGCATCTTGCAAATTCCAAAAGTTTAAATATGCTACACAGTAATTTTAATGAAAACAACAGGCAAAACACAGAACGGCAGAGGGCCTCTATTCGGTTTATGTAACATATTTCCGCTTAAATATAAAAATGATTGTGCAAAACAACAGTGCGATACAGCAGTAATAGAACTAGAACCAAGTTCAAACTGTAAATGACAGATTTAGCCTCAAGTGAAGAACAAAGTTTTGCAGGGCTAAACCTATTTGTATGGAATGATTTTCCGGACATTATTCAAAAGGAATTGCAAATTGTATTTGCAATTGCGTTTTCAATTTGTGGACGCATAAAATGTGACATAATCCAAACGCAATTGCAAATCGCGCATTACCGTTTGCATTTTCGTTTAAGCGAACGCACAGTGACTGCCAGATTTCAAATGGAAAAGCAAAGTCCGTTTGCACCTGTGTTTCCCATATCTTATGAGTTTTGGCCCTGTCATATTTAAATAGCAATTTCAATTACTATGTCTGCTTTTTCACTTTCTCAGTATGTAGCCAGCCAAAACTCAAGTGGAATACTAATTCCCTTAGTATTTCCATTGACGCCTTACACGGAAACCTGTCAATCAGGGTCAAGGGTGGAATTATGCTATGGGGCGTGTTTGTCTTGGGAAGAGACGTCACTCACAGTCGACGGTCAAGATCAAATAAACCGGCGTCTGTTCAGGGCATCACCTCTTTATTTATTTTGTATTTATTTTAATGTTTATTTGACAGGGACAAATGCGTAGAACACCGCTTTATAAAGAATAGGCCTACAAAGTAGATGCCACGCATACATGTTTCTAGCCATGACTAATTTGCAACCCCTGTCCCTGGTTAGGCTTATAAATTTAAAACAAAAATTACAGAGTATTGAGTTTAAGATTTATAATTAATAAAATACATACAACAAATACATCCCATATATGAAATAAGATATGGGCTTAAGTAGATGTGGAAGTCACTATAAATCAAAGTCTAGACACATTTAACAATACAAGAACACAAAAGTGTGCATATGTCTGTGCGTGCTCACATATGCAACATTATGTTTGTATGCATTGTGTTATGTCCTGTACAGTCAGTGTTCACAAAGTTGTTTCAGTTTCAGCCATTGCTTTAAATGTGTATTAAAAACCTTGAAGTCTGTCAATGTTTTAATTTCAGATGCATTCCACAAATGTATGCCTCTTACTGAAAATGATGTCTGACCAAATGTTGTTCTACGTTTTGCGGCTATAGTTTCCACTTATTGTGCCTCTAGTTCTTATTCCGCTCTTTCGTTTATGTACTAGTTGACAGAATATTTCTGGTGCAACGTTGTTCACACACTTAAAAATTTGTTTTAAAAAAGAAAAATTTACAAAACTGTCAAAACTCAAGATATTATGCTTCCTTAGAATGATGCAGTGATGCCATCTTACAGATTTCTGGTCCATTACTTTTAATGCTTGTTTATATAATGACTCTTGACCGTCGACTGTGAGTGACGTCACTTCCCAAGACAAACACGCCCCATAGCATAATCCCACCCTTGACCCTGATTGACAGGTTTCCTTGTAAGGTGTCAATGGAAATACTAAGGGAATTAGTATTCCACTTGAGTTTTGGCTGGCTACATACACGACGCTGAGAAAGTGAAAAAGCAGACGTGGTAATTGAAATTGCTATTTAATTATGACAGGACCAAAACTCATAAGATATGGGAAACACAGTTGCAAACGGACTTTGCTTTTCCATTTGAAATCTGGCAGTCACTGTGCGTTCGCTTAAACGAAAATGCAAACGGTAATGCGCGATTTGCAATTGCGTTTGGATTATGTCACATTTTATGCGTCCACAAATTGAAAACGCAATTGCAAATACAATTTGCAATTCCTTTTGAATAATATCCGGAAAATCATTCCATATATTTGAATGTAACTATACACATAGCAAATTGGACTGCTTTCTATTTAAGTAAAAGTGGCAGGTTTCTCTTCAAGAACAAAAGTTGCTCAGCTTTCTGGCAGTAGAGACGGTTCCTCATCTCATCAAGAACATGAAATGCTGCACTGAATAGTCTCTCTCTCTCTCTCTGTGCTGGTGCTTGGGCAGATAAATACCTGCGTGCTGTCCGCAATCTTTGTTTATGTACCAGTAGTCAAGAGGATTGTCGCGTTCGTGTGATATAAGCGTGAAGCGATCATCTGTGTTCCGCAACTGCTTTCGGGTCCTTGGATAACATATAACGTGCGAATAAGGGCAGCCGGCGGACCTTCTGGTGCCCCCCTAGGGAGTTGGTGCATTGGTGCCCTACACAGACTGCGTAGTATGCATATAGGGAGCGGCGGTACTGCTTTGAAGTATTTCCACACCACTGACATCGACCTTTGCTTGGTAGTGCCGTGATAATGGCTAGATCGATCGAGAGTGAAACCTGAGCAATGAGGGGTGGGGAGGCATATATTTTCGCCCTTTTTTCTCTTTCAGCCAAAACAAAAAAGTGAAGCTGAAGTGACTCTGAGAGAGCACTTTACCTACAACGTTCTACGCACACGTAACCAAACCAAACTCAGAGCAAGAGATGGAATTGTATAGCGTGCATAGAACTGCACTAAAACCAGCCTCACACATGCTCTTAGAATGTGTAATACACTAATACCATACAAACAGAACAGCGCAGACATACTATTTATTTATTTAATTAAATCATAGCCAAGTTCATATAATTTTTCAAATTATTTTGATAATTTTAATTTCTGAAAGGACATAGAGGCATTCAACCAGCTGATTCCTTTTTCTATGCTGTGATACAATTTTATTTTTTTTTTACAGTATATTGCTCGTTTAGAGCATGTTTTCAAACGTTAAATTAGCACGAGTTTATTAAAATCACTGCGCCATTGATTAACTCAAAGTATATGGTTAATCTAACTGAGTAAAACTTTAATCAATCTTTCTATCGACTAATGCAGCATCATCAGCATACAGAGCAGGCCAAAACATTCATTTATTTAGAGTTAATTTAATCATTGTACTTTTATGATTAACCATTTTAAGTGAATATCATTGACTTTCTAATATAGATTTGGTCTCAGATATAGAAACCACTCTCAGACTGTGGCATCAACTACAACTGTCCAACACTACAAAATTGCTTTTGTTGCACAACAAATTACCAAATAAATGGACATAAAATATTGATTTGAAATACTTTTTGTTTATGAGATCACAAAGTGATATGAGAGACATATAACACAAGTATGTAGGAAATTGGTTGCCTGGGACAATGATAAATTATGCAGTTTAGCAGTCATTATAAAAATAATTAAAAAAAGAACAATCAGAAATATAGCTGCATGCAGCAATTAACGAGGTTTAAGTTGCATAGGAACTCTGAGTGCATGTGTTACAAGATATGAAGCATTTTTCAGACAGCCAATAAGCACCTAAAATGTAGATTAAGCAATAAAATGTTCAGCAACATCAGGAAATGTACCATAGAGATATAGTGCTTTTAATTTTTTAAAATGTGAAATATACAAATTATTTTGACATCAATGATTCTTGAGGATAAGTTGTTCAGAATGAAGAGAACTGGCATATGATATGGAAAAGTTGTAATACAACATAGATAATACAACCATTTACATGCTTTTGAAATGTGATAGCGTCTTCTGGTGGTCATTTCTTTTTTCTTTGTCCAGACCTCTGGGGCCAGAAGTCAAATAGGTGTTTTGTTTTTAGCCCCAAATTGTGTTACAGCAGTTCCCATTTTAATATGACTGGTTAAAGTATTATGATTTCTAGACTTCTTTATGCTATACAAGTTATCGCCATCTTCTTATGTATTTCCTTTGCAAAATATTTCTGAATGGTGTACTTTTGGATAGATGCTTTATTTGATTATGTTTCACTGTATTTGTGTGAATATTGCAGCTTCTCATATGTTTAACGAATGATTTGATTTACACAATGGTCCTTGAGGCAAAGTTGTTCAGAAAGTGGAGATCTATTTATATGATATGTCTAATTTGTGTCTGTGTGACACCCCACATAATATTCAGCAATTTCCATGCATGTAAAACGCCTCCATGTGGCCTTACGTTTTGGCATAGAGTTGCGACGTTGAATCAAAAGTTCAAACTTTTTTTGATAATTATTTATGTGGGGACTCCAGATAATCTTTTTGCACTGGTTTCGTTCCGATTGTTCGAACAGCCTAGGACTAGTTCTCAAAGTATGTTTTAAGAAAAATCGCAAATTGCGAAAACATTTCATGGCAGAAATTAAATTGAAGATAGTTATTTTGTTTGGCTTGAGCAATGGATTCCAATGATATAAGACAATGGAGTGTAGGACATACAGTTTAGGTTTTTTAACTTTGCTACAGTGTCACATATAGGCCAATCAGGGCAAGAGCATGCATATGCTTAGCCAGCAGGTGTACTACCATTTTCCAAAGTTTAATCTCTCTAGGCTTTATGGTTTGGTCTCCACGATCAGTTTTAGGGCAGAAGAATAATAAAAATCTTAGCAATTACAATAGGGTTTCAGCACTTCGTGCTTGAACCCCTAATAAAGAATTCCAGAGAGCTATGTAATAAGTGTAGGATGACCTCAGATTTTATTAAACCAAGGAAGCCATCTAAGGTGAAGAAATATCTGGTTGACTGTTCTTGAGCTCAGAATGTGCGTTTTTGTGGCAAAGTATGTCATTCCCAGTACTCAGACTATAACCCAAACCATGATCTCCCAGGACACCAAGCGTGAGAAAGAAGCAAGGACAATGTAACACGCTGCCCATGTTAACTTAAGCACACACACAATTAAGTTGTTGGTGCATATTACACAGCGCTGTCTAGGCAACAGTGACTCGTTGAGACTGTGAGGGTCAAATCAAAGGCCTTCTGTGGAGTGTTCTTCTCAGAGGAACTTCCATTCCAACCTTAAGAGTAGAAGCAAAAGCTTTCTGAGTATATTTCTCTTATTACTACCAATTGTTTGGAAAAGAGAAGACCAACAGTCTCCAGTGCCAGAAAGCTTGTGCATTTTTCAACAGTGATTTTCATTTTCTCAATTTGGCATGCACAATTTCCTATGTGCTCTAGGTCCTCATGGTGGCGTAGTGACTCGCCTCAATCCGGGTGGCAGAGGACGAATCTCAGCTGCCTCAGCCTCTGAGACAGTCAATCCGCGCATTTCGTGGCTTGTTGAGCGCGTTGCCACAGAGACCTAGATCGTGTGGAAGTTTCACGCCATTCTCCGCGACAGCACACCACGTGCCCCACCGAGGGCAAAAACCACATTATAGCGAACATTAGGAGGTTACCCCAACATGACTCTACCCACCCTAGCAACCAGGCCAATCGGTTGCTTAGGAAGCCTGACTGGATTCAGTCAGCACGCCCTGGATTCAAACTTGCAACTCCAGGTGTGGTAGTCAGCGTCTTTACTTGCTGAGCTACCCAGGCCCATTCAGAAGATTATTAATCATAAAACGCAGGGTTTTTTGGAAGATCAACACTTAATCATTCAGAGAATCCAGAACAAATTACATGAAAACATGTGACCTGAGCACTAAACTTATCACACTTATTTGTAGCTAAAATCCCTAGAATTCCTTTGTACCAAAAACTTTTTAACTTGGCATGGCCTTAAAAGCATGTACTGTTCCTTTACAAAAAGTTAAAAAGCTAGATGCAGAGCAAAAAATGAAACAAAACGCAGGTGTCTTGAGACACATGAGCACCTTAAAAACACAACACTCTTGCACAAGACAATGAAAAAAACAGAGAGATGCACAAAACAGTCAACGACGTCCATCAGGCTTGTGTTTATAGAGAAAAACAAATTGCAGATATCTTATGTGATCAACAAACCTGGAAAATACTCACAGCTTACAGAACATTAATAAACACCTTGGAACTTCAGTTAACCAATCAGAACCAAGAATTAAAAAGCGCTATGGTGTAATTCGATAGTTGAGCAATTAAATGGCACAAAAATCATACACTACATTAGGGATTTTCATGAGTAATCGTTCTGCACCAACTATTGAAAACAATACTCAAGTATAACAAGTATTGTTAGGCGTGGCCAACGCTGAATTATCCAGTACTTTCCCTCTGAATTTCTCACCAAATCTCGCAGTTATTATGGAGTACACTGAGGTGCATTGTGAAAATGTGTCGTTGAGGTGCTGGATGAGAGAGAAGGAGATATCTTGGCATCTGTGATTTCAAGCAAAGCCAAGTGTGGCAATACTTGTAATATTTTGATTCTTATTGAATACTACTCTATTAGTACTCAGTTCTTGTTGGAGTCATGCCAACCAACGGAGAAGCATCTTTTTTATGGTAGAAAGTTAAAAGCGAAGCGGTACAAGAAACTCTGAAGCTCGTTAGACCAGTATATGTATTAAATATCTGAACATGGGCAGAGCACATTTTATAAAAAGCCAACTTGCACTACTTGTTTTTCTGAATAATAACATCTGAAATTTAAAAAAATTGATAGCTTTTTATATTTTATATCTGGGCATTACCCTAATGCCATCAGTATTGGTTTCTATGTAAGAGTGCAAATTATTACTTTTTATTTTCAAATCAATTTTAATTTTTATAATGCATATTGTTCATCTCATTCATTAAGAAAAGCATACTTTGTAGAAGTTTGCTTATTTTGAAACCATTATTGGCAACATTTGTGAATAAAACAAAAGATCCATTTCACGTATGTGTCATTTGATATTTTTAATGGACATTTTAATTTAAGCGTAATCCACTTCTCATTTGTAATGTTAGAGTAATTTCCTACAAGATAACTCAAAAATGCCCATCCCTACTCTCCATACACTTTTACACCTGACAACATGTTATTCTGGGACTCAGTTACACAACATTTATAAGCTAACTAGAAATATGCCGCCCAATTCCCCTACCAGAGAAACTTCCCAGAGTGGTGTGGATAGACACACTGTACTGAAAGACACATGTAAGGAATCCAATGCAACAAAGAGTCAAAGAGGATACAAATTATCCTAGAGCTTTCCCACAGCAACACTCAACTCTACAGTACTTCATTTATGGGTAATGTTGCTAAATGTCATAAGAGACACCAAATAAAAACTTACCTTGAAAAGATATACACTCATGCATGTATGCAACATGATCTGTACATTGCATAACACTTGTACGGTCTGTGTTTATCCGTGTGAACATGACTCTGTACTGGTTTGGTTTCATTGAGCCTAAACATAGACTTACTTGTGTCTTCCTGTCTGTACATGATATTCTTGTTTTTATTTTGCTATATTTCACCTGTTGTGAGTTGATGTTACATTTTGTTAAACCATAATGACCCATGGCTCTGAGAGAGTCGAAACAGAGCAAATTATTGGTATTATTTAGAGGCACAAGTGTATTGAATCCCAGCTCTTGACAGCAATAAAGGTCAATAAAGGTTCACCCATAGTTCACATTCTGTCATCATGTACTCATGTTGTTCGATGAATGACAGCCCAGTTTCCATTCACTTCCACTGTATTGAAAAAAGATGCAGTGAAAGTGAAGTGACTGCAGTAGCCATTCTGCCCAACATCTCCTTTTGTGTTCTACAAAATAAAGTCATCGAGGTTTGGAACAACACAGGGGTGAGTAAATCATCAGAATTGTCATTTTTTGATTAACTATTCCTTTGTCAATGTGATAATGAAAAATCAATGCATTAAAGTTAGGCCAACTATAATAATACCCAATGTACAGTGCAGAAAGTATCCACGGCAAAATAATTCATTATTTTCCTCAAAATTCTACAAAAATACACCATGACAACGTGAAAGACGTTTGTTTGAAATCTTGGCAAATTTATTAAAAAGAAAAAAAGAAAAAAAAAAAAAATCACATGTACAGAAGTATTCACAGCCTTTGCCATGACACTCAAAATTGAGCTCAGGTTCATCCTGTTTCCACTGATCATCATTTAGATGTTTATACAACTTGATGTGAGTCCACCTGTGGTAAATTCAGTTGATTGGACATGATTTGGAAAAGCACACACCTGTCTATATAAAGTCCCACAGTTAACAGTGCATGTCAGAGCACAAAACAAGCCATGAAGTCCAAGGAATTGACTGTAGACTTCCGAGACAGGATTGTATCAAGGTACAGATCTGGGGAAGGGTACAGAAAAATCTCTGCAGCATTGAAGGTCCCAATGACCACAGTGGCCTCCATCATCCGTAAATGAAAGAGGTTTGTAACCACCAGGACTCTTTCTAGAACTGGCAGCCTGGCCAAACGGAGTGATCGGGGGAGAAGGGCCTTAGTCAGGGGGGTGACCAAGAACCCGATGGTCACTCTGACAGAGCTCCAGCATTTCTCTGTGGCGAGAGGAGAACGTTCCAAAAGAACAACCATCTCTGCAGCACTCCACCAATCAGGCTTGTATGGTAGAGAGGCCAGACTGAAGCCACTCCTCAGTAAAAGGCACATGACAGCCTGCCTGGAGTTTGCCAAAAGGCACCTGAAGGACTCTCAGACCATGAGAAACAAAATTCTCTGGTCTGATGAAACAAAGATTTAAATATTTGGCCTGAATGGCAAGCATCATGTCTGGAGGAAACCAGCCACCGCTCATCACCTGGCCAATACCATCCCTACAGTGAAGCATGGTGATGGCAGCATCATGCTGTGGGGATGTTTTTCAGCGGCAGCATTCATCATCCAACAGGGCAACGACCCCAAGCACACAGCCAAGATAACAAAGGAGTGGTTATGAGACAACTCTGTGAATGTCCTTGAGTGGCCCAGCCAGAGCCCAGACTTGAACCCGACTGAACATCTCTGGAGAGATCTGAAAATGGCGGTGCACCGACGCTCCCCATCCAACCTGATGGAGCTTGAGAGGTCCTGCAAAGAAGAATGGGAGAAACTGCCCAAAAATAGGTGTGCCAAGCTTGTAGCATCATACACAAAAAGACTTGAGGCTGTAATTGGTGCCAAAGGTGCTTCAACAAAGTATTGAGCAAAGGCTGTGAATCCTTATGTACATTTTTTTTTTTTTTTTTTTTTAATACATTTGCAAAGATTTCAAAAAAACGTATTTCACCTAGTCATTATGGTGTATTTTTTGTAGAATTTTGAGGAAAATAATGAATTTAATCCATTTTGGAATAAGGCTGAAACATAACAAAATGTGGAAAACGTGAAGCATTGTGAATACTTGGATGCACTGTATTATATGTTCTTTTTTTTATCTAAAGGAAAATTCTTGAGCCTAGATACCTTTTTTCAGTATTCCACTATGGTGTGCATTCTCCATCCAGTTTTTTGTCTTCTGTTTTTTTTCCAATAAAAAATTGTCAACCACACAATAAAATTGTGTGCTTGACAAATCACATGTACACCTACTAATTCATGCAATTATCTAATCAGCCAATCGTGTGGCAGCAGTGCATTGCATAATATCATGCAGATACATAGAAGTTTCAATTCATATTCACATCAACCATTAGAATGGGAAAAAATTAGATCTCAGTGATTTGGACCGTGGCATGATTGTTCAGATTCAGAAGAATCAGAATCAGAATCAGCTTTATTGCCAAGTATGCTTACACATACAAGGAATTTGTCTTGGTGACAGGAGCTTCCAGTGTACAACAATACAAAAACAGCAGCAGGACATAGATAATTAAAAACAAAAACAAAACCCCCCCAAAAAAGAATAATCAAAATAAATAATTATACATATACGTACATGCACTCACCTTCATACATACCCACACACAAATCTATTACAAATCCGTTATATAAAGACAGTATATTATTTACAGAGCAATGTAAGTAATGGCAGAAGTGGATATGTTGGATAATATAAATAGACTTAAACTGTGTATTGCACATAATTATTGCTCAATGGGGCAATTTAACTGTTCATGAGATGGATAGCCTGAGGGAAAAAACTGTTCCTTTGCCTGACAGTTCTGGTGCTCAGCTCTGAAGCGTCGGCAAGAAGGCAACAGTTCAAAAAGGTAGTGGGCAGGGTGAGTGGGTTCCAGAGTGACTTTACCAGCCTTTTTCCTCACTCTGGAAGTGTATAGTTCTTGAAGGTGGGGCAGGGGGCAACCAATAATCCTCTCAGCAGTCCGAACTGTCCGCTGTAGTCTTCTGATGTCTGATTTCATAGCTGCACCAAACTAGACAGTTATTGAAGTGCGGAGGACAGACTCAATGACTGCTGAGTAGAACTGTATCAGCAGCACCTGTGGCAGGTTTCCGTTCTGCTTCTGCCTGCTTACAGGCAGAAACTGAAACGGAAGCACCTACCCTCAGAACGATCCAGTGCTGGTCGGACCAATCAGACTCTATGCTACAAGAATGTTTTGATCACGTGACTGGGAGATGTTCCGGTCCACCTCTGATGACGACATCGAGGTTTATGCTGATAGCGTAACGTGTTTCATCAGGAAGTGCATAGAGGATGTTGTGCCAACCAAAACAATACGGATATACCCCAACCAGAAACCATGGGTTAACAGCGATGTTCGCGTGGCACTTAATGCTTAATCCGCTTTTAATTCCGGGAATGCGGAGGAGCATAAACAAGCCAGTTATGCCCTCCGTAACTCTATCAGTGCAGCCAAATGCCAGTACAGGCACAAAATTGAAGAACAGTTCAACACCACCGACTCTAGAAGTATGTGGCAGGGAATTAACATCATCACGGACTACAAAGGGAATAAAAACTCTGCCGTGAATACCGCTGCCTGAGCTTAATACATTTTATGCTAGTTTTGAGGACAACAACACCACCCTCGTGGAGAGAGCACTGCCAGACACATCATCGGAGGTGAGCTTCCCTCCCTCCAGGACATAAAGGTGGTGTGTGAAAAAAGCTCGGAAGATCATCAGAGACTCCAGCCACCCGAGTCATGGGCTGCTCTCACTGCTACCATCAGGCAGGCGATATCGCAGCATCAGGACCCGCACCAGCCGACTACATGACAGCTTCTTCCCACAAGCAATCCGACTTTTGAACACTTGATCTCTCAAGATCAATAATCAGCACTGCACTTTATTAATCTTATATCTCACACTGGACTGTTACAATTATATTCTCCTCAATACAATTACTGTATATATATTTTTTATATACTCTTTATTTTATTTTTTTATTGTATGTGTATTCTATATTGTGTGTATTTTTTACTGTACATTGTATATTATATTTTGTTGTGTATGTGTACATTTGATATATAAATTGTGTTGTGCAAATATGTTTTTTACTGTAATTGGTATTCTCGTTACTGTCATGACTGCTATGTTGCTCGGAACTGCACACAAGACTGTTGCACTTGTGTACATGGTAGTGTGACAATAAAGTGATTTGATTTGATTTGAGGTTGAACTTCCTCAGCTGGCGAAGGAAGTACAAACTCTGCTGGGCCTTTTTCACAATGGAGTCAATGTGTGTCTCCCACTTCAGGTCCTGTGAGATGGTAGTGCCCAGGAACCTGAATGACTCCACTGCTGCCACAGTGCTGTTTAGAATGGTGAGGGGGGACAATGTTGGGGTGTTCCTCCTAAAGTCCACAATCATCTCCACTGTTTTGAGCGTGTTCAGCTCCAGGTTGTTTTCACTGCACCAGACAGCCAGCCGTTCAACCTTCTTTCTACACTCACCAAAAGGATTATTAGGAACACCATACTAATACTGTGTTTGACCCCCCTTTCGCCTTCAGAACTGCCTTAATTCTACGTGGCATTGATTCAACAAGGTGCTGAAAGCATTCTTTAGAAATGTTGGCCCATATTGATAGGATAGCATCTTGCAGTTGATGGAGATTTGTGGGATGCACATCCAGGGCACGAAGCTCCCGTTCCACCACATCCCAAAGATGCTCTATTGGGTTGAGATCTGGTGACTGTGGGGGCCATTTTAGTACAGTGAACTCATTGTCATGTTCAAGAAACCAATTTGAAATGATTCGAGCTTTGTGACATGGTGCATTATCCTGCTGGAAGTAGCCATAAGAGGATGGGTACATGGTGGCCATAAAGGGATGGACATGGTCAGAAACAATGCTCAGGTAGGCCGTGGCATTTAAATGATGCCCAATTGGCACTAAGGGGCCTAAAGTGTGCCAAGAAAACATCCCCCACACCATTACACCACCACCACCAGCCTGCACAGTGGTAACAAGGCATGATGGATCAAATTCTGACTCTACCATCTGAATGTCTCAACAGAAATCGAGACTCATCAGACCAGGCAACATTTTTCCAGTCTTCAACTGTCCAATTTTGGTGAGCTCTTGCAAATTGTTGCCTCTTTTTCCTATTTGTAGTGGAGATGAGTGGTACCCGGTGGGGTCTACTGCTGTTGTAGCCCATCCGCCTCAAGGTTGTGCGTGTTGTGGCTTCACAAATGCTTTGCTGCATACCTCGGTTGTAACAAGTGGTTATTTCAGGCAAAGCTGCTCTTCTATCAGCTTGAATCAGTCGGCCCATTCTCCTCTGACCTCTAGCATCAACAAGGCATTTTCGCCCACAGGACTACCGCATACTGGATGTTTTTTACCTTTTCACACCATTCTTTGTAAACCCTAGAAATGGTTGTGCGTGAAAATCCCAGTAACTGAGCAGATTGTGAAATACTCAGACCGGCCCCGTCTGGCACCAACAACCATGCCACGCTCAAAATTGCTTAAATCACCTTTCTTTCCCATTCTGACATTCAGTTTGGAGTTCAGAAGATTGTCTTGACCAGGACCACACCCCTAAATGCATTGAAGCAACTGCCATGTGATTGGTTGATTAGATAATTGCATTAATGAGAAATTGAACAGGTGTTCCTAATAATCCTTTAGGTGAGTGTATATGCAGACTCATCGTCATCTTGGATGAGGCCGATGACAGTGGTGTTGTCTGCAAACTTCAGGAGCTTGACAGAGGGATCCTTGGTAGTGCAGTCATTGGTGTAGAGGGAGAATAGTAGTGGGGAGAGCACACATATCCCTGGGGGGCACTATTGCTGATGGTACAGGTGGTAGAAGTGAATTTTCCCTGCCTCACAAGCTGCTGCCTGTCTGTCAGAAAGCTGGTAATTCACTGACATAGATAGACATGGGAACAGGGAGTTGGTTTAACTTAGTCCGGAGAATAGCTGGGATGATTGTGTTGAAAGCCGAGCTGAAGTCCACAAAAAGGACCACAGATGTCAGGGTGACAGGTCTGTAGTCATTAAGTCCTGTGATTTTTGGTTTCTTAGGGACAGGGATAATAATGGAGCGTTTGAAGCAGCATGGGACTTCACACTGCTCCAGTGAGCTATTGATGATCTGTGTGAAGATGGGGGCCAGTTGGTTAGCACAGGAACGAAGGCACGCTGGTGAGACGCCATCTCGGCCTGAAGCCTTCCTTGACCTTTGCTTCCGAAAGACACGGCACACATCGTCTTCACATATCTTGAGTGCAGGTTGTGTAGCTCCTTTAGCCACTCTGATTTCCCTGTTCAGTGTGATCCTGGGCTGGGATGCTTACCCCTATAAGCATCCTCTTTATCTAAGCTGTCTGAGTTTTCCTGTGAACCATGGTTTATCATTGTTGAATGATAAAAATGTCCTAGTAGGGATGCACATGCCCCCACAGAAACTGATGTATGATGTAACAGTATATGTGAGCTCGTCCAGGTCTGTAGCTGCACCTTCAAAAACACTCCAATCAGTGCAGTCAAATCAGGCTTGTAGTTCCAGCTCTGTTACATTAGTCCATCTCTTTACAGTCCTTACAACTGGCTTTGTTGATTTTAATTTCTGCCTGTAGGTCAGAAGAAGATGAACCAGATAGTGATCAGAGAGTCCCAAAGCTGCACGTGGGACAGAGTGATATGCATCCTTTATTGTTGTGTAGCAGTGATCCAGTATATTCCTGTCTCTGGTGGGGCATGTAATGTGCTGTCTGTATTTGGGTAGTTCACATTTCAGATTTGCTTTGTTAAAGTCCCCAAGAATAATAATAACAACTGAGTCCGGGTATTGCTGTTCTGTGTTTGTGATTTGATCAGCCAGCTGTTGCAGCGCTATGTTCCCAGACACGTTTGGAGGAATGTAAACACTCACCAGAATAAACGAAGACGACACCCGTGGCGAGTAGAACGGCTTACAGTTAATAAAGAGTGCTTCAATATTAGGATAGCATATCCTCTTTAACGTTATTACATCTGTACACCAATTTTCTTTGATGTAAAAGCATGTTCCACCGCCTCTCGTTTTCCCCATTAACTCCGCGATGCGATCCGCTCTGAACAGCTGGAAGCCCGGCAGATATAATGCACTGTCCGGAATAGCTTCACTCAGCCAGGTTTCTGTGAAGCACAGAGCAGCAGAGTTTGAGAAGTCCTTATTAGTACGTGTGAGGAGATGTAGTTCATCAGTTTTGTTGGGGAGAGAGTGGAGATTCGCTAGATGAATGCTTGGCTGTGCCGTTTGAACGCCGCTCTGACGGAGTTTAACCAGCGTGCCAGCTCGTGTCTCTCGCCTGCGTCTTGTAGCGTGTTTAAACAACAAAGCTGCGCCTCTGGCTAAAATGTCCAGCAAAACATCTGAATATTAAAAAACTGGGAAAAGATTATCTGGTATGTGCTACTGAATGTTCAGCAGTTCGTCCCTGGTAAAACTGACTGGAAAAAGATGACTAAACACAGGACAAACAAACAAAAACAACAAAAGAATTGGAGAGCTCCACAACGAGGCGGCCATCTGCGGCGCCATTGTAGTTGGAGCCAGATGGGCTGGTTTGAGTATTTGTGTAACTGCTGATCGCCTGGGACCCAATCATGAATCAGACACAATTAATTGAATAAAAATTGTGACCACATTTTATTATGCATTACATTATTTATAGAGAATAATAATTGTATCGTTGTCAGGGCAAATATTTACAGATGACTCTTCCAAAACACTATCAATGTCATAATTAGTTATAACCACTTTGGAACACAACAGCAGAAACCCCCACACTGGTGAAAGTGCACAATTACAGTGATGGAGCAACCAGCAGGTGCAGGAAGAGAAATATAACCCTGTGGAACTCCCACATGCTTTCATTACTGGACAAAGGGCATACATGTGGGCTTTGATGTCCCTCTGCTATATCTGTCTGTAACCCCTTAATCATGCCATTGTGTTCCCTCTCTTTGGAAAAACCTATCTAAAAATAAGACTTGTCAACAGTCACCATTTTGAAGGCCCTTTGAAATCACTTAATGTGCACAGCTTTCATTAATTTGCTGACATACTGTATGTTCTATTGAAACAGGAAGATTGGGTGGTACATACCAAGGGGCTCATCCCTTTAAAAAAATAAATAGCCAATAGGCTTAATTTATGTCACAGCCTTGAATCATGATTAGTCAGTTGCCAGTTCAATATGAGTGACCAATTTTTCTGTTTTCCCAAAAGAGTATAAGAAAGAAAGTGTAACACATGGAAGAGGTATTAGAGAGGCCAGCAGGGGAAGCTCACCATGTGGTCTGTGTGGGTTCTAATGCCCCAGTATAGTGATGGGGACACTATACTGTAAAAAAGGTACCATCCTTTGAATGAGATGTTAAACTGAGGTCCTGACTCCCTGTGGTCATTAAACATCCCAGGACACGTCTCGAAAAGTGTAGGGGTGTAACCCAGGTGTCCAGTCCAAATTCCCCACATTGGACCTCATCAATCATGACCTCCTAATAATCCCCATCCATTAATTGGCTCTATAACGCTCCTCCCTACTCTCCACCAATAGCTGGTGTGTGGCGTGTGTACTGGTGATATTGCCCCGTCGCATCATCCAGGTGGATGCTGCACACTGGTTTTGGTTGAGGAGAGTCCCCTGCTCACATTGTAAATCGCTTTGAGTGTAGTGTCAGAAAAGCACTATATACAGTACTGTGCAAAAGTTTTAGGCTCTTAAGATGTTTCACAAAAACATTTGTCTTAAGATGGTTATTTATATCTTCAGCTTTAGTGTGTCAAAAGGACAAGTATTTTTAATATATTTTAGATTCCCAAACATTACTTTTGCAAATGGAAAAGATTAGAATAGAAGAACGGGGTGCTCTGCAAGAGATGGCTGTGGCAGCAGGGGCATGGTCGAGCGCCCGTTCAGAGAGAGCGGTAAGTTGCTTGCACCTGTGCTAAATTATGTCTAACACCTGTTTCTAATTCCAGTGAGAATGGGGAGAATGAGTGTACAGCACTGGCATCTGGTTAAATTGAGTGTGTGATCTGTCAACCAATGTGATGTTTATTTTGAGTGTTGATTATCAAGTGTAATCTTTGAAAAGAGTGTATACGCTGCACCTGATGAAAAGAGAATAAAAAGCTTGACCTCAAGAAAGTGGAAACCAGGGACAACCTAAAACGTCCCATGAAGTCCTTCCAGTTGGCCGAGATCCTCCAGTCCCTCGGCAGCCTGCATCAGTCTCACCAGCAATCCCTGCTTGAGCTTCGCTAAGACCAGGATCGGCGCAGAGGACCGGCATGCGATCTGTAGCCTTCTTGGCAAGGAGAGAGCCCCAAACACAACCCCGGACCACTGCAGCCCCCTGCCCACACTCCTGAGGATGGGGGCGGAAGACATCACTTGGACCTGTTCGAATGAACTGCTGAGGTCTGGAGCTGGCCGCGTGACCAGTGGATGGCCAGGCTCCTCCCGCTCTTGTCCAATCCAGGCAATCCTGCAGTGGGTGGGTCGAACCCCAGAGCAGTACCGGGAGCTCTTCCGGAGCCTGAAGATGGGGAAGTCCGACCGCTCGTTTGCCTTTTCCCAACGGCTCCGAGACGCTGTTCAGATTGCACCAATTTGTGATGCTTCCATTCGGTTTGTTTGGGGCACTGGCTACGTTTCAGCGTCTCATGGACCATGTCCTACGGCTGCATTCGGCTTACGCCGCTGCTTATTTGGATGATATTATCATATGTAGTAATGATTGGAAGTGGCACACGCAACATCTGAGGGTGGTCCTGAGATTGCTGTGGCAGACGGGGCTCACAGCAAACCCCAAGAAGTGCACGATTGGGCATGTGGAGGTACGGTACCTGGTGTTCTACTTGGGCCATGGCCAGGTGCATCCCCAAATTGACAAGACTGCGGCGGTTACGACCTGCCCGAGACCCAAGACCAAAAAGGGGGTGAGTCAGTTCATGGGGCTGGCAGGCCATTACAGAAGGTTTGTGCATAATTATTCACCAGGCCGCTGAATGACCTCACTAAAAAGGGGGCTCTAGACCCGGTCCCTAGCCTGAGTCGGGCGGTGGGGGTATGTGGTAGTGGGGGGCATGGCCAAACTCCCGTCTGGAGAGAGAGAGCTGTAAGGGCACTTGCACCTGAGCTAAATTATGTCTAACACCTGTCTCTAATTCCAAGTAGCCTGGGGAGAGCGGATATAAGCGGCCACGCCACCATCAGCAGGGAGAACGAGTGTGCAGCACTGGCTTCTGGTTAAACTGAGTGTGTAATTCCAATGTGTACAGATTGTGTTGATTATCAAGTGTAATCTTTGAAAAGAGTGCATACGCTGCACCTGAAGGAAAAGAGAATAAAAAGCCTGACCTCAGGAAAGTGGAACCAGTGTTGTGGGTCGTCTTTAATCCTTTCCACAATGGCATTGCCCCCACAGAGCCCCCACTGAACATTGAATCAGTCTGGGATTACATGAAGAGGCAGAAGTAACTGAGACAGCCTAAAATGTTAGAAGAACTGTAGTGAATTGGGTTTTAAAGACCAATGTAGCCACACCAATTATTGAAATAGCTTTTTTTTATGTTTACTGGACTTTGTATGATGTTAATTGATAAATGAAAACTATTTTGGCATGGTTTTTGAAGACATCCTCACTATGCAACATTTTATACAAGTGCCTAAAACGTTTTCACAGTACTGTACATGTAATGTATTAAAAGCCATAAAACTGTCATTTTGATTTCATTGGTCTTGTGATGAGGAGGAGGGCTTGGCCGGGCCGTGACAATGCACGCCCTGTGCTGAATTTTCGTAAGCAGATGGGAGGGGGATAAAGACAATCCGGAAGCGCCAGTTCGGGAGAGAAAGACATGTGGCTGCTGTGTGTTATTAAAGATATGTTGAATGTTCTGCCAGTTCCCGCCTCCTCCTTGCCCATCCCTTACCCCGTTACAATGGTGTTGAAACACAGGAAGGAGGATGGTTGCCCTTTCTGAGAGCCCTCATTGCTATTGGAGTTTCGCATGCCTAGGAGGTATAGTACGGTGGTACTGGAGTGGTTCACCAGGAGGCGGAGGAGCCGCTGACATCTGCTGGGAGGTTGAGGAGCCGTCTGCCGTCTGCCAGGAGGCGATTTCCAGTGCCATCGGTCAGCTGGCCAAGGACCAGACGACAGTGAATCCTGGGACCGGTGAGCCACTTTTTCACACTCCTCTCTCTGTCTCTCCCCCTCGCTCTTTTCCTCTCCCTTCTCCCTCCCCTTGTCTCTCCCAGGGCTCCAGAGAGGTGTTAAGACCCCCCTCCAGGAAGGGAGGGGAGTATGTCATGACGGAGGTCTCCCCGGCCTAAATCGGGCAGTAGAGAGCCGTGACGACAAATTGTCATAATGAGCTGGGAGGGAGATAAAGATGAGCCATGAGCGCCAGTTTGGGAGAGAGAGAGGCACATGCGGCCGCTGTGTGTGTGTGTGCGTTTATGTTTAAGTTATTTTATGTTATTAAAGTTATGTTGAATGTTCTGCTGCTTCACACCTCCTCCTTGCCCAACCCTTACCCCATTACAGGTCTTTAACACAAAATACAATAAAGGAATGAAATCTGAATAAACTTCCAAATCTAATACTTCCCAAATCAACAAACAACACATTCAGCCAATGAGTTCAGCCAAAACCGAGCGACCCCAAATAGAACAAAGGAGGTGAGAGTAAAACAAGATCCTTTATCAATCTGTTCCCATGCAGAGGAGAAGCTCTGAGTCGAGATCAGTTTGCATTGCTGGCATTATCTCACTGCTCCGTCTAAATAAATCTGCTTTGCTCTGAATGAAACAAAGAGAGGGGAGAACACGGGGTATCTGTTCCACAAACCCACAAGCCAACAGCACCTGCACCAACATCTCTGAATAACAAGTGCAATTCTACTAAACATTTAAGCTGTTTGTGAGTTGTATGAGTAATCTAAAGTTGATGGAGACTTGTTCCTGCATGCTTTTTGTTCTTTATTGTCAGTCTATATGTGTGGTAGACCGTGAATGATGTGACTATGTTACAGGAAGGCAAGGGTGCAGTGAGTGAGTGAGTAGAAGGGCATACTTTCTTGAAATCTTGGCATGTTTCTAGCTTTGCCACTGTTGCCATGGCAGGAGTGTTATAAAATTATTTGGACATGTGCTATTCTTATGGAATAAGTGAGTCTGACAGACAATTTGCGTGTCATTTACTGTAAGAGCAAACCAAAAAAAGAGAAGAGAACTTAATAAGCATTACATAAATATTACATAACTGGTAAAGCACATCACAAGAGAGAAAGAGTTTGTATCTGAGATGAAGTGAATGTTAATGGGTCATGGGGCCTCAAGTGGGGCCTCGCAGACGTGAATGCTTGGCCAATGCATTGCAAGCCTTTAGACCCTTATATGTACATTCTTGTGTGGTGGTAACAAACTTCAATACTCAAGAAGGCGATGTTTTGTTATCCCGGAAATGTTATCACTCAGGTAGCTAGCAAATTAGCTAGTTATGATGTTGGCATTTGAGAAGTTTATGCTATTGTATTTCCTGATTAGGCAAAAGGAGAAAAGGCATCATAGAAAGTGTTGTGCATGGCCATTGATTCTGTAAGATTCTCTTCAAACTATTGCTCCATTTTAATTACATTTGTTGACCTTAAAGAGAAAACTGACCATAGAAGACTAAAGCCCACTATAGAGCCCTCTGCACCAACACTGAGATTGCAACTCGGACAAAAATGATTCAGTATCGATGTTACTTCTGAAAGTTCATGTACACTGAAATTGACCCAAATCAGCAGAATTACTAACAAGCGCCATTACATATCAGATATTTTTGCATCAATTTAAGAGTGAACACATTTCCCTCTAGTGCTACTGTGTTGGGCGCGCAGCATCAAAGACACAGGTTCTGGTCATGTAGGAACCAGTAAGCAACTGTGGTGAGACAATGATGAGAATAATGGTGAGACAGATTAGGAGGTTGCACTTTAGCTCTAAAATTACATTTTTACTCTAACCAAAAGTTTAGGGTTAGGGCTTTGGTTAGGGTGTAGAGTAATTAATAAATCATGAATTGCTGTTGAGTGTATTTATATCATTTACAACTAATAATACAACTCACTATTGGAATCACTCTGTGGGCATTTCAACAGGAAACTTCAGCTCAAATGTGCCCATATGTTCAACAACAATTCCAGCTTCAGCCACTAGGGGCAGTGATCCGAGGTTTTGACCTACTGTTGCTGAATTTACTGTCTGCTCATGCTTGCAAACTTTGAAATGCAACAATGCAGGTAATCAAGCTTGTGGTCAATAGTCAGAAGCATTTGCACTAACATACTTGTGTATTATAGACACAGAAAGCAAGACAAGACAAAGAAACAAGATTAGAAATGGGATTTCTGGAAACACTCAGTACTGCTCCCAGTAATGTCTGACAACACATTCCTTCTTTGATGGCATGGTGTACAGAACAACTAAAAACCATAGTATGGTAGCTTGATGTTAAATATGTATTCAAATGTATAGGTCTTATTAATGTTCCTTTCATTGGGCTACTATGAAAATTACTAATTAATAAACTAATACATACATACTATGCAACAAAAATGTAAACATTGTTTAGCTAATATGAGTGCACTAATGTTCACGTTAACAAGTTATCTTATATTACCATATATAGGCTACGTAATAATTAATGTTTGTTCTTACTATTAGTGTACAATAATGTGCTTTTCTGTATATAGTGCAATTGTTTTCCTACTAAGAAATATAAATGTAAATGATTTGATACCACAAGATATATACACTCACCTAAAGGATTATTAGGAACACCTGTTCAATTTCTCATTAATGCAATTATCTAATCAACCAATCACATGGCAGTTGCTTCAATGCATTTAGGGGTGTGGTCCTGGTCAAGACAATCTCCTGAACTCCAAACTGAATGTCAGAATGGGAAAGAAAGGTGATTTAAGCAATTTTGAGCGTGGCATGGTTGTTGGTGCCAGACGGGCCGGTCTGAGTATTTCACAATCTGCTCAGTTACTGGGATTTTCACGCACAACCATTTCTAGGGTTTACAAAGAATGGTGTGAAAAGGGAAAAACATCCAGTATGCAGCAGTCCTGTGGGCGAAAATGCTTTGTTGACGCTAGAGGTCAGAGGAGAATGGGCCGACTGATTCAAGCTGATAGAAGAGCAACTTTGAAATAACCACTTGTTACAACTGAGGTAGGCAGCAAAGCATTTGTGAAGCCACAACACGCACAACCTTGAGGCGGATGGGCTACAACAGCAGAAGACCCCACCGGGGGTCACAAAGCTCGAATCATTTCAAATTGGTTTCTTGAACATGACAATGAGTTCACTGTACTAAAATGGCCCCCACAGTCACCAGATCTCAACCCAATAGAGCATCTTTGGGATGTGGTATACATAAGTTGCTCTTCTATAAAAAAAAAATATATATATATATATATATATATATATATATATATATATATATATATATATATATATATACACTCACCTAAAGGATTATTAGGAACACCATACTAATACTGTGTTTGACCCCCTTTCGCCTTCAGAACTGCCTTAATTCTACGTGGCATTGATTCAACAAGATGCTGAAAGCATTCTTTAGAAATGTTGGCCCATATTGATAGGATAGCATCTTGCAGTTGATGGAGATTTGTGGGATGCACATCCAGGGCACGAAGCTCCCGTTCCACCACATCCCAAAGATGCTCTATTGGGTTGAGATCTGGTGACTGTGGGGGCCATTTTAGTACAGTGAACTCATTGTCATGTTCAAGAAACCAATTTGAAATGATTCGAGCTTTGTGACATGGTGCATTATCCTGCTGGAAGTAGCCATAAGAGGATGGGTACATGGTGGCCATAAAGGGATGGACATGGTCAGAAACAATGCTCAGGTAGGCCGTGGCATTTAAACGATGCCCAATTGGCACTAAGGGGCCTAAAGTGTGCCAAGAAAACATCCCCCACACCATTACACCACCACCACCAGCCTGCACAGTGGTAACAAGGCATGATGGATCAAATTCTGACTCTACCATCTGAATGTCTCAACAGAAATTGAGACTCATCAGACCAGGCAACATTTTTCCAGTCTTCAACTGTCCAATTTTGGTGAGCTCTTGCAAATTGTAGCCTCTTTTTCCTATTTGTAGTGGAGATGAGTGGTACCCGGTGGGGTCATCTGCTGTTGTAGCCCATCCGCCTCAAGGTTGTGCATGCTGTGGCTTCACAAATGCTTTGCTGCATACCTCGGTTGTAACGAGTGGTTATTTCAGGCAAAGTTGCTCTTCTATCAGCTTGAATCAGTCGGCCCATTCTCCTCTGACCTCTAGCATCAACAAAGCATTTTCGCCCACAGGACTGCCGCATACTGGATGTTTTTCCCTTTTCACACCATTCTTTGTAAACTCTAGAAATGGTTGTGCGTTAAAATCCCAGTAACTGAGCAGATTGTGAAATACTCAGACCGGCCCGTCTGGCACCAACAACCATGCCACGCTCAAAATTGCTTAAATCACCTTTCTTTCCCATTCTGACATTCAGTTTGGAGTTCAGGAGATTGTCTTGACCAGGACCACACCTCTAAATGCATTGAAGCAACTGCCATGTGATTGGTTGATTAGATAATTGCATTAATGAGAAATTGAACAGGTGTTCCTAATAATCCTTTAGGTGAGTGTATATATACAGTACTGTGCAAAAATTTTAGGCACTTTTTGCATAGTGAGGATGTCTTCAAAAATAATGCCATAAATAGATTTCATTTATCAATTAACATCCTACAAAGTCCAGTAAACATAAAAAAGCTGGTTGTTGGCAGAGAGGATTTTCCAAGCTTCTTGGAGAATTCACCACAATTCTTTTATTTTTTTTAGGCTGTCTCAATTGCTTCTGTCTCTTCATGTAATCCCAGACTGACTCGATATTCAGTGGGGGGCTCTGTGGGGGCCATGACATCTGTTGCAGGGCTCTCTGTTCTTCTATTCTAATCTTTTCAATTTGCAAAAGTAATGTTTGGGAGTCTAACATTTATTTTTCCTTTTGACACACTAAAGCTGAAGATATAAATAACCATATTAAGACAAATGTTTATGTGAAACATCTTAAGTGCCTAAAACTTTACACAGTACTGTATGTATATATGAATGTTTAGCAGGGAAATAAATTTACAGCACAAATTATGGTTACTTCAGGGTTGCTTGTGCATCAGCATTAGACCCTGGAAATATAATTGGTTAGCAAATATCAAATCACATCTGAAATTAACGTTCTGATTAGTGGATCATCTAAGTCAGACTGTCTGTCTTTCCAGAGCCATCATTTGCACTCCTGCTGCTCCATGCGCGTTAAGAGAGAATCATTGCACACTTTTTAAAATAATAATAATATTTTATTATTTATTTGATATATTCACTCAACAGTGCTGCGTCATCATGTTATTAGATTAAAGAATTTCCAGGTCAAAAGCCTACTCATTGTACTGGTAGCCATATGTATCATCTCTTATTTTAGGTGGGCATTTGCAAAATCCTAAAATAGAGAAGGATGTCTGTATATGCCCTAGACTACACTACTGCTGTTGGGGTATGTACAGCATGCACTTGTGCGCAAGTGTTTGTTCAGCTCACATGGTGGGAAGGAGAGAAAGAGAATAAAAAAATAAGATCTCAAATGACAAGATATTTGGAAACAAGACAAGAGGTCTGGAATACATAAAGTGCCGCTCTCATGCTTGCATAGTGTTGCAGGACTGCCAATAAGAACATAGGGTCAGGGGACCTATGAAAAGCTTGCATAACTTCAGGCAGGGGGCTGATATATTTGAGATGCAAAAGAAAAGTTCAGGAAATTACTTGAATTCTTGACATTAAACCACAATCTGTACAGATTAGCACCAGTATTTACTTTCTGATATGTAGATGTACGAATTAAAACTAACAGTAAGCACTTATAGAAAGACAAATGAGGACACTTTGCTCTGGAAAAGAGGTCAAACGGCAGTGAAGCTGTCCTTGCTTTCCATCCATGAGACAGACAACAGGGTGAAGGCTCAGAAGAAGGCTTGGCTGCTGCCCAGCCTTGTGGTCAAGATAAAGATCTGCAAGGAGGGGCAATCCTGACGTGGCCAATCAGCCTTTTTGGCTTTTTGTACCCACAAAAGAGCTACTAGCTTCTGGCAAAGTCATGTTCTATAGCTACTCTATGTGTGCTTTCAAACAAACGAACCAGCATGGACCGGAGAAGCTAAAATACTTCAGCCTCAGATCCTGGCTGGGAAAGTCTCCACCCTGCAATTTTGAGACAGGAAGAATGCTCGGGCAGGATTGTGGATACTATGGACACTATTTAGAATTTGGTACTATTCATCTCCAGTTTCCACAGAAAATAAGGCGCAACTGGAAGGATTTTTTTCAACTGACCGATCATACTTTTAATAGCTTGGTCAACATTTTCACTGGCCCCACTACAAAAATTATAAATTTTATTTTTAAGCAATGTATTTTTAGTAGGTATTTTTCATAAAATGCTAACTTTTCTTTACAATTTTCCCAGGTTTTAAATATAAATAAGATAGGTCCAGTTTTGCTGTCACAAAATTTACAGCCACAATGTCCCAGAAGCCTCAATACATTTCCACAAGTCAAAAGAGCCCACCCCCCTGTCTCTACGACATCCTGGTTCAGAGATATTGTGGTGTCCTGTTGCTATACAGTTGCTAGAGTATTTGGATGGTTGCTAGGTTATGGCAAGGCAGTTGCTAGAGTGACACTTAAAGGCTGCTTGCTAGCCCGAGTCAAATGAGCCCACCCAAGTCTCTATGAAATTCAGATTTGGAGATATGATAATTGTGATCATTTTGCAATGTTACGTTTATGAGATTTTTGCACCTGGTTTTTCAAACATTGTAACACCCAAATGTTTATAAAGTCATAGCACACTTCCCCTTAACGCTGGTCAATTTTAAACCTCATTCATGTATGTCCAACAAACAGTGAAGGACGAGTTACACACTAACGTTTTGGCGATGGGTCAGCGTTTTTGAAAATACTTAAGCAAAAGCCAGTGCAATAGTAATAGTGTTGCCATGCTAAGGATACACATTCAAAAACACACTTTTGCTGGACAATTATGGCATACAATGCAAAACATTAGCATGCTCATTGTTTTGTAGTTTTCAGCCCATTCTAACTGATGCTTGTAATACTGTTATCATTCTCACAATTTTAACAAAACTCTATGTCAGCCAGCTAGATAACGTTACTTTGGTACAAAACATCAAATAAAAAGGTAATGTTTTGATGTAAAGTAAAGTTCAAGGCATAACAGCATGTAGTGTCAATGCAGCACTGGCCTAATAAGTCAAGTGACAGTTCTGTCAACTGACCCAAAACTCTCTCACACTGTCCTCAGCCCAGCAGACTATATTGTTGAGCCCTAGAAGCGGTTTCCCCCTTTCGCCAGGGATAAGAATGGTTAACAGTTGGCAACAAGGAGACTTGTGGCTTTTGTGAGCAATCTTTTATGCAAAACCTGATGGACTGTTCCTATAAATCAAGCCCACTCAAAGGCTGCTCTTCTTGTAGTGGAAGTGTCAGAAGTAGCCGGGGGCTGAAGAGATGGCATGCAGTATAGGGCGAGACTCCACATTTCTATTCCTCTGGGACAAATGAAACACATTCAAGAGCCCCACACAATACTGAAACAACACCACGCCTTGTTTGTTATTCTGAACCCCAGTCTTAACAGCACATTTATAATTGGCAACGTGCAAGCAAGGAAAGAAAAAATGATATCAATGATAAGAAAAATGATATCAATGATAAGAACAGCAACAGCTGTTTCGTGATGGGCACTCACAGCTGCAGGATGCTGCTGTACCTGACACTGCAACAATTCCATCAGCATGAGCAGAACACATATTTTCCAGTGAGGTTCATTGTTGTGTTGAAAAAACATATCAGCAGCATATGTTGTGTTTCGGTTGCTGGTACCCAAACTATCCAGCTACTTCTCAAAAGAGAGGAGAAAACAGATAATTTAAAGAGTAGTATTGTACTAATGTATAAAAAAAAATTATGAAAATGTATGAATTAAAGCTGTTCAGTTCTCCCCATTCTTTCTTTATGTTCATGCAAGTGACAGCATTTAATATCCAGTTTTACTCTCAAACTATCTGCCCAGGTCATTCAAGATGCTAAATCAATGTTACAGACAATATAAAACCCCTAGTTTACTATGGATGGAGATGGCCTTATTTTGTTTTTGTTTGACTGCCCTATAACTTATGACAAGCAAGACATGGACAAATAAATAATGCTTCAGCACAACTAGTCCAACAGGAAGTATAGGAAATTAGTTACGAGGTCAACAACAAATAAATATTTTTAAAGCATAATATTGGGTGACTATACAATAAACTTTTATGAACATGCCCAGGTCATATTTCACCGCAAGATCAAACTTAAGAAATAAGAGATCATATTTCCCTTTTAGAAAAGTTTAGGACCATTCAAATGTTTTGCAGAGTGACAATTTACTGTAATGCAAAAAATTTCAAGCAATCTTAATGATATATTATTTAAATGGTAAAGTATACTTCATGGTGGTATCTATTGACCAGCCTTTATTTATGCTATTTTAAATCATTGCATTACAGTATTTTCTTTACTGTAATTTAGTAAAAGAATTACTGTACAACAGCAATGAGAAACTAATGAGAATCATCACTGAGAACAATGAAAAATACAAAAGAAATCTCCAAAGTAAAACATCCAGACACATTACAGTAATTAGTATTTAGGGAGGAATGTGCTTAATTGTCATGAAAATAATGTCGCAATGAGAAAAAATAATCATCCTAAAAATAGGCCTATTTTTTTATTAATTAATTATAATATGTTTTGTTTTGGGTTGAAATTTGACCTGGACATGTTTTCATGAGATTCTCCCATTTATTCTCTAAAGCTGCTTTGAAATTATGTACACTGTGAAAAGTGCTATCCATAAAGATCCCATTTCCACCTGGTATAAATATGTGTTTCGAGTGATCAGATCACATGTGTTAAGCCTTAAATACAGGTCTAAACAAGGTCTAAAATGTTTTGTGATCAGATCACATAAACCACATACAAATGTGATCAAAAACGCATGTGACCACATCGTATTTGAGGTGTAAACTTGAATCTGTAACCTTCGGATCAGAAAATGTAAAAAAATGTAAAAAGCCGGACACATACACAATCACAAGAGCTTATCACGGATCTTCTTTAGTGTGTCTGATATCATTATATTTCAACAACATTTGGGAGAAACAGCGCACCATTTTTTTTGTGGGTGTGGTGGGGGGCACTTTCTTTGTCTTTTCTTTCTTTGTTGTACTTTAATATCATGCAGTAACACACTGGCATAGTGATTTATGTCGTCATGATACAGAGACCCTCCATTCAAATTCCATACACAACTGGTCACAGGAGACCCTTGCATTTATGTGACAAGGTGTAAACAGCTATGTGTCTAACCTGACCACATGTGATCAAATCACCCAAAATGCATCTTCTACTAATAATGACACATACGTGACTCTTGGAGCCCAAATATACACAATTCACATACACAAAATGAGTTCACAAGGTCAGCACTGTGTATTGAACTGGGTCGTGGAATTCTTTACATTTTTACAAGCTTCACATCTACAGTAAACAAGGGAGTTTTACTGAGAAATCCCTCCAAATATGAAAAACATTTTAAAACTAACAAATTATTGACTTGACTCAACCATAGAAAACTGAAGAACACAAATGCAAAAACAGATCTATCTGTGATGTATTATTACATCATAAAAGCTAAAAAAAAAAAAAAAAATGCCAAACATTTTCCCGAGTCATCAATCTAACACAAAACACTTGCTGGCGCCTCCATTACAGCATGGTGTATAATAACATGACTGAACAAAGCACAACATGCTGGACTCCTTATGCCTGGTTTAACTACAAGTGCAGTAGACAACTAAGTGGACACCAATGAGACTTTTAAAAGTACAAGAAATGGAGAAACATGGCCTTATGATCACCTCAAACTCTAAAAGAGAAGTTAATTGTTTACTAAACTCACTTGTTGCCTGCAGCAAAAATGTTCATCTATAGAGGAATCAGCTTCTCAGTCCTACCTGTGCCATATCTCTGTGGTCACAGCCTCTGTTTGGCATCCTAACAGCCAGTCTTCTCAGAAAGCTGGATCCCAGAATCCATTCATTGCCTTGACTGCTCGTTAGGCACTAAGACTTACAGTGCACCCCAGAGCCTGTGGCTCAACCAGTGACACGAAAACAAAGGAGGAGGAAGCCCATCCCAAAACAGAGAGTGAAAATAGGGAGGGAAAAAAATGAATAAGAGAAAAGGCCAGTCAGGACAGCCTGATGGCTCTAAGAAATTGTGGTCTTCTGAATAAAAAGAGAGAGCAAGAACCAATCAGAGGGTTGAGGGCTCCCTCCTTTTTCACCAGAAGGTTACAAATCATTTCTCAGTGCAGTCTGACAGGTAAAGTTGGTGCACACAGATGCGTTTGCATGGCAGCGTATCCTCGTGAGATTTAGGCAAACAAGCACTGTGTTTTCAAGAGATAAAACAGGCCAGGTGGACAATAGAGGAAGGAATTGAAAACCTCTTCTTTCAGACAAAAAAGGCGGGTTCCGTGTTACTTGACATTAATTATTTTAAGCAATTATGAGAGGAAGGAAGCATAATTTCCAATTGAAAAGGCCAATTACATTGATCTAATAAAGACAAAGTCATTAACCACGGAAAAGCGTTCATAACTGAAGTCTGTTGGCAAACTATGCATTCCACCTGTGCAGGTTTTAATGCTTCGAGGCAAAAGGAAATAAATAAACAGCTTTCAGGGCAATTCTGGCACACCTCATGCAGTCCTTCGTCAGAGGCAACCGCCATTAAAGAAGAGTGTGCGTGAGAAGTCGATTTATCCAAAAGGAGGGGATTATGAAAAGAAAAGAAAGTACGTCCAGATCTCTTTGTTTGGAGCATAACGAATACCCTTGAATAACTTTCTCTCTCTTTGTGGTACATGGAAATGAGGAGCTCTTTTCCGATGTCTGTCTGATTAACAGACCACGTAAAATGCAACACTGAACTTCAAATGTACAGACAAAACACACTGCCGTTCCAGCTAATCCTCAGATAAAAGAATTGACTATTGAGAAATAATACATCGACTGCCAACTCTCTGTAGATCCTCTTTTCTCATCGGGCTGTGTTTTGTTTCTAGCGAGATGTGGTTCCCAGACGGTTTAATGATTACAGTAGTGTTTAACCCCTGCCATTGTTTAAAGACGTCGAAAGAGAGTTGTTATGGAGCTTGCCTACAAAAAAAAAACAGAAATCTTTATAGATGTCTTTAGCCAGGGTGAAGTTTACCCTGGCAGTCCGTGACTATCATCCGCTCGCCACAGGAAAGCTCGCCGCAGCCAAGCCAGCAGTTTAAATCCCGCTCTGAGGTTCAGCACTGGGTCAGGAAATGTGACCAACTGAACCAACTGGTCCACCAACTGAAGTTCAAACATGGCAATATTGGGATTTTAGAAAATTTGTGACAATTATTACAGCTAATCAGGCCGTTTATGGCTACGATGCAGAATTGCTTGCATGTTTGTGGTGTATTTGGCATATTAACTCATGCTTACAGCTTGAAAGCCTGTAAGGCACAGTTCTTCAAAGAAAATGCTTCAAAGTAGCATGTGACCAAAATCCAAGGATATGTCTTGAGGCCTTGAGGAATATAATGGTACGCCATATAATACGCATGTAAATACTTTGTACTATATACACTATATAAACACAGTGCTATAGCGCATGTGCTGACATTCATAAAAGTTTCTACTGACTACAAACTGTGTTAGAACATTATGTACATACACAAATATACAATCTATTTATGCAAACATCTAAATCCCTGAGCAAAGGCTTTACTAATTAAAAACAGTCTTCTCAGAGACACCTCTATTACTCAAAGGCAGTTTTGGGGATTACGCAAAAAGTGTGGTACATAATCAGATTACTGATTATGTACCACACAAGGTAGATAATAAGTACCAAGAAAAGTAACTCAATATTTTTTATTTTAGACCATAAAATCTGAGATATGTTTTTAAATAAGTAATGTGTTGCTTTTGTACACCTCTCCTTTCCCCATACTGTGATAAATCAGGAGTAAAAGTGTGCAAAATTAAAAGAGGGGCATGATGGGCATTGTAGTTCTAGAGAGTGGAAGGCTTACTAGAGATGTTCAATGAAGTTGTAGTATGTGTGTTCATAATGGGTATTGTAGTTCTAGAGAGTATGAGCCATGCTTATCAACTATGGGCAGAGCACAAGTCTTCTTTTACCCCACCCTGAGATTTATATTTTAAAAATGGCAAAATAATGCTGGTAAAGGAATGTAAATCTGAACGCTTCAAAACAGATGCACTCATCAATTGCAGAGGTGTATTTTTTGTGCACAGGAGCTTAAATGAGCAGCCATCATAAACTTTGCCATTGTCATGACAATCACAGCAAGAATTAAGAAATGTGTTCTCATAAGGCAACATTTTGTCAAAAATGTAACATTCAGGTAAGCGATACTTTGATTCTCATGATTGATTAATGTAGACTGCATTTAAAAGTGTGTAAACAAACATTTTCTTGGTATATCACAGGCATAAGCCGGTGAAGTCTTCCCATGGCCATGGCATGCATATACAGATACATACGGGGAATGATCGCTGACTTTTTGTGCATTCTAATTGCTTTGTTTTAAAGCTGCCTGTAACTACTTTTCTAGGATCAGTTTGCATCAGAACTGCTCTGTGTTAAAGCATTTTACATTCAACATTCGGTTGAGTGAAACACGATTGTTTCATGTGTAAATACACACTGCATTTAAAAAAAACAGTAAACGTGTTTAGGCAGAGGGATTATAAGACTAGTCTTCCACGGCGTGATGCTCAGGGTGAAATACTTGCTCAATTCACTGACTTATGCAGCTGAACTGCTCCCTCTCTAACTGGGAGAATGGGATGAGAAAAGCTGACTTTGGATCAGCAGCTGCAAGCAAAATTCTACATCGATTGTATATGCAGAGAAAATGTCTTCATTTCTTAAAATACTTGACATTTTTGTTCTATAATAAACATGTAATTTCATTTGTGAAGCAAAGTTTTGAAGAAATTTTTGCAGCATTAAAAGCAATTCCATTCAAGTTGTATTAACATGCACGTTTGCATTTGTATGCGATCAACCGGTGGCATCGGTACACACTGTGGATCAGCTCAAAACAAGCGTGCACTGAGATAACTCAAGTAAAAAATATTGATTTATTATCAGACACATTTTTTGAACATGTTAGGCTGGCATTCCCCACTGAATTTTATCTTGACATCTGAAGAACATCTTATGTTGACTATAACGTGGTCAATGGGCACAGCACATGATGACATATGATGCAGGTTCAAGTGTTGGACTTTGCTGTTTTAGGTAAGACAGTGGTTATTCTTCATTATTCATAATGGCTGCCATGTTGATGGAAAAAAAAATCATGCATATTCCAGTTATTGACCCTTTATTATGAATATGACAAGAAGACCTACTGATTGTAGACTTGATAAGTATCTGTTTGTTTAATATGTTGTTTTGACATGAGTATTGTACAGTAGCTAGCATGACCTGTAATGTCTCTACATATCTCTTGTATTTGTATTGAATGCTCAGCAGAAGAGAGAGTGGCAGTCAGAAAAAGTAACATAATGCTTAATTCATTTTTTAACTTTTTAAAGAAGTAAAACAATATTATAACGAGTTTGTTACCCAACACTGCTCACAGGCTTAACGCCCAGGAAAATATTTGAATGACACAGCTGGGTTTATGTGGTTAAATATGTACAGGCTGAGACATGAAGAGGCAGATTAGAGTTGTGCAGTGGAAAAGCATGCAGTTCAACCAGTATTTAATCTTATGCAAAAATCTCCTTCATCAAAGTCAACAGTTTTTTATCTTCTCTTTAAAGTGACATTACTTATATGATTAGTTATATTTAGAATAATATGCTTATTTAGTTAATTAAATAATAATTAGATTGATTACATAAACATATACTTCTAATTCTAAAATTAGTTTAGTTATGTACAGCACAAATTCTCCTATTTTAGTGAATGAACAAAAGAAACCCCTGACATTTTGCATGAGTATTTAGTCCCTATATCATAACAAGAATGCAACCCCTCAAACATTGAGAAGGTTGTCCCTCAAAACTCAAGAAAGTGAATAAGAGACCAGTGAAAGAAGCCTCAGAGAGGCCAATATATTTTTGATAAATTTGTACTAAACCATATCACGAGCTCTGCATAACACTAGCACATATAGGAAAGAGGCAAAATAGAAGCAATTACTCAAAAAGTGTTAAATAGGCACTCAAAAGAGCCATAAAGTATAACAGTGACCCCATTGCAACACGGAGAAAAGATGTTAGATGGAGAAAAGAAGGCCAAGACAGAAATGTTTTAACCAAATTCCAAGCAATATATGTTTCACTGCCTACTCTTTAAAGTAGGAGTAAAGTAAAAGTCTCTAGGTACCAGGTACCCCGTGTCACTATTACAAGTGACTCAGCAACAACGTTTTTCACCAAAAAACTCATAAAACTCCGCTTAAAACTACTCAAACGCACATTGCTCCCATAGACATTCACTGTAATAAGGCAAGAAATGGCGGTGGGGCAACAGTTGCTAAGACAGAATTGGTCAGAAATACTTTTAAGGCAGGGCTTAGTGAAGGTTCAATTAAGGATCTGTTACACTATATCACTACTCAGCTAAACTGAACAACAATAAATCTGCCTGGAAGAATGAGTCAAATTCATACCCATGCAAAAATGGTACCGTACTGTATATGCTTACCCCAAATTATTGAAGCTGTCATTGCTGAACAAAAGGTGTCAAAATATTCAAATGTGAGCAATTTGCAATGGTTATGTTAATTAAGAATTTTTGTGAATTTATATAAATATACTGCTGAGGACGTAGTCACAATTTAACTGTTAATATGATGCCAGACACTTAATCAATTCTATTGAAGTAATCAATTTTAAATTTAAGCAGAGCCATTTAAATAGGTGGACTATACTGGCTACACTGTAAAAAACAATCCATCATTTTAATGATAAAAGAATGCCAAAACGCTACAATAAAATAATAAAACTATTATAAATATAATTATGAATTGGTAAATGAGGAGTTACCTTAACATATACACTCAAAAATGAAAATATATGTAACAAGATAATACATGTAATTTTACAGCAAATTTTTTTAAACGTTTATATTTTAGATGTAAAAAGTATAATTAATTAAAAAAAATATTATAATTCAAATGTATATGTTTAACAAGAGAATGCGTGTACTTTTTATGGTAAACTATTTTTAAAATTACTGTGAAAAACAATAATCGGGCATTCAAGTCCCTGCGTGACCCAACACATTTCATTATATTTTATGGAAATAGTTATGTTTCTTCTTATTTTTAATATCAGTCATGTACATTTGGGATTTTATGTTTTATGTAGTTTAGTAAATGTTTATTGCATTATTTCAGCATCACATGTTACCCTGATGGTTTTTGTGTTTATGTGAGTAACAATGTGCACATGTGTATTAATTATTGCTCCTGGAAGGTCCACTTTTAAATCATGTGACCTTTTGTGATTAATACAGAGATTAACCATACATTTTAAAACATAAAGCAGACATTTATAGTTTCAGAAACTTAGTACAGTATATTAAGTTTATATCATTTAATAATATAAATAGTACTGAACCGTAAAATATACGGGCACCAAAATGAAATCCCGTAAAAACAAAGTCAAAGTATTTTTTATGGTAAATATCTGGCAACAATAGCTGCCGATATTTCACCATAAATTTTACAGATTTTTTTTAACAGTGTATGATTCCATGGGTCAAGCAGTAGAGGCATGTCAAGTGAAGACAGATCTCTCTTATTCTAGGAAACATAACTTTAGGAAAGACATGCAAATCTAAAATCATAATTCCAGTAAGTGTTTCTGCTGGGTGGATGATTTTAATCTGACCCTGACCTCAACATAATGATGATTCAGATTTGGTCGAAGTACAATTTCTATTAAATGAAGAATATTATGCAACAACATTAAGTTGGGGCAGTGGTGGCTCAGTGGTTGAGGCTCAGGGTTACTGACCAGAAGGTCAGGGGTTCAAGCCCCAGCACCACCAAGATGCCACTGTTGGGCCCTTGAGCAAGGCCCTTAACTCCAGGTTGCTCCGGGGGGATTGTCCCTGTAATAAGTGCACTGTAAGTCGCTTTGGATAAAAGCGTCTGCCAAATGCATAAATGTAAATGTAAATGTAAGTTACAATACAACAGGTAGGAAAGTGAGCAACTCTTGTGACAGGAATCAACAACGTTTGATTTAGGGAGGAGTGTTAACAATCTGTGACTGAGAATAATAATTACATTTACAGTAATAAGAGGGAACGCTGCTGAAACTGCCATGGAATTAAACCAACATCATATTCTAGCCTGTTCACGCCTGATCGAGCAAGCAACACAAGTCACACGACACACAGCAAATCTTCTATGCATGGTGTCATGAGAGTACTTCAGCCATCTGCAGACACCAAACAGCAGAGGATGGCTAAGATCACAATGCATTGCACAACTCCTCAGCAACATCCAACAAGTTAAGGCAGAGCTGTTAAAGGGGGGAAGACAGATAAGATGTTGGCAGCATACATCAGCAGAAGTACAGTATGTCCTCATGGAGCATGGATGTTTGCACATCAATGATCATTACATCAAACTTTTTAGTTGAAAGATGCTTTGTGGGATTACATTAAAATGAATGAACCCTGATATTAAATGGAAAATGACAGATCTAACAATCTCATTGATGTATTAGATGATAGCCCTGCTGAAAAGATCAATTTAACCATCTTGCAATTCTAATGATGTTCTAGGCTGCTTAATGCGGATTAGCACTGGTTTGTTGAAATTATTTCATATTTTAATAGAACAGATATTGGCAGTATGTGTGTTTACACAGACTTTTTAAATTAAAGTAATTTTGTAGTTCACAAAGTAACTTTGTGTCATCTGACTTACACTGATACCAAGCGGCATGGTGCAGCATCATTTAAAATCAATAGTTTTCAGCTTCAGATGCCATTGTAGAAAAAATATTTTTCGCAGTCAGCCATGATTACTTTAATCTGTGAGTGAAAGTGTCAAATAATAGGATGGTTATTGAGATTAAGTGAGCAGTATTTGATTGGTTATGTTATTCCACATGTGTGGACCGTCTCCATGTAAAATAAACCTTTATAAGGTTCATTTTAATGTGAGTGGTCATGATTTTCTACATATATTGCAAACTTACTATTTATTTTTTTAGGATTTAATCTTTTATAAGGAGTAAAAAATTACTGAGTGTAATTTTAAGATATTTTATTAAAGGAATAGTTCACCCAAAAATGAATCATCCTCATGCCATCCCAGATGTGTATGACTTTTTATCTTCTACTGAACACAAACGACGATTTTTAGAACAATATCTCAGCTTTGTAGGTCCTCGCAATGCAAGTGAATAGTAATCAAGCTCAAAAAGCACATAAAAGCAGCATAAATGTAATCCATAAAACTCCAGTGGTTAAATCTATGTCTCCAGAAGCGATATGATATGTGTGGGTGAGAAAAATATTTTTTTTGCTATAAATTCTCCTCCCTGTTCAGTAGGTGGAGATATGCACAAAGAATGTGAACTGCCAAAGGCAAAAGAAGAAGAAGACCTTCTTTTGGTATCCATTCAACTGCATTTTGAGGACCAACAGAACTGAAAAATTCTTCTAAAAAAACTTTGTGTTCTGCAGAAGAAATAAAGTCATACACATGGCATGAGCATGAGTAAATGATTAGAGAATTAAATTTTTTGGGGTGAACTTCCCCTATAATTAATTATTATTTTTTTTAAATACCTCTAACTTCAACAAAACACTTTAATGTCTATATGTCTTTCTAAAACTTTTCATATCAACAGCCATCTGGTAATTACTTTGATTTAAGTCTCAAAAGCATTACATAACATTGTAACAATTATCTGTTTATTAGGAGTCGACATGACATACGTTTCTCATTCACTAAAAATAACTGGCTGATAAGACATTCGTTCAGGAGGTAACGTAGAATGTTTTGCGGTGTACATTGAAAAGTACAGAGTCATTTATTCAGGAATTGGACTACACTGGTGGTGCTGTATGTTTAGCGCTGTAGATTAAATAACGATGTTGCAGTGCCGCTGAGAAGTAGCACATGAAACAGGAAGATGGTTGTAGTGTGGTGTTGCTTCCTGAAAATCATTCTTTTTAGGTATTTGTTTTATTAAATTCAACCGGTTTTGAATAAGAACAGGTTCTCGGTTCCCTACAAGCTAAGCAGTTGTTGTTTTTTCAGCAGGGAGAGTTCAAACTACCTCAGTCAGTACAGCAGTGCATATTAAATGAACTACATGAAATGCTTTGAAAAAGAATTATTGGATTTAGTCCATGTGGTTTTGCAACCATGTCAATTGGGTGCTTTTTCTATTAGCTCAAGGCTTCTGTTTTATTTTTATGATTTTGTTTATGATTCTGTTTACATATTGCAGTTTGTACAGTCAGGTTTTGAAAACACTGTGACTAAAAGGAAAGACTGTACATACCTGGGGAGGAACCGAGGACGACATTAATCTCTGGAGAAAGACAAAAAGAAAACATTTAAAAGACAGTTTCAAGGTGTGTACCAACGATTCTCAACAGAGCACAAGCAAGGCAATCATTACTAGCCTTATGGTAAATTGTTGCTGTTAATGCAAACCACAGGGAACTGGTATGGCATAATCATTCCAGTCATGACTACAACACTAAGATTTGTTGGGGATTAATTAGGCTAAGATAGCCAACACCTATTGATTTATTTGGAGGCATATTGTCTCTTAAAATCAAATCAAAATTTAAGTCTATAATTTTCTAGAGCTATTCATTTTCAGTCATAAATGCCTTAACAAATCTATACCATCGTTTAATCTACCAGATATCCATATGGTTTTCTACTATGTAAAAATGATCTTGCTTGTCTCCAGGGTCTGTGGGCATTCTTTAACCAATCAAAACAATTAAAACCTTTTCAAAGTTGTGCTGTATCTTTCAGAGTTTGACCTCTGACCTACGGCAGCTGGCTCCTTTTTATTGCAAGATAGCTTGTGATGAAGGTGATTAGTGTTTTTTAAACAAGATTAATTTGTCAAATAGTTGGTTTTAGTTTTTAAACCAAATGCATTGGAAAACCCCAAAGGATTAGACTCATTTAAGCTCATCGAAAGATATCTAGAAATCTTCAACTGTCAAAAGAGATAAAGCCTACTATATAATAATAATAATAATAATAATACAAATTGCAGTATTTTATTCCTCAACTCATCCAACAAACCACTTTGTTGCTGTTGTATGGGCATGCAGAGGTTCTTGTATAGAATAAAAGATGCTAAACTCAAGATAAACCTCTAATAGGTCATAAACTTTAAGAGGTTCCTGTGATTTACCGCTGCCATATTCATGGAAAGGTTCAAATGGAAACAGTTCAAAGGCTGGTAGTGGGGTTACTGCATGGACGTAGCCAGACATCCTTTACAGTCATTTCAGTGTTCTGAGAAACACTCTACTGCTGGAATAGATCCAAGGCTTTGGTTGCATTGTCCCTGTTTCAGTCTACTTTAGAGAGTGAAACATCTCAAAATACAAAAACGGCTTAGACTAACTGAAAAGCAAGTGTTAACTGGCTTGACAAACTTAACTGGACACAGCGTGATGACAGTAGATTTAAAAAAAAAAAAAAGGCCTATTTCCTCTGCTTGCATGTCCAATAAACAGGATGTTGATATTTGTATGCATGCATAAAGAAGTAATCGTCTGGAGACCATAGCAACAGGCATCCTTCTATGATAACGTATATGATGTTCCCACTGCTTGGCAGAAGAGTTAGATTGAATAATAACTCTAATGCTGTGATTTACAGTTGTTGTCTTTATGATTTGATCAAAATGGTTTGTTTTTAACCCTTAAACGCATGGGTGTTTCACCAAACACTGGTTTGACCCGGCACTTATATCTATCTTAAATGGATCTACAAAATGCCCAGATAGTGTCACATTTTGTCAAGACAATTAGAAAATAACAGAATAGAATATATTCTGATATATTGTGATGTACTTTTTTTTCATATATCAAAGAATTGATGCAACAAGTATAGAACAGGAGTCATTACTTTCACGCTGAAATTTCATGAGACGCAACTGGCCAAACACATTTTGAGCTACACATGAAAACATAATCTACACATAAGCTACAGATATGTATTTTCTCAGGCACTTGCTAGAGTTTACTTACATGTTGTTTCTTCGTCAAAAAGCAATTTTAAAATGTAAATCAAGTCAATCACTGACACATCAGTGCCACCTTGAGTAAGAAATAGCATGTATAATATGCATGTATGCATTTGTAATATTGATATTTCACCATTGTCACATCAACGTGATATAGGCCACGTCCACACTAATACGTTTTGAAATTTTGTTTGAAAATGCATCTTTTTCTCTACGTTTTGGCCTTCTGTCCACACTGAGTTGGCGATTTTGTCCAGCGAAACTAAGCATTCCGGAAGCACACTCCCAAGTGGATAAATATGAAAACGCCGTCTTCGCAGTCTTATGTGGACAGGGAAAATGGATATACCTGAAAATGAGGACATATTTCTTGTCATGTGACGCAGTCATGTGATGTGATCATGCCATTCAACCCAAAACAATCAAGATGGCGGTCCATATCAAGAGAGCGTTTCAAAAATGAAAACCCCGTTTTTGAATGCATCCAGATTTATGTGGATGTAGCCATAGAAGTCATTTGTATAAATATATTACTTATTTGCTTTGTACTAAACAAAGAAATATACAGTATATCCTGTGATAGTAAACTTATGTAGATATGAACAAAAATCATAAAAATATAATTTATGGAATCACAAAAAAAAGTCACAATTACATATATAGGGTCTTTTAATTACCCTATTCACTTGGTAAATTACATTTAAAAATGTTTTGCAATTTTGCCTTTTATTGTTGTTGTTGTTGTTGTTGTTTTGTTACACTATACATTAGAGGAAGGTTGAGGAATACTAAAGAGTTGTTGATTGTTGGTAAATCTCCAGAAAATGGATGAAGTACAAGGGCTGGAATGAGGTCCCGGGTCACTAAAGACCCAATGTATGCGTTAAACAGTAAATGAAAATACCAAAGAAGATCACATTATAAATGACTAAATCATGGACCTAGCAATCATTGTACTTGTCTTATATTTGTCCCCCAAATTTTGAGGAGATAATCATCACTGTATCAAAGACCTGTGTCAAAAACATCTTTGACCTCCCCTACATGGGTTGGAGCAGGGGGTGGGGGTTCTCCAGTCAAGACAACAGTTTTTATGTACTTATCCATTTAATCATTTCTATTTTTTACCTAGTCTATACACGTTTCCAGGAATGTTAAGAATGTGTTATTCTCCAGATAAATTATATTTATGAAAGGAGACTTCAAATCAATTAACCCTAACGGTCAGACAGTACACCTGACCGACAGCTCTGTACTTGTCAGGGAAATCTTCATTCTTAATTGTGGATGTCTTACCTGACACAACTTAACAACTGTCCAACAAAATATGTAAGCTGAGAGTGAAAACTTCGCTCTCATGTATCTCTCCGGTAAGCAGGCGAGGTGCAGCTGCACTTCATCCAGTCCTCCGTCTCCACGAGATTCCAGTTCACCGCTCTGTGTCCCAGTACCGTTCCCAGCGTCTCCCTTTTCCATGTTTCTAATGAAGTCATTAAAGTCCTTTATAATTGGAAAAGTTCGCTAACAACATCTGCTTTCTTCATGTCGGTTGTTAGATAGTCTTCAACGTGTTTAAGTAGGCAATGGCTCTGAAAGTGTGTCTACATGGACAAACATGCTGCTTGCTGTTTAACGGCAATGATATATTTAGTCAAGTCCTCGTTTAAGAGTGCAGCGGAACGCATGTGGACCGTGCCAAATGTAGTCCGTACAAGACATTCGCGAGTACTCCACCACGGCAGATATGTGCCATGTTTATTTTAACGCTGTCAGTAGTTTACACATATTTTCCAGCTCCGCGATACGCTCTCGGTGTACTTACATTTAAAGCGACGGTGCACAAAAAGACGCAGTGCAAAAGTCTCTCTGGTGTGGTATAACAATTCCAGGGAGAATTTTAGTTCTTGAAGATCCAACCTTCTCTTACACCCCACCTACACTGACTGCAAGTGTGAACAACAGGATTGCCCCATTATAATCAACCAAACTGTTTACTTGGTCAGTCCAGTCAGAGTTTTGGGTAGAATTCTGACGTAGGTATTCAGTCGACCAATCAAATACTTCATTTATTGAGCAGCGCGATGCGATGCGACGCGTCAAATTCGCTCGCGCGCTCGCTAAGGGGACGTTCATACCGAACACGTACTTGCTAGACGCAACGCAACGAATCGTACAGAAAACCGGTGTCTCGAGACGCGTTTCATTAGCCGACGTTATTTTAACTTGACACAACGTCTAGAAACGCGGAGCTCCTGTACGAGACTGTGAAAAAATCAACACGTCGCAACGGACAAAGACGTCCGTCTAGCGCATGTTTCCATAGACATTAACTATTGAAAAACAGCGCAGATGGATGGAAAAACGGCAAGTGGCAGTTTCATTAATATTAAGTCTACTCTAAACAACATGTCTACAATAATTTAGGGGTTACAATGTGGGACAAAATATATCTTTTTTTTTTATTATTATTTTATATTTTACATATTACATTGACGTGATTCTAATGACTTAGAGAAAATGTGTTAAATCAATGCCTCCCCGCAAGGTGAAAGTCATCGAGTGCGGTCGGCGCCAGGTCTGATTCAGCGCTCTGTTCGGTCACTCTGGTGTTTGCTTTGCTATTGTTCTGTCTGTTAAGCAATGTCTGAGCTAGTCTATACATGCAGTGCTGACACCTCAACTGGTCTGTCCCTTCTGCTCATACAGGCCCGGACTGGCCATCGGGAGCACCGGGACAATTCCCGCTGGCCTGGCGACTAAGTTGGCCTGCTGCCAGCCAGCCTTTTTTATTATATATTTATATATTTTCAATAATAAAAATATATATATATTTTAAATTATTATTATTTTATATTACTACCTGTACCAGTGATCATTTTTGAATTCGTCATTCAATAAAATTATTATTAATATTAATAACAATACAAAAAAAAAAATCATGAATCTGTTAGTCTTGACTGGCAAGGCTACGATTCGACTTTACGCCTCAGACAAACGGTTAAACAGAAAATGCGAGCAGCACCCCATGATGGAGAGAAAACGGCCAGGTGGAGGAGCAGAGAGGGAAAGGACAAAAAAAAATAAAGCACTCTTCGTTAACTTAGCAAGCTAGCTAGCAAGCGGTAGCGCCCGTCTAACGTTACATTCGTGGAGAAATCAAAACAAATGAGTGCACACAGAAAACTCACAGAAGAAATGTACTGAGGTAAAAATTATAAAAAAAAATTTATTTTTTATTTATAATATATGATTTAGTTTAACATAACACAACTAAGGGAGATATTTTGCTGAATATTATCACGATTGAAAATGTTACATTGAATTTATTGTTCAATAAACAAGTAGCGTAGTTAATATTTATTTTTAAGTAACTTACATTTTAGACACAAACGATATTAACTGTTTTTGTTCTATTTCACCGACTAAAATAGTTCCAAAGGAAAGCTACAGTTCAGCGTTTTGAACGAATCTTTTGTATGAATGACTCACTAATTAAGACGGTCACTTGCCGCCACCTATTGGCGGTTTAGTTTAATGTTTAAGTATTGCATTTTTTTAATATTCAAACATTTATTTAAAACATTAATCTCATAACATTATTTATTGCAGTTGTAATTGCAGTGCACAGGAGGTTATGTGCAGACCCATTTGATATTAGGACTGCTTTACTTCTAGGTTGGTTGTTTATGTTTTTATGTTATGGTCATACTGTGAAATAAATGTAATTTAGAGGGGGGTCCGGCCCTGTGCTCATATGCGTAATTTTGAAAGAGTTCACTTTTGGTGGTGAAGACAATAACGCAACAATAGTAATAAAATAGATACTATAAATGCACATGGATTCATAAATATGTTTTATTTATTCTTAGTGAGAAAGGCAAGCACTTAAATATAATTATTGCACAGAATTAAGATAATTGTCAGCTGCCTTGTAATAAAGAGACTATAATGGCACCAAGAGGTGAAAAAAATAACCTTCTTAACACTGCATTCCAACACGATATGCACTTTCTAATGAACATAGTTTACATCATATATAATATATATGGTTAGTACAGAATAAATCATGCAACACATATGTTTTTTCAAAGAAGTCGTATTATTAGTGTAATGTCAGTGATTCAAGTCTCACATGCTAATAGTAGTTTCTTAATTCTTGGATTCTGATTCTAGTTTATCCTGAGAAGTAAGTCTTATCACTTATGAAGACTTAATCTTTTTTTTTTTTTACAAGAAATACAGTCCTTGAACACACAAAAAAATTAAATTCAGAAAATATTTTGGACTAAAATTAACTAAACTAAAATTAGTTAACATGAACTAACAATGAACAATATTTTACAGCAATTATTAATCTTGGTTAATTTCAACATATAGTAATACATTTTTAAAAACAAAAGTTGTGTTTGTTAACATTAGTTAATGCACTATGAACTAACAATGCAAAATTATATTTGTATTAACTAACATTAACAAAGATTAATAAAAAGTTGTAAAAAAATACATTTTTCATTGTTAGTTCATGATACCTAAAGCATTAACTAATGTTAAAGAATGGAAACTTATTGTAAAGTGTTACTGCAAGATTCATCATACAATATTCATACAGTATTTTCATACATAGCAGATAACTGTCTGCTCATAATCATATCCACATCTATATTTATGCAGATAACTGTCTTCTCAAAGATAGATGTATGGACAGATGTATAGATAGCCATATAAGGGGATGTTTTACAGAAATTCAGTTCAATATGTACAGCCCCAGCTGGACTGTTGCAGTCCAAGTTGAGTTGAATCGGAGTATTTACAGAGTAAAATAGGGGCAGAAATGCCAGAATTACATTCCAAAATGGACAAAGACGACACCACCTGCCTGCTTTTTGAGGAGTCCTACTATATGTATGAATGGACCCTTTTTTTAGGAGCACTCATCAATTCTGGTCACATCAGCCAGATCAGAGGCATTCTTTCAAGGGACTACTTTTCCTAATTTATTCACTGATACACATTACCCGTCTCTGTCTTGAACACTAATGGCAGGACAAATGAAAAGGCAAAGCTGATTCCATTGAATGTCCCAATCCTTAAAATAAATTGATCTTTTGCCCTCTAAACTCCAGCTTAGAGCTTTTCAAAGTTTGTCAGATTGTTTTAATCCTGTATACAAAAATAAAGTGTAACTTCCCACTATGTACTTGAAATTCCCAATGTTGAACTTCAGTTTTACAAAGTTTTCTCTATTAGAACAATTTAACAGTTATCAGTGTATGTGTCCCTTAAACATTAATAAAGTGTTATTGTAGTTATTGCACTAGTATGTCCTGTCATTGATCCTAGGTTTAAAAAAACACCAGCAATAAACATGAAATAAAAAAAACAGCAAATGAAAGCAAAAAACTGATACAACAGGTTTCAGACAAATGTCACTTTTCCCAAAAAACAGATCAACAGACGTGTTGTTGTTCCTGGCCCACTGTGTCAGTAAAACGAGCAAACAGGTCAGAATTATTTAGGATGAAAGATAGACACTTTGACAGTTGGTAGATCATTCAGCTGCCCTGAGGTACTGCATAGTAGAATGAAATGAGTTTAAGACAGTCAGGATCCAGAAAACCAGAATCTGTACAGGAGACATTAGAAAACATACATGTATCAGTGTCCATGTGAAAGCAGCTTTAAATAAAGTATATTTCTCTACTTAATCACTAACTTCCTTAAAGGAATATTCCAGGTTCAATTCAAATGTAGCATAATCTACAGCAAATATAAATATTTTGATATTCATCCCAGATATGTATGACTTTCTTTCTTCTGTTGAACAACAATGAAGATTTTTAGATGCTTGCAATGCAAGTGAATGGATACCAATATGTTTAAGCTTCAAAAGCACATAAAGGCAGCATAAAAGTAATCCATATGACTCCAGTTGTTAAATCCATATCTTCAAAAACTATATAAGTGTGGGTTAGAAACAGATCAATATTTAAAGAGGACTTATTTTGCCAAATTCACTTTTACATGGTGTTTGAACATAAATGTGTGTTGGCAGTGTGTGTACACAACCACCCTATAATGATAAAAATCCACCTAAATCTAAACCTAACCTAAAAACAGTGAAATAGACTCTCATGAGAATTAGACTGCTGGGGGGATACCTTCTAGAGTCTAGGCTGCGTTCCACCTCACATTAAACATCCACTCACTAACTTCCCTAAGCACTTCCCCTCCAGGGAATCCCTGCCGCCATTTCTGAAGTTCCACTTCGTTAATTGGGCAAGGGAAGTTTCTGTTGTCAGACCCTCAACACCTCGATTTTGGCCAAGGAAGCGAGCCTACACAGATGTATGCTTCAGGCAGCTCCAAATCCCACAATGCAACTTGATTGTGGCATCACAGCACAGATCACGCTAAAACTACCCTACCCACAAACAACTCTATTGTATGATGAAAGTTGGGTCAATTAAGCAGTTTAGAAATGTTATACTGAGATTTAACAGCATATTACTTGTAGCTACATTAAACTTACTGTTACACAGCCATAGCCAACATGTTTATTGTAATGTTACCATTTCGTATTTGCAAAACTTTATTAATCCTTTCTAATAATTAATTCCAATAAAAAATATGGTCACACTTTATATTAGCTGGCCTTAACAACTATGTACTAACATTAAATACATATAAGACTATGTATTTACTGTGTAACTACATGTTGTTCAGCAAAATTCCCACATTTGCTGCTACTGAGGTTGAGGTATGGGTAGGTTAAGGAGTAAGGGTAGGGTTAGGATTAGGGGTAGAGTTTTGGGGTAAGGGTTTGGTAGGGGTAAAGTTAACAGTGTAACTACAAATGTAATGTACTTTAAATGTAATTACAATGCAACAACATGTATGATCATAATATATACATTGTATAAAAGTACATAATAGTTAAGGCCACCTAATATAAAGTGGGTCCAAAAATATTTTTAATAAACAGACCAGATTTATACATAAGCCTCTGAAATTACAACTAAACTTTACCTGAATCTGTGATTGCATCAAACTCCAAAAACGTTATCTTCTCAGGTGCAAAAATCACAAAATAATTCCACAAATTAACATCAGACTTCAACATGCTCAAAGTGATCAAGGGCTCCAGTTAAACCATTGCATGGGTTCAGCCAGTAGTGGACACTCACACAACGTAAGCAATGACGTACGTACATCTGAGTCCATGAGATGGAGGCAAATTAGTGAGGGAAGGGGGGACATTTTTAAGTGGAACACAGCCCCTTCAATCTCCACTTTCACATTATTGTTCTTTTGTTTTTGGCGATTCACATTCTTCATGCATATTGCCACCTACTGAACAGGGAGGAGAATTTATAGTAAAAAAGGGCTTACTTATTGATCAGTTTCTCACCCACACCTATAGCTTCAAAATATGGGATGGCATGAGGGCTAGTACATAATGTGTGAATTTTCCTTTATGGTTGAACTATCCCTTTAAACCCTTAAAAAATTGGCCCCATTCACTTCCATTATAAGTGCAAAATTTTGTGGTAATCAACATTATGCCACAAATGCTGTAGCTTGAGCTTGACTTGTATTGAACCAGGAATATTTCTTTAATAAGCTTTTTATTAGTATTATAGACTGCTTTGAACATCTAAAATAAAAATAAAATAAAAAAAATCTGTGAAATGCACTCCTGTTATTGATAACTAAACTGTAATTTGTCATTGCTAACTATTTGGAGCAGTTGCATCAGATACATTGCTATACTTCAAAACAGAGCTTTGTTTTCTTTTAATTCGTACAAGCATTAACCCTTAAGCCTTATGCCCCATTAACTCTACAAGGGCTCACATTGCTAAAAGTTTTGTCTATTCCCTTTCCACCAGTGTCAACGCAAGGATAATTCCACCCCTCGATATTGACACAGTCCCTCATTGTTTCCTATGTCATTGGACTTAATCATCAGTAGAGTCATGCAACAAAACTAACAATATAAGGTTTATTCCTCCAGCCATTAGAGAGAACAGAGTGCTGTTCAGCATCACCTCTCTCAATGGGCAACAGTCAAGCAGCTCTATACACATCTGCTTTTTAGCGAGTCCTGGGTTGCTGAGAACACTCCCATGAGCAAAGCCAACACAACCCCCTTATATAAAGTTTAGCCGATGAGACAACTCATAAACAAGTATGAGTAGAAAATGCCCTGTTTTAATGAAAGATACCTAGACAGACTTTAAAAATGTGGTTGGTTTTAACATTCTATGCAAACTCAGATCATGACCTCGGAAACCATGCATAGGTTATGAAGTGTATATACTGCCCCACAGTGGTTAAATGTTATAATTACAATGCAAAAAAAACACTTGTATCAGTAAACCTAACATTCTGATGAAGGTTAATTTCCAACAACAACATGCTGACCTCCACAACTCCTTAGCATGTAGATACAATATTGTTCAATGCATATTTGGCTGAACTGTGCCCCGCATGTTGGAAGTCACCAGTGGCTTAGAGTGAATATATGCTTTCTTCACACTTTCCAGATGTGCAAGCAAACAGCTGTCTGCTGTGTGTGGAGCCACTGAGAGCTGAGCAGGAAATAAAAATATGTCAATAGATCATTCACTGTTCATGTCTCACCCCTGTATCCCTGACATTACCTCCCAAAACTAGCCAAGTAATATTTAACATGATTACCTCCGGCCACAGTCAAATGCATTTTCTGCTAATGAAGAACAAGCTCTAGACAGTACTTTTTTGTGCACAAAACCAATTCAAACACTGAACAAAAGAAACAATGTACTCCACTGCCTCACAGTTATAAATAAAGGAGAAAGTGTTCTCTGTCACTCCTGGTTATTGCAAACAACTGTCATACTGGCCTCCTTTTATTTGCTTATTTAACGTCCAAAGCAACTCTGTTAAGAGAAGAGCAGCAGATTGGAAGGTGAAAGAAAATACAGTTTAGCCTGATTAGTAGATTGATTTTGTGGAACTAAAAAGGCAATGCATCATCCCCTTCTGAAAAGACCAGCATTGGTCACCAGATTATGTTGTGTTTTGGGTGCTGGTAATCCAGCAAGGGATGCTGGTGTGCTGGTGTCTGCGCCAGGCTTAACCTTAATTAGAAAGGCTATGCTGTTCAACCAGCTTCACCAGTTAGGTTTTGCTGGTGAAAAGTATGGCTATGATGGTCCACCAGCTAGACCAGCACTGAACCAGCCTAGACCAGCATAGGCATTGCATGCTGGTTAAGCTGGTCTTTGTAGCAAGGCTAAGAGCTATTCACATAACTAAATAGAAGATGTTTAGTCCATTACCAATTCCTACCATTCTTCATGAAGGGAGCAACACGAGAATGTATTTTGGTGTGATTTTACTTGCAACTGTAGTATTGTCTTGATAATCACACATACTGTAAAATGTCTGTAGGAGTGAAGATAGCAACCTACAATCATGAAACAATCAGTGATGTAGTTTAGGACCCCTAACCTTTAGAGCCCCCTTTAACAGAGGAAATAATGTAACTAAAGTAAAAGCAAAGGAAATCCACCCAATACGGACAAGGAGGAAGCGGGAACCGGTTGAACTGTAAACATAAACTTTAATGGTAAACTTAAAACCAACATAAACAAACGTCCAGCGTGCATCTCTTTCTCGAACCAGCGCCTCCGGCTGCCCTTATCACGCTCTACCGCTGATCAGCTGATTCAGTGCTCTTCACGGCCCGGCCACACCCTCCTCGTCACAGTGCACTTATTAAGTTATTGTTCATTTTGTCTTGGACTTACACTGACACCTAGGGGCATGGATGTAGCATCATACAAACACAATATTTTTCAGAAAATCTGTATTCACAGTCAGCCATGATTAGTTTAATCCAGGAGTAAAGGTGTCCAATAACAGGGCGGTTACTCGGATTACAAATACGACTTTAAGTCTTTATCTCAAATTGAGTGATCATGATTATACAGTAAACAAATGTTTCAAAATTGCAATTAATTTATTTAGGAGTAAAACATTTATAACATAGACAACAAAATGTGCACCTTTAAATACCATTCTCTGAGTCAAAAGGTCCAGACAGTCTTACTAAATTATTAACAAGCTATTCTACTTAAATTCCACTCACTTTCCAGTTCCACAGTACTGGTTTTAAATTATTAATTAGGTAAGATGCTTTTTATTGAGACACTAAAATCCTACTCACAGAAAACATATTACAATAATAAACATTAAAATAAACAATCAATAAATAAATCAAAACACAACACCCTCCAAAACAATTACATTACAGATTTAACTGCAGGATCAAATCAATCTTTTCTAAATCAGCATCTTAACAATCTTAACATCATATAAATCACTTCCACTCTCACAATGGGAGACAGCCAAAATCCTGAGATCTTTCCCCTCTGTGTGCTGTTGCTATGGTTTTGAGATAACAGGCTGAAATACAGTATATACCAAGACACAGATATGTAGGGAACACCTGACCTTGAAGCTTCAAGGCTTAGCTCCCTTGGCTCTCATTAATTTATACCAAAACGTCTCTCTATCTCTCTCTCTCTCCCTCTCTCTCCCTCTCTCTCTCTCTCTCTCACACACACACACACACACACACAATGAGAACCTTAATTCTGCTTAATTTACAAAGTAGCAAATCCAGATAGACAGTTGGCCTATCTTCTTCCTATTACATGTACATTTTCATATCAGTGTGTAGATAAAAAGTATAAATTTAGCACAGATGCAGGTTTTTTCCTTTTTTGATATCCTTGTCTCAGTCTGCTAATAATAGCACAAATTACTAAACTGCTGACTTCCCTCCCTTCCCCTGAAATCCTAATTGCAGACTTGGCTCATCATTGCTCAATGACGCACACACCAAAACCCGTAGATCAGAGCCTTGTAGCACCTCTGCTGACCCAGCTACAGTATAACTCTAAGAAAGCCTTGAAGCCTACTGAAATGCTGTGATAGAGACACTTTCCTTGACACAAGCACAAAACAGTGGCCCTTCCCTCCCTTATGCTGTAATTAAAAGAAGATGTTTTAAAGGTCCTGATCGGCAGTAGGATAATATCTACACTATCGTGACTGGCCATGTTAAAGGAGACCTGAACTACAGTCTATTTGCGGTAGGATATATTGAGTTATTTTGTGTTAAACAACATAAAAATCATTTTTCCCAATGGTTTTCTGAAACAAAAAAATTACCTGCAGGTTATGTGTCTGTTAAAAGACAATGTGGCAACCGCTTCACCTCTTGCCATTGTTTGTAAGTGAACTTAAGGAGAAAGAGCTTGCTGTGAGTATCCAATACCTGCAAGGCATGGTATAATTTGACAGCAGGATGAGGGACAAAATGATATGTTTCCTCGGCGGGTTTGCTTGCACTGGTGCTTCTGACACACACACATGGTCATTATTAATAATGATAAGAAATCTTATTTCACTTGCAGCAAGTTTGCAAGAGTTTGAAAAGCTATGAAGCAAGTGAATATGGACACATTTTGTACTCATTTGCTTCTGTATATAGATAATCTGGGGTATTAAAGCAATGTTTCTACTGCAAAATACAGAAACTCACCAGCTGTTAAAATAAATAAGCTTTAAATAGTTTTCCTGCCAGTAATCAATATTACCCTGCCAGTAATCAATATTACATTAAGAGGAAGACTTCATTATTAACTTCAATTAATTATCACAAATATTAATTCTATTCCATTAAAAACACCAAATTGGATTACATACAATAATACATTTTCCACATCGAGATACAATTTTATCCACTATCCCATTATTAGACCTAAGTAATTCAGTAAGCTGCCTTTTTAAAAGAGCCTATTTTTTTTAGAGCTTAAACTGAATGGTTGTTTATATTGTGGAGCTGATCATTAACATGACTAAATGTTTAAAAATATATTTTTTCCTTTATCTCATTAAATTCTTACTAACAAAGGGTTTGACATTAATGCTTGTCTGCTGGTCCGGGACAAGTGGATTTTTGAAGGGGAAAGTGAAAGAGAATTTTACCTCCCCGACCGGACAAGCAGACTAATTAAAATATCAATAAAAAAATAAAAATAACCAGCTGTATTTGTGATAGCCTAGGCCTGAGTCACTTATTTGAAAGTTAATATTCTTATTCTGCTGTTGAAAGTAACACAGAGCACTTAATTTTATGATTTGCAAGTGATCTAGTAACAGTTGCGCCCTGTTTGATTGACAGGCAGCGTGTGTGTGTGTGTGCTGAACAGATTTGTATTAAAATGACTTGTAAATATAAATGTAAGCTAATAGTCCAGCTGCAGTTTAGTGTCATTATAATAATCAAACAAACATAACAAGAAAATGAGAAAACACTCACTGCTCTTGACTGAGTAACTTTAGTAGCTTTAAAAGTATTCATGTATCATCATGCATTGAAGACCAGAAGTAGTTTTATGTCACATTTCATTCTGAATGTTTACTTGAATACTTGATAGCTGCTGTTAAAAACTTTTAAAGCTTTTACAAAAAGATTTTTCTCAATTTGTATTTTTTGTTCTATTTTTAATACATTTCTATTCAGTGTTGTTTTTTTATTGTTATTTTATTACTGACTGTTTACTGGTCAGAACTTGAAACTATACTTCCATAATCAACAAATTAGTTATTGTTATTATTTGTTGTAGTTTTGAATCAGGTGTTGAGAATCATCAAATTTCACTACTGAAATATTGGTATTGTGATAATGTATAGCCTTTATTGTACATGGTAGATCTCATTCCATAGAAGTGTGAGCATCCCTGCTGTAAATTATGGCAATGGAGTCTTTTCTTTATTTGACCACCATATTTAACATAAAATAATTATCATATTACAATACTCCTCCCCTACCGAGTGCAGTTTACATTTCTGTTGCAGATAATTGAGTTGATAGGTACACTATAAGGTTGGGCATCGGTCATAATTTTAGTAAAATATACAACATCAACTTTGCCATGTTACTTGAGCATGTAACTTAAATGTCCTTTTTTCTCTCTGGACAAGTAACTTTTTTACTCAGACAAGTGAATGATCAATTTACTTGTCCAGAGGACAAGCACATGACAATGCTTAATGTCGAGCCCTGAATTAGTTCTGATCCATTAATAGGTTAACTTTGTCATACTATTTACAAAAACTGCTGCAAGACATCAACTGAAAATATGCAGGCTGTGTAAAAGGAATCATCCAGGTTCAATACAAGTTAAGCTCAATCAACAGCATTTGTGGCATAATGATGATTAACAAACAAAATGTTTTAAACTTTTCCTCATTTAATTATATGAGCAAAAATTGCAATTACAGTAAGGCACTTATAATGGAAGTTAATGGGGCAGGTTAGGGTTTAGGGTTACAATTACAGTAAGCAGTTACAGTAAGCACATAACTGTAACAACAAATTTGCTCGCTCTTTTTTTTATAAATGAGGGATGAGTCAAAATTATTACTTAACATTCCTTTAAAGCTTGAATAGAGGAATTTGGCACCTGTTTAACATGAGCTTTACTTCTTCATTCTGAATCTGCATTCTACCTTCTTCTCCCTCGAGAAAACAAATGACTCCTCACTATTCACAGCAGACTTCCTGTGATGGCGTAATCTATGCTTCTTTTTGGCTGGGTTTCCATCTTCCATCTTATTCAAATGGTGAATATGGTGATCCTCTCTGCAAGAAAACTCAGACAAGGTAGAGGCCATGAGAGGAAGACAAGTAGGCCAAGTAGCTTGAGATGTGTCTATGTCGGTGCATGAACTGTAAGTTTCCAACACCAAATCATCTGAACCATTAGTAGTGTCAAAGCCTAGTCCCTCAGTCTCCAAATGAGAAGGTTTATGAACATCCTCAGAGAGACTGGACATCCTCAAGCAATGTCTAGCATGCAAGCGTTTCTCTGTAGTTGCCATTAGTCTTTTCTTGTGCTTTGACTTTAGGTATTTATGTGATTGTTCTTTGTTCCATTTAACCCATTGCTCAGGTTCAAGGACACCTCTTTTTTCACAGCGTAAGGGCTTTTGAGTGAAGTTAATCTTTATAGAAGACAACTGACAAGCACACTTCTCAACAAGAGAAGCTATGCTGATATCACTGTCTATCCCGCAGGTGCTGGCTGGGGATAGATGATCTCTAGTTACTGGCTGTGGAATTAGTGTCTTGGACTGAGGAAGGCTGGCACAGGCCCACAGGTCTGAAGTCTTGATGTGCTCAATGAGGGATATACAAGTACGGCACAGGTACAGATCTTTATCTCCAGTTCTTAGGGAGCTCCTGCAAGATTCACAAAGAGATTCCTTATTTATGGCCAGCACAAACAAAGATCTTGTGCCAGAGCCAGGTGAGCTTACCACAGGAGACTGCAAATCTCCACTTGGGGTCATTGGGGAGTCGATATTGAATATTCTGAAACACGCACCACTCGTTGGGGATTTGGGTAGGCTCTCTGGAGAGGCCAATGTTGACATCACTGTGTTAACATCAAATTGTGAGGGAAAATCTATTAAGGGAACAACAAAGCCTTGCTGGGTTGAGTCTTTCTCTGTGACATTAAGCATATATTCTCTACTATTACCAGTTCTCGGAGGGACTTTTCTTGGTGGTTTTCTAACCCCCACTGACTGGGTTTTGCATCTCAGACATACATCGCCTGTTTCCGCACTGCTAGTTTGTGAAGACCTCAGTTCCATTGGGTTGCTTTTGTCTGTCCTCTGCTTCAGCCAGTTAACCATACCCATAGCCAGAGATATCTCTGTGTCACAAAGCTTTAGTAAACAATCCTTCCCCATCCATTTACTCTGCACAAGCTCTTGGCCAATGAAGTCTCTAGCCAAAGGTGGGGCAAGATTCTCCTCTGCTCCAACATGGAAGCTGTACATGGATAATGGAAGGTCACTGCATTGGCCAACAATGCTGTCTGTAAGATCTATCTCATTATCAAAGATAGGGGTTATCTCTGCATCACTGGGGTCGTAGAACAGTTCGTAAAGAGCATCTCCACTGCAAGTGTCACTAGGGAACTTGTTGGAGTGATCTGGGGTGAGGGAGCCTTTGCTGTGGTCCTCAAAACCAGGAGAAAAATAATCACAGTATCCCTCATCACTAAAGTTCTCTTGGTTGTCACTTTTTGGGATTATCAATTCAGTATTCGGTTCCCCAATCTTTGACTCTACAGGTCTGGGTGGATTTGTTGAGACATTTCCAGGCTTAGTTGTGGAAGGAGATTTTGCAGTAGGTGTTGTGGTTTCTGTTGCATTTCCTGATGATCTTGAACTTTGTCCAAAGAGTATAGTTCCATTTAAGGTTTCCCACACTCCAAACATGTCCAGGAGGTGAGCTGGTGAGGCAAGACACTCTTTACCTCCCTGGAAGCCTGTAACAGTAGGACTTTGTCTCTGAGGTTCACATGTAGCTTTGTCATGATCAAGGGATATAAGACATTCCTCATCAGCAAATATCTCTCCACAACCAGCCTGAGATCCAAAGCTTTTTAATGAGGCAGCATCCTCACAAACATTAGATGAATATTCACCTGAAGAATCTGAGAATGTCTCGCTGAGATCACAATCATACATGCTCCCTGTCGAGGCACGTTCTCTGTGCTTAAAAGACTTCTTCGTCCGTATCAATGTTGGAACATTTTCACTTTCAACCCCACACGGTAACATAGCTTTCTCATGCTTGTGTCTTTTGTGAACGAACAAGTCTTTAATAGTCTTTCTAGGCTTTCTTAGTGAGATCCTCTTTTTAGGAATGGATTTTGCTATGCAGGGCACAAAGGTCACTTGTGGTGTTAGATTACGGTAATCAATGATTTCATGACTGCTGCCAGATGTTTCTCGATTCTCGCGAAGTAGCCGTAGAGGCGCCTCAAATCCTGAAAAGCTCACACTGGTCACAAGCTTATTGTGATGGTGCTGGTTGGTCCCATCTTTGTATCCAGGGCTCTCAGTCTGCTGCAACCCCATTCCTCTTACACAGTCATGGGTTCTGCTCCTTTTAACAGAGCTGAGGAGATATCCATTGCCTTCTGAGAGAGTACCACTAAGACTTGAAGAGAGTGTCTTAAGAATGTCTGGCATAGGCAGTGAGCAAGGGCTTTCATTGTTACTTACAAATCCAGTATTTGGGGTGTTGTGAGGTTTGTGTCCTCCAGTGTATTTTCTTTGGCCATGTGCAGCATTTTTATTTGAACACTTACTGTCATCCGAAGAATCTTCACTCTTTGATAGATCCATTTTTTCATATACATAACTGTTGATAGAAACAAATACAAATATAAAAGGATGTATCTTTTTTACTCGTAAACCAGGTATTTTAGAGTTATGCTAATGTGTGCTTAAATCATAAATGCATCTACTATCTCAACCTCAGAATTTATTACTAACATTTTAATAAAATGATTTTATAAAACAAGTAATTTTAAGCATACGCTCAGTAGAGTTCCTCTGTGATTTTCTCTATGCCTGAGAAAAACAGTGTGATCATTTTACTTCATGATACATTTGGAAGTTTTAAGAATTTTTATATTTTTATTTTTTAAGATGTTCAGTAGGCTTACTTTTATTTTACATGTTAATGCCTTTGAATTTAAACTTATATTGAATTTTTATAATATTCTAACACGTTAAAATTTAACAAGAATTACAAATGCTGCTAGTAGCTACAAGATTTTAAATTGACTGTGAATTTAGGGTCAATTGTAACACTAGTTATGATATAAATAAAAATATTATAGCTTCTACATCTTAAAAATCCATCACAAATCCGTTATGAACATTATTTAATTAAATAATACAGTTGAAGACAAATATTTAGTAAAACAGATAAAAACTAATTTCAAATCATTATAATGTAGGGTCCCATTTAGCCTTTTGCTTTATATTATTCTTGACAGCTAAAACAATAAGTAGCAAATGAAGGCAAAAACTATTATTGGTCAAATGCATGATACCAACTGTATTTTTTTTTAATGATAAAAAAACAGAATATATATATACAGTATGTATTACCTCTAAATGTTGTGTAATACTTAAATGTTCCACACTTTTTAGGTATAGGTAATTTTTTAGCTTTTAAAAAGTGCCACTGTTCACCAATAACTTCTCTTTTGAAAATCTATTTAAAATCACACACAATAAAACTTTAATGTTATCATATTTGGCATAATGACCAGATGAATTATAACTAAATTACAAAAATTAATTAAATATATGATATCCATTGATATAATTGACTGTTATAAAATGTTTTTTTCTATTTATGGTGAAGTACATTATTTTGTTTGTTTCATGATTGTGCTTTTGTCTTTTTTAACCATATTTAATGTCATGCATTCTGTCATCATTTGATGTAACTAGTAATGCAGGGGTGGAAAGAATACTGAAAAATAATACAGTAAAAGTAAAAGTACCATTACATCTTAAAAAATTTAGTTTGAGTAGAGTAAAAGGACTTGTCCTAAAAACTTCTCAAGTAAGAGTAAAAGAGTAGCTCATTTAAAAGTACTCATGAGTAGTGAGTAGTGAGTTGCGAAAGCTATGCCCCTTTATATTAAAACTCTATTCTGCAATTTAAAAATGTTGCACACATAAGATAATTTACATTCCCTTTCATGGATGTTTGCCAGAAAGAATAAAAAATATAGGTATGTTTGTGATTGACAGCTTTTAAAATACATCACTTATCTATGATACTGTAAACACTACATTAGTCTGATGGAAAAAATAATTAAAAGGGCGACATGATTACAGAAAGATTTCAATATCATAATGTATGAAACAACTGCATTAAAATCAGTTTATGTGTAGGGTCTAAATATCCCTTAATGCCGACAGAGCATTATTGTTGTGCATAAAACTAGAGGTCGACGGATATTGGTTTTTTCAGGCCGATGCCGATCTTTTGAAATCCGGGTCGGCCGATGGCCGATTAATGCTGCCGATTTATTTTGGCCAATATGTGCTTGTTTTTAACCTCTTATTTGAACCTTTTATTTGAAAGACAAAATGTAACACACATAATTACTTAAGATAGACAACATTTCTCAACAAATACATTTATTGAACACTTGACCAATCTGCACTTGTACACTTAAATTAAAAATGTATAATGTAAAAACATATTGTATAAATAATGTATAACAAATATATTAAATAAACAAAGCAGGTGTTACGAACTGCTCCGAGACACGAAGGTTGAGATCCAAATGCAGCTTTAATTAAGGGGCAACCCAGACACGTAATCCAATATTCAGAGCATCCAAGAGAAGCACAGGCATAACTAGGGATGGGTATCGTTAAGGTTTTAATGGTATTACTATCTTACCGATACTGCTTATCGATCAGTATCATATCCGAATGTTATTTCAGGAAGGTCTACTAACATTACTGTTCAGGTGTGGTCTAAAAAGAAATTTAATAAAGTAATCAATTGTAAAATAACACTGCATAGTTTATCATAGATAGATTAATCCTTATTAATGCAGAAGTTATTCATTCAAGAGCTGTAAGTGATTTTCTCTTTGCCTTTTGTTGTTTGATTCGCAGTGGCTCAATCGTCAGCATGTTTATTAGACTGCTTCCCCTTTAAGACCGAGTTCATATCTAATAAGCTCCTGATGCAGCATATTTTCTCCCCAACTATTTCCATAACTACGTCCATTTAAGACATAAACTGTGTTTAAGTGAATCTCCAAGCCGGTCGTTTTGACATATTTTTGTGTATAGTTGATCGTTTAGACGCATGAAACCCAAAGTTGCCTATACTTTGCTTGTCTCGATGCGGTGTATTTCGGAGCGCGCGCCGCCTTGGGAACGGTACCTCTTGTGCTCTTTTTATTATTAAACGCGTCCCGCAATTTAGCAACAGTAGCTAGACTGCATTTTACAACAATCACCGATCGTGCTGATTCTGACGTTAAGTTTGAGTTTTAGGTAGAAATGTCAGTGCACCGCTGTGAAGGGAAGGAAGTTGTGCTAGACAGAATGCGGCTTATGTATAAATATTTTTTTTATAATCTTTGGAAGGCGAAATCTAAAATAAAATCAGACTAATAATCACATATCTAAACCAGGCTATGTTTGAATGTTTAGTTCTGTCACTCATTATGCTGGGCTCGTGTTGGGGTCGTTTTGTGCTCGCTGTGGCACCGCGTGAGCGAGTTCTCTCTCTCTCTCTCTCTCTCTCTGACTGCGAATAGCTAAATTGCATCACAGACAAATGGTTTCATATTATTATACATAGAAATGGCTGGCGATATAAAATAACTTTCTCTTTATAGCAATAAAGAATGTATTTTCTTAATTTCTCCAGTACCGACAGCAGAACCGGTAACGTCCGAGCTTACCAAAGCCAGTCCTTCAATAGCATATACTGCGTTGGTATATTTTTATTACTTATTTCTCTGCATTGAGTGACAACCCTCTCAAATATAAGACACACAAACAGAACAAATAAAAGTCTCAGATTCACTGTCTGTAATTGCAAAATTCTTGCTTCCTTATTGTGACATGATAGCAACCCTTCTGCTGTGATAATGCAACTTCAACTACACTATCAATATCCAAAGTAGCTGAACGTCATGTCAACTATCGCGTTTGTCACGTTTTTTCTTGAAGTTGGCAGTAACGTATCAAAAGTTTTTAATTAAATCTAAAGAAGTTATACAAATTTAACCCTTACTGTTTTCTCTAAGGAACTTAGCTCCTTCCTTAGGCACTGGATGAGGTCTGTTCACTCTGCTTGAAAATGACTCTAGGGGCAGTGTGCGTCGAACATGTGTTCCACAACAACACTAGGCTGCCCACAGATGCACCTGCCTAATAATCAGCTAGATATGCGTGGATATTGGCCGATGCCGATTATGTAAAAAATGCAAAAAATCGGCCGATTAATCGGTCGACCTCGACATAAAACATGTTCAAACAATGCAAGGAATGCACATTTTTTTTAGGAAATACCCACTAAAAAAGCAGGGTCACGTGGTGCGTTATGTCCCGCATAATAAAAGGAGGAGAACAGTTGTTTGTTAAAGGGGTCACATCAGGCTTAAAAGGAACAATTCACACAAAAAAAATATCTTGTCATTTACTCACCTTCATGCCATCTCGGATGTGTACGACTTTCTTCACAGAACACAAATAAAGATTTTTAGAAGAACGTATCAGCTCTTTTGGTCCAAGTGAATGGGTGCCAAAATGTTGTAAGCCAGCATAAAAGTAGCCTAATCCATGTGACTCCAGTGGTTAAATCCATGTGTTCATAAGAAATATGATAGTTTGGATGAGAAACAGATCAATATTTAAGTAAATTTTTACTATAAATTCTCCACCCTTCTCAGTCAATCTCCACTATAACTTTCACATGCTTCTTTTTTGGTGATTCACGTTCTTCATGCATATCGCCATCTACTGGGCAGGGTGAAGAATTTCTAGCAAAAATGTACTTTAATATTTATCTTTTTCACACCAACACCTATCTTATCACTTTCGAAGACATGGATTTAACCACTGGAGTCATTTGGATTAATTTTATGATTTATGCGCTTTGTGGAGCGTCAAAATGTTGGCATCCATTCACTTGTATTTTATGGACCTACAGAGCTGAAATATTCTTCTAAAAATCTTCATCTGTGTTCTGCAGAAGAAAGAAAGTCATAGACAACTGGAATGGTATGAGGGTGAGTAAATTAGAGAATTTTCATTGAGTGAATTATTTCTTTAAGTAGCACATGGGGGTGACACATTGTCCTCCTTTTGAGATACAATGTTCCACATTGATTTTGTTCTTGTATCTTTTAAGACCACAAATATTTGTGTTCTCATTCCAATGCATGATGCACAATTTCCTGAAATTTGTGACTGGTGAAATGTTCTGCCTGAAGTATTGCTCTGCAAATGTTGAAACTTTTTATAAAGTCTAAGCATAATTATAAATTATTTTATCATCTCTACTTTCCTAGTAATTTATTTTACAAATTAACACACTCTCTACATCAGGGGTTGGAATTATAAAAAAATAAAAAAATGAACAATATTATTAAAAAGTATTAATGTATATTACATTAATACTTTTAAAGCTACTAAAGTTATTCAGACAAAATAGTGAGTGGTTTTCTCATTTCCTTGTTAATGTGTGATTAATAACCTTTATATGACATAGCCTACTAGACAGTGCTCAATTCACATACATGTACACTTCAAGTCCAACATTTTGATGCAAATACGATTTTTATCAGACCAAACCGACTGTGTTAACATTAATGCTTCATCAAGACCGCATTGGCGGAATTATAATGTATTTGATTATTTAGTCGCGAAACCGCTATAGCACTCAATGCCACCTTATTAGCTACCTGTCAGTCAAACAGCCCGCAGCGAGAGACGTCAGGCAATAAAAAAATCGATCTTTTATATTTTATCTAGATCAACCAACCAGTGGGCTCTTATTATCGCGATCGATTAAATAAACACCCCTGTTCTAGATGTACAATATAGGCTAAGTATGGAAAATTACTCAGAAGTTTATCATCCATACTGCGGACATCTCTCTTTTTTTCAGATAAGCGTCAAGATTGGTTTTTTTGCCCAGCCCTATTGATAATGTTGCCTTAATCTCTCACATCAACCCAATAATCTCAGCGATAGAGAGCTAATTTATAGGCTACATTATAGACACACAGAATCTAGTTAGAAGAAAAATTGTATTTACCTCAATATGTTTCTTCAAGGCCGGATTAATGCTGATATCTGGCTTGAGCAAGTTAAACGACTCGGTTACTAACGTAACCTCGGTTCCCTGAGAGAGGGAACGACTATTGCGTAAGTAGCTTACGCTATGGGAAAACTCCGTTTCTCGAGAAATATTGAAGTCTTTATGTAAAACGCATTGCAGCTGCACAGCAGACAGTGATGAGCGAAGCAGCTCGGTCACTGGCTGTGCTGCGGCAACTGCTTGAACCAATGACGGGCGATTTAGAATGCGCCACCAATGGGGGCGCCCGCTTCGCGGCTCATAGCCTGCTGAAATTAGCATATGAGGGCTATATAATGAGCATCCCGTCATTCCGGTTCTTTAGGTTCAATCGACTGAAGCGACTGACCAAGCACAGGCACGGCAGCTTACGCAATAGTCGTTCCTCTCTCAGGGAACCGAGGTTACGTTAGTAACCGAGTCGTTCCCTTATCGAGAGGTCTCTCCTATTGCGTAAGTAGCTTACGCTATGGGAACCCCATGTAAAACGCCGTGCGTGCTGACTTCGCTGTATAAAGCCAGAGGCGGGTGCCTGAGCCTTAAAGCAAAGTGATGTTCCACGAGCCGGCCAGAGGCGAGCTATTTAGTGGGGTATGACAGGGCACCCTTACATACAAGGTGGGGTGCTCCTTTTACAAACACAAACACATATCTTATGTACTGAGTTTTTATGTACTGGTACGCATAATAAACCCTCTAAGCCGGTCAGAGACGGACCTTATAAGGGAGGAGATAATGCCCAGCATGTACATACTCTAGTTCATTCCACAGTCAGACTGATAGAATGTTGGAATGTAGTGAGGGGACCTGTAGGTTATAAAACCTGATAAATGTCGAAGGCGAGGCCCAGCCTGCCGCCGCACAAATATCTTGAATGGGTATCCCACTCGACCATGCCCACGAGGAGGTCATGCTCCTCGTAGAGTGAGCTCTGACGCCTAAGGGGCATTGAAGGCCCTTGACCTCATAAGCTAGCGCTATAGCATCCACTATCCAGCGCGATATTCGTTGCTTTGAGACAGCGAGACCCTTAGTTCGGCCGCCAAAGCATACGAATAATTGTTCCGTCTGTCTGAACAGGGCAGAACGTTCCAAATATACTCTGAGCGCCCTGACCGGGCAGAGTAAGTTTGCGTCATCCTCGTCTGCTGAAGACGATAGCGCTGCCAGAGATATCACCTGTGCTCTGAAGGGTGTAGAGAGCACTTTAGGAATGTACCCGTGCTTTGGCCTAAGGACAACTCTGCAGTCGTTAGGTCCAAATTCCAGGCAAGCAGCTTGATGACAGCGTGCAGGTCGCCTACTCTTTTAACTGAAGCGAGTGCCAGCAAGAGCGTGGTTTTGAGCGAGAGCTGCTTGAGGTGCACGGCTCGGAGAGGTTCGAACGGGGCACCTTTGAGTGCGTCCAGGACCGTGGCCAGGTCCCAGATCGGCACCGAAGGTGGGCGAGGAGGGTTCATCCTCCTAGTGCCTCTTAGGAAACGAACAATCAGATCGTTCTTTCCCAATGAATGTCCTTTATCAGGATTGTGTGACGCTGCTATGGCAGCCACATAGACTTTGAGCGTGGAGGGTGTGCGGCCCGCCTCCAGCAGCTCCTGCAAAAAGGCAAGTACACTCGGTATCTTGCACGTTTTGGGGTTCAAGCTCTTGGTATCACACCAGTCACTGAACACTTTCCACTTTTGGGCATACAAGCGCCTCGTAGAGGGGGCTCGTGCCTCAGCAATGGTTTTCAGAACTCCACTGGGGAGGTTCTCGGGAACCCGTTGAGGGGCCATGCATGGAGGGCCCACAGATCGGGGATGAAGAATCATCCCGCTGGCCTGTCCGAGGAGGTCTTGCCTCAGCGGAATCGGCCATGGGGCAGATTGCATCATCTGTACCAGCTCTGGAAACCACGTCTGGTTTTTCCAGAGTGGGGCTACCAGGAGCACTGCACATTTCACCTCCCTGATCCGACTGATGACCTGAGGCAGCATCGTGATCGGGGAAAAGCATACAAGGGCGGCTCGGCCAGATTTGGGCGCAGCGTCCGTGCTTTGAGAAGAAGAGAGGGCAGTGTGCGTTTTCCTTGGAGGCGAAGAGGTCGACCTCTGCCTCGCCAAAGGTACGCCATAACCACTGAACCGTCCGAGGGTGGAGAGACCATTCTCCTGGGAGAACTTTGTCTCTGGATAGCATGTCCGCTCCTTGGTTCAGGGCGCCTGGCACGCGTCGCTGCTCTTAGCGAGCACAGGTGGTGTTGTGACCATAGGATGAGCTCCCTGGCCATAGAGTGCAGGGAGCTCGACCTGAGTCCACCTTGGCGATTTATATCACGAAACTACCGTCATGTTGTCCGTTCGGACCAGGGCGTGTTCGCTTTGCAGGTACGGAAGCAGGGCTCTGAGAGCCAAGGCGACCGCTTTCATTTCAGACAGTTTATATGTAGAGCTTTTCGGGTTTGACCAAAACCGGAAACAGGCCTACCCTCGTAAAGGGCCCCCATCCTATTTTGGAGGCATCTGTCGTGATCATTTTTCTCCGCGTATTCACGCCCAGACTCACGCCGGTTTGATACCATTTTATGGCTTTCCAGGGCGTCAGGGCTTTTATACAGCCGTGATTCGCTCTGATCAAAAAGTGGCCTGAGCGCCACGCGCGTGAGTGGGGACGCGGCTCTTGAGCCAGCTGGAGAGGACGCATGTGCAACAATCCTAGCTGGAGTACAGCTGATGCCGAGGCCATGAGGCCGAGCATTCTTTGAAATCGTTTGACGGGGCGTGCGCGCCGTTTTGAACGATGTTGCAAGGCGTCGAATAGAGAGCGCTCTGATGAGAGGCGCTGTCATCTGCACTGAGTCTAGCACTATTCCCAGAAAAGAAATATTCTGGCTGGGGATAGCACGCTCTTTGCAAAATTTATTCTCAGACCCAGGCATTGTAAATGGCTGATAGTCCAAGAACTGTGTGTCATTAACTGAACCTCTGATTGTGCTATGATTAGCCAATCGTTGAGGTAATTCAGTATCCGCACTCCCGCTGTCTCAGGGGAAAGAGCTGCGATCCATACATTTACGTGAATGTACGGGGGCCAATGATAGGCGAATGGTAGTACTGTGTACTGGTATGACTGTCCCTCGAGCGAATCTCAGAAAAGGCCTGTGATGAGGCGCTATCGGGATGTGAAAGTAAGCATCTTTCAGATCCACTGATAGAAACCAATCCGGGCGAACTTGCGCGAGGATATGTTTGGTTGTTAACATTGTGAGCGAGTGAATCATTAGCGCTTTGTTCAGATGTCTGAGATCCAGGATGGGGCGAAGGCCACCGTCCTTTTTCGGACGAGAAAATAGCGGCTGTAGAAACCCGCCTAGCTCAAAGAGGGAGGAACAGTTTCTATAGCCCTTCTCTATCAGTTTGAGCACCTCGGTGTGTAGAACATGTGACACATCTTTCCTCACTTTCGTCTCGACCACCGCTGAAAAGCGGGGTGGTCTCTGGCGAATTGAAGTGAGTATCCGTGTTTTATTATGTTCAAAACCCATTTCGGCATGTCGGGATTTTATCCCAGGCTTCTGCTCGCACAGATATGGGCTGAATGCCGGCTGGGGGTGTGTCGTAGTGGCGTATGGGCCCGCCCGGCAAATCGCTTTGTGCTAACACAGAATCTACAGCTCTCAGAGGCGCAGGTGCGCGCTGAGCAGCTGTATTGAGTGCCGAGTGCAGAGGTGCGTGTGAGAGTACAGGCACATGCGCTATTTCGAAATGCCGACAGCATGAGTGCTTGAAACTGTATGAACAGTGTTTTGAAGTGGGGTGCATTCATCATTATGGGCACGCGGGCCACGTTCATAAAGCTTTCCGCATTTAGCGGGGAGTTTCTTAGCTCGCGCATTACATCTGTGATGTTTCGCGGCATAGCTGTTTGAAACTGTGTGAGTAGCTGTGTGTAGGGTGCGTGCAATGCAGCAGGCACACGCGCTACACTTATAGCACTTCCCGCTTTTACTGGGGAAGTGTTTATAACTAGTGGGAACAGTGCTTGTGTGTAGCAGTGCATACATGACAATAGGCACACGATCTACATGTTTGGGACATCCAGCCTGAGCTGGGGAGGTGTTTGGCACTGTTTGGACAGTATTGATATGTGGGAATGCGACTTTAGTGTGGACATGTGAACCCCTAGTGACACAGGCAGAAAATGACTCTTTTGGTGATTTCTGTGTGTCGCCGTAAAAACGGAGTTTGATTGCAGGTGAGCGAGTTTTATGACTGGCCCATTGACTGCTGTATAGACATTTCCAGCCGCCTGTAAGGGGACTGGGTAATGTTTTGAATGTTTGAGAGGAAGCAGTCCGGCATCTGCGAGACACGTACTTCCTCTTTGCCTTCCTGCTGCTAGGAAGACTTACGAGGCTCCGAATTCAGGGTGATTCTGGGTCGAGGGCCTCGTTGCTCCTGCGGCTTTCTTCAGCGAGCGGCATCGAGCGTCCTTCTCCGGTCTGCTCTTAGGCTGGGAGACGGGTGGCTCTGCCCTGGCTCGCTGCTGCTGCTGGGGCGGTTTTTGAGATGAGCTGGAGCGCTTAGGCAGGAAGTGATGCATAGCTTGCGAATCTTTTAGCGTGCGCAGTGAAGCGCTCCGTGAAATCTCTCACCGTAGATCCGAACAGGCCGCTTCGGAGTGACAGGCGCGTCAAGGAAGGGTGCTTTATCGCGTCCTTCATCTCCGTTAGCGTTAGCCACAGGTGGCGCTCAGGGCGACCAAGTTAGCCATGGCCCAGCCAATGGATTGGGCGGTGGCCTTTGTGGCTCGCAAAGCTACGATCCGTAGCGGTGCGCAGGTCCTAAAAGCATCAGGTTCAGGTCCAGACTCGGTCCATAGAGCGGAGAAGTTTGGCTTGAAACACTTGTAGAACCGCCATCGAATGCAGCGCTGGCGCAGCTTGACCGGCGGCGGCGTATCTTGCGACCGGTGAGAGCTGATGTGGTTCTGCACGGCTCGATGGGTGAGAAGCTCTGGTCTTCCATCCAGCGGTGGAGGGTGGGCATAGATGGTTGGCCACAGTCTCCTCTAGAGGCGAGGTTGCCTCGTAGCCTCTTTCTCTCGCGCCATCCACTGAGGAGAGCGAGGAAGAGAAAGAAGGCTTTAGGCGAGGCAGTCGTGAGGGCTTTCCACGACTTTGTGAGCTCGTCGTGCACCTCAGGGAAGAAAGGAGAGGGTCTCTGTCGGGGCCTGCCGGCGCCCTGCAGGAACCACTCGTCCAGCCGGCTGCGGGTGGGTTCTTCCGGAGAAGACCAGTCGAGCCGAGGTCTTCCACGGCCTTGGACAGGATACTGGACGATCTCCGAGTCCATACCGGTGCCGCTTGTCGTGTCCGCTGTTGTAGATGGCGCGGGGTCGAGCGAGCCCGGCCAGTCGTCAGATGCAGCGTCAAGAGAGGCTGTCATCCTTTCGATTGTCGTCCCCGATGCACCGAGCGAGGCGAGACCCACCGCCGTTGGAGGGGTGCAGGCCCGCTCGTGAAATGGACCGGCTGCGGGGAGACATCTAGTAGCGGCGATGCACGGGGACTGAGCCGGCGTGACATCACCGAGTCGGGTGCTCTGGCAGCCTCTGTGGCGGCGCTTTTCTTGCGCGGCTCGAACAGAGGTGGCAGCACGGGGCAGCTGGCTCAGCTGCGGTGAAAGCGGCAAAGTGAGCGCGCAGCTCGGCGAGGCCCAAGAGTCGCATTCAGGACATCCGCCCTGAATGAGTGCAGCTTCTGCATGGTCCAGACCCAGGCAGCGAGTGCAGAGGGCGTGCCGATCTCCGTTGTGAAGAGGGCCTCTGCACGAGCGCAGGCTGAAGGCATTTGCAACAACGCCTTGGAAAATCACTCTTTTAATTCTAAAAAGCGTCGCGGGGCTAACGCTTGCAGAAGAAAAAGGATATGCGATCTTGCGCCGGATGGCGTAGCAGAAGGCTTTGAAGGCGGCTGAAGGTGCGGCGTCCTCTCAGCAGTCCCGCTGTATGCGTGTCAACGGCGCGAAAGACTCCAATAATCCGGAGGATCCAGCGAAGAGAAGGTCTTCGCTGAAGGAGATTAAATCTAAAGAACCGGAATGACGGGATGCTCATTATATAGCCCTCATATGCTAATTTCAGCAGGCTATGAGCGCTGAAGCGGGCGCCCCCATTGGTGGCGCGTTCTAAATCGCCCCGTCATTGGTTCAAGCAGTTGCCGCAGCACAGCCAATGACCGAGCTGCTTCGCTCATCACTGTCTGCTGTGCAGCTGCAATGCGTTTTACATATTGACTTCAATATTTCTCGAGAAACGGAGTTTTCCCATAGCGTAAGCTACTTACGCAATAGGAGAGACCTCTCGATAAGGGAACTCACAAGACACTATCAAGCAATTGGCTTTTTTCACTGCAAAAACCCTTTTAGGTGCAGCCGTGATGTTCAGGTGACCTGAGCTTGAACAGATGGCACCAAATCTGCAGCTGCTGTTCAAGTGTATGATTTGACGGAAGTCACGAGACTCTCCCTAGCCAATCATGTTGATGGATAAAAATAAAATCAGGACAGGGAAGTAGCGAACACAGATGGTGGGAAAATAGCACAGTAAAAGTAGTTAAGGCACTTAAAATGTACTCAAGTAAAAGTATACCATTTTTAAACTACTTAAAAAAAAAGTTAAATTCTTAGGAAAAATTAGTTAATTACAGTAACGTGTAATTTGTTACTTTACACCCCTGCAGTTATGGCAGTAAAAATATTTAATTCAAAACTAGATTTAATTTATGATTAATCAGTGAACAATAATCATTGATACATATGCTAAAGTAGACTATTTTGTTATCCTTTTCCCATAAATTGTAAGGGGTTTAAATAAATAATGGATCGGTAAATTTCAAACACCTAAAAGATACTGTGCTGAAATGATGAATATGACAAAAACACTCAATGTACAGCTAATAACCTGTTCAAATTTTATGCATGTTAAGATAACATTGTTTAATAAATATTAAGGTCGCACCACATTACATTTATTAGGGTCAAGACATTACTCAAACACAAATTTAATTCCAAGTTTAACATGGAGTACAAAACTGTTCAAATATTTAATATGCAATTTTTTCATATTTATAGTAAAACCCTTTAAAATTGTAATCCATCCCTTGACCCTTATATTATTACTTGGCTGTGGTTCCCACACCTTTTGATCAATTAATTTCCATCACTTTTCCATCATGATTACTGGATATGATTTTATAAATTTTTTTAAACATTGTTTTATAGAGTGCAAACATTTAAAGCTAAGCAACTAATTTTATAATAATTCCCATGACTTTCCCAGACTTGGAAAACATATTTCAAACCTGTTACCTGATATTTCCATTGCAGTGGGAACCCTACTTATTGCTAGTACATTTGTAGTAGTCGGTGATGAAATTAAAATGTTACAAATGCCCACGATATTTTGCTTCTTGGAATAGTGAAATTGTCAACTGTCCCATTGAGTAGAAATTGAGGCATATTCGTTACAACTAAAATGATTTAACTGTTATAGATGTCTGATTACACAAGGGCTGTACAGAGTATAAAATGGGTCACAGAGATATTTGGCTGACATGACAGAATACAAATGGCTCTCAAATTTGATATTAGGGAAGGAAAAAAGAGGTTATACGGTAATACATCGAACACCACGACGAAAATTCTTAATCCCGCGCAAAACCTAAAACCATATGAAAACGTTAAATTCCCTGATATACGTAACATGTTTAGCCGTTTGCCTCACATGCTTGCATGTCGACGTTCGACTATATTTTGCAACGTACACCTCCTAATAAACATTTTATTCGCAAAAAAAAAAAACACATTAGAATACGCCTAATAAATGGATCAAACTGACACGTCATTTTTATACATACCTGTATCAGAATGAGACAGAGCAGAGGGCATTTGTTTGGCGGAGCTGGTGGTCTTCACGCGCGTGACAAGGTGGGAACTCTGGCTGTCAGAGCGCGTGTGAAGATAATTACGACAACCAATCAGAAACTAGGAGAATCTTCATAACAGACATCATGACCAGTCACTATATCTAAACAAACAGCCCCCTACATGTGAGGGAAAGTACAGTTCTGAACAGAAAGCTTATGTTCAAGTTTTGTTCTAAAACTTCTAAGTGCAAACACGTTCATCACAGATAAGGACCCCATCCAAGATACATCAGGCACAAGAGGTTATCATCTGTGGCTTCTTGAATGAGATAGTGTACATGCTCCTCAGTGGACAGAGGCAAACCCATCACTTTATTCCTGTTCTTGATCACTCCCTGAAGTCACTGATCTATGTCCAAAACATTGGTCTTAGCCTAGAAAGGAACAAAGATTAAATTATATCTTAGAGCTCATATTGCAAGTAAAGAGGTGGCTCTTACAGTCCACAAGGCAAGGGTATTCTTACAATGTTGCATTAATAGCATCAGAGTGCTTTGAAATTATGGCAGTCATAAGTGTTGTGTGTTTATGTATAACTTAAGGCCACTTAGCTAAATATACAAGACTATAAATGTTTTAAATGAGCACTGCCATTTAAGCTAAAGTACCTTCTCACTGAGGATATCTCCAGATTCATTAACTTGATTCTTGGAGGAACCCTTGACGGGTTTACTCTACTCAACCAAAGGATCATGCAGGAATGTTTTTAAAACACTGACAAAAGAATAATAAAAAGATAAAAGTAATAATTAGACAAATACTGTATTTGCACAGTGTACATGTAGAAGAATTGAAACAACATAATTTGAATCTAGAAAAAAACCCAACCTTTGCAATCCTGAAATTCTTCACCATCATAAATTAACGGACTAAGCATCAACTTCCTACTGAAGGCCTGTCTTTGGATAATAAAATGTTCAAGACACATTAAACAACCTAATTTAAAGCAAAAAAGATCATGGGTCAGAAAGGCCCCTCAGCACGACCTTCTGAACTTCCACACAGTGTTAAAGGAGACTTCTCTTTGAAAGGTTTCCAAAAGACCATCAGATTTAAGACTTGAATACTAACACATTTCATCTTAATCCAGGAAACTTCTACACAAAGTCACAGTACTTTACCGATTTAACCTTCTAAAATGTACAGAATGCCTTTAAATCCACAATTTATACAATACCTATGCTTGCTTGGTAATTCTGACAATTACTTTGAACTGTGGTAACTGACAAATTTATGATTATAGCCTGATGAACCTCTTTAAAATGCGTGTAATGTTTCATCCATGTTGTACAACCAAGGAATTAACCAGTATGATTTGTAACCAGGGATTTTCATGTTTTGTCGTATAATATCCATGTCAAATTTGGTAAGCAAACGCTTGCTTAGTTACTTGTAGGAAGCTGATGACAATGAATATCATGTCTCTTGCACCATTCTTAAGATATAAAAGATCCATGCCATGTGAGGTCCAAGGAAGCTCGGGACTCAAAGTCCCGAGAAAGCTTGTCACTCTCTACAGTTCACACACCCATGAGAAGGCCTCGCTTCAAAGTCAACCTCATCATTCATACAGACAATAACTGATATTGATATCTGATATTTATATAATATCTGATATTACAGAGGTCCAAAACATCGACAGAACAAACTTTCGACCAAGAACCAAGCAACACAAAGAACACAAGGAAACACCACAAAGACACGCAAGTACATCTCCAATATTGTGCTCAAAGTGGTGGTGTATTAGTTAAATACTTTGGTTAATCCGATAGCAAATCGATGTAGACTCAAATAAGGTTAAATGGTTCTTAAGGCATTGTAAACAGACTCCATAAAGTTCATTTTCACTGTATCAGTTATTTCACATTCTGTCACTCTTTTCACCAACCTGTCTCATGTATATATGTGTTAGATTAGATTTATGTTTAGAATAGCAATAAAGTTCTTCTGTATTCGAAGATGGCTTGACTTTGGTATATTTTGATAAATAATCTCATCCTTGTTTCTAAAAGATTTAGCTTCAAATCTGTACCTAAATACGTGTGATATTATTTTCAATAAGCCATGAGAATAATATCACTCCAATAAGTGAATTAATCATAATTAACTTATTAAAGCTAATTCCTTACAGTACAAATTGTGAGTGGATACAACGAGACATGGTATCCGCTCACGAGACAACGAGACATTGAGACGGTTTAAAACTTGCGCATTAGTATCAGTTGTCATTACTGATAGGACGGAGGACTAATCTAAGTGGCTCTGATTGACCATTGCCAATTCATTGCTCAACAGACATGTTAGTGATTGGTTAGAATACTCAACTGCTGCAAAAACATGTTGTAAATAGAAACCATTGATGCAACAGCAGCAGACTTAAACTGAACGCTGAAATTGTCAGTTTTCACGATTACATAATAGTGGCAGCCGTAATCGTAATTGCAATTAGTTTTCGATTAATTGAGAAGCCCTAACATGTATCTTTGATTGTTCTGTTTGATTTTAAAGGGATAGTTCAACCAAAATGCCCTTGTGCCAAGTGAAAGTGGAGATTTATAGTAAAAAAGGACTTAAAGGGAAATATTGATCAGTTTCCCACTCACACTTATCATATTGCTTCTGAAGACATGGATTAAGCCACTGGAGTTGTATGGATTACTTTTATGCAGCCTTTATGTGCTTTTTGGAACTTAAACATTTTGGACCCTGTTGACTTGCATTGTAAGGACCAACAGAGCTGAGAAATTCTTCAAAAAAAATCTTCATTTGTGTTCAGCAGAAGAAGGAAAGTCATACACATCTTGGATGTCATGAGTGTGAGTAAACAATTAGAGAATTTTCATTTTTGGGTGAACTATCACTTAAACGGTTTATATCAGAGACAAACTAAAACCTTCCTGCTAGAAGTGCTGTATGAAAGCCCTCTAGGGGCTTTTCAATAGAAAACATAATTTTTTCCAAAATATCTGACGATTTAACGGATGAGGTTACCCTGTCTCTCCAGTTTGTTGTCAGTGACCACTGGCATCACCTTTTCATAGTACTTGGCCAAGTAGAAGTTACCATGTTCCAAGTCTAGTAATGAAGTGGTGACATCCTGTGTTAGGGAATACAAAGGCAAAGTTATTGTCAACTGATTTCAAAATAGTTTATGCTCCCATAGTTGGCTGATATACCTTATACGTTTTCATAATAGCATTGCTCTCAAAGTTGGTCATCTCCATGTATCGGCCCACCAGCAGCATGGCATTCCCTTTTATCTGAATCTTCTTGGGGTCTGTGAGTGGCTGGTCATCAGGAATATATTGCTGCACACCTTTCTGCAGGATTATCAGAGGCTGATGTACGTCACCCTGCAGCAAAAACTTTCTTAGAAGCAACACTTTCAGTTATGGAGTTAAAGACTAGCTGAACATATTTAGTTAAACTGTTATACCTTAGACCAGAGCCAATTGGCTTTCTTGATGAGAGTTCAGAGAGATGGGAGTTCTAAGCATTGAGTAGGATGTTGAAGGCTGTCTGGTGGTGGCCAGCTCTCCTGGCCACACGAGCACTCTGCAGCGAACACTACGCAATCTGCTCCTCACATAAAGACCTGCAAAGACATCTTCATTAGAATAACAAACTTACTCAGAAGTCTAAGTATTTAACTTTTTAAGTTATATGCCATGTATAGATGCTTCAAAGAAAATTAATTCAGAATGATTCAGAAAAAAAGAAAATACACTGAGAACACAAAAGCCAGATTCAGTGAATGCACACACAGAAACTAGCTAATTTCCACATAAACTTTCTGTGCATTCTACTGAAATGGGCAAAGGAATAGAATAATCTACCTATGTAACATGCTCTTACCCCTTGCTGAGGTTGAGCAGAGCTGTTCGCAGAGCTAGGACTGGCTCCTTGGCACTGAATGAGTTCTGGGCCATGAGTAAGCGGGCTTCCCATTTGAGTTTGGGCTCAGGATTTTTGGCTCCTCCAGCTTCTGTGCTTTGCAGCTTTTCTGAGTTAGACTCACACAGCAGGTGCAGCCTTCCACACAACATTGCAGTGCTGTTGTGAAATCCCAGAAAGTATTTAATATAATAAATGAAGTCACATTGTAGATGGATGCACACAGTCAGATTGACAGTTCATTAAGTCATTACCTCCTGCTGTCCCTGAGTTCCAATGGTCTGAATCAAACCTTTGCAAATTGCTGTGACTCTCTCTTTTCGGATCTGCACTGCACACTTGTATCCAGGAGGAAAAAACTTCAGGATGAAGCAGAAGACATCATAAGGTGTAGCCTTCACCTGCAGCTGCTCAAGAGTCTCACCGACCACCAGTTTCTCAAGCCTCTCCATCAGCATGTTTAGGAGAACTCTCTGAAACTTGCCACGAGCACCTTCCTCTGGCTGGAAAACAAATTGTGAGGGACTCTAGAATTCTCTGGCGTAGACACTGAGATCTGAAAGAAGCACTCCAGAAGATGTAAATAAACTGAGAAAAATGGCTGTGAATGGTCTTCAGGGAAACCTCCCAGAGGCACAATGCAAGTTAAAAGCACCATGGACACTGCGTTGAGCTTTGGGCTCCCATTAGACAATATCAGACAAGTATTATCCCAAAGATGCCCACTTCTCTTAGAAAAATGATACATTGCAGAACATCTGTCAGAACTGTTAATGAAGTTACTAACAATGCCTGTGCAGAGGCACTTGGGGACAGCTGAAGGATGGTCGGGGTCAGGTAAACACCCACTTCTGTAGAAGTGATGGAGAAGCATTCCACCACCACTGGCCATTGGGGAGATGGTTTGAGCATGAGATTCGTATGCACTAGATCTTGAATTAAACGTATCAGCACTGTGGAAAACAGACCAAATATTACTGTGACTGAAACTGTCAGTCCACAACATTCTGCTTAAATTCTACTCACAAATTTTAATTCTCTCATTTACTCACCCTCATGCACCATCCCAGATGTGTATGACTTTCTTTATTCTGCTGAACACTAACAAAGATTTTTAGAAGAATATTTCAGCTTTGAAGGTCCTTACAATGCAAGTGAATGGTGACCAAACTTTTGAAATTACAAAAGCATATAAAGGCAACTTAAAGTAATCCATAAGACTTCAGTGGTTAAATTCATGTATTCAGAAGCAATATGATAGGTGTGGGTGAGAAACAGATAAATATTTAAGATATTTTTTTACTATCAATTTCCACTTTTACATTCTTATTCTTTTGCTTTTGGTGATTTGCATTCTTTGTGCATATCGCCGCCTAATGGGCAGGGAGGAGAATTTAAGGTAAAAACTGACTTGTATTAAATAATGATCTGTTTCTCACGCACACCTATCATATTGCTGATGAGAATGTCCAGCACTGTTTGCATCCATTCATGTTACCTGACTAGCTCTTTCAAAGCAGGAATCATTGCTGTCATCTCCAGTCCCTGCTCCATCTTTACTGAGCCAAATTAGGTTTAAATGTACACAAAAAAGACCAAACACGTAGTTTAGGCCGGGTTGGCCTCATAAAACATTTAGAAAAATAAGCTTCGTAATCTGTCCATCTCTCACATTCAAACTATTTTCGCTCTTAAGCAAGCGAACTTCTTCTTCTTCTTCTTCTTCGTTTTTACTGGCGACTTGCAACCATATGGAGCATTATCGCCTGTATCTTAGTTACATTTGTTTAAATCCTTATGTTTAGTCCAGTTTGTTGTAGATACGATGACACAATTTTAAGCACCATCTTTCCGGAATTATTTGAGAAAATATTTGTAATATCCATTTGTTTGATTCCTTCATGTTCCAGTCCATTCCTTAGAGCCAGTCTTTGATTTGAGTATTTAGTGCACTCAAACAGCACTTGTTCCACAGTTTCTGATTGACTGCATATCTCACACTTTCCCGTTGGATGCTTCCCTATTATGTGCAGAGATGCATTTAACCTTGTGTGACCTAACCTGATTCTGCTAATCATCCCCTGCTCTCTCCTGTTCTTCCCCAGAGTCTTTCCTTCCCCCACCTTCTTCTGTATTTTAAATAAATGTCTTCCTTTACTTCCATTATCCCATAATTTTTGCCACTGTATCTTAATTTTGCTTCGTACGTATGATTTAATCTCTGCTTTGCTAATTGGTCCTGCCACTTCTACCTGATTTATCTTTAACCCTTCCTTAGCTAAAGAATCTGCCATCTCGTTTCCTTGGATGCCAATATGTGCTGGGATCCATAAAAACTGAACATCAATCCCCAGACTATTTACACGATATAGTGATAACAAACTTTCAAACATAATATCCTCCCTACATTTTGATGACGCACTTTTGAGACTTTCCAATGCTGCTCTTGAATCTGAACAAATTAGTATTCTCAAGGGTTTGACTTCCTCTATCCATTGTAATGCAAACATGATTGCCATCATTTCTGCTGCATATACTGACAAATGATCAGTTATTCTCTTAAACACCTTAATTTTTAGTTCAGGAATGTAAAATGCACAGCTTGATTTTCCATTCTCTGGATTTTTTGACCCATCTGTGAATACATGTACATAATACCCATATCTCTCATGCAGCACAGTATTCACACAAGCTTGCATACTAAACATGCTTTTGCTTGAACTAACCTTTTTTAATAGAGAAATATCAACTCTAGGTTGAGGTAGTAACCATGATGGAAAGCAAGCGAACTGGGCAATTGGTTAGCATTTGCGAAATGAGAGTTTATGACGTGTAGTCGCGTAGGCCTATCAGCGCTCTGCAAATTGCACGTTATCATAGCAATCACCTGAGAACTGGGACCATGCGGAAACGTAGCCGTATGATGAGGGACAGTAACAACAGTCCTACAATCACGATATACAGTCCTCTGTAATTTAAAATGGGGATCTCAAAATTGGCACATTTAATCCGTTTTGATGCGCCAACGTCTGTGCGCAACAAAGAGATCGGCGATTATACTGGTGAGATCAGTGCAGTGTTTATAATGCAACGAATCAGATAATTTAGCTAAGTTTTCCAGTAATACATTCACAAACATGAAAAAAGAGAAATCAGTGAGATACATGACTACGTTACAAGCTTTAAACAAATGCATCTCGAAAGTACACGTCAGAAGATAGTTGTCTTAAATTAATATAGATTTGTTTGCTGATTCATGCAGTAGACATTAAAACAAATTAAATTAAATGGTCCTTATCTTTGTGTTCCAGGGAAAATAATCGCACTGGATACATCTATTGTGGTGAATCAGTTTCGCTCAGCTGTCCCCGGCCATCTGAAGCTAAGGTGAAATCCACATACAAAAACTACATATAAAGTCACATATCAACTAATCTTAAGTCAATGGCTTTGTTTAAATATGCTGTATTAAAATCGGTGTTCTTTATCTTTTGTAAATGTTATGAGCTACCAGTGACGTGCGGTGATGTCTTAAAGAGGCTAGGCACTGAGTTATGAAAGCCAGATTACCTGATTTATTGTTTAAGCTAATAATACGTAATAACAGTGAACGTTACGCACAAGCGCGGCATATCAAGAAATGTAAAAATCAGGATGCATATCGTGTACTCACTCTCTCTCTCTCTCTCTCTCTCTCTCTCTCTCTATCACAGACACACACACACACACACAAGCGCGTAAACAGTGCACGTTACGCACAAGCGCGGCATATCAAGAAATGTATATGTATTTTATATATGTTTTATATATAATATATACGATTTTGTTAATATATCTTCATTAGATATTATTATACAAAATTCAGTAGTCAAAACACAGAACATATAACAGAACATAAGTTGTTTATTTTTTACAACATTATGTGCTTATTTTTTTATGTGCAATCTTCATCTTTATAACAGAAGATACAATACAACAATCCTTTACCTTTTCATTGTGGTAGGTTATATTCAGCTTCCTTTGCTCGTCAAGTGCAAGGTTGATCCGAGATTTTCCAAAGGTTTTCAGTGTAATTTGACACTGGATGTGAGCTGACGACTTTTCATGCTTGGTTAAAGCTGCGGGCAGGTTGTTCAAATCACAATATCCCGCTGAAGTCCAAACAGTCTGACTGGTTGAAAGAAGCAGGCAGGGATAGCAGTACAGCCGCTGATTGTTAGCACAGCCACATAGCCAATCTTTTCTTACATACCAATCAGTTTGAAATGATCGGATAATTTTTGGGCCCTTTTGCTGTACTAGTCCATCTAAGGCTGGCGTAGACCTCCCTCTTGCAATTAACTCATATTTGGAATTAAAATCGAGCTTGGAAGTTGGAAAAAATTCTTAATTCCGTGATTACGGCCGGTGCTGTCATTTTGATTTTGAATTTGGCGGGGCATGTACGCTAGCTGTGGTGTGATGACGTTAGCTACACAAATGTCCAGGAATATCTCGATTTGAATTGGTCCATGTCTGATACGTAACGGAGATGATTACGGGCATAACATATTTACGTCAAAAGGCACAGCAGATTTGTGCTTTTTGCCGTACATGTTAAAGAATACAGGATCGAGTGCGCATGCGCAACATGGGTTTTCCGCTTGTCGCCTGCAATGAATGGACCGTAAAAGCACTGCTTATTCTACCATTTGTTTTTAGTTGATTATGCGTAACTGCTACATTTGTCATCATAACGTCTAAACAATTGGAATAACACACATATTGCATATATAAATCACAAGAATAAAAGTAAAAGTACAAATACAAGTTTATTATTTAATAAACATTTTATTTTTGAATTTTGGCAGGGTAGGCAGTGCCTAGTTTGCCTACCCAGACCGCACGTCAGTGTGAGCTACAAACAAATACTACATATTGATTCACCAATCAGTCACAACATTAAAACTGCCTGCCTAATATTGTGTTGATCCCCCTCGTGCCACCAAAATAGCATCAACTCCCATCTCAGAATATCATTCTGAGATTCTGTTCTATTTATTCTGAGTAAACTCTAGAGACTGTTGTGTGTGAAAATCCCAGGAGATCAGCAGTTACAGAAATACTCAAACCAGCCCGTCTGGCACCAACAATCATCAATGCGATTATCTAACCAGTCAATCGTGTGGCAGCAGTGCATAAAATCATGCAGATATGGGTCAGGAGCTTCAGTTAATATTAACATTGACGATTAGAATGGGAAAAAATGTGATCTCAGTCATTTGGACTGTTGCATGATTGTTGGTGTCAGACGGGCTGGTTTGAGTATTTCAGCTGCTGATCTCCTGGGATTTACTCACACAACAGTCTCTAGAGTTTACTCAGAATGGTGCCAGAAACAAAAAACATGTAGTGAGGGGCAGTTCTGTGGATGGAAACACCTTGTTGATGAGAGAGATCAACAGAGAATAACAGACTGGTTTGAACTGACAAACTCTACGGTAACTCAGATAACCACTCTCTACAATTGTGGTGAGAAGAATATCATCGCTATTCTGAGATGCGGGTAGGGCTGGGTGATTATTCAAATGTTATTTTCAATTATGAAAACAAGATAATCGAGATAAAAGGATTATTGTGCCACATTCCATTTTGGAATGAAACGTCCTGGCATTATATCTTTAAAGCATCCTTTAAAGTTCAGATAACAAGGAAGCGGGTTATGAAAATAAACTCAGAAACTGGCATTTCTCTATGTGGTCAGCCCCACGTCTATGAGTTGCGTGAAGTGCCCAGGGAAGAGATTGAATCTTCTCCTGGCTGATGAACACTCTGGTGCGGCACACGCATTTGCTGCAGCTAGATTATAACGTGTATTTGTTATAGCCTAGGCCTTTGTCACTTATTAGATTGTTAATATACTTATTCTGCTGCTGAAAGTAAAGGTGCGTACACACTGCCAGCGACTTTGTCGCTGCAGTGGCTGGCGGTGAAGTCGTTAGTGGGTGTTCCCACTACTGGTTGCCTAGTAACGTTTATAAATGACATTCATGGATGCCACTCCATTGCTGTTGACAGCGAATCTCTTTTCTTGCCACTAAAAACAAACATTTTGGAGGGAAAAGACTAAATATAAATGGAATCAGTACATAAAATGCTTTATATCAAAGATGAATGAGAAACAAGGCGTGCTGTTTGCCAGAGCGGCTGTTTATCTGCAGCGAAAATGCAAATGCCGGTCTGTCTGGGTCCATAAAATCCCCGCGATCTCAGATACACCTTTCCACGCAGTATTTTTCTTAAAAATGTCCTTGTACGTGGGTAGAGACATATCATAGAGCACTGGAAAATTTCTAACTGCAAGAATTAGCCTTTCATCCATCTTTTCATCCATCCATTGGAGCGACTAACGGAAGCGACAGCCAATAGGAGAGACAATGGGAGAGCTCACGTGATCCTTCTCTCTCTCTCTAAGCTCCTGCAGTAACGGAAAGCCTTTATTGTACATGGTAGATCTCATTCCATAGAAGTGTGAGCATCCCTGCTGTAAATTATGGCAATGGAGTCTTTTCTTTATTTGACCACCATATTTAACCCTCTGGGGTCGGCAAACGCGCCGGCGCATTTTGCTGTTTTTTTTTCACATAGCAGCAACATAGACTTAAAATACTCCGTCATTTATGGTCATATAAATACAATCAATACATGATTATAAACTATAGAGGGTCTTCTTTTTTTGTGTACACTCATATTAACATCAAAACCTTGTGGTTTTTTTTAAATAAATAAAATAAAAAGGTTGAGCTTTCAGCAGTCTCTGTGTTCACGATCATATTTCAGAAACACGTCACTAAAATGAACTTAAACTCCGCGAATTCTTCTCACACAAACATGAAACATATGTCTAAAGAAAGCTTAAAATGTCTACTTTTAAATAAAACAATTCAAATTTAAAACAAATATTCTCCTGCAATGTAATCTGTATGAAACAAAGCGATGTACGGTTTTCCTGGCACAGCTTCATTATCTGTAATGTGATCCCACCCACCAGCAGAGCGCGCCATTCATACGCTAATGTGCTGAGGCGATCAAGGGAAAAGTACACGCCCCCGACTGCGAGATTTGACGTAAACACAACACAACTCAACTTTTCTGCGTGCTTGTAACGATACACAGGCGATCAAACTCTTGGCTATTAAGGAAGAGTTAACATTTTTCTGAGAAGAAGAGCGGGACTCCGATGAACGTTTGTATTTTGAAGAGTGACTTGATCCAGCAGAGGATACAATTTCAAACGAGTAAGTCATTTAGTTTTCATTAGCTGACATGCTATTTTATATAAACATGTACATATTTTACTAGTGGGACTGTTTCCAGACAGGATTCAAAGTTTGACATTTGACATTCAAAGTATTGACATGTCCTAACAGGCAAGTTTTAGTTACATGTAAATGTTGTTATTTACATTGTATGCTGTATGATATAAATATGATATGTAATATGATATAAAAATAATATGAATGTTAGATTATATTTTAACTAGTGTTTATGCTGACTCGTTATCATCAGCATAGCTTGTGCTTGCAAATATCTGTTCAGGTTAAAATGCACTTTAAATATGCCCATATTAGAAAATCAGCATATTATCATATGTATTTTGGATCAAATAAATGCAGTCTTGGTGAGCAGAAGAGACTTCTTTTAATGGTAGTGTAGGTCTAAAATTAAGTAAAGTCTTTATGTAAAGAAAATATATAGTCAGATTACTTCTTTTATCTTAAAACTTGATTTTGATCATTAAGTCTCCTCACATTAATTCTCTCTCTGTCACATTCCTCATTGATAGGCCCAGAGGAGTGGTCTTTGTGTCCTCAGGTGTAAATCTCATCAATATTCATGATCATTCACGCCTCCTCGCATATTACCATTCAGCACTAAAATTGTCACACAAAAGTTCAATTACTATATTGTTTTGTATGAATCAGGATGGTTTTCACATCATTTTGTAGCAAAAACTCAAGGCTACAAGATCCAGTTCTCAAAAGTCTTGTGGACAAATGTTTAGTATGTGTTATATGGCCTTATTTCAGTGACTTAACATTTTTTAACCACGCATAAACGTTATTTTCTCAAAAATACAAACATGTACATACATGTTGCTCACATATTATTGTAGCCCAGTTTGTGCTGAAGACAGTGTTATCAGACTTTAGACATTAATATGTTTTTAAGCAACTGAAAAAAGCACAAATGTCAAGGCATGTCAAAACTTCTCCAGGGCCCAAAACACCCTCAGACCCCAGAGGATTAACATAAAATAATTATCATATTACAATACTCCTCCCCTACCGAGCGCAGTTTACATTTCAAGTTCAAGGAAGTCTACTGTTAACATTTTTTTTTTTGAAGTTCAATAAATGCATGATGTTTCCAAAGTCAATGAGTAATCGTGTTAAATAATAGTGATCTCAATATTGACCAGAATAATCGTGATTATGCTTTTAGTCGTAATCGAGAAGTCCTAGATGAGGGTTGGCACTGTTTTGGTGGCACAAGGGGGACCTACACAATATTAGGCAGGTGGTTTTAATGTTGTGTCTGATCAGTGTATATAGATGGTTTTCTACAGTGATTTATGAGCATCTGATGTTGCAGCCCTCTCACAGGCCTGTTTTACCGCACGCTTACTTTCCTGGAGCATGACATCAAGCCTGTCTTTGTATTCGATGGCAGGCCTCCCAATCAAAAGAGAGCTGTGGTGAGATGTGCACTAGCAAATTTAAAGGTCCCAGTAAAATCTTAAAGGTGCACCCAGTAATATTTTTCTCATTAAAAAAGTTTTACTCTTAAAGAAATTCATTATTATTTTGAAACATATGTATATAATCGTGATGACTCACATGAGATGAAGACTCCAGTCATATAATTATCATGTTAGGGTCACATGATCAGCTGAATACTACTCACTTTATCTCAATAACCACCCTATTATTGGACACTTTTACTCTTGAATTAAATAAATCATGACTGACAGCAAATTGTTAATTTCTACAAATGCATTACTTAAAACTATTAGGCCTCATTCATGAAACTTTCATAAATAATGTATATTAGTAAATTCTGAGTAATTTGCTCATAAAACGGACCTTCCTGAAAACTTTCTGCCAGATTCACAAACACTTCGTACTCCCCCGATTTGTTAGTAAACGATCATGTCTGTATTAGTGAATTACAATCATTCACAATTATCATGATCCACACACATGAATATGCCATATAAGGAATGCACCAGACTCACTAGTTAACATCTATGCAGAACAGTAATTAAATAATGTTTAGGAATGAAGTGCATTCATATTGTAAAATTTAGATTTACAAGCACAATAGCATCTCAGATCAATTAAAATAACTGTCCAAAGGCATTAGAGGGCATTCATTTTATAGAGAAAAATCAAGCACTTCTGCTGGTTAAGGAGAGTTGGGGAAAAATATACTCTGAAAAAATAAATGCAAGCGCCAAAGAAACATTTCTAAATAAGTATAGGCTATGGTTTAAAAAGAAAACTAAGCTTTTTTTTTTTTACTAATTTATGTTATTTTTTAAGGATAACTTCACTCATTTAGTTACTAGTTAATTTTTCTTATTTAATTTCACTTCTATCATAGTCGTGACAGTTTGGCTGAAAGAACACAACACATTCAGATGTCTTGTGCATGATTTACACATGGTCGGGAGGAGGTGTAAAAAAAGTTTGTACCAACCAACAACTGAAAGTACGAATGTCAGAACGGCTTTATGAACGATTTACACAAAAATTTGTTCTGCTCGTGTTTCATGAATGAGGCCCAGTGTGTTTGAATGATGTTAGTTTAAGTCTAAGATGACATGAACAAAAACTTACTACGTGCACCTTTAAAAGTCACAGATTTCTCACACAAACATAGGTTAAAATATCAATGTATTTTTATTCCTGTAGCTGGAGAAAAGAGCTAAAAGCACAGGCTGGAGCAGCTCACCAAGTTTAAACACAGGTAGTATAAATGTTTGGCCAAAACTTTGTGCTAAGGAGTCTACCAAGTAAATACATTTAAATTACAAATTTAGCACACACACCAAAACAATTCTACTCGGTCTTGTCAAACTCATACTGTGAAACTCATACTAAACTAATTTTACTTAAGATTATATTTTTTTTAGTGTTTAAACAGAGACCTTATGATTATGTATGGTTTATGACAAAATAACACCAATCTCATCAATATTCCCAATTTGCTAAAGACTATGACATTCTGCCTATGCTTTTGCAGTTTCATCCTTTACTCAAGACTGTCACCATCTGCTACAGCTAATGGGTGTACCATGTATCATGGTATGACTTTTTCTTTTCCCTAATTAATTGAGCTCAATCCAAATAAAACCTCTCTCCAGTTTTGATTAAATGTTTTACTACTACATGCATAAGGTTCTTGTGATTTTGAATTTCAGGCTCCAGGAGAAGCAGAAGCACTCTGTGCCCACTTGGTTAAAAGTGGCACTGTTAATGCTGTAGCTTCAGAGGACATGGATACGCTGGCATTTGGGGGAACTGTTCTTCTACGCCAGCTTAATGCAAAGAGAGACAGGTGAGGAAAAAAAATCGACTTTCAGATTCTGATTATAGATTGTGAAGAAGACCATTGCATAAGACAACTGAGACTATGTATTTGAATAATAAAAGCAGTGTTATTGTTTTAGTTTAAAGGGATAGTTCACCCAAAATTGAAAATTCTCTCTTCATTTACTCACCCTCATGCCATCCCAGATGTGTATGACTTTCTTTTTTTTGCTGAACACAGTCAAAACATTTTTTGAAAAAGTGAATGGTTACCAGAACTTTGATACAGCAAGCACATAAAGGCACCATAAAAGTAATCCATATGACTCCAGTGGTGAAATCCATGTCTTCAGAAGTGATTTGGTTTGGATGTGGATGAGAAACAGATCAATATTTAAGTCCTTTTTACTATGAATCATCAAATACAAAAGAAGAATGTGAAAGTGAAAGTGGTGAGTCATAGTAAAAAGGATTAAATATTGATCTGTTTCTCATCCAAAATCAAATCAATTCACTTCAGAAGACATGGATTTAACCACTGGGGTTGAATGGATTACTTTTATGCTGCCTTTATGTGAATTTCAGAGCTTCAAAGTTCTGATTCAAAGTTCACTTGCATTGTATGGACCTGCAGAGCTGAAATATTCTTCTCAAAATCTTTATTTGTGTTCTGCTGATGAAAGAAAGTCATACACATGAGGGTGAGTAAATGTCAAGAGAGAATTTTCTATTCCTTTAAAGTGGAGGATTAAAGTGGAATCACATTAAAGTGCTCTTTTAAATGCAATTACTAAAATTGCTAACTTTATTTTCCACGATTGTCCAAAATAGTAAATGCAAGGTCCATGAGGATCCATACAATCTAATAAATGGTGACATATTTGAACCAGCATAAACTCACAGCTGGTGTGAGACAGTTTGATTTATCTACATGTTGCAACAAAATTATCCTATTAATAATAATACTTATAATGACTATTATTGTTGTTTTTATCATATTGTCATCTTTTAATATGAGCCAGTAATGTGCCCTCCTAATGACACAAAAAAATGATTTGGGAACAACATGTTTGTCACCATACTTTTTTACCAGCACGACACATGTGTAATTATGTTATGATAGATATTATATTATTATATATATTATGTAATATTGAACTATATAATACTATGGCATATACAGTACTGTATATGTACAGTTAAAACAAGGCACAAATCATGCACTTGATTTCTACTCTTGGATTGGCATTTTCTGTCATACTAATTGGAGTGATGGCTATGGTGGTGCTCGCATAGGGATAAGTGACTTCTTTTGTGTAATTATAAATGAAAATACCAACAAAATATTATTTTGTATGTCCTTGTTTCATTTATCTCACAGTGAGGTGACAGAGTACTCCTTACTAAAGCTATTGGAAGCCTTACAGCTGACACATAAAGAGGTAAAACATTCAGTCTTTTGTCAGATCTTTTTATCATCTACCCAGACATAACATTGGCTCAACCATGTTTTGTTAAAAGAACAGGACTTTGGTGTAAGGAAAATGTGTTTTAAATTTTGCTTCATTGTCTTATGTTTTTCTCACACAGTTTGTTGACCTATGTATCTTACTGGGCTGTGACTACTGTGATAAGATTGGGGGCCTTGGACCAAGTCGAGCACTGAAGCTTATAAAGGAGCATCATACAATTGAGGGTGTGATGGAACACGTCAACAGAAAGGTGCCTATTCAGAAAAGATCTGATTTACAGAATGTTATACGTCAGAGAAATCAAGCACTGACAAAGTTTCACAGTCTGTAAACAATTAAGGACTGATCCTTAAGGACTAATCCTGAGTAACTTGCGGTTTCTGATTCTTAAAGACACACCCTATCCCTATAAACTGGGAGTACAAGGCTGCCCGCAAGCTGTTTTTTGAAACGCCACAAATTGACACCCCTGTACTGGTTTGGAATGAGCCTGATGAAGAGGGCCTGGTGCAGTTCCTATGCAAGGAAAATTGTTTGAAGTAGGTCTTGATATTTACTGATGCATTCTTTGACTGTCAAGACCTGAACAAGTTGGAGTTGAAGAAGTATGAGAATGCACAATGTTATTTGATTCTGTCTGGGAGACTTGAGGGATTTTTTTTAATCTTTTTAGATTTGCGAGGTGTGGATTTAACCTTTGTTTAGCATATGTGACCTTATTTACTGTTTTTAAGGGAAGAAAAAGTGCGGGGACGCATTAAGAAGTTCCGTGAGTCTCTCTTGAAGAGAAGGAAACTGAGAGAGGAGGATGAGAAGATGGGGCCAAATAGACAGTCACGCCTTCAGGAATTTTTCCCTGCAACACGGAGAAGAAAGGTCAGATGTTAATTAAGTAGTTGTGTAAATGGACTGCTTGCTTGAACAGTTTAACAAACTTTCTTGGCTTTCTTATCCAGGCTGAGTCTGCAGTATTTGGAAGATCCAGTGGCACAAAACGATCAAAGACTGAATAAAATACAGTTTCGCTTAAACCATGTCTTCAACCGTACAGTCAGAAATATAATGGCAGATTCTAATGATGAAGATTAGCATGGATCTGTGTTGGATGCTAAATTTCTCTACTGAATATTTTGATTTTGTCAAAAATAATGTAAAACCAGTGCCAAGAGAAGATATTTGACATTTTTGTCTATATCATGCACAATTAAGAAACAACTTTTATGTTTGGGAACCTGTATTAGATTGCAGTAAAATACCCCTTTTTTCTACAACTACACTGTGCCTCTTGTTTTCTTAATGTCATATGTGTTTCTCGTGTATGTCTGACATATGTTATAGCCTATATACAATGTTATTTATGTTTGTGTATATTTCTCTAAATTTCCTAGATCCACAAACAAAAAAGCATCATGGTATTTCCATGTTTTTTGGACATGGAACCATGATAATACTGTGTTTTTAGACATGTTCCATTATTTCAAGTTACTTGGATTACCATGTATTATTATGGTGCAGAATAAACTGATTACTCAGTGCCATTGTATATACTTCATCAAAGAACCATAGTATTACCAGTTATGTATTGTTTTGGACATGGACTGTTACATGGTTGTATATTACAATTTGGTCAAGTTCCTTTGAGTACCATGAAGATACCATTGTATGTGATTATGGTAATCAAGAGTCATTGTTTGGTGGGACAACCAGGAATGTTGACTCAGGCTTTTTGATGAGGGGGGTACACTAAGGTCCTCTTCGTTAAAGCCTACTCATTGGAGCCCAAGGAGTAGGGGGCCCAGACCAAAGTCCCTATCAAGGCAAGTTAGTTCACTTGGAGGCCATCTTGGGAACACTCACAGGCAGATATTTTCTACGGATACAACAAGCAGTATAAGTAAAGCTTTTATGTACTTGAATAGGGAAAGGCTGAAATCTCCACAACAGTTGGTCCAGATTATGATCAAAGAAAATATTTCAAATCAGCAGTGAAATCTGACAACAATGCTATAGTAAATTGTGCTTCCTTAGTTCAGATCATGGATAAAAATCATGCACATGTGCATTCTCGAGTTAAATGACTCAAGTTGATGTCTGTATCCAAGGGGGGGGGGTTGCAGCGTGAAGCATTTACATGTTTCCATTGAGCATGGTATAAATATTGGGGGGTTGTACTTGTTTGTTTTGATTATTGGAGGTTGCCTCCACCACACCAACCCCATCATTTTCACCTCGCAATAATGGCAAGATATAATGCTGCCTTCATGTTCTATCAGAATGATCCTACATTTGAAGTGGTCATAATGAGTATGCCGCGTTCCAGGGCTTTGTTGTTGGAAAAAACGTTCATATATATTTCTTGAGGAACTTTTATTTTGACACCATAAAAATATTACTCAGCATGCTGACGATAATGGAAATTTGGACAAATACAAACTATTTTGAAGGTGGTAAAATTTATCAGAATGAGTTTTATTGCCAAGTATGCTTACACATTCAAGGAATTTGTCTTGGTGTCAGAAGCTTCCTGTGCACAAACAATACAACAAGACAGAAATGAAAAAATTTAATTAAAATAAAAACTGAATAGAAAATATAAGTGTATATAGAAATACAATAAGCAAATTAAAGGGGATCCAGAAAGGGTCCAGTGATGTCCTTCAGGTGGGCCAACACTAGTCCAAAATCACAGGACTTAATGAATACAGACCCGTCACTCTGACATCTGTGGTCATGAAGTCCTGTGATTTTGGGTTTCTTTGGGACAGGGATGAGGGTGGAGTGTTTGAAGCAACAGGGAAATTCACAATGCTCTAGTGATATATTGAAGAACTGTGTGAAGATGGGTGGCCCGCCTGGTCAGCACAGGATTTTAGACATGTGGGTGAAATAATGTCTGGGCCCAGTTCTTTACTTGTCTTTTGTTTCCAGAAGACTCGGCACACATCCTCTTCACAGATCTTAAGTGCAGGTTGAGTAGCAGGAGGGGGGAGGAGGGTGGTTGCAGGAGGTGTTGATGTTTGTGTGAAGTGAAGGTCAGAGCCCATGTAGGGGGGTGAGTGTAGGCTTTTCAAATCTACAGTAAAACACATTAAAGTCATCAGCCAGTTGGTGATTTCCTACAGTGTTGGGGGATATTTTCTTGTAGTTACTATTGTCTTTCAGGCATCTCCACACTGATGCTGGGTCGTTAGCTGAAAACTGGTTTTCCAGTTTTTCAGAGTAACTTCTTTTAGCGTCTCTAATCTCTTTTGTTAGTGTGTTTCTGGTCTGATTGTACAAGATTTTATCCCCACTTCTAAACGCATCTTCTTTGGCCTGAGTTCTGTTGTAAACCACGGTCTGTCATTGTTGTATGTTAAAGAAGTCCTAGTAGGAATGCACATATCCTCACAGAAATATATATATGATGGAACAGTATCTGTGAGCTCATCCAGATTGGTGTCTGCAGCTTCAAAAACACTCCAATCAGTGCAGTCAAAGCAGGCTTGTAGTTCCAGCTCTGCTTCATTGGTCCAACTCTTTACAGTCTTTACTACAGGTTTAGCTTTAGATTTAAGTTTCTGCCTGTAGGTCGGAAGCCAGACAGTGACCCTTTAATGTTGTGTTGCAGTGATCCAGTATATTTCTGTCTCTGGTGGGGCATGTAATGTGCTGTCTGTATTTTGGCAGTTCACAGGGGGGGTTAGCTTTATTAAAATCTCCCAGAATAATATTAAGTGAGTGCGGGTATTGTTGTTCCGTGTCTGTGATCTAATGATCCAGCTGATTCAGCACATCGCTCACGCACGCGTGTGGCGGGATATAAATACTCACCAGAATAAACTAGCAAAACTCCTGTGGCGAGTAGAAAGGCTTACAGTTAATGAAGAGCACTTCCAAATTAGGACAGCACAACACTGTTACTTCTGTACACCAGCTCTCATTGATGTAAAAACATGTTCCACTGCCTCTCATTTTCCCTGTTAACTCTGCAGTGCAATCCACTATGAACAGCTGAAAGCCCAGCAGATGTAACGCACTGTCCGGAATGGCTTCACTCAGCCAGGTTTCTGTGAAGCACAAGACAGCAGAGTTTGAAAAGTCCTTGTTTGTATGGGTGAGGAGATGCTGTTCATCCGTTTTGTTAAGACGAGAGTGGAGATTCACAAGATGAATACTCGGAAGCACTGTTTCAAAAGCCGCACTGTCTGTGCTTGACCAGCGTGGCTCACTTGCATCTCATAGCACGCTTTAACAACACAGATGCGCTTCTGACTAATATGGGCAGCAAAACTTCTGAATAGTAAAAACAAACTGGAAAAAGATATGTCAGATATGTGCTGCTGAATGTTCAGCAGTTCATCCCTGGTAAAACTGATTTTAAATTTTTTTTACTAAACACAGGATAAAAAGTGCTCCACACCAAGGCTGCCATCCATGGCGCCATTTTGAGAAGTAATGAGATGTACAACATGCATCAAATGCTTGCTGACAGTACCGCCACTCCCTACACGTATACTACACAGCCTGCGTAGGGCACCAACTCCTAGGGGGGCACCAGAAAGTCCACCAGCTGTCCTTACTTGCACGTTATATATTATTCAAGGACCCGAAAGCAGTTGCGGAACACAGACGATCGCTTCACAATCATATCACACGAACCCCCGTCCACCTGGAACTCTGCGTAGAGCATCAATTTGGCCAGCGGTGGCCCTGGTTGCTGATACACTTAAATTAATATGACCAAAACAGTAAATGCTAACAAATAGCTGCATTTAGAAAAAATCATTCTCTTCATATTGTTTAACACAAAAATATATTTTGACTTGCTCCTCCTTTAAAAAAAAAAGTCCGGGGAACATTGAGGCACAGTGTAACTGAATGGAGCCCATCTAAAAACATTAAAATACTCAATATTTAAAAAGTATAACCACAAGGCATAAACAATGTGCATGTTAACATGATTTTAGTGACAAACATTTTCTGTGTAAATTTAGGCTATATCCATTTTTTTTTACTTTGTTAAAACTCATGTGTTATTTTAGCTGTAAAGTAGTTTAAATCATGGCAACAAAGGATTAAATGGGTTCCAGGCCCGGACTGGCCATCGGGAGCACCGGGACAATTCACGCTGGCCTGGCGACTAAGTTGGCCTGCTGCCAGCCAGCGGTTTTTTATTTGTTAAATTATTATTATTTTATATTACTACCTTTACCAGTGATCATTTTTGAATTCGTCATTCAATAAAATTATTATTAATATTAATAACAATACAAAAAAAAAAAAAAATCATGAATCTGTTAGTCTTGACTGGCAAGGCTACGATTCAACTTTACGCCTCAGACAAACGGTTAGGACTGTGGGAGTGAAAGCCAGATGTTACATGGAGGCATTACTCAGATATGACACCATACTCACAGCTCAGATTTTCCTCCGAATATTTGCTCACACTAGACCACTGTCAAAGTACCTTCAGATGAGTGGCATGGACTTGCTGACTGTGCAACGCATGGTAATGGGAACTGAAGACAACTTGAAAAGTTTCAGCCGGGATTTTGAAGGTGTTAAAAACGCAGCAGATACATTTGTACAGTGGGCAAACAGCAATCTACAGGAGCAGGATGATTGTGACTTTGAAGTTCAAATTGCCCTCCCAGAAAAAAAAAGGCAAAGAAAAAAGTAAGCCATGCCAGGTGAGATGGCAGAGGATGAGCCACTTTCAGATTCTTTGAAAGAATACAGAGTCAAAGTCCACAATGTCATCATGGACACTGTCCAAGATAGCATCTACCACCATTACACAACAAGTGCAGGTCTGTGTTCAGATTTTGCCTGCATGGATCCTAAAAATGTTGCTGAAATACAACAAAATGGGCTCCCAAAATCCGCTCTAGTGGAACTTAGCAAATTTTTTATCAACTTTGATGATCGTGCCACAGTGGAGACATTGCAGGCAGAGCTGACAAATTTGGCAACACATTGGAAAAGGCTGAAGATGTCTACTTTGGATAGCTATAGTGTAAAGACAGTGAAGGAGCTCTCAAGAGAAGATGACAACCTTTCAGGTGCTGATGAGGGCTTGGAGTTAGTGAGCACAGTTTGTTCAACTTGCAAAAACTGTGCAATATGTTGCCATATCCTGCTGTCTAAATACAACCTTCTCACTGATGCCAATGATGTCATTGGACTGGGCTACAAATTTTTGTTGACATTGTCTGTGACACAAGTAGCCTGTGAAAGAAGCTTCTCCACACTGAAGCTTGTGAAGAACAGACTTAGGACCGCTATTAATCAGGAACACCTTGAGGCTTTCATGTTAATGTCAACAGAGAAGGAGATACTTGTTGGAATTGACATTGACAACATTATTGATAAAGTTGCTGAGAGCAGCGAAGTCTTACGCAACCTGCTGACCTTCTAAGCTAACATTTTTGTTTAACCTCTCTTCTGCAGTTTGTATACACTTATGAGTGAGAAGTAGAGAGGTAGAAACAGCTTTGGACTTCTAGAGTAAATGCTTGTTATGTGCAGACCCATTTGATATTAGGACTGCTTTACTTCTAGGTTGGTTGTTTATGTTTTTATGTTATGGTCATACTGTGAAATAAATGTAATTTGGGGGGGGAACAAGGTTTTCCGTGTTTCAAAATTGTATTTGGGTGCATAGGATGGCCTGGATGGGTGTAGGATTTCCCGGCCTGAAATTGTGTCCCAGTTCGGCCCTGATGGGTTCTTTTATAATAAAAAAAAATGAAGCTTCACATTTCTACCTTTAAACCCTCCAGAAAGTGCTCTTTTACAGAATAGGAGGAATGATTTTAAATACATTTTTGTGGTGATCAACATTATGTTATTATTTTTCATTATTACGCGAGACAAATGTGTGGCCTGCGCTAAAGGCCTGTTCACGCCAAATCCGATTTTGCGAGACAAACCTCCGATGAAAGGTCTATAGACAGTCTGTGGAAACAAAAAAAAACAATAAATAATAGAATAACATGTATTGAACAATATAAAATATGTTGCCTATCCTAATATTAAAAATAATACACTGGTTCACTGTCTTTTATTTACTGAAATGATTGCAAAAAAGTGTTATATTATTCTTAAGAACAATAACAATATTAATGCTAATAGGTCTAATAATTGAAACTGTAATTAGAGAAAGTGCAGGGAGTAGATCCTGGTTTGGAGATGAGCAGGAACAGTTGACTCGCATGGAGGACATGGATATCCAGATTCTTCATTAAAGTTTTTCTTTTCTTTTTTCCCAGCAGGCAAAGTTGTGTAGTTTTGTGTATCTGTATACAAAAAAAAATAAATAAACGTAATTGTTTGAATTAATAAAACAGGCTAATACTGAGAAAAAAGAACTAATAAAATAATAATTAAAAAAGTTTAATAATAAAAGCCACAATAGTAATAATAATAATAATAATAGCAGCACAAACACTTCACCATTACATCGAGGACTGTGGCCCTTGATTTGTATTGACAGAATTTGGCCCTTGGTGAAAACTAATTGGGGAACCCTGCTTTAAAGGGTCATGAACCACTACAACTTTTTTTAGATGTTAAGAGGTATAAACAGTATATGTCTTGCACACAAGGGCAGAGAATGTCGATATTCATTCATTTTAATGTCAAGAGGAAAGGCTTAATTTAGGGATTTTTCAGGCTAATTTTGTCTTCTGGGTTTGAAATGAACATTGAGTCGACGTCAAAGTTTGTGACGTACGTTTTTTAGGCTTTCCATTGAATTTCATAAAATCTACATCATGGGTGATCTCAATATTATTCATGAGAAGGTGTGGCCTTTACCCTTTGACAAGCTAGTCCTTAGGTGTGTTTGACTTCATGCAGTGCTATGCAGACCGATATGGTGTCCCTTTAGGCTCAAAAATATGACTTTCCATCATACACTCGTCTCACTGAACGTCAGGTCTGCATCTCTATAATGCGACATTTGAGTTTGCCTTACGTGATGTCTGTGTGTGCCGCTTCACTCGCTCGTCTGTATATGGAACATCAGGCAGTTCAAATATACGCAAATTTTAACACGTAGACAACGCGCAAACAACGTGTTGTCTACGTGTTGAAATTTGTTATATATGAACTGCCTGGCATTCCATAGTATTGTTTGTGTTTGTGTTGTCTTTCTCTCTCTTTCTCTCCATTAATTGCTCTCAGGTGCGCTGTAACCAGGTGAGCCGATTGGTAATGGGACACACCGGCACGCAGTGTGTTCCCCTGTGATGGGCAGTAGCTTAACAACATTTCTGAGTAGCGAGACAAATTTTAAATCAAGTAGCTTTTCAGTAGCGAAGGTATATTTTTGACAAGGTAGTGGCGTAGCGTTGAGAAAAGCTACATTGCTACATCGTACCTTGTACCCTGTGTCGCCATTCAAATCGCCAGTTTGAATCAAACCTAGTAACAGTGTAGTACCCCCTCCAAAAAACTGTGAAATTTAAAAGAGGGAAAAGGCCAACGCAGAGCGACAGTGAGAGAGAGAGGAGAGAGAGAGATGAAAAAAAAATAAAAAATCTTACTCGCCAGTTCTCCGATACGCCGCAGCTTGTTCCTCGGCCACTCCTCCACCCTCTATCGGACGACAGCCGCGCCTCTCCGGGCGGATCAGAGGCAGTCCTCCAGCCCCTGGCGGACAGAACGCCCCGCCGCGTTCTTGGGGAACAGAAGGGGTCTCCCCCACCCCTGGCAGCGGTTCTCTCGCTCCAGGCGGTCGGCAGTGAGACCCTCCCCGCTCGGCGGTCTTAAACCCTGCCGCGTTTCAGCGGCTGGTAGGGAACTCTTCCGCCCCTGGCAGCAGCCCTGACCGCTCCAGGCGGTCGGTTAGGAGCCCCTTCTCCCCTCGCGGTCGGCGGCCATCGTCCTCTTTCAGGCGGCTAGGCTCCTCGTCCCCGGCAGTTGGCTGCGGCTGCTCCGTTGGGGTGGACGGTAGTGGCGAGAACTCTACTACGGCGTATCCCTCCTCCTTCCCGGCTTCGGCACCAGTGTAAAGTATTCAATGGAAAGGAGGAAGCGAGAACCGGCTTGACGATATAAATAATGGTTTAATGATAAACTTAAAAGCAGACAAAAACAAACACATGACGAACATCTCTCTCTCCCGCACGATCCCCTGCAGTCGACCTTTATCCCTCGGAGGCTTAATTAGCCTAATATGGGACCGGGTGTGTAGAATCACGACCCGGCCCCGCCCTCCGCCCTGCCACACGGTTCTTTAAAATAAATTGGTCACACATGATAGGAAAGAAGTCTGAATCAGTTCGCATTCAATCTGAATGCCTCAGAAAGCTTGCATACGTGCTGCTGAATCATTTGTGCATGCTCTCACTTGCTAATAAGCTCACAGAGTATTTTATAACAAGGAAAATAAAGATAACGCTGGTTGCAGTGGATCTACATCAATAGAAACGAAACCTGCAAATGTGTCCTATCGTTTGCTAGTGATGAAGAAAGTCTTCATAAAGTTCAACACGTTTGCAGCTTGTAAATGACTTCTGCAGGTAAATACATTTTCCAACCAAAAGTGTATCAAAACACTTATTAGCCTACATGAAAACACATAAAAATGTCCCATGGCATTACCATGTTTTTTGGACATGTACCATTACCTGAAGGCACAATGTTAATACAATTGTAGGCTATATGAATATGGTAATCATATAGCAAAGTACCATAGGATTTTTTTTATTATATTGAAGAACCACGTAAATACAATTGTATATGAATATGCTAATTGTATATAAATTTACCATGGTAGTAACATGGTATTCTTTGAAGTACTTTGAAGCACCATGCAAATACAGAATGGTACATAAATATGGTAATTGTACTGTATATCAAAGTACCATGGTATTACCATCTGACACCATCAGAAATCACATTGTTATTGCCCAGATATGCTCTCTCTCTCTCGCTCTCTCTCTCTCACACTCATGCACACACACACACACAAGAAATTTAGTCTCTGATGATATACCCTGTATTTCTGTGTCTTGCTGCTCTATTTCTGTATTGTATATATATGAATATAGATGAATAGTATACTGTATGTGCGCAGAGATGTGCAAATTAAATTGTTTAAATGAGTATGGGTTTGTAGAGGTAGTAGTATAAATCTGAAAAATAAAATGTAAAAATTGTAACTTTAAATGTTGAACACATGAGTTTGTATAAGAAGCATGTCTAAATATGAATTTACATGTTTGATTTTTACTTGCACATAAAGGTATTGCACCATACATATAATTGTATACTGTATTGCACTAAACTGTAACATACTGTACCAAGGCTTGATAAACATCAATTGAATAAGACTTAGATGCTTTGTCTTTGACGGTGGGCTCGGTGCATCTGCGGTTAAAAAAACAGAACAAGCTACTTTTTGCGTGTAGCTTTAGCCTTGTAGTGTAACTTGCTACTTTCTCTGAAGTGTAGCTTTTAGCTTGGCTTAACAAAATTTTCTGTTTAGTAGTTTGTAGCTTATCTTGCAACATTTTTGAGTAACTTGCCCAAAAGTGGTGTTCCCCTACAACACGGGTGTCTAAAGTCCGGTCCGCGGCCATTTGCGACCCTCCGACTGCTCCGATGAAGCCCGCGAGAGACTTTAAAAATTGAACAGAATTGGGTCGCTACCTGTCAACACTCCCATTTTTCCTGGGAGTCTCCCGTATTTCAATCCCATCTCCCGCCCCTCAACCTGGCAACCTACAACCCAGTTGAGATGTTGATATTTACGCAGGTAGTAGAAGCGGGAAGTTGAATCAAGCATCACTGGTAGATGGGAGGAGACTTAGGTTGTGCTCCGGCAAAAATAAAATGAAAGGTAGCTATAACAACAGCTGGATGGTAGAATTTAATTTCTTATCCCTCGAACCTATATCGACAATGGCCACACCTTTTGCAAAGTGTGTCGCACTGATTTTAACAATTTTGTGCAATCTGTGGAGAAGGGCCTTGGTAAGAGAGGTGACTAAGAAACCTGATGGTAATTCTGGATAAACTCCAGAGATTGTGGAGATGGGAGAAACTTGCAGAAGGACACCCATCACTGCAACACTCCACCGATCTGGGCTTTATGTGGCGAGACAAAAGCCTCTCCTCAGTGCAAGACATGCAACAAAAAAAAAAACCCACTTCAAGGACTCTCCGACTGTGAGAAACAAGATTATCTGGTCTGTTGAAACAAATATTGAACTGTTTGGCCTCAATCTCAAGTCACATGCTCATTACCTGCATAATACCATCCCAACGGTGAAGCATGGAGGTGGTAGCATCATGTTGTGGGGGTGTTTTTCAGCGTCAGGGACTAGGGGACTGGTCAGGGTTGAAGGAAATCTGAACTCAACAAAATACAGAGATATCCTTAATGAAAACCTTGTCCAGAGCGCTCAGGACCTTGTTTGTAAATGAATATCAGATGCTTAAACTACATTGAATTATAGTCCTTACCAGGAATATACTTTAGTGTCTGTTGTTGTTTATGCTTGAGGACTTTCTATTGGCTGTTGTCTTAGCATAATTAATGACATACGCTTGTGCAGGTTTTGGGGACTGTTTGGGGGTGTTATTAATTAACTTTTAAAAGTTATTGGGTGTTATAGTTATGTTTTAAGTTCCGTTTAATTTTAATTATGTCGTTTTATGTTATGACATGTGTTTATTTTTTTAGTTACCCTGGGTGAGATTAGTGTTCCTTTGAGTTAAATTTGACACTGTTTCTTAAAATGTCTGCACATATTAATATTGCAGGTTCTTGATTTAAGTGATCAAATTGTTTCGAAAAGGTATTTAACGTGTAGAAATTATTAATTTATCAGACACTGGCGACACCTGCTGGTAAAATTACACAGCTTTCATTGCGTAGAGATGGGCGATACCACTTATTTTCTTTTCGAACCGATATCACGTACTTTTTGGCCAATATCGATACCAATACTGATACCTCTGGTAAATTAAATTTATACGAATTCTTTGGATAAAACTAGTAACTTTATTATTACTTTTTAATATATATATATATATAGAGAGAGAGAGAGAGAGAGGCCTATATACAGGTCCTTCTCAAAAAATTAGCATATTGTGATAAAGTTCATTATTTTCCATAATGTAATGATAAAAATTAAACTTTCATATATTTTAGATTCATTGCACACCAACTGAAATATTTCAGGTCTTTTATTGTTTTAATACTGATGATTTTGTCATACAGCTCATGAAAACCCAAAATTCCTATCTCAAAAAATTAGCATATTTCATCCGACCAATAAAAGAAGTGTTTTTAATACAAAAAAGTCAACCTTCAAATAATTATGTTCAGTTATGCACTCAATACTTGGTCGGGAATCCTTTTGCAGAAATGACTGCTTCAATGCGGCGTGGCATGGAGGCAATCAGCCTGTGGCACTGCTGAGGTGTTATGGAGGCCCAGGATGCTTCGATAGCGGCCTTAAGCTCATCCAGAGTGTTGGGTCTTGCGTCTCTCAACTTTCTCTTCACAATATCCCACAGATTCTCTATGGGGTTCAGGTCAGGAGAGTTGGCAGGCCAATTGAGCACAGTAATACCATGGTCAGTAAACCATTTACCAGTGGTTTTGGCACTGTGAGCAGGTGCCAGGTCGTGCTGAAAAATGAAATCTTCATCTCCATAAAGCTTTTCAGCAGATGGAAGCATGAAGTGCTCAAATCTCCTGATAGCTAGATGCATTGACCCTGCCCTTGATAAAACACAGTGGACCAACACCAGCAGCTGACATGGCACCCCAGACCATCACTGACTGTGGGTACTTGACACTGGACTTCAGGCATTTTGGCATTTCCTTCTCCCCAGTCTTCCTCCAGACTCTGGCACCTTGATTTCCGAATGACATGCAAAATTTGCTTTCATCCGAAAAAAGTACTTTGGACCACTGAGCAACAGTCCAGTGCTGCTTCTCTGTAGCCCAGGTCAGGCGCTTCTGCTGCTGTTTCTGGTGCCTGTGCACAGTGGCTCTGGATGTTTCTACTCCAGACTCAGTCCACTGCTTCCGCAGGTCCCCCAAGGTCTGGAATCGGTCCTTCTCCACAATCTTCCTCAGGGTCCGGTCACCTCTTCTCGTTGTGCAGCGTTTTTTGCCACACTTTTTCCTTCCCACAGACTTCCCACTGAGGTGCCTTGATACAGCACTCTGGGAACAGCCTATTTGTTCAGAAATTTCTTTCTGTGTCTTACCCTCTTGCTTGAGGGTGTCAATGATGGCCTTCTGGACAGCAGTCAGGTAGGCAGTCTTACCCATGATTGCGGTTTTGAGTAATGAAACAGGCTGGGAGTTTTTAAAAGCCTCAGGAATCTTTTGCAGGTGTTTAGAGTTAATTAGTTGATTCAGATGATTAGGTTAATAGCTCGTTTAGAGACCCTTTTCATGATATGCTAATTTTTTGAGATTGGAATTTTGGGTTTTCATGAGCTGTATGCCAAAATCATCAGTATTAAAACAATAAAAGACCTGAAATATTTCAGTCGGTGTGCAATGAATCTAAAATATATGAAAGTTTAATTTTTATCATTACATTATGGAAAATAATGAACTTTATCACAATATGCTAATTTTTTGAGAAGGACCTGTGTGTGTATATATATATATATATATATATATATATATATATATATTATGTTTATATAGGTTTAGGTTTATATAGGCCTGAACAGAAAATTATTATGCTGCTTTGTTTACCCTATAAAAATTAGTTTGTATAAGCCACATATAAAACCTTAAAATTAACCATAGATATCATTATATGGTTACTATTACTAAAACCAAATACAATATGAATACTACAGTAATGCTGTAGCAAAACCATGGCAAGATTTCATAAGGGTATTATTTATTAAAGAGGATTATAATAATCAGTTTTTAACCACTCTGAATTTAAATAAACCTGTAAAAATTGTCAAACAATCCCATTATAATACATGCCATGTCTAGGCTTGTCATTACTTGGTGTGAATAACTCCAGATGCTGTTTTTCTGTCATTACCTCAGGAAAGCACTGTTCCCTCTTTGAACAAGCGCTATGACTGAAAGGGTGAGCTATGTCTGACTGCTGGTGTATTTTAGCATTTTTAGATGAGCGGAACAAAAAATAGTTCATTTTTTGAACTATTGTCATGCAACTATTCGCTCATATAATAATGTTTCCATTTCGAAGCTTATGAGATGCATTCATATTCATGTAATCTAAATAATAAGATAACTTGTTAAAAAAAAAACTTCAGAAACTATATATTTATGTGAGGATCGATATTCTTGATGCCACATAAGTATCGATATTTTGATCCGCCCATCTCTACAAGTGTGATACATGTTTCAAAGCATTAGTTCAAAACAATTGATTTGTTTAGAATTCAAAGCATTATGAATTATGTTTCTTAAGCGCCATTTGCTTAGGTTTGCTGTATTCTGACCTATTGATTGCTTGAGTGAGCCATCAGTTTGATCATTTTTATCTATCAAGAACAGGAAAGCAATGACTTGGCTAGTAATCACTCCTTTTCAGTCAATTCAGTCAAAAATACTACTTTTGGGGGCCTGGGTAGCTCAGCGAGTATTGACACTGACTGCCACCCCTGGAGTAGCGAGTTCGAATCCAGGGTGTGCTGAGTGACTCCAGCCAGGTCTCCTAATCAACCAAATTTGCCCAGTTGCTATGGAGGGTAGAGTCACATGGGGCAACCTCTTTGTGGTCACTATAATGTGGTTCTCACTCTTGGTGGGGCGCGTGGAGAGTTGTGTGTAGATGCCGCAGAGAATAGCGTGAAGCCTCCGCACTAGGTCTCTGCGGTAACGCACTCAACGAGACGTGTGATAAAATGTGCGGATTGACGTCTCAGATGTGGAGGTAACTGAGATTCGTCCTCTGCCAACCGGATTGAAGCGAGTCACTATGCCACCACGAGGACTTGGAGCACATTGGGATTTGGGCATTCGAAATTGCGAGAAAAGTGGAGGGGGAAAAAAGTTAAAAATACCATTAATGCGTGTGCCGGAAGTGCGCATATTTTTATGACAGCCGAAGTTCAGTTGAGGTGTAGGCTACAAGTGGGGAGGCCGTTCTGCCCGCTGTGGTGAAAATTATGCCAACACAACTGTGGCACAGTTGTAATTTGCCTGAACATTGAAATGGGCTGTTTACTATATGCTTTGTTTTGATTATCATAGCTTTAAACATAACAATTTGTATATTTAGCCTATAATGGGTTTTCATAGTTTCATATGTAAAGACTTGGTCTGGTTCAAGGCTAAAACAGTAAAATAATACTTTTATAAAACAGATGCTTGACCATATTACCTAACTTCTCAGTAAAAGCATGGATCTCCGGTGTGGTAGGTGGCAGTATGCTCATTTACAGACTACAGCTCCCCAAATTCAGTGCAGCGAGGAACAGGACGTTTATGGCTATTCCTGGCAGTCCTATGTGGAGTGGTTTTCCAGTGCTGCCGGGCGTGTTTATGCACTAGATTAACCGACAACTAACAGCTCTACCTCCCTAGAGTCGACTGCTTTATTATTTAGAGATGGCTGCGAGTGCCAAGAGAAAACAGGAGGAGATACATCTGAAGATGCTTCGGGAGATGACCAGCCTCCCTCCCAATAGGAAATGCTTTGATTGCGACCAGCGCGGCCCGACTTACGCCAACATGACAGTGGGTTCGTTTGTGTGTACCACCTGTTCCGGAATACTGTAAGTGTATAAACACGGGCCCTCGCACAGATGGTAGATTAAGTTGTTGTTTTTCCCCATGTAGCGAGAATCTGTACGGACAGACGCTTAATAACCCCTCCCATCTGAGAGATCATCTGCAGAATCTGTCCCAGCTGCCTCTAACATCAACATCAGCTTCCACAAAAATATCACAAGATTCAGAGTCGGAACAGCCGAACCTCATGCAACCATTTAAATCTATCAGTGTGGGATTGGTGCCGGTTTGCAATGTTTTCGTTATCCTTTATAACTAGTTGAGGGCTGTTTTAAGTATGTGTTCATAAAAGTTCAAACTGTGGCGCACCCATGTTCAAACATTACAACTGCTTATGCATACTAGTTTATGCAAACTTCAAGGCTGGTAGAACAGAACAGGCAGGTATAATATACCTCTCTTGTCTCTGCAGAATATAATATAATATTTCTATTTGTATAGCACTTCTCACTATAGAGGTCGACTGATAGTGGATTTTTCCGCACTGTAATGGGCACAGACATGGAGACTACAAGAGACCAGATGCAGTTTATTGTGAAACCAGAAACCCAATAATAACCTAAACTAGGGGTGGAGGATATAACAAAAACCTTATATCACGATATATATACACACACACACACACACACACTGGTGGCCAAAAGTGTGTACTAATGTATGGATTTTGCTCTTAAGGAAAGAAATTGGTACTATTATTCACAATGTATAGTCAGGACATTAATAATGTGAAAAATGTACAATTACAAATTTCTAACTTCTTAAACTACTTTAATGAGTTCTCATCAAAAAATCCTCCACATGCAGCAATGACAGCTTTGCAGATCCTTGACATTCTAGCTGTCAGTTTGTCCAGATACTCAAGTGACATTTCACCCCACACTTCCTGTAGCACTTGCCATAGACGTGGTGGTCTTGTCGGGCACTACTCACACACCTTACAGTTTAGTTGATCCCATAAAAGCTCATTGGGGTTAAGATCCATAACACTCTTTTCCAATTATCTGTTGTTCAATGTCTGTGTTTCCTTGCACACTAACTTTTTCTTTTTGCTTTTCTGTTTCAAAAGTAGGGCTGGGTATTGTTCAAAAAATTTCGATACCGATACCTTGACTTTGATACCGTTTTCTAAATTATATATTTTTCTATACCAATTTTATGAAACCCATTTTAACAAGATTACAAACATTACACATTACCTAAAAGAAACGTTGGTTTTATTATTTAGTTTTACTTTTTTACAGACTCCTCATGCCAGGGTCGGCAGGTGCAGATGCTATAACATTAATGTTAAAACAATTATACATTAAACAAGAAAGCTAAACTGTTAATTCAGCCAACCCTACGGATAAGTACGGTTTAACAAGATACTAGTTTAATGTGAGTTAAACTTGATCAGTTACTGTCAACCTTTGATTTAGCTATCTATAGCCATACATCCAAACAATATCTAACGTTATTTAGGTCCCAGTTTATAGGACTATGTCACCGCGCACAGAAACATTATTTTAAACATTACCTGTCGGGACTTCCAGTCATTGTGCCGCTGCATTCATCAGTAGTTTTGGAGGACTGGTGTGGTGGGCATGTTCAAGGAAGTTCTGTGGCAGGAGGACGCTGGGAGGATGACTGCACCGGCTCGGTCTTCTTGCAGTCGAAGACGGAGCAACTTTCTGCTCTTAAGTTTATTCCGTGCACTGTCAAGTGCTTCATCAGATTTGTCGGGTTGCCGGTCTTGGCAGCAATTATCTTGTCGCAAATATTGCATCGCGCGCTGCTGGCATCGAGCCTGGTGAAATGTATTCACACTTTTGATCTTTTCCACATCTTTTACATCTATGGGGGTTGGGATGCATGCACACTACAGCCTCACGTGTGAGCCGCGTCTCTGGGCATTACCGGCATAAACTAGTGTTTTTCCTTGATGCCTAAACGCAGCCAATCTCCTGCACTTTTATCTAGCATGCTACGTGCTTATCACTGACGTTGACAAGATTAACCCCTTGGGTATCTAAATTTGGTTCAGAACTACAAGACATTTTTCGATACTCGATTGTTTAGTGGCAATTCAGTCGGTGCATAAAATGTATCGAACTCGATACATTTTCAAAAGTGATTTTTCTTTCTTTGCAATTCTTCCCATAATTCCTGCACCCCTCAGTCTTCTCTTCACTGTTGTACATGAAACTGGTGTTGAGTGGGTAGAATTCAATGAAGCTGTCAGCATGAGAGGACATGTGAGGTGTCTTTTTCTCAAACTAGATACTCTGATGTACTTATCCTCTTGTTTAGTTGTACATCTGGCCTTCCACATCTCTTTCTGTCTGTCTCTTGTTAGAACCAGTTGTCCTTTGTCTTTGAAGACTATAATGTAAAGCCGTGGCCAAAAGTATTGGCAGTGACATAAATTTTGTGTTTTGCAATGTTTGCTACTTCAGTATTTGTAGATAATTTTTTAACATGTTTCTATGGTATACTGGAAAACAACAATAAGCATTTCATAAGTTTGAAATGGTTTTATTGGCAAAAACATGCAATATATGCAAAGAGTCAATATTTACAGTGTTGACCCTTGTTCTTCATAACCTCTGCAATTCGCTCTGGCATGCTTGATATCAGCTTCTGGCCCAAATCCTGACTGATGGCGATCCATTCTTGACTCATTAGTGCTCGGATTTGATCACAATATGTGGGCTTCTGCTTGTCCACTTGCCTTTTTTGGATTGACCACAGGTTCTCAATGGGATTATGATCCGGGGAGTTGCCTGGCCATGGATCCAAAATTTCAATGTAATGATCTCCGAGCCACTTCATTATCACTCTTACCTAGTGACATGGTGCTCCATAATGCTGGAAAATGCACAGATCATCACCAAATTGCTCCTGGATCGTTGGAATAAGTTGATCTTGCAGGACGTTTTGATTCCATTCTTTATTAATGGCAGTGTTTTTGAGAGAGCCCACTCCCTTGGATGAAAAGCAACCCCACACATGGATGGTCTCAGGATGCTTCACTGTTGGCACGACACAGGACTAATGGTAGCATTCACCTTTTTTTCTCCGGACTATCGATTTTCCAGATGTCCCAAACAGTCGGAAGGGGGCTTCATTAGAGAAAATAACTTTGCACCAGTCTTCTACTGCCAATCCTTGTAATTCCTGCAGAATTTCAGTCTGTCCATGATGTTTTTCATGGAGAGAAGTGGCTTCTTTGCCCTTCTTGACATTGGTCCATTGTCCAAAAGTCTTCGCCTCACTGTGTGTGCAGATGCACTCACACCAACCTCCTGCCAATATTGAGCAAGCTCTGCATTGGTGGTGAAACGATTCCATAGCTGACTCCTCGGGAGGAGACAGTCCTGGCACATGGTGGACACTCGGACGTCCTGAAGCCGCCTTCACTGCAGTTGAACCTCTCTCATTGAAGTTCTTGATGATTCGGTAAATGGTCCTTTCAGGTGCAATATTCTTTGCAGCAATTTCCTTGCATGTGAGGACATTTTGATGCAAAGCGATGATGGCTGCACGTCTTTATTTAGAGGTAACCTTTGCTAACAAGAACACAATTATTGGAAGCCCTTCTTCCCTCCTTTTATAGCAAACAAGTCTGCTCTTGTAATCCAATCAGATTGATAAGAGTGATTTCACCTGACTAGTACTCGTTCACACTTTCCCAGGGGCTGCTGATTTGATTAGTGAAATGATGTTAGCTGGTCATTTTGTACCAGGTCCAAAAAACAGTGAAATTTGGGTTTTTGTGATGAAGTAAATTGTTTTGGTCAATGAAGCTTTTTGCAATTATTTAAAATGAATCTGATCACTCAGCACAATAATCTAGAAAGAATGTGAAACAACATCACAACAACTGAAGCAGAAAGCTTTGCGAAACACAAAATTTGTCACTTCCAATACTTTTGGCCACGGCTGTACACCTTTGTATGAAATCTTCAGTTTTTTGGCAATGTCAAGCTTTGTTTAGCCTTCATTCCTCAAAACAATGATTGACTGATGAGTTTCTAGAGAAAGCAGTTTTCTTTTTTTTTTGCCATTTTTGACCTAATATTGACCTTAAGACATGCCAGTCTATTGTCAAGTGGTTTTTATTGTCGTTTCAACCATATACAGTTAGTACAGTACACAGCAAAACGAGACAACGTTCCTCCAGGACCATGGTGCTACATAAAAACAACAAAGGATCAACATAGGACCACATGAGACTACACAACGAAATAAAATACCTATATAAACTACCTATATATACCTATATAAAGTGCACGTGCAAACATGTGCAAAAAGTACAGGACAGTACAACAAATTACTGACAATGAACAGGACAATAGACAGTGCAGCTCGACCAGTACTCAGTAGTGCAAAAAGATGACAGTTTCTAAAATGTAAACATAACATACTATGAGATAATGTTCTATGCACATAGCAGTTATTGAGGTAGCAGACAGTTATAAAGTGACAGTTATTAAAGTGCAACTCAGGACACGTGTGTGTGTCAAACCAGTCTCTGAGTATTGAGAAGTCTGATGGCTTGGGGAAGAAGTTAGTTACACAGTCTGGCCGTGAGGGCCCGAATGCTTCGGTACCTCTTGCCAGACGGGAGGAGGGTAAAGAGTTTGTGTGAGGGGTGTGGGGTCGCCCACAATGCTGGTTGCTTTATGGATACAGTGTTTTTTGTAAATGTCTTTGATGGAGGGAAGAGAGACCCCAATGATCTTCTCAGCTGTCCTCACTATCCTCTGCAGGGCTTTGCGGTCCGAAACGGTGCAAGTCCCAAACCAGGCAGTGATGCAGCTGCTCAGGATGCTCTCAATAGTCCCTCTATAGAATGTAGTGAGGATGGGGGTTGGGAGATGTGCTTTCCTCAGCCTTCGAAGAAAGTAGAGACGCTGCTGGGCTTTCTTGGTGATAGAGCTGGTGTTGAGGGACCAGGTGAGGTTCTCCGCCAGGTGAACACCAAGAAATTTGGTGCTCTTGACGATCTCCACAGAGGAGCCGCCGATGTTCAGCGGAGTGTGTTCACCTTGTGCTCTCCTAAAGTCAACAACCATCTCTTTTGTTTTGTCGACATTCAGGGACAGGTTGTTGGCTCTACACCAGTTCGTCAGCCGCTGCACCTCCTCTCTGTATGCTGACTCGTTGTTCTTGCTGATGAGACCCACCACGGTCGTGGTCATCGGCGAACTTGATGATGTGATTCGAGCTGTGCATTGCTGCACAGTCGTGAGTCAGCAGAGTGAACAGCAGTGGACTGAGCACACAGCCCTGGGGGCCCCAGTGCTCAGTGTGGTGGTGGTGGAGATGCTGTTCCCGATCCGGACTGACTGAGGTCTCCCAGTCAGGAAGTCCAGGATCCAGTTGCAGAGGGAGGTGTCCAGGCCCAGCAGGTTCAGCTTTCCAATCAGGTGCTGGGGAATGATTGTGTTGAATGCTGAGCTGAAATCTATGAACAGCATTCGAACGTATGAGTCCTTATTGTCTAGGTGGGTGAGGGCCAGATGGAGGGTTGTGGTGATGGCATCGTCCGCTGAACGGTTTGAACGACACGCAAACTGCAGTGGGTCTAGTGAGGGGGGCAGCTGGGTCTTAATCTGCCTCATGATGAGCCTCTCGAAGCACTTCATGATGATGGGTGTGAGTGCGACGGGACGGTAGTCGCTGAGGCAGGACACTGAAGACTTCTTTGGCATGGGGATGATGGTGGTGGCCTTGAAGCACGTTGGAACAACGGCGCTGCTCAGAGAGATGTTGAAGATGTCGGTAAGAACATCTGCTAGCTGGTCTGCACATCCTCTGAGCACTCTGCCAGGAATGTTGTCTGGTCCAGCAGCCTTCCGTGGGTTGACTCTACGTGAGTTTTCCTCACATCTGCCGTGGTAAGACAGAGCACCTGGTCGCTGGGAGGAGGGGTGGACTTCCTCGCCATCACGCCGTTCTGCACTTCAAACCGAGCGTAGAAGTCGCTCAGCGCATCTGGAAGGGAGGCATCTTTGTCACAGGCAACTGATGTTGTCCTGTAGTTGGTGATGGCCTGGATGCCCTGCCACATGCGCCGCGTGTCACCGCTGTCCTGGAAGTGACTGTGGATTCTCTGGGCGTGCGGCGCTTTGCCTCTCTGATTGCCCGTGACAGTTTGGCCCTAGCTGTTCTTAGGGCTGCCTTATCGCCTGCTCTGAAGGCAGAGTCTCGGACCTCAGCAGCGTGCGCACCTCCGCAGTCATCCACGGCTTCTGGTTGGAGCGTGTGGTGATGGTCTTGGAGAAAGTGACATCATCAATGCACTTGCTGATGTAGCTGGTCACTGATGCTGTGTATTCCTCCAAGTTGGTAGAATCGCCATATGTTGCAGCCTCCCTGAACATGTGCCAGTCAGTACACTCAAAACAGTCCTGAAGAGCAGAGATGGCTCCTGCTGGCCAGGTTTTCACCTTGGATACTGTGGCAACTCAAAAACAAACACAAAGACAAAGTTAAGCTCCATTTAAAGAACCAAATAGCTTTCAACTGTGTTTGATATAATGGCAAGTGATTTTCTTGTACCAAATTAGCAATTTATCATAATTACTCAAGGATAAGGTGTTGGTGTGATGGCTGCTGGAAATGGGGACTCTCTAGATTTGATCAAAAATGACTTTTTTCAAATAGTGATGGTGCTTTTTTTTACATCAGCAATGTCCTGACTACACTTTGTAATCAGTTAAATGCCACTTTGGTGAATTAAAGTACCAATTTCCTCCGAAACCCAAAATCTGTACATTATTCCAAACTTTTGGCCGCCAGTGTGCATATGTGTATATTAGTATATCTCATGATTTAGTAAATTTTGTTGGTAAATCAATAAAAAATATATATATATATATATATAAAATAATATATACAATAACCATATTGTACTGACTATTTTTGGATAATTCAGTCAGTAATTACATACTTAAAAATACAATGTATATTTATATAATTTTGTCTATTTGGAACTTGACAATAATCCAAGTAAAAAATTAAAAACAAAAAATATTCAACTTGGTTTTCGATCATTCTTACCAATTACTATATTGCTAAATTTCAAATTTTTCCCAATTTCAGTCTATGTTGTTGACCACTATTATTATTATTATTATTATTATAAGCTTTCCTCAAGAAGGTCTTCCCAATGCAACAAAGAAAATAATGCATAAGTAAAAAAAAATAATCCAACAATAATAAACCATTCTTGCAGAAAAAAATTATATAAAAAAAAATATATATATATAACACTTGTTGAGAAAAAATATTACCGAATTAATGTGGAGTGCAACTTTTGTCTTTCATGATATGCTTTTCCATGCTTCATTTGAGGAGATAAAACAAATTGCTTGCATTACGAGTGATTATCATTGTGCAACTGTTTGCAGATTACATTTTTCTGCTCTGTGTCGGCTTTTGTAAACCTACACCACAGATGTAGCACCAGTTTTAATAAGAAGCTCCTCTTACTTTTAACTTTTCTTGACTTGTTTGGAAGTCATCCCGTTATGTTACCGAGATGTTTTTGAAGGGTTTTTCCTGGGTCAAAAATGATAGAGCAACGTGAACGATCCCGCTCTGCTCTTTTCTGTAAATATCGGGAATACTGGACTCACATGCTCCATTAAATTATGAAATAAAACGGAACAAAAAAAAGCTTTTGAGCCCATTTACATGCACACCAATAAGCTGATAGCTCCTAAAAATCAGCTTTTAAAAAAAAAAATCTGACAAAGCAACAAAAAATGTGAAGAGACATGCATGCACACTTGGGAACATTGGATCAGTCAGTAAGAATGCTGGTAAAGTTGTTTACATGCAAGGTATCGTGACATCGGGGTAAAGGGCAAAAATCTACTTGTGTCAATTGGTTTATTCTTACGCCATTTATGACATTACATCGATAAAGGAAAGCCATTTAATGCATTTACATGATCACACACACACACATGTTGTCGGTTTAATATATATATTGACATTGTAAACGTGACCATTCCGTGTTTACTTTGTTATGATTAAACTGCCTCATCTTTCAGAGACAATGTAACATATGCTGTCATTTGTGTTTCAGACGAGGACTCAACCCTCCACACAGAGTGAAGTCCATCTCAATGACAACTTTCACCCAACAGGAAATAGAGTTCTTACAAAAACACAGCAATGAGGTACTACTTTAATAGGGGCTCACCACAACATATGAACATGTTGAGGTCTCTCTCTCTCTCTTAAAGTGTCTTTTTTTTGTGCATTCAGGTCTGCAAACACATCTGGCTTGGGTTGTATGATGATAAGACTTCTGTGATACCAGACTTCCGTGAACCCCAGAAAGTCAAAGAGTTTCTACAGGAGAAATATGAGAAGAAAAGATGGTAAGGAAGAGATTGTAGTGTTCTTTTTCTGAAGTGTGTTTCTGTGTTGCATGCTGTTTTGCTTTGAGTGATTTTTGAGATCAGAATTTCAGCAGACAATTGTTATTTCTGTAGTGTTTTTATTGCATCACTGTCATTTTCAGGTATGTTCCCCCAGAGCAGGCCAAGGTGATTGCCTCAGTTCAGGCCTCAATATCTGGTTCATCTGCTAGCAGTACCAGTAGCACCCCAGAGGTTCTTCCCGCACCCATCAAAACCCTTCATCTCACCAAGACTCCATCTAATCGGGTAAATTCTACAACCATATCTATGTTTTACTTTCATTTGGTATCTGAAAACGGTTAGTTCTTCTCACTAATACCAGGTTGTGCCATTTGTGTTTCTCTTGATTCCTTATTCTGTTTTTTCTCTTAAGTCCCCAGTGACAAGTCGTATTCAAGCCCAGCCTGTAGGCCAGGAGAAGAAGTTTGACCTCTTGTCTGATTTGGGTGGAGATATTTTTGCTGCCCCTACAACTCAAACTGCCAGCTCCTCAAACTTTGCTAATTTTGCACATTTTAACAGGCCATCAGGTAATTTGGCAAAGCACTTAGTTCTGAAAAACCTTAGAATAAATGCTAAAACTAATACTCTAAAACAGACCCAGCAACCCCTCATCCAGACTCTCGGCCATCTCAATATATAAAAAAAAGATACTTTATCACATTCTATAATGCTTAAAATATCATTAAAGTGCTACATTTATAAATATATTTTAATATATTTAAAGACAATCCTGTATGTGGACCCCCTGGTTGAAAACACTGGCTTTAGAGATATGTGTGCATGATCACTGTCAGTCAGCCTTTAACTCTCACTATTGAGTTTGTTCACCTTATTTTATTTCAGCACCATGATTTCAGACTTAAATTTTCCTCATCAAACTTTGTTCACCCTATGCTATCTTTAGCACAAAATAATTCCACTACAGACTTTGCCAACTTTGATTCCTTTGGAAACACCAGTGTACCTTCACATTTTGGCACATCACCCCCCTCAAAGCCTTCCATTCAGCAACCCCCTACAGGTACCATATCCTGCCCCATGAGGCCATCCATTGTGTGTTTGTTCCGTCACCCTCATGTTTCCATTTCCTGTCAGCGTGTATTTTATTTATGTCATGTGTGTTTATATAAAACAGACATTGTTATTACTGTTACCGATCAATTTAGAAAGGTTATGCTTTTGTTAATGAAATAAGTCAGGAATAATTATATTTGTTTGGGGATTCAGGAGGAGGCATGTCAGTTCCTCCACTACCCGGTATGGCTCCTGTCCCACCTCAGAGCGGTTTATCAAGGGAAGACCGTTACGCCGCCCTGGCTGAGCTTGACAGTGCTCTCAGTTCTTCGGTCTCAGGTGGAGGTCCACAAGGGTGAGTAATCACTTTATTCTATATACAGTACAGATATTTGCTGTCAGGCTGTGGAGTACTCCAGAATGAGAATAAACAATAACAGCATATTGATAAAAAAGTAAATGTATGGCTCAAATCAGCCTTTCAAGATAGATTATTTAGAAGTTGACAAGGCAGCCAGTTACACATTATCCTAATTGACTAGCAAAAAAGTAAACTTGGACATAAACGGATATCCACCATTTGAAGTTCTGACAATGTTTCAGCTACATGCGTACCTCCAAAGATCCATAACAACGGTATTGCCAAATACCTTATAAATCAGTTTTTATCATTTGATCAGCACACCACTGTGACAAACAAACTTGAAATGTATCAACTAGGGCTGGGAAATGTAACACATTAACTTGTGCAAATTAATTTAAGTTGACTGTTTAACGTGTTCAAAAAAAATTATAATTAAAAAAAAAAAAAATTTTACTTCCTAAAACTTAACTAATATTTGTCCTCACTTCCTGTGCAGGGTTTGTTCTTGGAAGTATTGAAAGTTTGGAATATTTCAAATAGTTTACATTTTAAATATGTTCCTTGAAAATGCTTGATTTTTTTTCTTGGAAAAATTGAAATATTTCTAATTTTAAATTGGTGTGTGTGGCATTTTGTGACCACACCTGTACTGCGCCACATCTTGTTTTGATGTGACGTGTCCAAGAACATATACCCGCATGTTCTGCTTCAGTGCCTCAAATGACAGATGGGATGAATAGACATAAAATGTGGCTATACCATGGGGAGATCAACAACTAGGAATTCACTTCTAACACAAAAGACATCAGTGGATTTAAGCTGAGACCCTGAATTTACTTCATAATAACATTGCAATTAATATGTGAAATCACATGGATTCTAATCAGTTGGGCAGAAAGTTAACAAGTGTAATATGTTCAGTTTACCCACAAAAGGCTGCAATTTAATTAAATAAATGTATTGTACATATAGTCTGCATACCCATGGTTTAAGGCACACAAGACTCTGTAATTTCAGGGGTCTCACAGCGGATTGCAAATAGTTAACAGCCCACGTAAACACCATCTATCTCAGGAGTGTTCTGAGTTTGGTTTGCTTTTACTGGTCGTGCGTTTTGCTTCTAAAATGCATTGAGAATGCGAAGTGCTACGAGATCACTTTATTCTCCTGTAAGTCCAGTCATTCTTGTAATAACAAAACATTTGTCTTAAGATGATTATTTTACATCTTCTGCATTAGTTAACTTCACTTTATATGATGTGAATTTATATATAATCCTAATCAATCCACGGGTGAGTTTGGCTTTGTTAAAATCGCTGAGAATAATACGTGAGTCTGGGTATTGTTGCTCCATGTCTGTGGTCTGATCAGCCAACTGTTGCAGCGCTGCATTCATGCAAGCTTGTGGCGGGATGTACACACTCACCAGAATAAACTAGGAAAGCTCCCATGGCGAGTAGAAAGGCTTACAGTTGACAAAGAGTGCTTCCAAATTAGGACAGCACATCTTCTTTAATGTTGTTACTTCTGTTCACCAACTTTCATTAATGTAAAATCATGTCCCACCGCCTTTCGTTTTCCCTGATAACTCCGCAATGCGTTGAAACTTCAGCAGTTCGTCTCTAGTAAAACTGATTGGGAAAACAAATGACTAAACACGAGACAAACAAACAAAAACAAAAAAAGAATTTGCCATCCACGGTGCCATCTTGCAGCTTGATATGAATTCAATATGCTCATTTGATTCTATAAGTCCACTAATTAAAATAAATGACTAACAAATTTCTTGTAAGTTCTTTGGACAACGTATTTTTATGATTATATTTTAATGTATGATGTGTTTTGACTAATCGCGATTATTCACAGAAAACTGTGCAATTAAAACGTTTACGCTTAAAATGTTCAAGTCTCTGAATACATAAGTCAGGCATATGTGGTATCATTTAAATGTTTAGAATTAGAACATCAATTATGAATTTAGGTGTCCAGAACAAAATAAGTGGTCCAGCAGGAAAAGCATGCTAAACAAATCATCAGAAAAATTGTATCCACTGTTGGTGATATAAAAAAAATCACTGCAAAGGGTATCTCTGCTGTCTAATGACACCTAGATTGAGCTTCTAGTCCACTCAGAGGCCAAGATATTAGATGAAACAATGGGGGTGTTGCATGAACTAGTGATAAATTTGAATGTTAGAAATTGCAGGCGGTGACCCAAAAATGCCCCAGAGTTGAGGAGTTTGGTTTGTATCTGTATGTATAGTGTCTAATAATGCATTGGCAATGTACACTTAAGCTTGTCTTGCCATTTAAAGCTTGATATGAATTAAATCTGCTCATTTGATTCTGTTATTAAGGTTAAAGATTTTGCCCAACTTTTCATTATGGCCTGTCCACTGATTTTATGGCATATTCTTGTATCAAAGATTTGAAAATGTGTCTAATTAACATATTAAAATATTTTTTATATTTTTTATCCACATGAATGCCAGGACACAAAGTTTCCCAGCAGAATATTTTTTAATTCGTTTTAAAAAAAAAATAGCGATTCTCAGCCCTGGTATCAATTGGTGACCCATGTTTCTTATAATGTAAATGTTCAGAATCCCAATCTAGATTGATATCAAATATACCAAGCTCCCTGTGCCAGACTGAAATGGCTTTTTAGCTTTTAATCTTTATCTGTGTGCATGCATTACTTGGGAATGCAGAAATGTGTTTGGAGCTGTGCCAGGATCTGCTCAACATCCAACTCAGCCAGGACTACCAAACATGCAACAGGGTTTTGCAGGTGAAAGTCACAGCACTTTAAGTGTGTTTAATTTAGTTGTTTTCATAGTTTTTACATAAAATTGACTCAACACATTTTTTAACTGTCCAGCTGCTCCTTCCACAAACCCATTTGTAGCTGCTGGGATGGTTCAGGAGCCAATGTCAACAAATCCTTTCCAAACCAATGGAAGAGCTTCAGCCACAGGTAAAATCTAGCCGTAAGATCAGCATGCTCCCTATGTGTCGGTCCATTTAAGGAATGAGCAGATGCTACTCCTACTCTGGTCTCCCTTTTATTTACACCAGCCTCATTTGGCACTGGTTCCATGAGCATGCCAGCTGGCTTTGGGAATACAACAAGTTACTGCCTGCCAACCAGTTTTAGTGGGACTTTCCAGCAGCAATTCCCTGGCCAAGGTCCCTTTCCCCCACCTGCAGCCTACCACCAACAGCCCAATGGTATGTGAGACTTCATTGTGTATTTGTGAGTGTACGGTGGAACAAACCCCAGTGTCTTGTGCCTTTCTTTTATGCATAATTTTAAGTCATGTGAAAGGCTTTGAGTGTGTTTATCAACACTTGTGCTTTATGCTTTGATGTGACTTTTGGTGTTGTATGTGTTGGAGAAGCAGGTTCAGTGTTTTTTGGAAATGTGATCAAAATTCAATGCCTGTTAATATAAAACACCAGCTCTATGGCCTTGTTTCTTTTATGGCTCTTTTCAGGTGGTTTTCCTGCCTATGGACAGGCCAAACCTATGGGCGCCTATGGTCAGGCAGTCACAGGGCCTGGGATCTCTAGCAACCCATTCATGGTAAACAATCCATTGGCTTGAAACTAAATACCAATTATGAATTATATTAAAGTTATGTATCCATTGCTTTGTCCATCCTTAAACTTAAGTTGCTTTTGAAGTGTGTAATTTGTGTGCCACTAGCATCACCAAATGCAATTACAGATAGTCCAGCCCCAAACTTAAGCCATTGGATGAGCCAAATGTTGCTGTGTCTGGATGCTTAGACAATCACAACAATGTTGTCTTGTTTTGAGTTATTTTTGCATATTAAACTTTTCAACTCTGCGGACCCGCCGGCAGGTCCAATAGATGGTGCTATGTTGTGAAAAAAGTTTACGCTTAAAATTTTCAAGTCGCTGAATACATAAGTCAGGCATATGTGGTATCGTTTGAATGCTTCGAATCGGAACATCAATTAGGAATTTAGGTGTCCAGAACAAAATAACTGGTCCATCAGGAAAAGAATGCAAAACATATCATCAGAAAAATTGTATCCACTGTTGGTGATCACAGCAAATGGGATCTCAGCTGTCTAATGACACCTAGATTGAGCTTCTAGTCCACTTCTAGTCAGAGGCCAAGATATTAGACAAAACAATGGGGTGGTGCATGAACTAGTGAATGGGGGTTCTAAAATAAATAAATAAAAAAGGTTAGGCCACAGTGTGTAAATTTGTGAGCTTTTAAATTTGAATGTGAGTAATTGCAGGCGGCAGCCCAAAATTGCCAAAAAAAAAAAAAAAGAGGTTAATAGAATAATTATTTTCACAACAAAAAAAAAAGGATACTTAAGTGAATTACTTTGTTTTGGTTTAATTTTGCAAACATTAGCCAAATGGAACAATAATGAATGTCACATTCCAGTTGTCTTTTTGCATTCTCAACTCTAATTAAATTACTTTTAATTTAACTGAATTGCCTTGTAATGGTTGGTAACAGTACTTCTAATATGTCCTTAATTGGAGAAGTTGCTGGGTGGCAAGAATTATGCATGAACCATTAATAATTAATAACCTGTGCTGATTTGCCTTATAAATTTGTCTTCATTTCAGGGTGGAGGCCCAGCCGGACCGTACCCCACAGGAGGTTCCTCTACCAACCCCTTTCTCTAGAGCGCTTTTTACACCACATCTTGGCAGCGTCATGCACACATTCCGCATCACCAATGCTCTAAAACATTGTCTTTAAGAATCTGAAAGTGTTCAGATTTTGTATTCACTGCACTGAGTCTTCGACATTTCTAGAGAAAGAGCTATGGGTCTGCAGATGCTGGGCTTCCCCACCCATCTGGACAAATATTGTTGGAACTGAAGCAAAACTCCATGATTGTCCATTCTCATTTATGCCTTTGACTCAATAAGTAATGTTTTATGCCTAGAAAGTAAGTTCATCGTGCATATCAGCATTTGTAATTCTTTTAAAAAAACATGTTATTCACAAAGAGAACTGTGACAGAACCGTAGAACAAAATCGTGTCTAGGGATGCTGTGATTAGCTGTCCAAACAACCAAGGTTGTACTTAGCACCTGCTCTAGCAGAAATGTTTTGTTCTGTAAGGGTGAAAACACATTGTAAGGAATATACACCACTAATCGCCACAAGGAAGTAAGGAAAACATGGTTTGGATTTAAACCTGACACCAATTGTAAGGGCAGATGATCTCCGCACAAACAGGTATGTAGATAAAGCAGGTGTCTACAGCACAAAAGAGTTGATGTAAGTGGTAGAGAGCGCTTTTCTATAATCTGCCTTCGGGTTCTATAGGCGCACCTTGGAAAATGGCAGGTCTGACCTGCAGTTTTGTCCATCAATGGATTATTGACAACATCAAAGGTACCATTACAGGTATAGTTAATGTGTACATATATAAATATATGTATAAAATATTAAATGATTTTTAACTACTGTTACATGTGTTTGTTTGTGTTTTTCACATAATCGAGTGAGTCGTGCAAGGGTTTTTAGTTGTCTATCAATTTTAAGGATGATTTTTGGCCCATATAAACAACTGGTTGACAAATAATATAAACTACCGGTATCCAGTTTAGTTATCAGAATGGTAATATTTCCCACCTAACATTATACACCAATCAGCCACAACATTAGAACATTGCTTAATGTCATGTTGGCCCCCCTCGTGCTTCCAAAAGACCTGTAAGTTGTGAGGTGGGGCCTCCATGGATTGGACTTGTTGGTCCAGCACATCCCATCGATGCTCAATCAGATTGGAGGCCAATTCAACACCTTGAACTCTTTGTCATGTTCCTCAAACAATTTTTGCAGTGTGGCAGGGTGCATTATTCTGCTGAAAGAGGCCACTCTCATCAGAGAATACCATTGCCATGAAGGGGTGTATGTGGTCTGCAACAATCGTTAGGTAGTTGGTACATGTCAAAGTAACATCCACATGAATACCAAGACACAAAGTTTCCCAGCAGAATATTGCCCAGAGCATCACACTGCCTCCTCCAGCCTGCCGTCTTCCCACGGTGCATCCTGCTGCCATCTCTTCCCCAGGTAAATGACGCACACACCCGGTCGTCCACGTGATCTAAAAGAAAACGTGATTAATCAGATCAGGCCACATTTTTCCATTGCTCCATGGTCCAGTTCTGATGCTCATGTGCACATGTAGGTGCTTTCGGCGGTGGAAGGGTCAGCATGGGCTCTCTGACCGGTCTGTTTCTATGCAGCAAGTTTCGATACCCTGTGTGTTCTTAAACCTTTCTGTCATGACCAGCATTAAGTTTTTCAGCAATTTGTACTACAGTTGCTCTTCTGTGCGATTGGACCAGATGGGCTAGCCTTCGCTCCCCACGCGCATCAATGACCCTGTCGCCGGTTCATCTGTTGTCCTTCCTTGGACTGCATTTGGTAGGTACTAACCACTGCATATCAGGAACACCCTACAAAAATCTACTGTTTTGGAGATGCTCTGAACATGTTGTCTAGCCATCACAATTTGGCCCTTGTCAAAGTCGGATTTTTACACTTGCCCATTTTTCCTGCTTCCAACACATGGAATTCGAGAACTTGCTGCCTAATATATCCCACCCCTTGACAGGTGCCATTGTAACGAGACAATAAATGTTATTCGCTTCACCTGTCCGTGGGTTTAATGTTGTGGCTGATCAGTGTATGTATGTATTGTAACTTAATGTTTTGAAGTAGGAACATAAAAGGAGAGAAAACATCTGTGAGACTATAAAATCAAAACAAATGTATTGTACCTATTGGAGCACATATATAAACATGCTGCAAATGAACCGATTTAAGAACCAATAACTGAATGACACCTAACTTTTGTCTTTAGTGCTTATCGATTACTGGTAGCCCTTCTAAAACTTGTATGTACAGCCATTAACGTGGTAACACTTTACAATAAGGTTCTATTTGTCAACATTAGTTGATGCATTAGGTATCATGAACTAACAATGAACAATATATTCTTTTACAGCATTTATTCATCATAGTTAGTTAAAGGGATAGTTCACCCATAAATGTAATTCATCATTTACTCAACCTCATGCCATCCCAGATGTGTATGACTTTTCTTTCTGCTAAACACAGAGATTTAGAAGAATATTTTAGCTCTGTAGGTCCATACAATGCAAGTGAATGTGGCCAGAAATTGTAAGCTCCAAAATTCAAATAAAGGCAGCCTAAAAGTAATCCATAAGATTTTGGTGGTTTAATCTTCGGTAGAGACAGATCAATATTTAAGTCATTTTTTTTTTTTTAACCACAAATCTCTACTTTCATGTGATTCACATTCTTTGTGCATATCGCAACCTACTGGGCAGGGAGGAGAATTTATAGTAAAAAATTACTTTCATATTGATCTGTTTCTCACCCACACCTATCCTATCACTTCTGAAGACATGGATTTAACCATTGGAGTCTTTTGGATTACTTATATGCCTCATTTATGAGAATTTTAATCACTGTTCATTTAAATTGTGAGGACCAACAGAGCTGAGATAATCTTCTAAAACTCTTTTGTGTTCAGCAGAAGAAAGTAAGTCATACACACCTGGGATGGCATATGGGTTTGTAAATTGAGAATTTTCATTTTTGTGTGAACTATCCCTTAAATAAAAATGCAGTTGTTCATTGTTAGTTCATGGTAGTTCATAGTGGATTAACTAATGATAACATATAAAAATTTTGATTTTAAAAATGTGTTACTAGACCTGTATGTTGAAATATACATAAACAAAGATTAATGAATGCTATAAAATTATAGTTCATTGTTGTTCATTAACTCATGTTAATTCAAAACTTTCCATAATTAAAGCATTTATCGAGCTTTAGAAGTAACAAAGAATTTTCTGTTAAATCAGGTACTGTTCTGCCAGATGTTTCCCCTTTTTGCATTACATGAAAAAGCATAAAATAATGTAATTCAAGCATAGTGTATAATTTGGTAATTTTCATTCTACTTTTATCACAATGTGATGCCTAAATATGTGTGAGGTCACACTATGTAATTTTCGGCATACTTTTCAATGTATTGCTGCTTCATTTGTCACATGTAAAATAACCAAGATCAGTGTTGATGGGGAGAATTGTTCTCAAAGTCTGTTTAAATAAGTATTATGTACTCTTGCTGACAGTAATGCAATAATTGTGATACCATACACCTGGTGGTTACTAAATGTTAGGCACTTGAAGTGGAAAGCAATGGACAAGTCTATCCATAAAATGTGTTGCCTTTACATCATACATTAACTAACAGGCACCTTGGCTCGTCATATTTTAATAAAATGTACTGGTAAGCAAAGAGTAGTCAAGAGACCACTGAGAAAAACACACTGACCAGAACACATGATAATGAGAGCGCTGTGACTCTGTGTCCCACAATGATAGTAAAACGAAGGGTGATTGGTTGAAGATAGAACACGCTATGATTGGTCTGAGTAAATAGGCCGCTATCTGATTGGCTTGAGTAGAAGTTGGGTGGAGTCCATCTATTTGTGGATTGCCCACAGCTCTCCTGCTGTAAATGTTTCAGAATTCACAAGCGATCCACAAATGAATGCTGGTCAGATTTATGTTTCTGAGTTGAAACATATTTGTAAATATTTTTTTAATTGGCAAATCTCATATTTTATTTGTGAATTCACTTTTATTTTTGTGAAAATCCTTACATTTATTTGTGGATCTCATTCAATTTATTTGTGAACCATTTTTTTATTTGCTAATCTCTTTCCATTTGTATGTTAATTAGAAAACATTTTAACACCATAATGTTTGCCCATTACACTGATTCTGGAGTTCTTACCAGCTCATCCAATGTGCGCACGTGTTGAGAGCATGCATCTTCATGGTTTGACATCTAAAGCGATTTTTTCAAATGTCATGTAAACTGAGATTTCCTGCCTTGTCCGATTTTAGAGAGTAATCAGCATGTGCATGCAAACGGCTCAATATAATACTCCATTTCCTTTAAAAAAAATATAAGGCAGTTTTATTTTTATTTTTTTTGCAGGAAACTTAACATTTGTGAATGTGAAATTCCCCCCAAAAAGGGTTATTTATAAACATGACTATATTTGTTTTTATGATTCTCCAGGAGACCAAACAATGTTTCCACAATAAGACAAACCGATCATCAATATACACTAAAATCACATACAAGGCCTTACAAATGGGCACTGCCAAAACAAATGAACGACTGTTTCAGAGAAGTTATCCCAAAGGGTACAGCTTAAATATTATCTTTTCACTGGGTAGATCAGTGCATGAGTATAATTAATACTTTCTTCAATTTATTTGTAATAAGATACTTATTTGGTACAGGCCAAACCTTTTTCCAGATAATATTATCTGTAAAACTATTCCAGTATAGCCTGTCTGGTCCGATCCCACAGAAGAGCTACTGTAGCACAAATTGCAGAAAAATTGAAAGCTCTCCATGATGTGTCAGAACACATAGTGCATGACTGTTACAACATCTTTTTGGAACAAAGCTCTTATAGACCTATCTGGTGAGTGAACGGAAAAACAGATTTTACCTACATATGAATTTATTGTATTTAACAGGGACCCTTGGTTACTAGTTCTTTTCCGCTGCATAAAAACTCCAGGATATATATTTGCACCAAAAAAATTAGCAAAGTTCCCTGGTGTTACAGTGATATTTTAATGAGTAAAAAACTCATAAGTGAAAAGAAAGCCATTTAAATTAAATAACTGATCCACCAATAACCACTTTTGACAGCTGTACTGCGCTTTCTATTGAGGACTTTTATTTTGAAATAATTTTCTTGAGCAGTTGTGCTGCCATCATTTTGTTTAGTTCAGCAGCAGGTAGTATACAGAGCATAAAGCTGCCTATGAAATATAGTTTTTTACGCCTTGCCTGAGATATTATTCGTCTGTAAGTAATATAAATTTGATCATTTTGACATGAAGCACAATTTAATTCAGTAGAGTACCAACATTTGTATTTTAAAAGTGTTATTTTGCCAGAGTACTCTGTCTGCAAATTATGTCTTATTTAGGTGCTACATGTTCCTTATGCATGTAGATGTATTAGCGTATTTTGTTTAGTTCAGTATTTGCAATCTAGCAAAAATAAAAAAGGTCAAGACAAATCAGGCCTTGAGGGATTATTGGAAATCCATTCCAAATATAAGATTGCTCTTTTGCTTTGCAAAGTAACACATTGTGAGGAAAGCTAAATATATTTTAATATTTAAAAAACTAATATATATATATTGATATTGTAAATTTAAACCAAATGAAAACCATTATTTAAACTCAATTCAGTGAAATTACAGGTTAAATGTAAAAATAGCTATTTGTTGCTTATGATAAACAAAAAAAGCAAATAAGTAGCACATTTTAAAAATAAGCATAAAACTTCACCAGTCACACATAGCAATAACAATTAACACCTTCAGTGAAGCCCCTCCCACTGCAATTGACTTATAAATGCTGGAAATATTTCCATCATCCTACACTTGAAGAAAGAGGAATACGGTGGTGTATAAAGAGCAACAACTTCAAGATTAACAACTGAAGTCTATTTGACTTACTGTTGCAAAAATGATGTCTATTAAAGAGGAGAAAGAGGACTCGAGTTATCCAGAGCCACGGATAATAAAACATGAAGATACAGAGGAACAAAGAGGTTGGTGTCCATTCTTGATTCATAATGACTGTTGAGGAACATTAAAAGAACAACGTTTCAAACCGTTCTCTAGATCAGCTGTAGTTGGATAATAATATTTACTATATCAGAGACAGTGTTGGGGAGTAGCTAACTACAAGTAGCAACGCTACTAACTTAACTACATTTTTCAGTAATTTGACTGTAGCTCAGCTGCTTTTAAAACAGTGTAGCTTTTCCAGTAGTGAACTACTTTTTCCAGTAATTAACGGTGTAGCGCGACCAAATGCTATCATGTTGTGGTCCGGTAATAACTAATAACCTTTATTGCGTAGAAGCCAAATTTCCACCGGCAAAATGTATGATGAATATGCAGCATATTCTGTCTCCTGCTCAGAATCAGGCAACATTTTTCTTGTTTTAAAACGGCAGATCACCATATTGGCAGCTTATTAGAGCTGTGTGTCTGTGTGTCTGTGTGTGTGTGTGTGTGTGTGTGTGTGTGTGTGTGTGTGAGAAAATGAGATCGTTCAGATGTGCTCTGTCGCTGTCAACCAGAAACATTATTAACTTAAGTACACTTGTCAAAGTAGGTTCCACAGCTCTGCAAATGATGAAATATAACACCTGTTTATCACTTACTAGTCAGTCATGTTTAACTGAGAATTTTGACAATACTGACACAACATCAAATATAATACGTGTCAGAGATATATAAATTAGGATAACCGATACAAATAGACCATGATAGAAATTTTACAACCCGTCATATATTTGTAGCACAACCTGTGTATGTGAGATGTAAAGCTGGCACTTGGGTGTCAATGGCAAAAAAGACATGTAAGGGGAGAAATCCCTGCAGCTTTATTCACATCAAGCACAGTTAATCATAAAAATGTGATCTTTAGGGAGGTAGACTACACCTGGGCTCAGCAAGAGGACTGTTTTTATTTTATGTGGTTGTATTTTATTTATATATTTTATGGCCATTATTAAGTGTAACAATGTTACTATGTATTAAATACAATTAATTTATTTAAATACATTAAATGCATTTAATTAATACATGTATTAATTTATAAATTTTATTAGTGCAAATTTTGCAATTGGTTTGATAGTAGCATTGTAAAAGATATTGCTCATAAGTAGCTTCAATGTAGCTAGTTACTTTTTGATAGTAACTTGTAGTGTAGCTAATTACTTTATCAAAAGGGTACCTTGACTGTAGCTTAGCTACTTTAAATTATGAGTAGCTTGTCAAATTAAAGTTTCAAAGTAGCTTCCCCAACACTAATCAGAGATTACATTAAAATAGACACTTGGCCTTTGCTGCTTACTGAGATTAAACTGAGGTTCAGTTGAATTTCTTGTTTTATGTTTGTCACAATTTTCTATGTTCATTTTAGATGTGTTGGAAGTGAAAGTGGAAAGTCAAGAACTGAATGATGTGAAGGAGAAACATCAGTATGATAAATCTGATCATTTCATAATTGGTGAAAATTCTTCTAGTTGCTCACAGACTGAAGAAAATTTCTCACGGAAAAAAACTAGAAGAACAAAAGACAGATTTTTTTTCATATGCCCTCAATGTGGAAAGACTTTTGCTCATAAACGAGATCTTGTGAGGCACCTGAGAATTCACACTGGAGAAAAGCCTTTCACATGCACTCAGTGTGGAAAGAGTTTCACACAAGAAGGAAACCTTAAGAGTCACCAAAGACTTCACTTTGGAGTGAAGCGTTTCGCATGTCTTCAGTGTGAAAAGAGTTTTTTACATAAAGGAAACCTAAAGAATCACATGATGCTTCACACCGGAGAGAAGCCTTTCACATGCACTGAGTGTGGGAAGAGTTTTGCAATCAAACGAAATCTTGAGAGGCACCAACAAATTCACACTGGAGAGAAGCCTTTCACATGTCTTCAGTGTAGAAAGAGTTTCTTACATAAAGAATACCTTAAGAGTCACATGTTAATTCACAGTGGAGAAAAGCCTTTCATATGCAATCATTGTGGAAAGAGATTTACACAAGAAAAAAACCTTAAGACTCACCTACGACATCACTTCGGAGAGAAGCCTCACACGTGTCTTCAGTGTGGAAAGAGTTTTTTATATAAAGGAAACCTAAAGAATCACATGATGAGTCACACTGGAGAGAAGCCTTTCACATGCACTCAGTGTGGAAAGAGTTTTGTAATAAAACGAAATCTTGTGAGGCACCAACAAATTCACACTGAAGAGAAGCCTTCCACCTGCACTCAGTGTGGAAAGAGTTTCACACAAGAAGAAGATCTACAGAGGCACTTAAAAATTCACACACTGTTATCCCTGATGTTGTTTTAACCCAAATAAATTAGGTATGTCTTTCATTCAACTGGAATTGTTTTAGTTCTATCAATTAATCTGAACTTGTTTTAAGTAATTTTCATTGAGTCAGTTTGTATACATAAACCTGTTAATGCTCATTGACCCCACCCACTTTTCTTTGCTTAAATGAGTCCATTTTTACTATATAGTGTGCTGTTAAAAATTTTCAGAATGTTGACAAATTATACCTCTTGAGGCATGCACATCAACACGTTGAATTAACAAGCGTATTTGCCAAATCAACTCAAAAACATATGTTGAATCTGCTAAAATCTGTGTCAGTTAACTTCGCGTCATTTGTCCCAAAATCTTCGATACTGAGAAATGTTAAATTAATTTGAAAATAAACGCATGTTGGACAAACAATATCACCATAAATGTTGTCCCAACTAGTTTAACAAATTTGTCTAAACAGACTATTTAATGTTTTGCTGATTTGCCAGATCACAGCATGCATTGCGGTATGAATATATTTTTATGGTTAGTGTTATGTCTAGTTTATGGTTAGTTTGTGTGTTGATGTTTAGAGCTCATCTTTTTACTTCATTATATTTGTTGATTGTCACCATTATTGAGGTGTGGTTGTGTGTGTGTCAAATTTTGAGGTCTATGTGCGTCCTTCACTAGTTATCACATACTGTGTTTGCTTTACAATTTGCTAATGCCATTAATAGCAAAGAGTGTACAATGTTCTTGCATAAAGAATGTAAATAAAGTGCAAGAGTGTTTAAAAAAACAAGTTTAATTAATTATATTCATATTATTTGAATATAACGTATCAAATCTACATTCCTTAAATCAAGCGGTTTTACAGTTGTTTTATCTGTTGTTTCAAAAAGACTTCTTTAGTCAAAAAAATTATATATATATATATATATATGAGATATAGGTGAGTGTGTATATATATATATATATATATATATATATACACTCACCTAAAGGATTATTAGGAACACATGTTCAATTTCTCATTAATGCAATTATCTAATCAACCAATCACATGGCAGTTGCTTCAATGCATTTAGAGGTGTGGTCCTGGTCAAGACAATCTCCTGAACTCCAAACTGAATGTCACAATGTGAAAAAAAGGTGATTTAAGCAATTTTGAGCGTGGCATGGTTGTTGGTGCCAGACGGGCCGGTCTGAGTATTTCACAATCTGCTCAGTTACTGGGATTTTCACGCACAACCATTTCTAGGGTTTACAAAGAATGGTGTGAAAAGGAAAAACATCCAGTATGCGGCAGTCCTGTGGGCGAAAATGCCTTGTTGATGCTAGAGGTCAGAGGAGAATGGGCCGACTGATTCAAGCTGATAGAAGAGCAACTTTGCCTGAAATAACCACTCGTTACAACCGAGGTATGCAGCAAAGCATTTGTGAGTGTATATATAGTTATATATATATATATATATATATATATATAAAGATGCCCAATTGGCACTAAGGGGCCTAAAGTGTGCCAAGAAAACATCCCCCACACCATTACACCACCACCAGCCTGCACAGTGGTAACAAGGCATGATGGATCCATGTTCTCATTCTGTTTACGCCAAATTCTGACTCTACCATCTGAATGTCTCAACAGAAATCGAGACTCATCAGACCAGGCAACATTTTTCCAGTCTTCAACTGTCCAATTTTGGTGAGCTCTTGCAAATTGTAGCCTCTTTTTCCTATTTGTAGTGGAGATGAGTGGTACCCGGTGGGGTCATCTGCTGTTGTAGCCCATCCGCCTCAAGGTTGTGCGTGTTGTGGCTTCACAAATGCTTTGCTGCATACCTCGGTTGTAACGAGTGGTTATTTCAGGCAAAGTTGCTCTTCTATCAGCTTGAATCAGTCGGCCCATTCTCCTCTGACCTCTAGCATCAACAAGGCATTTTTGCCCACAGGACTACCGCATACTGGATGTTTTTCCCTTTTCACACCATTCTTTGTAAACCCTAGAAATGGTTGTGCGTGAAAATCCCAGTAACTGAGCAGATTGTGAAACACTCAGACCGGCCCGTCTGGCACCAACGACCATGCCACGCTCAAAATTGCTTAAATCACCTTTTTTTCACATTGTGACATTCAGTTTGGAGTTCAGGAGATTGTCTTGACCAGGACCACACCCCTAAATGCATTGAAGCAACTGCCATGTGATTGGTTGATTAGATAATTGCATTAATGAGAAATTGAACAGGTGTTCCTAATAATCCTTTAGGTGAGTGTGTATGTGTGTATGTATGTATGTATATATATATATGATATATATATATATATATATATATATATATATATATATCAATGCAACTTGAGTCAAAGCAAAGATTTCAACCCAACTTTTTTACCACAGAAAAATTAACTTTTTTAGGACATCGAGTTTCCATAAAATAGGGGTGTGAATCGATGAGGGGGTGATCATGATTCATTGGATTGATCAAAAGCGAGTTTTTGAAAATTCAATACAATTAAATTTGATTCCCTTAACAGCGATTTGATTCAGCGATTCAATTCAGTTTCTACTTTTTCGACCCTCATGAGTTTGCATCCCTATGAGTTATACATTTTAGACAACGATGACATTCGGACCACAGATTTAATTTGTATATTATTTTTTCAAATGAATTCACAACTGAATACCTTGAGATATGAATACATTTCAATGACTGGGTAGCTCAGCTTGAATTGACGCTCACTACCAACCCTGGAGTCGCGAGTTCGAATCCAGTGTGTGATGAGTGACTCCAGCCAGGTCTCCTAAGCAACCAAATTGGCCTGGTTGCTAGGGAGGGTAGAGTCACGTTGGCTTAACCTTCTCATGTTTGCAATAATGTGGTTCTCACTCTTGGTGGGGCGTGTGGTGAGTTGTACTTGGATGCCGCAGAGAATAGCGTGAAGCCTCCACACGCGCTATGTCTCCGTGGTAACGTGCTCAACATGCTGATAAGATGTACGGATTGACGGTCTCAGACACGGAGGCAACTGAGATTTGTCCTCCGCCACCCAGATTGAGGCAATCATGAGGATTTAGAGCGCATTGGGAATTGGACATTACCTCCAGTTTTCTACAAATGAAATATTTTTTTTATTATATAACATATATTATAGCCCTTCTCTTCAGTTACTTGGATTCCAGCAAGACAAACAAACATTTTCTGACTTGATTATGTCATGGCTACTCATCCATATGGTTGTTCCAAGCCCAAAGGAACAAAATGATATGTTAAGCTAAATGTTAGTCCCTGTCAGTATTCACTTTCATTCGTATTTTTCCATAGAATGAAAATTAATGCTGACTGAGACAAACAGTTTGCCTAACATCTCCTTTTGAAAGAAAGCCATATGAGTTTGCAAAAACATGAAGGTGAATAAGAGATGACAATTTAAATTTTGGGGTCAACTAGTTCAATCGTATCCCTTTAATAAATCAATGGTCTCCAGATTAAAGTTGACAAAGTACACATAACAGATGAAATCCTGAAAGAGGGGACCTTGCTGCTAGATTAGTTATGATATTTATTGAAACTAGATAATAATATGCATAATAAAGGTAGATAATAAGATGATATTTTGTAAATTATGCATGTACTGTATATTATTAATAATATAGTATTTATATAATGGAAATTGGTACTCAGGCCTACCTATTAAAATGACTGATTCAAAAAGCAGAGAAAATACCTGCACAGGTCAGATGGAGATGAAAGATGTATCAGGTGTTTAACAGGATGAAGTAGACTGCTTTAAACATTTCTCTCCACTCAGCCACTGTTCTGGTAGCATTATACACAAACAATTTCTGATATTTCTGTCTTTTATGGGGTCAAATTTGTGCCAAATCTAAACAAACAATTAGAGCGTTTTGCAAACAGACACAAACTGCTTTGAAAAGGAAAACTCGACTCTCAAACAAACTAAAAACAATTTGCAAATACAAATTATATATATATATTTAATTCATATTCTGTACATATAAAACCTGTCTTTCATAGTTTGTGTTTTTCGGTGGGTTCATTGAGAACAAAGATTTTGCCACTGAAAAACCTTGTTTTCTTACCACAATATAATTTTAAATTAATCATCTCTATTTATTAGTTGCAGTCTTATGCATGTTCACATTTGTAAAGTAAACTACTACTTCAAACATCAGGCTTACTTACCAGATTTGGACCCAAATTGAGAACCTAGATCAACAAGCCATGTGCAAAAAAGTGTGGAATTTGTAATTCACCTGCACTGCCAATAGCAAACAATTGATATGATCTGACTTGCATTTCTGTGAAAAGAAGCTATGTTCAAATATGCATATTACTGTGCTGCAGTTGTGTTTGAATAGGGTGCTGCTATGTTATTTTTTAAGCCTTTCTTGTTGTAGGTGAACTGTTCCACAAGGTCTCTTTTTACATAGTGGTTTGATTAATCTCTGCATTCATATTTAAAATACATTTTAGAAATCCTTTCCATTCCAGTTCTTTTTTGCAATCTAGTTGCACGTTTTCATTGTTTTTGTTTTATCTGGTGTATTCTGGTATGTTAAATATGCATAAAGGAAATAAGAAGTATGATGTAAGTTAACACGATTAGTTATTTATTTGCTTATGAATTACCTATTCAAATGCATTTTTATTCCTTCTTTTTTTGCTCCTGACATAAGAGTGCACTTTGCTTTTGCTCTGTTTCCATGAAGCTTGTGTTTTTAATAAATAAAACAAGGTCAATTTAACCTAAATATTTACAATTGTCAAAGGTCATTTTCAGTTCAATACTATCATTAACCCTTAAATGCATGGTAATTGTGACGCGCACAAAACGAGACATTAACAAAGTTGAAATTCAGCTTTATTCACAGGCAGGCTGTAGTACAAAGGGGCAAATCCAGAGAAGCGTAGTCAAGGGGAAGCGTAAGGTCGAAGCCGGGAGATCAGAATAAAGCAAAGGGGCAAAACCGAAGAAGCGTAGTAAAGGGAAGCGTAAGGTCGAAGCCGGGAAATCAGAATACACAGAGACAAAACAAGCGAGTAGTATAAACAGGGGAAGCTAGCGAAACACTAGAGCTAGCAAAGCGAAGGGGCAAACTAAACAATAACCAACAACTGTGGGGAGAAAGGGCAGGGGTATATATAGAGGAAATGAATGGTGCAGGTGTAACTAATATTCGGGTGATTGGGCACGAGTGTGAGAGTTAGAGGGGGCGGAGTGCGCTTGTGAATTGGAGTTCGTTACAGTAATTTTCCCAAACAATCTTTCATAGGCCCTTTTATCTATCAAAAATGTATGTCCAAAATGCCCAGATAGTGTCAAAATGGATAAAATATTTTTTACACAATATTTTAATATATTTTGATGTTTTATTTTCATAAATTAAAAAGATAATGCCACAAATCAGGACAAATCTAGAACAGGATTCATTATTTTCACACTGAAATTTCATGAGATGCAACTGGCTGTCAAACACATTGAGATACACATAACACATAATCTACAAATGTGTAATGTAAGTATAATCTTATGTGTATTTTCTTGTGAGGCACTTGTTGAGTCTAAACAGATGCTCAACTTAAATAATTTCAATAGAAAACCCAAATGGCAATTGTCATATCATACTGTTCATGAGTTACACTTGCTAAGAGTTTCCTTTGATGTTGTTTCTTCATCAAACAGCATTGTCCAATGTAAATCAAGTCAATCACTGAAACATCAGCGTCACCTTGAGTAAGAAATAACACGTATAATATTTGTGTACACGCATATAAAATACTGATTATTCACAATTGTTTATAGTTCATTGTTGCACAGAAAGTCAAAATAATATTTTGTTTATTTGTATGTGTTACGATTCCTGGTTGTCTGCCCCGTGTTTCTCGTGTCACCTTCACAAACTACAATTCCCATGATTCCCGGCCCTCATCACTGCCAGCACTTTGTTATTGTTCTCACCTGCATGTCATTTTGTCATTATCGTGTCTGTGTATCAAGGCTCATAGCCTTGAACGTCAGTGAGCCAGTGCCTGTAGCCTTGAACGTCAGTGAGCCAGCACCTGTAGCCTCAACCGTCCCAGAGCCAGCGCCTGTAGCCTCGACCGTCCCAGAGCCAGCGCCTGTAGCCTCGACCGTCCCAGAGCCAGCGCCTGTAGCCTCGACCGTCTCAGAGCCAGTGCCTGTAGCCTCGAGCCTCCCAGGGCTCCGCCCCTCGAGCCTTCCTCAGCTCCGCCTCCAGAGCATCCCAGGGCTCCGCCTCCCAGGGCTCCGCCTATCGAGCCTTCCTCGGCTCCGCCCTTCGAGCCTTCCACGCCTGCTTGCCCTCTGTGCCCCCTTGGACTGCCTGCTTGCCCTCTGTGCCCCCTTGGACTGCCTGTCCCCCCCATGATTCCCGGCCCTCATCACTGCCAGCACTTTGTTATTGTTCTCACCTGCATGTCATTTTGTCATTATCGTGTCTGTGTATCAAGGCTCATAGCCTTGAACGTCAGTGAGCCAGTGCCTGTAGCCTTGAACGTCAGTGAGCCAGCACCTGTAGCCTCGACCGTCCCAGAGCCAGCGCCTGTAGCCTCGACCGTCCCAGAGCCAGTGCCTGTAGCCTCGACCGTCCCAGAGCCAGCGCCTGTAGCCTCGACCGTCCCAGAGCCAGCACCTGTAGCCTCGACCGTCCCAGAGCCAGCGTCTGTAGCCTCGACTGTCCCAGAGCCAGCGCCTGTAGCCTCGACCGTCCCAGAGCCAGTGCCTGTAGCCTCGAGCCTCCCAGGGCTCCGCCCCTCGAGCCTTCCTCGGCTCCGCCTCCAGAGCCTCCCAGGGCTCCGCCTCCCAGGGCTCCGCCTATCGAGCCTTCCTCGGCTCCGCCCTTCGAGCCTTCCACGCCTGCTTGCCCTCTGTGCCCCCTTGGACTGCCTGCTTCCCCTCTGTGCCCCCTTGGACTGCCTGTTGCCCTCTGTGCACCCTTGGACTGCCTGTATCCCCCCTCCCCACCCCCCCCACCCCCCACTCCTTGGACGATTTTGTATTGTTTTTTGGGTAATTTTTTTTTTTCGTTCTTTTTTGGAGCGTCTAGTATCCGCTCCTTAGAGGGGGGGTTATGTTACGATTCCTGGTTGTCTGCTCCGTGTTTCTCGTGTCACCGTCACAAACTACAATTCCCAATGATTTTCGGCCCTCATCACTGCCAGCTCTTTGTTATTGTTCTCACCGTGTCTGTGTATTTGAACCCTGCTGTTCCTCCATACCTAGTCGATCGTTATTTGTGGATGTTGGATGTTGATGTTTTGCCCTGTTCACCCTGTTTACCCTGTTCGTGTTCCCTTGATGTTTTCATGTTTTGGTTTCATTTTCCCATTGTGGACGTTTCCTTTGTTCCTGTCTGATTTGTTTCCACTATTGATCAATAAAACCCGCATTTAGATCCGCACTCCTCGTCTGCCTCCTCCTGCTTACGGTACAGTATGAATATGGTACTAATTTCTCTTGTAATAAACAAAGACATAGATATCCTGCGATAGTAAACTTCAATAGATATGAAATAATTATAAAAAATATAATTTATGGAAGTGCAAAAAACAGATACTCTTACATACCTCAGGTCTCTAGAGACCCTATTCACTTTTGGCACTTAAACCATTATAAAAAAAAAATTTGAGCAATTTTGCCATTGTTTTGTGTGTGTGTGTGTTACACTATTTATAAGAGATAGATTGAGGAATACTAAAGAGTTGTGGGCACAACAAGAGGTACAGGGTGTGGAATGAGCTCCCGGGTCTCTAAAGAACCGAAGTATGCGTTTAAGGATTAAATTGGTTACTTTAAAAGGTAAAAATGTAAACATGAACAATAAAACTGCCTCAGGACTCCCCCATAGTGTAAAAATGTAAATACATATCTAATGTTCACATATTTAATTCAATAACTGTACATACCCCTACCTTGCACATACATTACAACTTGCACATGCACATATGCCATTCTGTGTTATGCATATGTGCACCACTTGTTACACCACTCTTTGTCTCTCTCCACTGGCTGCCGGTTCATGCACGTATTCAATTCAAGGCCCTGATGCTGGCATATAAAACAGTCACTGGGTCTGCTCCAGCATACCTAAAAACATTTATGCAGAGCTAAGTTCCCACCAGAAGCCTGCGGTCGGCTAAGGAACATCACCTTGTCGTACCAAAACAAAGAGGCACCAAAACACTTTCCCGGACTTTCAGTTTCATCATACCACGGTGGTGGAATGACCTTCCCAACTCAATCCGGGAAGCTAACTCACTCTCTATCTTCAAAAAACGGCTAAAAACACATCTTTTCCAAAAGCACTTAAACGGTCACTAAAAAAAATTTTAAAAAAATAAAAATAAATTATTTACATTTCTTGTTGCACTTAAATCTGTTTTGTAGACTATTATGATGATAGTGAAACTTTGTAATATGGCACTTTTTGTACCACTGTCTCCCTAAGATGATTCGCTGATGTTCCTCCTCTTTTGTAAGTCGTTTTGGATAAAAGCGTCTGCCAAATGAATAAATGTAAATGTGTTATGTTCTATTATTTGTATGTCTATTTATACTCTTAACCTTGTTTTATATTCTGTGTCTCACTGTAATGTTCTGTGTGCACTTGTTTCTCCTATCACCAAAAAAAAATCCTTGTGTACATGAGAACACTTTGCAATAAAGCTCATTCTGATTCTGATTCTAAAATAATCCATAAAGCATCTACATATTATGAGCTCAAGTTATGAGCTAATATTTGTATTAACATGTTTATTGGGTGTGGACAAAAAAAATTATAAATGATTGTCTAATCTTACTGCTTTATTCTTCTGAGTAATCATATTTGTTATCATTGAAGGCAATCTCAACGCTGTGAGTAACAGGAAAGACATCCTCCCTCATCAGGTACCTTTCCTGCAGGCTCATCCTGACATGACCCTCCAGCATGACAATGCCACCAGCGATACTGCTCATTCTGTGTGTGATTTCCTTCAAGACAGGAATGTCAGTGTTCTGCCATGGCCAGCGAATCTCAGTCCCATTGAGCACGTCTGGGACCTGTTGGATCACAGGGTGAGGGATAGGGCCATTCCTCCCAGAAATGTCCAGGAACTTGTAAGTGCCATGGTGGAAATGTGGGGTAACGTATCACATCAAGAACTGGCAAATCTGGTGCTGTCCATGAGGAGGAGATGCACTGCAGTACTTAATGCAAGTAAAGACGCTGACTACCACACCTGGAGTTGCAAGTTCAAATCAGGGCCGTGATGAGTGACACCAGTCAGGCTTCCTAAGCAACCAATTGGCCTGGTTGCTAAGGTGGGTAGTCATGTTGGGGTAACATCCTCATGGTCGCTATAATGTGGTTCTCGCTCTCTGTGGGGCATGTGGTGAATTGTGCATGGATGCCACAGAGAATAGCCTGATTCCTCCATACGCGCTACATCTCTGCAGTAATGCACTCAACAAGCCACATGATAAGATGCATGGATTGACAGTCTCAGACGCAGAGACAACTGAGATTCATCCTCCGACATCCGGATTGAGGCAGTCACTACGCCACCACGAGGACCTAGAGCGCATTTGGGCATTCCAAATTGGGGAGAAAAGGGGAGAACCCTTATGGTATTTAATCATAACATAATTAAAAGTCTGTTACTGTAATCTAATTACAATAATTTAAATGTAACCTGTTACTATTTTTGGACTAAAATATAATTTTATTACAGTGAATAAATTCTTTATAATCACAGTACTTACAGCCCTGCTTAGTTGTCAATACTGTGAAGATGGGCATTGAAAATCTAAAACTTTAATTTCTTTAAAGATATCTTAATTTCACACAAGTACTGCAGTGTGGTGTCAGGTTAGTTGAGATGCTTGCATGGTAACTGATCTGTTGTTGGCTGTTGCATAGCCATAAGTGGTGACTTGACCCAGATACGAAACAAAAAGTCCTCTGTCTTCCTGTCACTGCACCTCTTTGTGTTTGTACTTAACTGCATTTGCCTATTCCTCACCATGACTTCGTCAATATGCACCAACTCATTGTTTAACACCAGGTGCACTGCATACTGCAAAACTAACCTTTGTAATGTCAATCAAAGCACATTAGCATTTTCTGCCTCAAACGCAATCCACCTGGGAAACACGATGATGGCAAGACAATGCATGCATATTTTGAATTTCTAAAGCATTTTAGTTTCATAAATACTTACAGAGAAACCATACTGTGGGTGAGAAATAGATAAATAATTAAGTCCTTTTTTGCTATAAATCTCAACTTTCACAAGTGAAAGTGAAGGTAGAGATTTACTGTAAAAAGGGTTTACATATTGATCTGTTTCTCACCACACATTTCATATCTCTTCTGAAGATGTGGATATAACCACTGGAGTCTTATTGACTTTTATGTTACCTTTATTTGATTTTTGGAGCTTCAAGGTCTGGCCACCATTCACTTGCATTATATGGACCTACAGAGCTGAAATATTCTTCTAAAAATCTTTGTTTGTGTTCTGCAGAAGACAGAAAGTCATATATATCTGGGATGGCATGTGGGTGAGTAAAATAATTAGATTTTTTGGATGAACCATTCCTTTAAGGCTTTCAGTAATATGTGACTAGAAAATAAGTATATAAAAGTCTAACAAAACTTACAAAATCAAAAGGACGGCCATCTTATACAAAAAACTTAGAAATGTCTTGACTTAACATAGCTGAACATTGCTGTTATATTTATATGATTTGCATATAAATGAAATGCATGTAAAAATTATAAAAACATCAGTAGGACAAAGACCCCCAATGTGGCCACAAAAAACAAAGACAACAAACAAACAAAAACTATGGATTTCTTTTTTCTTCAAATTTAAACATGAATTAACATTAATTTCAAACAAATTATTGTTGCCTACTCTGTTTTTATTTTAATTTTATTTCAGAGTAAAAATGTTCAATATAATGACAGAATTGTCCTAATTAGCTTTGCATGGCATTTCAAATGTTAGATATGTCAGCCTCCATGTGCTCTCATTACTACAAACTCATACGGAACTCACTGTGGGTGCAGCCTCTTGAACAAGCTAGAGGCTTTTCACTTCAGTAATTTAATGAAGGAAAGTAATTCCTTATTCTTCCTTCAGAGCAACACTAGATGCTATGTCACTATCGTTTGAATATGTATAGTTAAAAGTCACAAAATAACAGATTTGTTTAGGCTACTCCCAGTACGCATACTACGCAGTTTGCGTAGGGCATCAACTCCATCAGTTTAACCTAGGAGTGCACCAGAAACTCCACCGGCTGCCCTTTATCGCACGTTATGCATTATTCAAGGACCCAAAAGCAGTTGCGGCAGGGGCGGGTCTACGTGGTGGCCAGGGGCACCGGCCCCCCCCTGAAATTCGATTGGCCACCCCAGGTGCCCCCCCCCTATAAGATGTCTTGTGATTGGTTCATTTTACGGCCAATCAGTTTATAGTCTCTACTGAAGTTCGTGATTCAAAGAAATGTAAAAAAAAAAAAAATTAAAGCTTAAGAAATTAATAACAAAATCACAATCTTTGTTTTCCAGACAAACACCAAACCTAATTAACTTCCACGTGAGAGGTGGGAGTTCAACCCTCCTAGACCTTAACCAATTCTGCACCTCACTCCAAAAGGGTTGCACCAGATCACAATCAAAGAAGACATGCTCTAGATTTTCAATATTTGTTTCACAAAAAACACAATTATTCACATCAAAATTAAATTTCAATCTTAAAAATTCTTTAGTAGGATAAATCTCATTTAAAATGTTGAAGTTCACCTCATTAGCTTTAGGAGGGAGAGGAAAAGACAAATAATTTTTCCTAAATTTTTTAATTTCAACCTTTTCAAAATCTTTAAGCATGTATTCCCGTCTAATTGGGTTTGGGTAATAAGCCTGTAAAAAAAAATTCTAATGACTCTATTTGTAAAGTTTTTATCACAAAAATCACAACCTTCTAAGGAGAGCTGTCTCAGTACTGGGGAGATTTTGGAGTACAACATGTCTTCTTTAACCATTAATCTTAACGGAAGTGGTATAGCTCTAATCATTCTATTACAAATATTAACGGTACACTGTACTTGGAATATCTCACAAAACTCTCTATACAGTAACACATTTCCATTATCATCCAAGAAATGGGCAATAGCCCAAATCCCTTTAGATATCCATTCCTCAAGATATACAGATTTTTGAAAAAATGTATATATCTACTATTCCAAACTGGAGTGTTGTGAGGAGTGAAGTTATGTTTGAACAATAGTTTCCAATAGAGCAGCACTTGCTGATGGAAGGATGAAAAGTTTAACTGGTAATGAGGTGCACTCAAAGTCACAACATAACAGAAAGTGTATTCCCCCCAGTTTGTTAAAGACAGCATTGGGGACAATAAACCAAAAGGAGTGGCTATTCTGAATGAAGGATTTTAACCATTTCAATTTCAAAACACCATTCATAATGTCAAAATCGATAGCATTCACCCCACCGTCTTCATATTTTTTAATCATGTCCTCCTTTCTAATGTACTGACACTTATTTCTCCAAATAAATTTAAAATTCACCTTAGTTATTAATTTAATCATTCGTGTCGATATGGGCAAGGAGAAGGCTGGATAGATGAGTCTGGACAAACTATCCATCTTAGATAAAAGAACCCTTCCAAAAATTGTAAGATCCCTCTGCAGCCATCTATTCAATATGAACTTACATTTATCTATGTTATTCAACACATTTTTATTCTCCATAACATCTTTATCTTTAGAAATAATAATCCCCAAATATTTAACTTCCCTTTTAATTTGTATATTAGATAATGACTGCAAAGGAAACTCATGCAGAGTTAACATTACACATTTGTTTAGGTTTAAATGTGCCCCGAAGCTTTAGAAAACTGGTTAATAGAATGTAAAGCTAACGGAATTTGATATTCATTCTTTAGAAACAATGTTGTATCGTCAGCAAACTGACTTATTTACATTTACATTTATGCATTTGGCAGACGCTTTTATCCAAAGCGACTTACAGTGCACTCATTAGAGGGACAATCTCCCCAGAGTAACCTGGAGTTAAGTGCCTTGCTCAAGGACACAATGGTGGTGGCTGTGGGGATTGAACCAACAACCTTCTGATTACAGATTACCAGTTCAGTGCTTAGACCACTGCACCACCACCACTCCACATATAAGTATATGTCTATCCAACACTGAAATACCTTCAATACCATTATGTTTAATCAATATAGATAATAACTCTGCAACCATTATAAATAATAATGGTGAGCTTGCCAGTCACCACCGAAACAGAAGAATCCAGCTGTTTTAGTTGAGGTCTGCCTTCTTTCTTTTTCGACTGTTTTCTTCTCTTTCTGCTACTGTTTTTATTGTTTCTAAACTAAAGACTGTTCTTTAATATATTAGCAGAGCACAATGTAATGGTTCCATATTTTATTTTTAAACTGTGGTGTTTTCATTTGAACTGTTACAGTGCTAAAACTTTAACTCTGTGTTACTCAGCTTTTTTATAAATTAATCTGAAAGAAATGTTGAATATGATGTTTTGGCCAAACCATTTGAATTATTACAGTGGGGGAATTTTTTTAAAAATTATTATTATTTGAAAGAGATTGTGAATAAAACTACTGTATATTGTAATGGCCAAACTAATTAAAAGAAAATAGTTGACATCGTTTCTGCTTCTGGGTTTTTAAAATTGCTCATTATTAAAATTGCTTTTATTTTATAAATTTGTTAGTTTTATGAAAACACTAAAAAATAATAAACATGGCAAAAATGTGCTTTATTACTACATTTGTTTACAAGTAACTTTATTCAAGTTAAAAAAAAAATAATAAAATCAATAGGATTTACGTAATATACTGTAGAATTTAGCTTTTTTTTTTTGGTCACTGGCGGCCACCCCGTTTGGAGGCAGTGCCCCAGCATGCCCTAGGCGCCTGTTTGTATCGCCTAAGCCAGGATCCACTACTGACTCTTTGTCCCATTAAGCGAAGCCATGGGGGCCGCCCGCCACAATACCCATTAAAACACCAAACATATAGAGAAAAAGTTGTGCCTGTTTAATCATGTCATTTGTGCAAGTGACCTGCTGATCTGTTCAGTACTGTCTCTCTGGGTTAAAAAGCTAGATGGGGAATTGTTAGTCTGTCCTCACCCTCCACCACCTTCATAATCCTCTTCAGTATGAGGAGGTGATCTCCAGGTGAGACAAGGCAATCATTCTGCAATAAAGGACAGCCATGTCTGCCAAGCTCTGTAAAATCTAGAGAGAGGAGAGAATATCTGATTTAAAGCAAAATATACATACTTGTACGTAAACATACTTCATAAACATATTAGTATGTACTTCATGGTTCTCTGTATCTGATTGATTTTTTATTGTGTCTTCTGTTTTTTTTTTATGGGAAAATATTGCAGACAAAGTAATTATCAACATTATAATCAAGAATCACCATTGAGCTTAAACTCCATTCAGCTTTACAGCATAAACGGCTGCTGATCATCGTGACCTAGAAAGTTTGGTTGAGCAGGTTTAACCTCTCACTTCAGTGTACGTGAATGAGACCCCAGCTGCCACTCTGTTTGGAAGTAAAAGACACATTTGGTTCATTGGTTCCCAACCTGGGGTCCGCGCCCCTCAGGGGGGCGCCAGAGTTCACGGGGGCGCGGGAGTGGATATGCTTTGAGGTGAATAAAGATGCATAACATTTTCCACTAATAATTTTATATACAAATATTTTTTTAAAGTTTAAAAAAAATAATAATATGCTTACAATGCCAAGATAAGGCAGTCAAAAATTATCTCTTATATAAAATAATTATTTAAATTTTGCGCGCACACCGTCACCTGCCCAATGTGCTTGTTGTCATAGTAACGGCAAAATCAAAAGGAAAATGGCAGAGAAACGTAAATGCGGTGATTCTTCATCAGAGGCGAAGAAAAAGTTAAGACACTATGACAAAACCTACATAAATTTTGGTTTTATTGAAGGCCAAGACAAGTCTCGGCCAGAATGTGGCTTTTGTGGTGAAAAACTGGCAAACGACAGCATGAAACCAAGCAAGATGAAAAGACACTAGGAAACGAAGCACCCAGAGACAATCGGCAAAGATAAGGAATTCTTAGAGAGAAAAAAAGAGATGGCTCTGTCAAAAAGATCGAAAGAGCAGGTAGTGACACTAAAGTTTAATTTGAGTGTTCGCTGTTGATTGCCAAGGCAAAAAAGCCGCATAATATTGGAGAGGAGTTCAATCAAACCCGCCTGCATTAAAATAGTGGAGGGACTATGTGGCCCGCAAGCAGCTGAAAAGGTTAAATCTGTCCCACTTTCTAACAACACTGTTAAAGACAGAATTGATAAAATGGCAGAAAACTGCAAAAACAGTTGCACAAAAAGCTTAGAGAAGTCCAATTTGCTATACAGCTGGATGAAACGACCACAGTAGCGGGAGAGTCTGTGCTTATCGTATATGTACAGTATGTGGACGGAGATGAGTTGACACGGGACATACTTATGTCTACCAATTTACCCACAACAACTACAGGTCAGGATATTTTTACGGCTGTTGATTCATGCCTCACATCGTACAATCTGCCCTACACAAATATCGTCGCTTGCTGCACGGATGGAGCTGCCGCGATGATGGGTAGAAATAAGGAATTTAACAGCCGTTTGATGGAAAAGGCTCCAGACTGTGTAATTTTCCACTGTATGATACATCGCCAGGCACTCGCCAGTAAAAAACTGTCCAGAGACCTTGGTGACACACTGGCAACAGTTGTAAAAGTCGTAAACTTCATTAAAGCTCGCCCTACCAACCAGAGATTATTTGCACAACTGAGTGAGGCTGAAGCGCACCAAACTCTACTGCTACACACGGAGGTGCGCTGGCTTTCGCGTGGCAAATGCTTGTGCGCTTTCTAGAACTGCAGGATAAAATCCTGGAATTTCAGCGAAATCAAAACACACTGTTGGAACAGCTGACTTATGTGTTCTGGATCAAAACCGCATACCTTGCTGACATATTCACTCTTTATAATGAGACCAATAAGGATCTGTGCATGCATGTAAGTAGGCTACATACAGCATTCTACCGTGCATATTTAACATTACGTCATAACATTCAGTATTCTATGTTTATACACAAAATCCTGAAAAAAAGAGAAACAACTGCGTTTTACTAGTTGTGTAAAAATGAAAATATTAGGCTAAAAGGAAACATTTGAAGTTGAAAGGAACATTCCCTGTGTGTTCATGTAATAAAATGTCATTAAAAACTTAAAACTAAATTTAGTTACTATATACAGTGTGTGTGTGTGTGTGTGTGTGTGTGTGTGTGTGTGTGTGTGTGTGTGTGTGTGTGTGTGTGTGTGTGTTTATGTGCATAGCATTAATATATATATATATATATATATATATATGGGGGGAGGGGTCACAGATTGTTAAATATGTACATAGGGGGGGCCCCCAAGGAAAAAGGTTGGGAACCACTGGATTAACTCTTATTAGCTTAGCTTTAGCAGAGTGTATTAGCTTATACTGATGGCACAGTCTTAGAGAGATCCCTTTCAGCCAGCAGGAGAATTATGTAACTGCTGCTACTACATGTCCCCTGACTGGAGCATACAGATAGTCTTTTTGTCAAGATTGTGTAGCTGTGACCAGTTGTCATCCTTAATGATCCACTAGACTGTGCTCTTTATAAATATATGCACACATTGCATACCAAATGTGGCAGGGCGGAGGGCGGGGCCGGGTCGTGATCCTACACACCCGGTCCGGGTGTGTAGGATCACGACCCAGCCCCACCCTCCGCCCTGCCACACCATATTTGTGTTATTTTTATATACTTTGTATGCCTTTTCCTTATAAAATATAATTTTTTATATTTTATATTTTCATTGTCATATCTATATTTTCTGTGTCCTTTTGGCCCAGTAAAATAAGCTTCCCAAAATATTTATCTGTCATACACTCATACACAATGGGAAATAATATAAATGCTCTATACTACTACAAATAATAATAATAATTATATTTATTATTAGTAGTAGTAGTAGTAGTATGGGATATTTATTTCTCATTATATCAGATGAGTGCGACAAAAACAAATTCAGGATAACATTAATATTATTAACAACAACAACAACAATACTAATTTTTGAATACTAATATTACTATTATAATTATTGTAGAATTATTATTGTATTGTATTTTACTATATGAGTGTATGAAAAATAAAACAAATTATTCTGATTGGTCTCACCTGAAAAAGTATAGGGGAACTTAGCATTTCAACAGAAAGCTCAGTGAAGGAATTGAGGTGAAAGGTAATGGTCATAAAAGCAGGTCTAGAGACAGACACACTGCAGAGAGGAGGCCACGTAATAGGATGTAACATATGGATAAGAGAAGTTTAAACTCACAGATGTCTGCATCGTTATTATAATAAACATAATTTTTCTGTGAGGAAGCATGTGGCATGATGATATTAACACATTTCCTTCAGTTGACTGACTTTCAATTCATTCGGTTTTTGAATTTAGACAGATTCTGAGAACAATTGCCTTTTGAGCATTTTTCATCCATTTTTGTAAAGAACAGTACAATTGAAGGACTTATTGTCATGATTTACTCACCCTCATGTCATTCCAAACCTGTATGACATTCTTTTATCTGTGGAACACAAGAGAAGCTATTCTGAAGCATGTCGACGCTGGTCTTTTTTGCTATACAATGACAGTGAATGGTGACTGAGGCTGTCAGTCCCTAATATTCTGCATTATATTTCCTTTTGTATTCCACAGAGGAAATAAAGTCATACATGTTTGGAACAAATTGAGGGTGAGTAAATTATGACATAATTATGAATTTGGGTGGACTATCCCACTTCTGCTAAAATACTTATGCTAAATTTAAAACATATCAAAACAGAAAAACAATTCAAACAAGTGGGTACAGATCATCAATTTAAACTGGAATGGTAAATCTTTATAAAACTAAAATGGACATATTTTATGTAATATTTCATTGATTGTGTCTGCAGATGGCCATACCCCTTTCTTTGGTTCTTTGGTATTTGGTTCGGTTAATGGGCCTGTTGGCCAATGAACATCAGGAAAAGTATTTTGTACTTTATGCTGAGCAATTTTACTCCTCTCATCATATCACCATTTATGTTTGAACAGCAGAGTCCTATAGCCAGCCATTAGCTATCGGCTTAAATATAGCCAGCCCTAAAGCTTCTTAAGGGAAGAAACCCTCTTATAAGTTCCTTTCCTGAGTATAGACCACACAAATATACTTAATTGAAAATCCCTTGCAGGTATTTAATTCTAAATGAGTAATTACTGGGCTGTCAGTGTGTATTGCTCTGCAGGTGCGCGCGCCTTAGTGGCTCATTCGCGCCTTGGCTTTGGAGTAGGTTGTACACAGAGACACTGACCGCTGGCAGTAGCACCTTTTAGCCTGATAACGCAGAATCCGTGGAGCTTCCAATTTTCTGGGCCAAATAACCCAACACAGCCGCCAAAATGTGTGACATGGGGGGACTCGATAACTTGGTGGCCAACACGGCCTACCTGAAAGCCCAAGGGGGAGATGACAAGGAGATGAAGAAACGCCGCCGAAGTCTCTCCCTTCCCAAGACGGATGAATGTGCAACACTCAGGTCAAGTCTGGAGAAAGACTTTGAGTCCCTCTGTGAAAAGCAGCCTATAGGAAAGAATCTGTTCCGCCAGTTTCTCGATCAAGCGGGACCAGAGTGCTTGGCTGCTGCAGAATTTCTGGATGATCTGAATGATTGGGAATTGTCAGAGGCTGCTGCCAAAGACAAGGCCCGTACAAATATAATTAATAAATTCTGCAAGGATGGCTCCAAGAGCTCCCTTACCTACCTGGCTGGAGATATAGCAACCAAGTGCAAGGCAGTCACAGACAAAGATTTTGAGGAGGTGATGGGACAAGTGAAGGAAGCCACCAAAGAGTTTCTCAAAGGCAAGCCGTTTACAGAATACCAGACCACACAGTTCTTTGACAAGTTTTTACAGTGGAAAGAATATGAGAAACAGCCCATCTCTGATAAATACTTCTATGAATTCAGGACACTTGGCAAAGGTGGATTTGGAGAGGTAGGTTCTTTTCACAAAGAGTGAAAGATATCAGTATACAAAAAATATTGACATTTTACACACTTTAAATATTCAATTTACCATAAATATGATGAATATATTTCAGATTTGTCTGTAGAGCTTGGAGAGCATTCTTGGATCCAAGATTAGACTGTAATCTCTACAATTTTACTATGTCATTTGCATACATATCCAGGTGTGTGCAGTGCAGGTGAAAAACACTGGCCAGATGTACGCCTGCAAGAAGCTGTGCAAGAAGCGTCTCAAGAAGAAACATGGTGAGAAAATGGCCCTTTTGGAGAAGAAGATCTTGGAGAAGGTCAACAGCCTGTTCATTGTTAACCTGGCTTATGCATATGACACCAAAACCCACCTCTGCCTGGTCATGAGTTTGATGAATGGAGGTGACCTCAAGTATCACATCTATAACATTGGTGAGAAGGGTATTGAAATGGACCGGATCATCTATTACACAGCTCAGATTGCTACCGGGATCATGCACCTACATGCCATGGACATTGTCTACCGTGACATGAAGCCTGAGAATGTGCTCTTGGATAGCCAAGGCCAGTGCCGTCTTTCAGATCTCGGTCTTGCTGTGGAGCTTCCAGCTGGAAAGACCATCACCCAAAAGGTAATTTAATTTCATGTTTTTGATAAAGGAATAGTGCACCAAAATAATAAATCTGGCATAATCTTTCTTCTAGAATGTTTGGGTGAATCACAAGTTCGGTGCAGATTGTTTGGATTTTACATGGTAAATCAGGGGATTATTGACTGCAGTGAAAAGGTATACAAGGATCAGTTAGCTGCAGTGTCCTAGTCTGCACCCTTGGCTCATTGTCCCTTTAAATCCTTCCATTGGTGGGCTGCCGATGTTTTGTGGTTTGAGAGGATTCTTGGAATGGAGGTGGGGTTTGTTTGGTTCTGGTTCTGAAAGCTGCTAAATATTTAATCAAATATGTAGCTACCAATTACACTATACAAAAAATGGCTCTCTGAAACAACAAGTTGACTAAAGGGCACAAAAGTGCTTAACCACACAGTCCTGTTAACATGAATAAAATGCTTCATGTGGTATCATCAAAATTAACGGGTTTAATTACACACACAAAAGTGTTTAGTGCCCAATACATGTTATTCAAAGTATTCATTTAATTAAAATGTAAGCTTATTTTCAGAATTCAAAAGGTGTCGTCTAACATTTTATGTTGAAAACTCTGTTTTCCGTTTCAGAACTAGAGAGCATTTTCCAAAGTCTCTGTATTTGTTGGAGGAACAACACTGTTCCTGTGTGGATGAGAGGCATAAATATAGAAAAATCAAACCATTTTCAAACAATGAATGCAGGGGGAAGCACTGTTACTTCTTTTCTTCTTTAAACGCAAGATCTAGAATTTTGATATTTTTTGTCAAATGTCAAAAAAACAGCATCAAACAGCATAAAGTGACCCTAATCTTATTATCCAATGCCCTTCTTGAGTCCTCAGTGCAAGTTGAAGCCCAAGCTGAACCACTGGGGTTTTTGTTGGCTTTACACTTCTGATCCTCTTAAGAAGCATTACACAAAGCTGTCTCTGATCAGACTGCCAAAGGCAGGGGGAAGGGGGAAGCACTATGTTTTATGCATGAATGTCTTAATATTAGATGTTGTAACTAGAGGTCGACTGATAGTGGATTTTGCTGATACGATAACTACAGTGGTGCACAAGGCCGATAATCGATTAATCGGATGATAGTTTTTTAATCGATTTATATAATGTTAAAATGTTTCTGAATATATATTTCACCAGATGAGTTTTAATGAGAAGTAAGGTTTATTACACAATGTATGTGCTGATGGTGCACGTTTCCATATAGTCATATTTTTCTTTGCATGCTCTCACTTTTAGAACACTTGATTTTCTAATCAAAATAACAAATCATGCATTGAAATGAGGATAAAAATATGGATGAATATTGTCAAAAATGAAAGATTTAGATACAGCAAATCCCCACGAGGTGTCATTGATTGGTTTTGTTTCACATCTAGAGGACTGTTATTCTATAGAAACAAGCCATTCTAACAGTAGAATCCTCCAGTGCCAGCCACAGAGGAACACAGAGGAATAATAATAATAATACAAAAACGATCAACTATCGGAATAGATTTTGGCAGATAACCGATAGTTCCCAAATGCAACTATTGTCACGATTAATCAGTAAAACCTATATATATATATATATATATATATATATCGGTCTACCTATAGTTATAACACCTTATAAATATCACCAATTATTTCTGTATTCATGTCATAACTCCTACCTGAAAACTATTGACTTTAAATAGTCTTCATGCCCTGAAAATTTCCCAACTTGAATGCCATGACCCAGCAGTTTACACTATGCAACCAGAATACATGCACAGTTATAACCTCACCAAACTGAAAGTTAGGACATTGACATCACAATATGGATGTCATGCTATCTTAGCAAATATTTTTAGTCAAGCACAATGACTGAGCATTCTGTCCCATGTCTTCAAGATTCAAGCTTTAGTTAAGCATTATTTCTTGATGCTTGTGTAATGTAATACAAAATTAATTTAATTACTTTCATATTCTCTGCTAAGTATGACTCTAGGACAATGGCACGTCAAACATCTGGAGATTATTTAGCCAAAACACAACATCATGATTATTCATTATTATTATGTTAATGTAATTATTGTTAAAGAATATTCAATACAATGACATAAAACTCTAGAAATTCAACAAACTGAAAGAAAATTATCATTCTTGTAACCATGCAAGTAAACTAAGGTAGCTATAATACTGTAGCTCCAGTGCTAGGCCTATTGCTATTTATGAATGACTCCAAGTGAAAGCATGTCTATAGGCAAAGGTGCATATGTCCATTTGAGCCTAAAGACTGACTTTATATAAGCAGACAGTGTACTTCATCAGAGTGGATCGCCACATGACTTCTGACAGGTAGTAGAGGATTACGAATAAGCTTCTTCTCTCTGGCAAAGAGAGGAGGTGATGTAGGAGCATAGATAGGATAGTACTTACATAAAATGCTCTGTCATAAAGGGTAAACTATTTCAGTGCTGTCACCTTAATAAGTGCCTCACAAACATCCAATCTGTTTTATAAACCTGTAAGTTTCATGCAAAGTTTCAAGCAACTAATACAATTGGTTTTCTTTGAACCAACCAAAAAAATTTAATATTAGTCTGTGATTACTTCTGCCTAAACCTAATCAATGGTCCTTTGTTCCTATGTTCACAGGCTGGAACTGGTGCATATATGGCTCCTGAAATCCTAAATGAAACCCCATACAGGACATCAGTGGATTGGTGGGCCCTGGGCTGCAGTATCTATGAAATGGTGGCTGGCTACACCCCCTTCAAAGGTCCTGAAGCCAAGAAGGAGAAGCTGGAGAAGGAGGAGGTTCAGAGGCGTATCATCAATGAGGAGCCCAAGTTTGAGCACAAGAACTTTGATGCTGCCACCACAGATATCATCAAGCAGTTCCTTAAGAAGAAGATTGATGAACGTCTTGGCTGCAAGTAAGTCCTCTGATCCCTCTTATCCTCCTGATCCTTCAGTGTGAGGTGTTAAAAGAAAATATATCGACCCTAACCTATCCTGTTTGAAATCCTCCACCACAAGATTCTTCACTTTCTCAAGGTTTCAGTCAAAGATGTTGTAGTGAGATCTTATCACTTGTCAAGGATAAGATTTAAGTTTCATTTGCCATTTGCATGGAACAAATATACTCATATCATCAACACATATTTCACACAATTAGATTGTAGATGGTAAAGAAAAAAATCCAGTTTTAATACAAGTTAAGCTCAAGCAACAACATTTTTTACATAATGTTTACAACCAAATCTGGGTTTCACGTCTCCCTCCTTTTCTAAAAAAAAAGGACAAATCTATTGTGAATGGGGCCAATCAAAATTTTCCAGTTTCAAAAGTTTAGCCACAAGGCATTAACAGTAGTTAGTAGGGTTAACATGATTTTAGTTTGATAAAATTGCTTACTAACCTATTCTGAGTAAAGTTACAGTATATTCAATTGTAAAACTTTTTTTTCCATGATGAAAAAAATGGCATACCACTAAACCGACTGTAAAAACTACAGTTTAAACTTTACAGCTGAAGTAATACACATGTTTTAACTGAGGAATAAATGTAAGGTTTTATACAATTAGACGTTTCTATTACAAGTATTTCTGCCTTTAAACCCTCTAAAAATTGGTCCCATTCACTTCCATTGTAAGTACCTAAGTGTAATAACATTGTAACCACTGAAATGTTATTATTTATTATGTTTTTTAAGAAAAGGAGTCAAAAGGCGAATGTTTTTTTTTTGTGGTAATCAACATTATGCCCCAAATGCTGTCACTTGAGCTTATTTTGTATTGCATCCAGAATATTCCTTTAAAAGAATGTTCCAGGTTCAATACAAGTTAAGCAATCCTTTTCAAATATCGAGGTTACAGAGAGGCATTTACAATGAAAGTGAATAGAGGCCAATTTGTTTTGTTAAAATACTCACTTTTTCAAAAGTATAATTACAAGACATAAAGGATATGTGTGTAAGCATGATTTAAGTGTGATAAAATCACTTACTAAACTTTTATGTGTAAAACTAAAGCCAATTTTCAACTTCGTTACCATGACGATATAATGCCAACAAACCCTACAACCTTAAAATGACTGTAAAAAGGAAAATTTAGTAATAAAATTTTAACAGAAAAATGTATCTAGTGCTTTTCTAAAAGTATAAGCTTCAAATTTGTGTTTAAACTCTCCAAACATTGGCCACATTCACTTCCATTGTAAGCTCGCTGTAAACTCGCTGTAAACTTCTTTTAAAGAAAAGGAGGGATGAATTGAATTTTTTTTTTTTGTGGTAATTAACATAATGCCACAAATGCTGTTGATTGAGCTTAACTTGTCTTGAACCCGAATATTGCTTTAAGGTTAGTTAAAGTAATAATTAACATGATGAACAAGATATTTATAAATCTTGGTTAATGTTAATTTATACAGTAAATATACAAATAAAACATTTTATATTAAAAGTTGTTTAAGTTAACATTATTTCAAGCATTTTTTGTGTGTGTGGGTGGGGGGTTTCTCTCCTTTTCTCCCCAATTTGGAATGCACTCTAAGTCCACGTGATGGTGTAGTGACTCGCCTCAATCCAGGACGAATCTCAGTTGCCTCCGTGTCTGAGACGTCAATCCACACATCTTATCACGTGGCTTGTTGAGCGCGTTACCATGGACACATAGCGCGTGTGGAGGCTTCACGCTATTCTCCGTGGCATCCACGCACAACGCACCATGCGCCCCACCGAGAGCGAGAACCACGACCATGAAGAGGTTACCCCATGTGACTCTACCCTCCCTAGCAATCGGGCCAATTTCGTTGCTTAGGAGACCTGGCTGGAGTCACTCAGCATGCCCTGGATTTGAACTCACAACTCCAGGGGTGGTAGTCAGCGAGTTCATGCAGTTATAACAAACATGAACTTATAAATTAGCATTAACCAATCTTAATAAATGCTGAAAAAATTGTTTATTGTTAGTTCATTACAAAAAAAATTCAATAATTAATAGAATCTTACTGAAAAGTGGTATCAAATCATTTGTTCTCAGCCAGAGATTCAATATGTTTTGTTGTTGCAGTACATAACCAAAATCTTCCCTGTTTCCTTGCTTCAATATGAAGGCAAAATTGCAAAGTGCATCTTTACAACACAATGTGTTTTTTGTAGGGGTGACGATCCCAGGAAGCATGAATGGTTCAAGTCCATCAACTTTGCTCGTTTGGAAGCTGGCCTTATCGACCCTCCGTGGGTGCCCAAACCCAACGTTGTCTATGCAAAAGATACAGGTGACATTGCCGAGTTCTCTGAAATCAAGGGTATTGAGTTTGATGCTAAGGATGATAAATTTTTCAAAGAGTTCAGCACAGGTGCTATACCCATTGCCTGGCAAATGGAGATGATCGACTCCGGACTCTATAATGAGCTCAATGACCCCAACCGGAAAGAGTCAGCTGGGGGCTTGGACGACGACAAGAAATCAGGCACGTGCACACTCCTGTGAGGGAACAATCCAGCTGCCCAACCCTAAATTCACCAGCAAATATAACTGCATTCAGTGGAACCACTAAAGAAACTTTTTTGCTCTCTGTTGAAGAAGAGTGAAGCACGGCTGGAAAGAGATGTGACGCTAGTCCAGTGTAGCATGAGATTCTTGTTGCTTCAGTTACAGAGCCACGGGTGTCTGAGAAAAACTCTAGACCATCCATGATGTGGTGGACTGAGCTTTGGACCAGACATGGAAGTAGGTGCTCACCTTCTTCTTTGCAGTTCCTTTTTGTATTGTGAAGTAGTTAACCTCCTATCCAGCAGGGGGTGCAAGTAAAATTACCATTCCATATTGAGAAGATGACAGAAGAGTAGTTGAGATCTACAGGCCACCTAAACAGACTTTAAGATTATAATGTAACTGTAGCAACATAAGTGTGTGTGATCAGAAGCCAGAGATGTCTGGATACACAAAGATGAGTCATCCACAGGAAGAAGCAGCTTGCATTCCAAACATCTCTCGCCTTGCCAAAGTTTAATTGTGGATTAGTTAAAGCATGTACTAGTACACAATTTGCAGCTACACATACTCCTTTAAGAGTATAAGAGGCTACCTATCACAGAGGTAAACAGATAAAAAGCTACATTCAAACAAATGTGCTTTTGAATTGTGTAATTGTAAGAAGTTTCACACTTATTGCTCTGTGTTGCAATAACTCATGCTTTACTGCTTTGATAGCAGGGCTATTCTGATTATGCTCCTAGATTTTAAAATACATTTTATGTATAAATATGTACATATACAAAATATATATGATGTAATAAATCTCTCTATATATCAATAGCTCTGAATTGAAATAATAATAGAGCTTGGTTACTTCGAATTTAAAGATGACAATTCCATTTGTGTCTTGTTACTAATGTCCCATGATATCAGAGTGATAAAACTGTAGACAGCAGACAGCCTGGGCAGTACAGTTCACCTGAAAAGACTTAAAGATGTCAATCCTCAAGGTCACAAAGCTAGGGCTTTGGCACTGATATGTCTGCTCAATCCTCACTAGTTGTACTACGTAACCAAGGTAGAGGTTGTGTCCCTTTAGTCCTCAGGGTTGCTACTTTGATGATGCCGAACAAAGAGATGCACAGGGCAAAACCTGGTACTGTGAAACATATGTGACATGAAATGGACCAATCAACTTGTCTGCAAATGAATTATTTGTTCTTTGTCTTCGCCAGAGTTTGGTTGATACTGTTTGTGTGATAAGTCATAATGGTTATAATGCAATTGCAAATAAACCTTCACAGAATAATTCTGTATAGAAATGTCTGATGTTCAACATGGATGAGGATTCTTGAAAAAACGGGCCAATAAATTGTGTTTTACAGATTTTTTTTCTGAGCTTTTTTCCCCCTGAAATGGTGGTGGTTGGAATAATGTGGTTATTTAGGGACTGTAGGTCTTTTAGGTTTTGCTTTGAATGTGTTTGTATCCTTGTTTTTACTTGTGCATGTTCCTTAAAACATGGCATCTAAATTTAATCTCACACACAATGGTTAATGAAAATTAAACTAGATTTGAGTCCTTTGTTGATACATGCTAAAAACAAAGGGTCAGACTGTGAGAGTCAGATCCTCTGCCAAGTCTAAAAAAAAATATTCCCAAGATTAAGCCCATTATGTAGTCAAATTATAGACTGCCAGAAAAGTTCTTGTCTGATTTCAGAATGCCACACTTATCTTATAAGGCGATAATATGGCTTACATTTGCGTACTTAAATCAACCTCTAATCCCTGTAACCTCCATCCAGATTTGCTGAACCAAGATGAGTGTCATTCGCCATACTCTCACCAACTTTTGATTTCCTTTGAGAGCTGAACAAAGAAATACGTTCAGCACTGTTGAATGGGTCTGCTTCTTGCATTCAAATGCATTCATATATTACTCAGAAACTGAATGCCATGTGTATATATAAAAGTATAGTTGACAAATACCACAAACATGAACTTTTTACTCAACATCAAGATTTTAGGTTATGATGTATATGAATGTATAAGAGAAAGTGCATTTTCAGGTGGTAACTGGTGGACAATTCTTGTGAGATTTTCAAAATGTTTCCCTTTTAGCCATTCACTTCAATACTCCTGTGGTGTGACATATTTAAAAAGTACAAATATTCCATGTAGTCTTTAAATTATTATGACATCGAGGTCATTAAAACTGGATGGTTATATGATCAATAATTTTACAAGAATTTAATAAATGCGGTTTAAAATACTGTAGTTCTCAATGGAGTATAGCATGTCACACTGCAAGACATAATTTCAACTACACAAAGATGTTCTGCATTTATATATATAAATATATACATTTAATTAATATGTAGTTTTAAGGTACACTCAGTAATTTTTGGAATAAGTCATCTTGGACTTACATTGACACCTAGGGGCGTAGATGAAGCATCATTCAAATGCAATAGTTTGTAGTTACCAATGCCATTGTAGAAATTCAATATTCAGTCAGACAGGATTAATTTAATCTTTAAGTGAAAACATCCAGTAACGGCAGTTACTGTACTGAGATTAAGTGAGTAGTATTCGGCTGGTCATGTGATTCTAACATGTCAGTCCCCATGAGGGGACTGTCTCCATGTAGAATAAAACAGCTTTTATAAGGTTACTGATATGACTGGACTCTTAAACTCATGTGAGAGCTCATGATTTTATACTGTATGTTTTAAGAATATAGTAAAACTTGTTAAAATGGGGAAAAAGTACTGAAGTCACCTTTAATATATACCTAGCTTATTCTGGTTATGTCTGGATTTTTGATGGAGTGCTAGTAAGTGAGAAAGACAATGTGCAATTGTCCAGATGGTGAAGCTAAAGACCTTGTTAAGCCAAACAGATCCCCCTCCTCATTATCTGAACCATCATCAAGTAATACTAAAAATGAGCTAATGTGTGGTGTGAGATGAAGTGTTAGTGAGAGTGTCATTGACCAAATACAAGACATTTCTGTGTTTTCACTTCTATAAGTAAATTAAAATGTGTAACCAAAACATTAATTTTAGGATTTTGACAGAGGGTTTGATATTGGTATGTTTGTGGAAGCAGCAGCTTCATTGTATGCTTTCAAAAAGCACTATAATGCACAAGCTGTATAACTGACAGTTGGTCTTTCTTTACTGAACTGTTGGCAGAAATAGGCAGCTACTGTATGTTTAGGTGTTAAGGTAAATGGAATGACCAAAGTCTCTTTCAAGGCAAGTCGGTCTACTCAGCGGCCATCTTGAAAATTATACCAGGCAGCTATAGAGCGCAAATCTTTCATAAAAGAGTTGAAAGCCATGAACCAAACCAACCAGATCTAATGTAATCACAAAATCACAAACTTTGTTTTGGGGTCAAAAAAGTATTTGAAAATCTGTTGAAAAGGCAAATGTACACAACGTGTATTTATTGTCTTGAGGGGACAGACAATACTCTGACTCAATAATCCCATGAAGCATTGCGAATTATAACATTGAATGAAAAACGATGGGAATATATAACACTATTTCAATTTTTGTTTGTTGATTGTAAGTATAGAAACGATATATTTAACGCTTATTGCCAAATATTCTGATGTGTACAAATAGATAGAAGTTTAGTTTAAAGGTGAAGAGACACCGACTCATTACGTCATTCACAGTGCCTCATGGGAGTGGGTGGTCGCTCCGATAATGGATTCAAACAGTGTGCTCTTTTTTTCAATAGGACACTATTCTGTTTACACACACGTCATAACAAAACAAATTCTTAACAAAGTCAATATGGTGACTAGAAGAAAATAAAATACACTACAAAAGCTTTTTTCTTCTTTAATGGCTTACATTGCCTTTGTGTTAGCATTTCATCCCTTCTTCACAACACACCATTGTGTCCTAGCACCATCATGTGGTAGCAGACTCTGAATATAACATATAACATATCTAAATACAACAGACAGTATCCAGCCACTACAAGCTTTTTTGTTTTTATTTGTCAAAATAGCATTTGTACCAAGATGTTAAATGGCTTTTAAGGCATTTACATGATCAGGATCCATGCAGAGGTTATGAAAATCATTTAGGTTACCCATTTGGCACCTTTTAGCATTTAATTTTTCAAAAATGTGTCAGGTGATGTCCCACTTTTCTACATAAATCTTACAGTAGTTTGACAATGCGATCATTAAATATATTCACAGAGAGCAACACAAGACAAACACAAAAACACCAACCGAACACTAAGATACTGACTAACCCCTGTCTCATCAATCACATAGTAAACAAAATCCCTTTGAGGGTAAAATGCAATTATGTTCAAGAATTCAAAACATCTAGGGAATGCAAGGCCCGGGGTAAAATTACATATTCAGTAACAGTCACGTCTTCAGCAGGAGGAGGTGCTAGGCAGGAGACTAAACAGGGATCCTGTTAAGACATGTGGAGTGGGACATTAGGAAAAATCAATCAGTCATGCCTTCTCTGAGGAGGGTAAAATGAGGTCCATTATTCCTGCTGTGGAGTACCAGGAACTACATTGGAGAGCTTAAAAGGAGAACAGGGACAAAAGGAAGAAAAGTAGTGCAAGTTCCCTTTTGTGTCCACACCCGCTACCGGTTTACTCAGTCACCAGAACCTGAAAAGTGACACGTCCAAGAAACTTGTCACGCTCGTCATTGTTGTTAAGGTTAGAGCCCTCCACCCTGCACTCTACAGTCAGCTCAGAGTTGTAGTCTTCCTTCTTAAGTAGCAGCTTTACAGCAACCAGAGGCTGAACATAGCCCTCCTATAGAGGATCAGAGAGACAGAGTATACTTCACTACACTAATGACAAATATTTTAATTTAGTTTAGTTTTTGGTTTTTACATATTTTAATTCACCTTGCACATTGACAGAATGACAAAAATATTATTTGATAACACAATCTTTAAGCATGTGCTCAGCTTCATACTTACATGTGCCTTTTTACCATAGTAAGGGAAGTACATCCTATCGATAGTCCCCTCATGGGGGAAGTACTGCATCTGGAGAGGTTTCTCTCTCTGAAGAAATTGAAAGGAGACGTTCAAACAACTACAAGACACATTGCTACTGGGCAAGAGTGAATGATGCAGTTTGATGTAGTTTTAAAGGGATAGTTCACCCCAAAAAGAAATCATAATTTACTCATGCCATCCCAGATGTGTGTCTTTCTTTCTTCTGCTGAACACAAAGATTTGTAGTAGAATATCTCAGCTCTGTAGGTCCATTCAATGCAAGTGAATGGGGACTGAAACTTTGAAGCTCCAATAAGCACATACACACAGTATAAAAGAAAGCCCATATGACTCCAGTGGTTTACTCCATGTCTTCTGACACAATATAATTGATTTACAGAGAAAAAGTGAGTTATATTTTGGTCTGTTCTCTTGTATCACTTCAGAAGACATGGATTAAACCACTGAATCATATGGATTACTCTTATGCTGTGTTTATGTGCTTTTTGGAGCTTCAAAGTTTAGGTCACCATTCCCTTCCATTATATGGACCTACTGAGCTGAAATATTCTTCTAAAAATCTTAATTTGTGATCAGCAGAAGAAAGAAAGTCATACACATCTGGGATGGCATGAGGGTGAGTAAATTCTGAGAAAATTTAAATTTTTTGGAGAACTATTCATTTAAAACTAATGCGAGTCCTCCGTATAACATATAAAGCAGCATTTAAATGTGCACTCAGTAAAAAAGCTTTACACATAAAAAAATGAATTGTGCTTTTGAAATATATGTTTAAAATCATGTACACATTAGATAAAGATTCTAGTCTGTTCTTTTTTACATGGGGCAGGTTGCCTTATGAGGGAAGATAAGTCGATCTGAATACTACTCAATTCATCAACACTTTCACGAGCAGGAATAAATTAATAATGGCTGAGTGCAAATAGTGCATTTCTACAACGACATCGATAACTGAAAACATTCGCTTTTGTGTGATTCTGCAAACACGGCACTAGGTGTCAGTGTAAGTGCAAGACAACTGTCATATCCGCCAGCACAACGTAAACAAAAATATACTGGGTGCACCTTTAAATAGGCTTCGAATGCAGTACATAATGGAATTCAGCAGAGAGCAGACAAAGCGGATGTAATAAGCTGCTCCTTCATTGAATAAGAAACAAGGCAGAACAAGCATTGAAAGTCATGCTTCTGCTTTGCCATGCTAAATTAATTACTATTTGTCCAACATTTAGCTGTCCATCTTTAACAAAAGTAGCACTTGAGTCTCTGGGAAAGACTGCTTCATTAATCCTAAAATAGAGATCATGCAAGAAGTTATTTGAATGCACAGCATATAATATGGACATGCTCAATCACTTCAGTGACTGAAAATCGAGAGACCGGGAGAATGAGGGAGATTGTTAATACAGTGATCTTACCCATCACTTTACTTAAGAGTTCAACTGGCAGCATGCAATAGAGACATGAAAGAAAAAAGACAGGGAGAAAAAGAAAAGAAAACACTTGTGAGAGAGAATTAACTAACTATTATAAATCCAGGCAGGTGACAAAACAACATTTAAGTCAAAAAGCTGAAATCCATGAGAAATTTTCCAAATACAGTGATAAAACAAACACCCAAACAGGTATCAGTGAGATTGGGGGTGGGATGTTCTGCTCCACATTTAAATCAGCCAATGCAATTTATCATATAATGGCAATGTTTTGAAAAAACTATAACAAAAGCAACATACCAATTATATACAGTAATTAGAAAGCTGAAACTTTCCTGTTTGCTTAAGTGCATAAAACTCCAAATGTGGCTTACAAGCCCCAGTAAGCACACCAAAGGCAATGATGGCACTGAAAAACTCCCTAAAATGTGGAAGAATCCTTGAGACCAGTGGTTAAATCTATATATTCAAAAGCAATATGATAGGTGTGGGGGAGAAACAGATCAATTTAAAGTCCTTTTTTTACTCTAAATCTCAGCTTTCACTTTAAGATGTGAAATTGAAACTAAACAGATGCCCATGTGACTTTCAGATGTGAAAGTGAAAGTGGAGATTGATATTAAAAGACTTATATATTGATCTGTTTTTCGCCCACACCTGTCATATCGCTTCTGAAGATATAGATTAAATCACTGGAGTTGTAAGGATTACTTTTATGCTGCTTTTATCTGCTTTTCGGAGCTTGAGATATCTGGTCACTATTCACTTGCATTGTAAGGACCAACAGAGCAGATATGTGTTCAGCAGAAGAAACAAAATCATACACATCTGGTATGGCATGAGGGTGAGTAAATGATGAGAACTTTCATTTTTGGGTGAACTTTCCCTTTAAACATTTATGCTTCAAAATACAAGTGATTAGGGGACTTTATTTTTACACAGCCACTAGAAGAACCTAATGAAGGCAACGCCTTGATCAGTTTTGGTTGTGTTTACTCTGAGAAATTGTCATTATAGGAGCTTCATCAGTTTGGAAAGGGAGGATACCTGTTTGTTTTGAAGTGTTTGTGCTTTGTAAGTTTCATTTTCCAGATTTCTCTAAGAAATTGCAGCTTTAAATCACATTAACACCACATATAATAACATTTACAGTAACTACAAGTTTGTAAACATATATAGGCTAATATCACTCAGAAATGTGAATCAATCTATGATTTTAACCTGCACTTATATTAAAGAGGTCAATTATTTACCTTTGATGTGCAGTTGATATATGGATCTCCAGCAGGCTTAAGACCAATGACCTGAGGATTAAGAATAATACAATATTAGAGTGATTCTCCCTCTAACTGTAAATAGATATGATACCAAGCCATTTTGAAATGTGTTTGGGTGCATTGGTGCCAATATAATTGCATGTAAAAAGAAATTAGGTCACTTACCCTGTTCATCTTGACAATAACACATGGCTGTCCCTCAGCATAGCCAAAGGTATTGTCCTCCAAACCAGAGCAACGATGCAGTAAACTTCTCCTGAACTGGCACACCCTCTTCTGAAGTTCCTCATCCTGCTCAGAGTACTGACCCGCCATACACAAATCATTTTTAGCCTGTTCTGAGTCGTTATACTCTGGATATGAAAAATGGAGAAAGTGTTTGGGTTGAGGTAATATTAACGTAATTATTACAGATTTGAACCATTAGCTAAAAATGACTGGAGGTGCAGTCTCAAGATAAGAAAACAGTGGGAGAGAAAGTGTACAGCACTTACGATGCAGAGATGATTCTAGATGTTGGAGAAACTGCCCATATTCATGGGGATTTGACCTGTTAAAAACTATATTCAAAGAGTTTGGCCTGATAACCAACCCTAAAAAAAAGAGGTCAATTATGAATTAAGTTTATGTAACTGAGTTGAACATAACATTAACAGAATGCCCTTTAAATTGAATACAAATAGCTGTTAATGCTTTTAGACAAAATGTATATTTCGCTGCTATATTAATTGATATAGATACCACATAACTGTGTAATGAACATGACACCTAATAACACCATGAACTGCACATTGAAGATCTCACCTGGGGATGCAACACGATCTCTGTACTTGGGTGTGTTTTCATTCAGCGTCTGAAGCATCGCCCACATAGTGAAGACAAACATCAAAGTCAAGAAGCCATAGAAGACCAGGTAAAAGAGGAGGATGAGGCCTGAAACACAATCACTGTCATAGCACTATAAAACAATTTTTGTTCCTGGTAGTAAGTGTTATTTCCTAATTGTTGATGCCTCAAAAGTATAGAAAATGGCTATTATTCACCACAAACTTTTGTGACCAGGACAGTGATATTTTGAAATGTATCTATTTCCAATGAGAAAACGGGTGAATGTGTGTCTTTTCGTTCACATGAAGTCAGAAAAAAACAATGTATGAATCCAAATAACATGTATTTGAACTAAAGCAATACAAAAATTATTAAAAGATTTAGAGATGGGTAGTTTTTCGAGATTATACTGTAAATCACTTTCGCGAATCGGCCCCCAAATGTAGTCTCCCATCATGTTCTCATTATACTGTCCTTGTTAGCGGCATTCAAAGTCCAGTATATCCTGATGGAAGCGCTCGTCTTAGTCCTCTGAGTACGCTCCCATGTTCTCCATGAATTTATCAAGATGAGCATCAAGGATATGAACTTTGAGGAACATCCTACAGCCCATTGTGCCGTAGTTCTTCACCAGAGTCTCAACCAGCTCCACATTGTTTTCGGACTTGTGATTGCCCAGGAAGCCACGAGCCACCAAGCCGCTTTCTCCTTACTAGTGCGCTTCTTGGGGAATTCATTGCACTCCAGAATCTTCTTTATCTACGGTCCAACGAAGACACCGGCTTTGACCTTTGCCTCAAACAGCTTAGGGAAGAAGTCTTGAAGGTACATGAAGGCTGCCGACTCCTTATCTAGAGCTCTGACAAATTGTTTCATAAGGCCCAATTTGATGTGCAGTGGTGGCATCAGCACCTTCCAGGGGTCCAACTTGGCTCCCACATGACGTTGTTCCTCCCCACAGAGAACCTGTCTGCTGTGGCCAGTCCCGCCTGTGGTAGTGTGCCTCTGTGTCCCTGCTGTCCCAAATGCAAAGATAGCAGGGAAACTTGGTAAAACCACCTTGGAGACCTGTCAGGAATGCCCCCATTTTTAAATCTCCTATGACCTCCCAGCCATACTCATCATACTTCAAGGCATCCAACAAGGTTTTGATATGTATCCACTTAGGCAGCTGGAACTGAACTGAACTGGTGGGCTTAAGGCCCCTGTATCTATAGTACTATTTATATAACTGGAAAGATCTAGAAAGTTCTAGTAGTTACTAAAAATGTACTCAGCACTGAATCTATCTGGAATGTTCTGGAAAATAGGTACATTTCAAAATATCACTGTCCTGGTCACAAAAGCAAGTGTGGTATAAAAGCACAATTTTTTTCAAGAAGCTTCATATAGAACTTTTTGTTTATCGGACGGTGTGCCACACAAGCTCGTTTCATTTCCCTGTGCTTTAGTGGGATGACAAGAACTGTACATTTGTGTTGCCGAAACAATGCAAAATAATTAAAATAACAATAGTGTAAATAAAGTAGACAAGTAGTATTAACAAATAAAATAAAACAATAGTGTAAAATAAAACAAAATAGCAGTGCAGAACATTATTGCTAGGCAAAACGTGGTAACATACTATTGTTACCTTAAAGAGCTGTTTCCGCCTTATCTAACCCTTTAAATTAGTTTTTTGGGGTATAACCTAATGCAGGGGTTTTCAACTTTTTGATGCCAAGGACCCCCAAATATGACAATCATCTTGCGAGGGACCTCCTCCAAAAATATAAAGGTCGCTATATCTTTTTGTGTATAAAGTCTAGAGAAAAATCTGGAAAAATTTTAAGTGTGAAATTATAAATATAATTTGAATTATTAGCTTTTATATTTTTATTGTACTAGAGCCAAAATAAATTATTAAAATATTATCTGCACCGCTGTATCAGCCACCGTATTTATTATATGAAAGATGCTTATGATCGCATAAGCATGAATATGGCGATTTGAAAAACGTATGGTTAATTTATAATTAATTACGTAACTTATGTAGTTGTATTACATTTTTTTATCATTTTTAATCACGTTGCACCCCCCCACCCAATGTTCAAGACTAATCTACACCCTTGGTCAGGGGGCACTGAGAGCAAATTAGTAGAGAGGGGGGCGTTAGGTTACAAATGGGGGGCGTTTATCAGTCATAATAATCATTATGAAATTTGCATTAAAGAATTTATCTAGACATGGAGTATATCAGTTGGTTCTCAATTATACGGGTTAGAACACGTCTAAAGTATCTGGTTTTGCACAGTCAAATACACATGTAGCACAGCAAATAGCACAACCACTAATGCACCCGTTTGGCTCTGTAGATGGATATGGCTCAGTGGACAGAGTAGCAAGATCCAAAAGCTCTTAAAGCTCGAGCTCTTAAACTCGCAGCTTACTATGATCTTGTTACAAATACCAATGTTAAAACTATAAAAATAAAAAAAAATATGTATAAATTAAAATGTTCAAAACAGCAAATGTAAAATATATTAACAATATCACGTTTATTCTTAGTTTCTGTCTTCACATTTTCATTTTATAGCCCCAGATATGCCCTCCACATGCTTGAATTCAAGAAATGCAAGGTTTAGTCTCACATACATGATGCATAAGCCTGCTGAATTTATTAACAAAACTTTAAAATTATGCAATACATCGAAGTCACATTGAGCAAATTAAGCAAATAGCACAAATATAATTAATAATAATGCAACAAATAATATATTAAATAAATTAAACTTCAGATATCAAATTTGTTTTACTTAATTTTGTTAAAGATGACTTAATTCAATTTAATGGAAATTTGTTATGAAGTTGAAACAAATACATTTTTAAATGCATACCAAAAATCTTCTAATAATTTTTTAATGATTACTTTTCAGTAAATGTTTATGTACATTTATTTGAGTTTATGTTGTTCAAATGTACCAATGTTTTTTTAATACTTTATACATAACTTATAACTTACATATACATATTTAAACACTATAAAACATTTAAATGTTCAGTGAACCATAAACTCAAGAATCCCAAAATGCATAAGGTCAGAAGTAAAAAATATGCTAAACCTGCACCCACACACAAACATGTTGGTGTGGCTATCCTTATGAAAACTCTCCATAGACATAATGGTTTTTCTACTGTACGAACTATAGATTCAATCCCCTAACCCTACACCTAAACCTAACCCTCACAAAAAACGTTCTGCATTTTTACATTTTCAATAAAACATCGTTTAGTATGCTTTTTAAGCAATTTGAATTATGGGGACAGTAGAAATGTCCTTAAAAACCACATTTATAGCACAATCCCCCCCCCACACACACACAAATCAAATGTGCAAATTTTTTTTAACACATTTACATTTTATATTCATCTTTAACTACATAAAATAAATATGTATAAAATGTATGTTATTGTTTGATTGAATAATATGCTGTATAATGCAGTATTATATATATATATATATACAGCGTATATGTCTAGTAAATAATAGTCATATCCCATGCTGCATTTGATCGTTTTCGCCAGGGCGATGATCAAATGTGTCAACAGAAGGTGTAGTGAGGCGCGAAAATGCATTCCCAAAGGCCAGGTGACGTCACAGCGATCCGCATCATCGCTGCTGATGTTCTGGAACGCGGTGACGACGCCATGCAGCTGTCTTCAAACGAACAAGAATAATAAGTGTTTGTCCTACTTGACCAAAGGATTTAGAGTCCTAATTGAGAGCGATTAATCACTATCGACGAATCTTTTGGACGCGCGTTGGTTTTAGGCTACTGGTCAAAAACAGTCAGTTAAATTGACTAGCACAGCCTTTCTCCAACTTTTTTCAGTCAGGGCACCTTTCAAAAGTGCATAAAATCTCAAGGCACCCCAGTGTAAAAACACTGCATATAACCCAAATGTAAATGCAAATGTCCTGTTTATTTAGACAGAACAGTAATGAACAGAGTATAATACATACTGTAAATAACATTAATAATAACAACTTTATAGCACCTTTAAAAACACAGGTTTGCAAAGTAATTCACAAAATAATTAATCAGAGACACAAATGCCATAAAACCGTAAGAGGTGGACCGCCCAATACAAGAACCCAACAACAAATCCAGACCAGGAGAACTAAAATGAAGAGCAGGATGCAGTTAAAATAAAAAGGGGCAGACATGAAAATATATATATATACAATACGATAAGAAAAAGATGCATGTTAAAAAATGCACCAGAGATAAGCAGGAATGTTTTTCCATATAGTGCTTGTTTTCATCCGTGCCATGCGCATGCACACACACACCCACATACACATACACCCACACACACAAACAATAATCCACAACGAGAGAGGCAGAAAGATCTACATGCGCGCATGCAGCGCGCATACGCGCTCACACAAGCCGGGGGTGGGGGTGACCACAATCAATGAGAGACGTGAGCCTGGTGCGATGCACACAGCCGCCCTATCCTGGCAGGGATGGATGAGAGGCAGACACGGAGCTCCTGGTCCACAGTCCTCAGTCGCTCCCTGTACTTGTTCTTGATGTACGTCAGGCTTGAAAAGCTCAGTTCGCACAGATAAGTTGTGGAGAAGGGTAGCAAAATAGCTCGAGCCCCTGCCCTATTTCAAAATTAATCAAAAGTGCCCTTCTCAAACATATATCAATGATAATATTGTGGTCAATAAAAAAAAAAAATATTTGCTTATAATTAACATGACAATGTGTACAAAACTAAAGTGGCCTAAATTCACGTTTATTTTTACGTTTCTCTCAGTCTGAGGTGTTGTTGCTATAACGCGTTGCTATGGGTTGCGTCACTTGCGTCAAGTTGTGTGTGTGTCTTGCTTCGTTCTTGTGAGACGGATTTTTATGGTTAATTTTATATATATATTTATCTAAAATGAATTTACAATTGTATTAATACGTTCATATGTTTAAAAAGAAGAAAAATGTATTTATGTAAATTCAAATATATTTATATATGAAATGTCAGATTTTTTTTTATTTTTTTTTATTTTTTTTTAGCCTACGTAATTTTTTGGCGGCACCCCTGACACAGTCAGGGGGCACCCCAGTGTGCCGCGGCACCCACTTTGAGAAAGGCTGGACTAGCATAACGTTGGCCTTAAGTCAATAAGGACAAGTGAAGGTTAATGACACTATCACATATTTAATATGTCAGATATCAGAGGGCAATTCGTTTCTGACTGTATATAAACCATAAACTGAACAATCATCCCCTCTATGGACAATATAAAGGTTTCAGTAAATAATTGTTTTTCAGTAAATAGTGTAAACAAAGGCCTTGCTTAGATGTAGGTAGATTGAACACCACACCACTATGGTATAAATGCTGCTACCTAAAAAAGGGCACTAGTGTCTAGTTAAGCTATCATTACAATTCCATTGATTTGGCGGTTGGATAGGCTATACGATATTCACTATACATCGAGAAAATTCACTCGATACTGAATCACCAGTACTCCGGAGATGTGTACATGGGAAGCTTTTAAATATTGTTCAGTCGTTGTCAACGCTTCCCTCTTAACATTCCTATATTGATCCCAAATTTTAGATAACATTTGTATACATTATTGGGGTTATTATTATTATTATTATTTATTTTTTTACTGGGGAGATCTGCTGAGACTTGGGGATCGTGATGACCACTCCATTTGTCATTGTATCCAAGTATCTAGTCTAAACACAAACCACCAAATCTTGTTACTGTATTTAAAACGCGGCGAGACGAGACTAAATTGATGTAATCAGTGAGTTGATCAATATGCTTGGGATAAAGATCTCTTTCGTCATTGATCGGTGCACAAGGTGAATCTCCATTCATTAATTGATCTTAAGAGGGTGGCCTCATTACTCAAGAGTCTAGATTATGAATTACAGACATGTAGTGATTAAATGGAATTGCCAAAAGCCGCGATCATTCTCATTTATCCGATAAGTCGCTTATTATAAAGTCATTTTATTTCTGCAAGCTGCATCTTTCATCACGGGCTTCAGGGCGCGCGAGCAAGCATCGCAGGATAACATCCAGCATTCAATAGAAGAATGTGAAACGTGTGCTGTTTCAGAGGATTTGTGTGAACTCACCCCAATTTTTAGCAGTCCGACCGAGGAATTCTCCACTTCTTGGATTGTAGATCGCGTCTTTCCAGCTGGTTTCGGGCTCTTTGCCATCCCCTATTTCTTCGCTATTTTTAGACATGTTGCAGATTTGTGGTAGATTAAGAGAAAGTGTATATGTACGACGTGACCTGGTCTAATGAGGCCAAAATCAGTGAGCTGATGCCATGATGGAAGAGCGAAGAACCTCCGGCCTCTGACGTCTCCAAATGAAATGCAACGCAATGCTCATTAGAAAGTGGTCCAACAATCCGGACCGACAGCAGTTGCATGTTATATCGTGGGGGAGGGAGAGAAGGGGTTGTGCGCGTGCGCAACTTTTGCAACCCTGAAATTGCAGAATGATTTGAATCTTAAAATGAAATAGAATCTGTCATCTTTCATCGCTATATAATGTTTTTCTTCTTCTTCTTCTTCTTCTTCTTCTTCTTCTTCTTCTTCTAAATAATACACCTTTCATTGTTCAATAGCTAATGGGACCAGATCAGAGTACCATGGTACTTTGATACGTAATATAGTACTGAATGATTACCATATTCATATAAGAAGGTATTTACATGCTACCCCAAGATACTAAATATAATACACTGGTATAACCATGTTACATGGCCAAAACCCATGGTATTATCTTCATACCATGACCAAAACAACATTGGGATGTCAAGGGCTAAATTACTGTTGTCAACTAGTTCCGAATTTAGCTTCTCAGATCAAATGTTTAGACCTGGGAAGGGGGAAATAACCAATAACACACATATTTTTGTTCCTTGAACTTCTTCCATAAAATCCATAAAATTAAGATTTTAAGTTATTAAAGGGTTAGTTCACCCAAAAATGAAAAATATCCCATAATTTACTCACCCTCAATCCAACCTAGTTGTATATGACTTTCTTCTTTCAGCCAAACACAATCAGAGTTATATTAAAAAATATCCTGTCTCTTTCAAGCTTTGTAATCGGAATAAATGTTGCCTTAGATTTTGAAGGGAACATATGGGGGCATTTATATAGTTGTTATTATGAATTCATAGAGGTTTTAGGATTAGTATTATTTATGTTGTTCTGTTGCAAAAAAATAGTTTGTGTGATGTCACCACAGTGATCTGTGTCCCCTTTGCGCAAGTTGGACCCTGTTAACACTATCTGAATTCTCCTTCTGCATGTGCAACTAAGGTACAGGTGTCTATACATTTCTGTGGAGAAATAAGTTTATTTAATGACTAACCAAGAATCAATTATAATCTTCTTTATTAAAACTGTGTTATTGTATGACCTACATTTGAGTCCATTCAGTTAAACTGATTCAGTAGAAACAACAACATTTAAAGAGCAAATCTGAGTAAAAGTGGATGTAATGTATGCACCACTAGCACCATAAAACAGAACTGCAAAAATAAACATGATTTTTTAAAAAGCATTCTGAATACGCCCCCTTCTGCAATTGATCAATAGTCCTGCCACCGACAACATGGTCAAGTCAATGTCATTGTGTTTAGGGGTTGCTCAAAAGAAACAGAGGAATTTTCATTGCGCCACAGAGACAGTGTTTACAGTTTTCAAGAAAATTAACCTATAAATGGCTTACTTATGAATGTCTGTGCATAGTAATCTGGTAAAAAAGAAAGTATTTTAAAAATGAAAAAGTTAAATACTTCAGCTTTAAGTCTACTTGCATCTTGTTACATGAACTTAAATAGTTAAGTTATTTCTATATGATCACCATGTAAAGTGAACTTAAAGTAATTGTTCACCCCTAAATGAAAATTCTCTTATTTACTCACCCTCATGCTATCCCAGATCTGTATGACTTTCTTTCTTCTGCAGAACACAAACAAAGATTTTTAGAAGAATATCTCAGCTCTGTAGGTCCTCAAAATGCAAGTGAAAGGTTAGCAAAAATGTGAAGCTCCAAAAAGCATATTAAAGCAGCATAAAAGTAATCCATACAACTCCAGTGGTTAAAAAAATGTCTTCAGAAAAAAAAAACTGATAGGTTTGGGTGAGAAACAGATCAATATTTAAGTCCTTTTTTACTACAAATTCTCCTCCCTGTCCAGTAGGTGGTGTTATGCACAAAAATGCAAATCACAAAAAAAAAAAAGAATGTGAAAGTGAAATTGGAGATTGAAAGTAAAGAAGTACTTAAATATTGATCTGTTTCTCACCTACACTTATCATATCACTTCTGAAGACATGGATTTAACCACTGGATAACAATGCAGATGGATTACTTTTATGCACCCTTTATGTTATTTTGGAGCATGACATTTTGGTCACCATTCACTTGTAATATGAGGACCTACAGAGCTGAAATATTCTTCTAAAAATCTTATTGTTTAGCAGAAGAGAGAAAGTCATACACATTTGGAATGGCAAGAATGTGAGTAAATAATGAGATAATTTTCAGTTTTGGCTGAACTATTCCTTTAATTCCATCACCCAGTTCAATTGAGGAAACAAGTTAACTTATTAGGGTTGTCAGTGTAATTTAAGAATGTTAAAGCTGAAGTGTGTAACTTTTTCAGTGTCAAATTACCCTCTCACATCCCAGCTTAATGTGCAGACAACTACAATAAGCCTTTAATTTTCACAAAAAACTGTAAACACTGTGTCATATGGTGCTAAAAAAAATGTCTGTTTTAATGACCATCCATCCCGACACTACAACATTGACTCAAGCAATGGCATTACCCACCCCAAACTGGCAAGAAATATAACCATTGATGATTTGCTCCTAATATGGATATGGTCTAAAAATGAGCGGATATATTCACAACCCGAACTAAAGCAACCAGCCAGGTTGCGTCACTAGACCCCTTTTAAAGTTCTGCTGAGCAACTGCCACAGCAAAATTTCCAGCTAAATCATAAGGGTGAACCGTATACTGATCTGGGAAATATGGTTTCCTATTCAAAACAAGAGTCTAACAGTGACGCCTGTTGAAATTAACTTTTTTCCTCATCAGCGATCTATCCAATCAAATATACCTTCACCCCTCCCTTGTCCCTCCTCTCTCCTTCCCCTCCTCCAAAAAAGAACCTCATCTGCAAAGACGACCATTTATGTTACTAATCCATTTGTAGGGTCGAATAGTTGAGAAAGACTATATTTAACAAGCCGTTTGCAGCTGGATTTGATCATATTTCCTTATATGAGCTACTAAAAGCTAGTGCTTGCTAATCTCTTGCTTCTATTAAAAATGATGTGATTTAGTCATCAGTAAAAGCTATTTGCAGTCAGGGGGATACTAGTTAGTTTGCTCATTAGATTGCAGTAGTAGATTTTAGATACAGACTTTAAAAAAAAATAAAAAATTTGATACTAACACCCCTGCATCCAGCACCTGAAAGTAGAAAGAAATCCCTTGATTCAAACAGAGTAAAATAATGATCTAAGACATGGAAAATAAAGGTAACAAAACATCTTGACAGCATTTTCAAAAATTACTTTGTTAACGTGTCATATAATCCAGTAGTCTCTTTATCCAGTAGCCTATACTGGAAAGGATTAAGCTATCTCAGTGCAACTGAGCTGTAATGAAGCAGTGCTGTTAATTAGAAACAAGACCTCTTTGAATATAGGTGACTTATGTAACACAAACGGGGAATTTGCTCATTGTAGAGGAAGGAAGGAAGGGAGGGTTCAGGAGATGCACCCTGCTGGAGCTGTCAAATTGAATTGGTTTAATCTTGGATTTGTTCAAGAAAGCAGAATGATGAAGCATATTGTACAATTCAAGAATTTGCTCCCTATAATCTCCTTAAAAACCCAAATTAGAGGTGCCATTGCCATCTTTGCAATATTGTCAAAAGCAAAATTAGTCAGCCACATCATACTGGTACACACACTTTGTACTACAGAAAGCTTTTACATACTTTGATAAAGAAACCCTTCAGACAGTTACCAGCAACACTGTTTAAAGAGCTAAATCTGAAATCAGGGGGTTGTATACAGTATATGAAACATGAAATATTGAATTTGCTATATTAGTAAACGTGATATAAAATAGCAAACATTTAATGTGTATAAAGTTGGCCATTATTTAGGGTGTTTTCTGAAACATTGGTAGTGGCAAAAATATTGAGTAAAGTCATCATTCCACCACAAGGAAATTATCATAAACAAACACATAGAGTATGTTCATCTGTATTTATATAGTGCATTTAACCATACAAATATTCAAACATTTTAACTGGGCAGTGGTTATAAAGAACTAATGAGTAAACCGCAGGAGACCATATACGGTGCAAAGTGGAATTAGTGTTCCATCTTTTTGGTCTGAAAGAAAGGTCATGGGAGGGCAGTCAGGCACACTAGTTCACCTAAAGTTCGAGAAAAAAAATTAGCAACTAGTAAGATTGCAAAATATTTGTTAGACCCCACCCTTTGTCAAGATGCTGCCGTATCTCCCTCATCTTATGTTTTTGCGTTAGTGGCAGGATCCTTACACTTGTTATATTGTGGTGTTTTTCATCTTCTATCATGTTCTCTGTCCTGCTTGTTTCTGTTCTTGTCATTCCTTGGCCCTTCCCCGTCATTTCCCTCATTATCTGTTCATTTGCCACACCTTCCCTCCTCCTTTGGCTCCTGATTTCTTCCTCTTAATATTCTCCTTGTGTCTCATGTCTTATATTGGATTCTTCCTCTTGGTCTCAATGCGTTTGGTTGTGTTTTCCTGTTGGTATGTTTAGTTCTTGGTTTCTTTGTTTGATTTTTGGGAAGTTCTAGTCCTCTTATGGGAGTTTTAGTTTACTGCCCTGTTGCCTATAGTCTTTACCCTTTTGTTGTTGTTGTTGTTGTTGTTGTTTTTGTGTGGTTTTTTTTGTTTTGCATTTTTGTTTTTGGCTGTCTGCACTTGGGTTCTTCACACAAAACCTGACATCCTGATTAATTTACTATCTTTATTTAATTCCATATTGCACTGTTCTGTGCTACTTTTCTTTTTTATCCCCTTATCTCCCTATTTGTAATTCGCACTACTTACTAGGTCCTCGTGGTGGCGCGGTTTCTCACATCAGTCCGGGTGGTAGAGGACAAGTCGCAGTTGCCCCTGCTTCTGAGATTTCAATCCGCGCATCTTATCATGTGGCTCACTGTGCATCAAACCGCGGAGACTCCCAGCATGTGGAGCCCCATTGGGAGTGAGAACCACTAATTGTGACCATGAGGCTCTACCCTCCCTAGCAACCGGGCCAATTTGGTTGCTTAGGAGACCTCGCTGGAATAACTCAGCACACCCTGGATTCAAACTCAAGACTCCAGGGGTGATAGTCAGCGTCAATACCCAGGCCACCTCTGTGCTACTTTTCTAAAAGTCTTGTAACTTAAATACTGAATGACATACAATGGGCCTGATTCCATTACAGACAACACATAAGTGAAGTATTTTCTCAGGCACTTTTTGAGTCTAAATAGGTGCAGAACCCAAATGAGAATAGTCATGTCATACTGTTCAAGTTGCTCCCAATGGCAGGCTAGAGCCTTGCATGACAACTCTGCTGTCATTGGTGTGTGAATGTGTGTGTGTGAATGGATGAACGAGACGCAGTGTAAAGCGTAAAATGCTTTGACTACAGCTAAGGTTAAAAAGGCACTATATAAGTGTAGACCATTTTCCATTTACTGTTCATGTGTTACACTTGCTATAGTTTACTTCCACTTACTTCTTCATCAAATAGCAATGTCAAATATAAATCAAGTCAATTACCGAAACAGCAGCGTCACCTTGAGTAAGAAATAACATGTATAATATGTGTGTACACATGCATATGGGAAACTGATAGTTTACATTATAAATGTAGTACTCATTCCTCTTGTAATAAACAAAGAAATAGATATCCTGTGATAGCAAACTCATATATATATGAAATTATCATAAAAATATTATTTATAGAAGTGCAAAAAACAACAACAACAAACAGACACTACAGATAATAGATAGCTATATGGTCTTTAATTACCCTATACAATTTTGGTTGGTAAAGCAGTTATAAAAAAATTATATGTTTTGCCGTTTCTTGTTTGTTTGTTTTATTACATTCAGCATGAAATATATCATTGCAGGAGTGAAGGAAGCAGTAAACTCCCAGCTGCTACATCTTCCCGTGGTGAATTATGGGCAATCAATCGTCGTTCTTGTTTGTTACACCATTCAGAAGAGAAACATTGAGGAATATTAAAGAGGTGTGGGCATAACTCCAAAAATTGGATGAGGTACAGGGGGTGGAATGTGGTCCCGGGTCACTAAAGATGCGAGGTAGGTATTAAAGGGTTAAAGGAATGTTCCGGGTTCAAAACGTGTTAAGCTTAATTGACAGCATTTGTTGCATAATGTTGATTACCAGAAAAAATTTTTATAATTTAAGCAAAAATTGAAGTTACATTAAGACACTTACAATGTAAGTGAATGGGGCCAGTCCATGAACATTAATATACACAAGAAACATTGTTTCATAAGTATAGCCAAAAAACATAAACATTATAAGTGTTAACATGACTTTAGTGTGGTTTACTGGCACTTGCCAGATTACAAGGTTTACCGTGTGAATTTTAATGTTGTGTATTATGCCAAAGTGTCATGAATGATTAACGAGGCAGACGAGGAGATGCGGATCCAAACGCAGTTTGAGTTTTATTGAACCAGAAAACACAATACGAACAACCCACGATGGGGAAAAAGAAACATAAACTGAGTAAGCTGACCAAGGTCGCCACGAACAGGGCACTAGGGAGAGCCGCACACGCCAGGACAACATCAAACAACGATCGACGAAGACTGAACAAAGACACGGGGTATAAATACACAAACATGGGAAAAGGGGCCAATGAAAGAACAGAACTCAAACAAGATAACAAGGTGATTAACAGAAACCAAAGGCAAATTAACAAGGGCAGGTGCAAACAATGAACAGTGAACACAAGACTATGGAGGTACAAGCGTGACAAAAGTGAAAACTAAGGAATACCAAAAGTGACAAAATCACAAACAAAGGGCAACAGAGAGACAAGACAGGGTAACCGTTACACAAAGATGCTGTCTGTTGAGCTTAATTTGTACTTTTTGAACATTCCTACTGTATAACACATGGATAGTTTTTTTTTAATGACCCCTTGCCTATTTATACATCTGTTTTACTTTGTCTTCTTTATAATATCCTTTGTGTTGTAGCATTCCTTATAAGTACATTGCTTCAAATGCTGAATGAATATATGAAACGTATTATAAGATCTTAATATATTCATTGTGAGAGAACTGTAAACTTTCACTGTCCTGTTCAAGACTGTAAAAACACATTACAAAACAAGTAACCTTTGAGTTCATGGTTTCTTCAGTGGCATTTAAATCAGTACATTTATGTCCTATTTCTGTATATTGCAGGTTGACTAGGGTTTATATCTGAAAGACTATAAATCCTCTATACTCTTCCTTTTCTCAGCTTAGGCAGCATAAATCCCTGCTCTGCTTTTGTTTTTTTTCCATATATGGTTATGTCTTGCTCCCTCACTCTCTGTCACTTTTTTGCAGAAATATGTGACTATTAAAGGTTGGGAAAGGTCTACAGATTAATAGTTAACACTGACAATGTCAGAAACGTTTATCTGATTGCCATTCCTGCCCATTTTGTAGATATATAACTAGAGTGTTTGCTCTAAAAGCTTTAATGTTGTGCTGTAAGTAGTTTATGCTATTGATGTGTGGGATTTCACCCTTTATTTTCTTGTCATTTTCAGTGAGACAAAGAAACTTTTGGTTTAGTTTCTCAGAGAATGCCAATGGATGTCAATGTCTGCTCTCCTCTCCTCTCTGTCTTTGTTTAAACTACCTCTTCCTGCTCTTCTCAATGTTCTTCCAGCACTGCCCTGGACTTAATAAAATAATTTTTCCAATTCAGCACCTTCATGGTCAGGGCCGACCCTCCACTTGGTCATCTAATGGTTAGATGGAGACCTAGAGAAGCCTTCATGCCACAGTGTCTCGCACCCACTGTGAAATTAAGTGATGATCTGGGGTGCTTCAGCAATTCTGGAATCGGGCAGATTCGTCTTTGTAACAGGCGCATGAATCAAGCCACGTACAAGGTTATCTTGGAAGAAAAACCTGCTCCCTTCTGCTCTGAGAAGGTTCCCCATCACTAAGAATAGTTTTTTTCCCTGTCTTGGCCAGCCCAATCTCCAGACCTGAACTCCATTGAAAACCTCTGGAATGTGATCAAGAGGAAGGAGGATTGTCACAAGCCATCAAACAAAGCCGAGCTGCTTATCACCCAAAAGTATTGTGAAAGACAGGTAGAGATCATGCCAAGATGCATGAAAGCAGAAAGTCAGGGTTATTCCACCAAATATTGATTCAAACACATAGTAAATCCAGAGAAACTGATAATTTTGCAGTGGTCTCATAATTGATTTATTTATTTATTTTTCAGAGCTGCAGTATAATCCACCAAATTGATTGGTTAATTTTTAATAAACATAAGTTGTTCACAAAAACATTCTCAGAATATCATTTATTTACCAGACACAAATCGTGTTAACATGGAGAGTTCCCTGCAATTCCTGCTCTTCAACTTCAAAACAGTTACCCTGAGGCGAGAAGACGGTCACTCTCTGTTTCTTCATACCAGCCAATGAGAAGCAAGAGCTCAGTCTAGTAGCTACATGTACAAGCCATATCAAAACACAGCGATGTCTTGACGATTCTTGTCTTTCTTTTCAACATATGGGTAAATGAAAAGAAAACGAAACTGAAAGAAAACAAGTATCGCTTTATTCAAAACAAACAGTTGCGCCGCAGAAATGCACTTGATTTTAACACTCGCCTTTCTTGTGGATTTATCTTGGGCTCTTCCAAAGGGTAAGTCTTTTTCATCCTGTTATAGAATTACAATTTCCATCCAAGAACAGATGTTGTGTTTCTTCCGTTTTTATTTATTTATTTATTTATTCTATGCTCCGTTTCCCCCATGTTTTATTTATTTATTATTTGTATGGGCTCCATTTCCCCCCATGCCATGCTCTAAATCTTTTTATGCGTTTGTTTTGTTAGATATTGTAATTCAGTTCGAGCGCAGTGTATTGGTGAACGGCACGGTCGTGGAGAAGGTGTTCGTCAACGGTGCGTCAGCCAGTTATTTAAAGGGACAGCTTGACAATCAACCTGTTGTCATTAACGATGAAGCCTTGAGGAAGATCGTGGAGATTGAGCGTGCAACAGCAAGTAAATAGTATTTGTGCAATAATTAAAGCAGATTATCATGATGCCACTTGATCGTGACCATTATTTTATAACTTTTTACAGTTAATGTCACGTACATACGTCTGAGGGAATGTCAGCTGCGAGCATATCGAGTCTTCCGACTGTCCGACCGGTTTCAGCTGAATGGCAAAGATTATCTGGCTTTAGATTCAGAAACTGGTACTTGGACAGTGTTGGAGCCAGAGGCGAGTGGACTCAAGCAGACATGGGAGCTTGAAGCTGAGCACGGGAGTCTGGAGTACACTCATCTGAAAGAGGAATGTGAAGAGTTAATCAAACTCATGAATGACGACATCCAGAATCAAGAGGGTAAACTCTTATGATGGTTATTTGTAAAAGTAATTGTGTGACTATCCTGTGGAAACGTTTTGCACATGCAAGTTACTGATACATCAGAGCAGCATTACAGATATGTCAATACAGCGCTATATCATAAATGGTAAAAGTACATTTGCAGTTGTTTCCTGAGGGATAGTTCACCCAAAAATGAAAATTATCTCATCATTTACTTACCCTCCCAAATGTGTGAATTTCTTTCTTCTGCAGAACACAAATGAAGATTTTTAAAAAAATATTTCAGCTCTGTAGGTCCATATAATGCAAGTGAATGGTGACTAGAACTTTGAAGCTCCAAAATGCACATAAAAGCAACATATAAGAAATCCATAAGATTCCAGTGGTTAAAATTAATGTCTTCATAAGCGATATGATAAGTGTGGGTGAGAAAGAGTTCAATATTTAAGTAAGTTTTTACTATAAATCCTCCTCCCTGCCCAGTAGGTGGTGATATGCATGAATAAAGCGAATCACCAAAAACAAATGAAGAATGTGAAAGTGAAAATGAGATTTATATTAAAAAAGGACTTAAATATTTATGTTTTTTACCCACACATATTATATCACTACACAATTATAGTTTTTTAGATATGGATTAAACCCTTGGCGTGGTCTGGATTACTTTTATGCTGACTTTATATGGTTTATGGATCTTCAAACTTTCAGTCACCATTCACTTGCATTGAATGGACTTACAGAGCTGAGATACTTGTCTAAAAATCTTCATTAGTGTTCTGCAGAAGCAAGAAAGTCATGCACATCTGGGATGGCATGAGTGTGAGTAAATGAGGGAGTGTTCATTTTTGGGCGACTATTAATTTAAGGAGGTTTTTATACCTTATTGTTAAAATTACTTTAGTTGATGTAGTCGAACTTAATGTAGGCAGGTTGATTCAAGTATATTAAATAATATTTGTAACTTTTTATTTATTTTCATTTTATTCTGACCAGTTAAATTACACTGATGCACTGAAATGAACACATTTTTGCTTATGCAGTTAAAATGACTATGTGCTGAATGTTTTTAGGGCTTGGTGTGTTAAGAGTGATGGCTCCGGTCTTGGTCATATTTCTCTTCATTGGTTTTGCCTTTATAAGCCTCCTTATCTTCAAACGACATGGTGAGTAAACTGTCATCATGTGCTATATCACATGTTGAATCATAATAATTGCTCACACTTGCCATAAAGACAAACCACTATGATTTTAATATAATAATAAGGAAATTATATATGGAAATATTATGCAAATAATAAGTAATATGTTTTTGTTTTTTGCTCCTCCTCTGCTCTTCAGGTCAACAGCCGGGAGGTGAGATGTCTCACATTGTTTACCAAATAGTTGTGTATATGATTGCAATTGCTAAACTAAGGTTCAAGAAACAGACATCGTAGGTCATGTCCTACTGACCTACCCTCAGGGTTGGGAGGGTTACTTTTAAAATGTATTTCACAACCGGTTACAGAATACGTGCTGTAAAATGTAATATTTAATGCATTTCATTAGATCTCTCAAGGTCAGTAAAGTAATCTAAATACTTTGGATATCTTCTTCAGCATGGGTTTAGACTATAAACAAGTTATTATAAGTTAATAAAATATCCCAGTACATTAAGACAAATTACAAATATATTACAAATACATTCTCTGAAAAATGTCTAAATGTCTTTTGCAGTATTGCAACTAATCCTGTTTAAGCTTTTCAATTTTAACAGGTACCTCCATATTTTTTGTGCTTCTATTGTTAATCAGATGTGGACATCATTTTATGGTTTTCCCCTATAGGTGTTTTAGGTTCTATTATCCACTACCCAGCCCATTCTCTTGAAGTGCCATTGGAAGGACAGAGCCAAAAAAAACATCTTACAAGTCCCACCATTGCTGAAGACTCCCTACTAGTGGCATTGAATCACAGATGATCAGTTTCCATGATTAGAGGCGATGGGTGGGATTGATACAAAGACAAAGGTCACAGTCACCATTGAGTCAATTCTCTCTTTTCTTTGGAAGTCTAGACTTTAGGTGATTTGAAAATTCAGTAATAAAATCACTCCATTGTATAAAAGGAAATGTTTGTGTGAAATGACCTTGAAAGCTTAAGTTTTAAAATGATCACGATAAACAATATCGTATGAACTATGAACATATTTCAAAATGTTCTTTCTTTTATTGGTTCAAATGGAATTGTGAGATTCTACCCTGTTACAACACCCCCACCTGCTTTCATGTGATATCCAACTTTATAGCAAAATATTTTGTTCACCAAATCAAACTTGCTATTTTGTATTATGTCTTCTCTCTCATGAAGTTATTCTTCATTGCATTTTAATAGATTTTCTGTAAAAAATTAAATACATTATTTCAATCAATACAACTTAAATAATAGACGTCCCATATTTTTAATGAATGTAAAAATATTAAATAATTATTAGTTGATTTTACAATTTTATTGGGATGGATTTTAATGACTTGCACATGAAACTCTTTTTATCCTCTAAACAAAGTATAAATGTTTAGAAGCAGTCCTCGAAAGTGATAAATGCATAAATGTGCAACAATAAATACACTAATGTATACTTTTAATAAATAAACATTAATGTCTAAATAAATGTATAAACACTTTTTGGAATTTACATTTGTTTAAGCATTTTAAAATCTTTTGAAAAGTGTGTATCTGTCCTACGCCTTTTGACAGTGAGCCATAGCTGACAATGTGAAGGCCTAAAGGTTATTAACCCTAACTATTATGGAATGTTTTTAGATTCAAACACAGAACCTACTGTGATATAACTTGTTCTGTTGCATCTCAGTACAGACGGCTGAAATAACCAAATACATACAGAAAATGTTTTCAATTAATCCGTGTCACTTATAAAGAGAAAAAGCCTGCTGCTTTGATATTTTTTGCCATTGAATCTGGCAATGATTTCAGTGGTCTCTGGTGTTTTTATTTATTCTAAGTGACTTTATAACCACTAAACGAACAGTTAGGCTATAATACATTTATTTTGAATGTATTAGGGTCATTCCTACAATTCAGTGACATTAAGTCCCAAGTACAAGTTGTAGTATTTATAATGTTTAATTGATCTTAATTACAATTTAAAAATACTTGGTAAAAGGAGTAAAACTATTTATAATGTCACACACTGCTGTGTGCCAAAAAGTCTCATTTTAAATAATTGAAATCATTAGTTTTGAAGCAAGCAGAGGCCCAAGTGCAAAGCCAGAAACTTTACATAAGAATTCAGGTAAGTAACAAGGACAAATCCACAGTAAAAAAAAAAAGAAAAAAAGCAATGATCCCAAAACAGGCAATGGCAAAACAAGATAGTAGAAAAGGTACAGGCTCAGTAAGGAGCATGCACTCAATACTTAAAGCTACAAGTGAAAACAAAGTATTTTACAATGGACAACTGTGATGAGCCACAGGTGCATGGTTTCAATAGGCCGGGGATGGCGAACGTTGATTGGCTGATTGTAAGGTTGGTGTCACTGTACCCCCCTCTCCACAAGCTGCAACTGAAGCCCGAGGTTGCCTACATGGCCATTGACTGCAGGGTTGAAGAGTAGGGCGATCCATACTAGGATGACCACGTGGGCATAGGGATGGTCAGTCAGAGTGAACCAGATGGAACTCCTCGATTAGGGAAGGGTCAAGGATGTTGTGAGCTGGGACCCATGACCGTTCTTCAGGGACATAGCTTCCTTGATGTCTGGAGTCCAGAGCCTGTACAGTATATGCCGTTTCTCCACCAAGATATATTGGGGGATGGGTTTCGGCAGATGTAGAGGGTGGGTGCCTGGGATTGTAGTAGACAGGCTTCAGCAGGGAGACATGGAACGTAGAGGAGATCCAATATCTGGATGGTAATTAGATGATATGTGACAGGGTTTATGCACTAAAATCTTAAATGGGCCGATGTAACTGGGACTGAGTTTTCTGGAGGGCAGTTGGAGCTTGATGTCACAGGTTGATAGCCAGACTCATTGGCCAGGGTAGAATATCAAAGTTGGGTGGTGGTGACGGTCTGCAAACCTCTTCTGAGTCCAAATGGCTTGTTGGAGTTGAACATGAGTGGTCTTCGGAACCATTCATCCAAGGCAGATACGCCGCTAGTCTCAGTCTCCCATGGGAACAGTGGTGGCTGGTACCCTAGAACACATTGGAATGAGGTCAATCGCAGCGAGGAATGTACCAGAGAATTTTGGAGTTTGGAATTTCTGTCCATTTGATTTGGGGTGGTAGCCTGAGGACAAACTGACATTGATGCCAAGATGCTTGCAAAACATACTCCAGACTCTGGATATGAATTGTGGTCCTCTGTCTGAAACAATGTCCTCAGGGATGCCATATATCCTGAAAACATATTCAAACAGACATTCAGGGTATTTGGACTGAGCACACATGGGGCAGGACAGTACGAAATCCTTCACATCGTCATGGCCACCAGAACTTCTGGGTAAAGTAATTTATGGTCTGTGTGATGCCTGGATGACCGGAGCCAAGGGAGGTGTGACCCACTGCATGAGATGAGGATGAATTCTGGCTGGGATATGGGTATTGGCAGGAGGCGTGTTAGGTGGACTGGGATCAGAGTGGAGTGCTTCTTGCAGGGCATCCATTGTCTCCCAACTAATTGGGGCTGCGATACATTGGGGGGAGATCAAATGGTGTCTGGAATAGAAGAGCTATTAGGGAGTTCAAACTGGTGAGCTTCTGTGTTCTTTGTTTCTGGCCTATATGTGACTGTGAAATGGAAGCACATAAAGAACAGGGCCAACCTTGCTTGCCTCAGGTTGAGTCTGTGTGTTTCCTGAACATATTCCAGATTCCGATGATCAGTCAGGACAACAAACGGATTAACTTCTCCCTCCAGCTAATGCCTCCACTCCTCCAGAGCCAATTTGATGCTAGAAGCTCACAGTTTCCCACAGCAGTTACATTCTGCAGAAGAAAGCTTATAGGAAAAAAAGGTGCAAGGGAACAGCTTAGAAGGTATCCCATGGCGCTGAGAGAGGACGGCTCCCACGCCAACCTCGGAGGCATCAACCTTTACTATATTGTAAGAATACCATACTGAAGTTTCTTATGAACCTGTGGTAGAAATTGGCAAAAAGCGTTGTATTTCCTTGACCATTTTTTATTGAGGCCAATCGCAAACTGCAGGCACCTTGTGGTCACCTCTACAAACATCCCGATTACATAGCCAAGGAATAAGCTAGTGGTTCGATGAAACGCACATTATTCTGCTTTCACGAATTGTTGGTGACCTCTTTGGTAATTTCTCATTTTCCAACCTGACAGATCATGTACAATGTACAAAATCAAAAGTTGATTAGTCATGTCCAGGAAGATCTCATTCCTAAAAGACTGGAAAAATCCAGGTGAGTTGGAAAGACCATACAGCATCAGTGTATTTATAGTCCCCCCTGGTGGTGATGAATGCAGTTTTCCGTTCATCCCCTTCACATTTTCGGATGAGAGTGTAGGTGCTTCTGAGGTCTAGTTTTGTAAAGAAGGTTGCTGAATGGAGTTGTTCTAGAGCAGCAGGGGTCAATGTAAGTGGGAAGCAGAATTTGACTTTAGGGCACAGTATTCAATACAGGGTCTTAGCCCCCATCCTTCTTCCTACAAAGAAAAATCTTGAAGCAGTAGATGATGGTCTGATAATGCCAATATTTAGAGCTTTATCAATGTATCAAGGGCTTCAGATTTAGGTATGGAAAGTGGATATGTTTTACCTCGAGGGAGAGATGTACCAGGAAGCAAGTCGATTTCACTGTTCCACGGGCGATGTGGGGGTAGTGCAGCTGCCTTTGACTTCTAAAACACATCCAGGAACCGATTGTACTCCACAGGAATATTATCCAGGGTGATTAGCGATGGGCTTTCCACTGAAGTGGATCGACATGGTAAAGACAAGCATGATGTGAGACATTGGGTTCCCCAAGACAGAAGCTCACCTTGTCACCAGGAGATTACTGGGTCATATAGCTGAAGATACAATTGGACAACTGTGATGAGCAACAGTGGTGTCAATAGGCCGGGGATGGAGAACGTTGATTGGTTGATTGTGATGCTGGTGTCGAACTATATTGGAAGAATGTTACAGTATGTTACCAACTAGCAAAACATAATAGGCTATGACTCAAAACAAACTGGGCTGCCAAAATCTTGGGTTAAGATATGCGCATTCAAAAACGCTGCTGGCGGAGTACTTGAATCATCTGCTTAGTATCTGTTTCTCACCCACACCTATCATATTGCTTCTGAAGATATTAATTTAACTACTGGAGTCTTTTGGATTACTTTTATGCTGCCTTTGTTCTTTTTTGGACCTTACAGTTCTGGCCACCATTCTCTTTCATTGTATGGGCCTACAGAGCTGAGATATTCTTCTAAATATCTGTTTATTTTCAGCAGATGAAAGAAAATCATATACATCTGGGAGTAAATGATGAGAGAATTTAAATGTGTAGGCGATCTATCCCTTTAAGTGGTTAGTATTACATTCTCACACTAAGAGGTATTCATTTGCGGTAAATGAACTTAAACACAGATAGTGGAGTTTTTTTTTTTTTTTTTTTTGGTAAAATAAAATATTTTTTTAATGTCAATATAATTAACTAAAAGTCATTTAGCTAACCAGGTATGACTTATGAAATCTTTAACATGTCTCTTTAATGATGATACGTAAAGACACTTATAAAAGTTTGTTACATTTTTCAAACGTTTGAAAGCCAAAATGTCACCGAATTTTCTCACAGTAGGCCTACATCACTATCCCATGGGAAGTTCTTATTTCTGCCGGAAATCTGTGTTGGTTGTACAGTTCTAGTGTATTTTCTTACAAATATCACAACATTAATTAGGTTAAGATTAATTAAGATTGTAAATATATGTTTTAGTTAATTTCATTCTTTTCTTTCCATTAGAGTACAATCTTTCAAATGTCGTAGTCATAGACATCTCTATATAATATATGGTCGTAGTAGTGTCGGAACGGTGTTACAATATATACATAATGTGCGTTTCCACACGGACATTTTTATTGACTGGACAGAAACAGCTCATACAGAAACATAACCGACAGAGCTAGCATCATCAATCTATGAAACTCGGCTCATAATTGGATTATTTATAGATTTTCACTACATTAATTTTTTTAAGTGTTTGTAGTGAAGATGGGAGTTCCGAAATTTTACCGGTGGATATCAGAGCGCTATCCGTGTCTGAGTGAAGTTGTCAAAGAACACCAGGTGCGCTAGTTTAGTGGCTAAATATAACAGGGCCGCAAGAGATCATTTACAGCTCTCTGATCAGCTCCACAAACCTTTCACTTAAACAGACGCTAAAGCAATAGTTTTATAGTCACCGATAAATATGTTATATAAGGAACGAACTAAATATTTTTGTTTTACTGGTATTGTTGCTGTGGTTTGAAAATATAATGACTGTGTCTCGAAACCTACTTGGTTGACATCCTAGACAGTATTTTGGGGCATCGCAGGCGCGTTCTTAACTTTCTAGCTGCAAGTCGCTTAAAGAGATGCAAAAAATTGCTGATGAAGAACACCAACACCCACCAACACATATCTTACCCAAAAATTTTGACAGCCCAGTTTGTTTCGAGTCATAGCCTATTATGGTTTGCTTGTTGGTAACATTCTACCAATATAGTTCGCCTGTCATTGATTTTGAGTTGCTTTATGTTTTAAATAGTATCCATCTAAATGTGATGGTCCATGTATGAATTAGAGCTCATTTTAGTTAGCTATCCAATCTATAGTTTTGTAATGTTGTGTCTCTTGTATGGCCTAATAACCTTTTATGTTTTTATATGTCTTTTTTACATAACACTAATAAAATGACAGAGGATTCGTTGACTTGTTATTAGACCTATTAATTCTTATTATATCAGATAGTATTTCAGTGTCAATATCAAACTTGCAGACTTTTAACAAGTTTTTTTTTTTTACTTTACATATTGCTCATTCCTTTACTTATTTCAAGTCAGGAGTTCACACTTCTAGTCCCTCCAATTATGGCCATGTCTCTCTCTTATCACAGATCCCAGAGTTTGACAACCTCTATTTAGATATGAATGGAATCATCCACCAATGTTCCCACCCCAATGATGAGGACGTACACTTCCGTATTTCTGAGGAGAAGATTTTCGCTGACATTTTCCACTACCTGGAGGTGCTGTTCCGCATTATCAAGCCCAGGAAATTTTTCTATATGGCGGTGGATGGTGTTGCACCCAGGGCCAAGATGAACCAGCAGCGTGGGAGAAGATTCAGGTATGGCAAAAGAGTTGAGGCTACATGTACAGAGAACGGCTGCACATAAAGACTATTTTAGCAATGTAATTATTACATTTTCAAGGCAGGTCATAAAATATTTATTGTTCTTATTTCTCTGTATTATATTGAGTTGAACAGAACAGTGTTGGGTTAATCCAATTACAAAGTAATTACTGTAATCTAGTTATATTTTTTGGTAAAAAAAAGTAGAATAAATTATTACATTTAACATTCTTGGAATTAGATTACAGTTACTGACTGTCAATTAAATTAATTACTTATAAGTATACACTGATCAGCCACAACATTAAAACTACCTGCCTAATATTGTGTAGGTCCCCCTCGTGCTGCCACATCCGAGTCAACCTGCATCTCAGAATAGTATTCTGAGACGATGACTCACCACAATTGTACAGAGTGGTTATTTGTGTTACCTTAGATTTTATCAGTTTGAACCTGTCTGGCCAGTCTCTGTTGATCTCTCTCATCAACAAGGCACCTTTCGGATTAAATTCTAGAGACTGTTGTGTGTGTGAAAATCCCAGGAGATCAGCAGTTACACAAATACTCAAACCAGCCCACCTGGCACCAACAATCATCCATGCGATTACCTAATCAGTCAATTGTGTGGCTGCAGTGCATAAAATCATGCAGATATGCATATATGGGTCTGGAGCTTCAGTTAATGTTCACATTAACCATCAGAATGGGGAAGATTTTTGATCTCTGTGATTTCGACCGTGGTATGATTGTTGGTGGTTTGAGTATTTCTGTAACTGCTGATCTCCTGGGATTTTCACGCACAACTGTCTCTAGAATGGATTTACTCAGAATGGTGTCAAAAACATAAAACATCCAGTGGGCGGCAGTTCTGCTGACGGAAACACCTTGTTGATGAGAGAGGTCAACAGAGAATGGCCAGACTGGTTAGAACTGACAGTCTACAGTAACTCAGATCATAAGAATAGCATCTCGTATGACTTGTGTGAAACAATGAACAAGAAAGAAATATTGAAATTGAGAGGTAACGTGATTTAGAAAGTAACTTTCTAACAGGGTTTCCGCGGGTCTTAAAAAGGTCTTAAAGTCTTAATTCGCCCTTCTGCAAAATAAGGCCTTAAAAAGGTCTTACATCGGAGCAACGAGTCGTTAATTCATACGGCCATGGCATTAAATGTTGTATGAGGGATTGTTTTCTCATTGCGTTTAAGTAGGGTGACCAGACGTCTCGTTTTGAGGAGGCGTATCCCGACAATTCTCTAAAAGTTGTATTTATGTCCTGGTTTCAGCTGGTAGGCTCACTGATTTTTTTCTACTTAAATTTGATGTACTAATTTTCCTTCTCGCTATTGTCTTTAGTATTGTTTGCAGAGAAGAGAAGCAATTTCGCAGCGTTGCACGTTGATTTGATGATACTTTCATTTTAGTCGTTCTGCTGAAATGTATCTGGAATGACGTCTTATGCGTGGCGCACTCTTTTCATCCTGTCAGTCAGCACAAGTAGAAATGCACCAATAAAACAAAACGTGTTTTCAACAACGAGCTAAAAGAAGCCGATCTATTTCTTCATGCAGCACGTGAATATGTAAGCAAGTATTTTTCTGTGGGAATGTTCATTTCCCACGAGCACGGAGATAAATCAGACAATGTCACATTTAGACAGCTACACTGCACTGTTTACATAGTACAAGCACTTATATGTTCGGATGTGGGGGTTGTATTTTGAATTCGTGGTTACAATGGTGTGACATTTTTGAAGTCATTCCATAATTACACATACAATATGACGGCTAGGTTTGGCTACATGGAATTTGTACATTTAAAAAAGCTAAAATGTAGTTAAAAAGTAAATTTTCACAAACTATATTGTGTATACAGTTAAGTGCAGAAGTTTGCAAAACCCTTTTGTTTTAAAAGTTTCCACACCCCTTTCAGAATGCATACAAATAGCCTCTAAGGGATTTTTTTTAATGTAGTTCTGACTTTCAAAATCTACATTACACAAAATGTACTCTTATTTACACAAATCATACTGTTCAAAAGTTTGCACCCCTTGGTTCTTCTTATGTTGCCATCTTGAGCATCAGTAATTGTTTGCACCTTTTGTAATAGTTGTGTATTAGTCCATCAATTGTCAAAATCTGGACCTCATATAATGCCACTGTTGGGAAGGATTCAAATGTGCAGAAGATGCAGAGAAACCAAATAATTTTACTGTAGTTGGGGTTTTTTTTCTTAAGAAAAGTGGACATCTTCACTGCTCAGGAGAAAGCAGGGATTCATGAACCATTATTACACAAACAGTCATCGATCATAGAGAAAGCAACACGCCATATTAGAAGTCAACTTCTAAACAGGATCATGTGTGTAAATTCATTTTCTATTTTGTCATATTTAATGTGGGTGAGGATGTGTTGTCACATAGCTTCTTCGGGGCAGTATTAAATAAAAACAAAATGCACATTGATTCCTTAAATTTTCTTTAGGTGGTCTTAAAAAGGTCTTTAAAAAGTCTTAAATTTAGCTTCATAAAACCTGCAGAAACTCTGGTAATCTGATTACAATTTTATATAATTAGTAATATGTAGTTTGTTTGTAATTTACCCTACACATTTTTTACTTTGACAATTTGAGTTTCAGTGTTCTATTTGTGTTGTATAGGTCAGCAAAAGAAGCCGAGGAGAAAATCAAGAAGGCTTTGGAGAAAGGCGAAGTTTTACCCACAGAGGCCAGATTTGACTCTAACTGCATCACGCCTGGTTTGTGTCCTCATTCAATTGTTTTCATTCAGTTTGTCTATCATTTCATAACAAGACCATCCATAAGAAATGTATCTAAATGGTGTCCTATTATAAGGAGTCAAATTTTCATTGATCTTTTGAAATAAAATAATTAAATTTACTATGAAAAAATACATGAACTTTCACAATCGAAAGCATCTTCTGTAACTTACTGACATCATAAATGCCCAGTCACAATAGAGCAATATAGAGGAAGTAAGATATATACTGTTATTTCTAAAGACAAGAAAAACTAATGAAAAATAATTCTGAAAGCTGTTTGTAATGCCTGCTGCTGTATATCCTTCTGAAGGATCGCAATGTTAGGAAAGGGTGTCACATTTCAGTGCTGTTTGTTTTGTGAACTTGTCACAATGTAATTCGGGTCAAAAGTGGCATTCGATGATATGACCCTTTTAAATGTGAGAGTTCGTCCTGCAGTGTTAGTCATATAATCACTGTAGTTTTATCATTAACATTTATGAAGTTAACAATGATTTGAAATCACTAATGGGGTGGTTTTTATAGGTTGTCTGATGTTTTGTTATGGGAGGTTCTGAGCGAAATGTATATTTTTTTTTTTTTTAACTGTAGGAACGGATTTCATGGCCAGGCTACAAGAGCAGCTTAAATATTTTGTTCACTATAAGCTATCCACAGACAAAACATGGCAGGGAGTAAACGTGTATTTGTCTGGTCATGAGGTGAGTTAAAGAAATTAAGAGCTTAATACTGTGTATTTGTGTACTTTTGGATGTTTTTCTGATCCCTGCTTATATACAGACCCCTGGTGAAGGAGAGCACAAGATAATGGAGTTCATTCGCTCTGAGAGCACCAAGCCGGATCATAACCCAAACACTAGACACTGCCTATACGGTCTGGATGCTGACCTGGTGAGTAAATGTGTATCATTGCGTTAATTGAGTATATACATTACTGTCACTGTTGTGTCATACCATATTTATTTCTGACTATATTTTAAGCTGTCTTTCTCATTCTGTCTCTCTCTCTATTTGTAGATAATGCTTGGTTTAACCAGCCATGAGCCTAATTTTTCTCTCCTCAGAGAGGAGGTACGCTTCGGAGGCAAAAAGTCACAAAAGAGGTGGGTGTGCTAGTGTGGTGGAGTGAGATGTGTTTATAGTGTAGCATTGTAGTGTATACAGTGCATTCAGAAAGTATTCAGACCCTTCACAGTTAGTTATGTTGCAGCCTTATGATAAAATGCTTTATTATTATATCAAAGTGATATTGACGTTTTTTTTCTTTGTAATAAATTTGCAAACTTCTCAAAAAGCTGGTTTTAGCCTTGTCATTATGGGGTATGGAGTGTAGATTGATGTGAAAATAAATAATTTAAAGAAGTTTAGCATAACACTGCAACATTACAAAATGTGAAAAACATTAAGGGGTCTGAATACTTTCTGAATGCAAGTATATACGTAAATGGGTTACAGCATTCGCGCCACCTGCATAAATACCGTAGCTACCTCCTAGAGTCTTGTTATGAGCCTTTTTTGTTGTTGTTGCAGAGAATACAGAGAACACGTTGAAAATGCACTGTAAACCTGTTTATCAACACAGCCTTTTGCAGTACAGACTTTTATAAAACAGCATGTTTGGATATACAGTAAATGTCATACCCCTTCTCATGTAAATTAGATTTCATGACGATTAAAGGAATAGTTAACCTAAAAATGACAATCCTATCATCATTTAATAAATAACCAAATATGTTCATGAGAATCTTGTACATCTTGGTCTGCCAATCATATCCCAAGGATATATAAGCAGCTGCTTCCCTCGGATTCGTCCAGCATTCCTCCACCTCCCCATCTCCACCATTAATATTTAATTACGCCTCTACTAATTATTATTCCAGGATTATCTCTCTATTTCTTGCTACAGTCAGATAGTCTACAGACCTGTGCTCAAGGTCTTTTGTTATGGACATCACATTAAATCCGCCAAAACCTTAATGCGCTCCAGGATTATATGAACCAGTGAACTCATGAACGCACCCTTATGCCGACATAAAGGCAGCCTAAAGTGATTCATCGAGTGGTTTACTCTATGTCTTCTGAAGCGATACAATGTTTTTGGTGAGAACAGACCAAAATGTTACCTCTTTTTTGGGCAAAAGCACAGAACTGGTAAGTAGAGGGATGCCGGTTCAATCCCCACAGCCATCACCATTGTCACCATTGGGAAAGACACTGAACTCCAGGTTTCTGTGGGTAGGATTATCCCTGTAATAAGTGCACTGTAAGTCACTTTGGATAAAAGCGTCTGTCCAATGCATAAATGTAAATGTAGTTTACGCTCGTGGACTGAAAGTGAACTTTCATTCACGTGAAACGGGCTGAAAATATAACAAAGAAATTCGAAATACCAGACTTATATCCACCAAAAAAGTGACTGAAATAGACTGTTTGGGAGTGTTACTTTAAACGATGGATGTAAAACCTGCAGACTGAAGTCATATAAACGTACACATCCTACAAATGGTTGGGATGATCCACTAGTTGTCCAACAACTAGTGATTTTAATATTTTTATCTCTGGTCCCTTTTAAAGGGATGAATTGAGAGATGCAACATTTTGGAATGTTTAAACACGCAGACAGTGTGCAGTGCATTTGTGTGTAGTTATTCATTTAAGCATTGCGTGTGCAAATTCACCAAATTTAACCAAAAATGGGGGTTTTCAATAGCTCACTCCTGATAACCAATTTTTGTTTTATGGGCTTTTTATTTTTTTAAGGAAATACTCAATGGTGGTAATCAAGAAATTATGTTCTTTTCTGTATAGCACCACAGATTGTTACGCAACAGATATTATTGCGTCACACTGCAACGCCGCTTGTGTACGGTGTGAAACAGGTCTAATAGTGACATTTCTAGGCTATGTATGTAAGCTAATGGTTTCTTGTGATCATTTGCAATAAATGGGTTTTGTCTGGCCTGCAGGATATCAGCTCCTGAGGAGACGACCTTTCACCTGCTCCACCTCTCGCTTATGAGGGAATACATTGACTATGAGTTTTCAGAGCTCAGGGTGAGGATATACCATCTTCATATGCACACGCATTCTGCACACATAGCATGTTGAACGCCTGCAAACCTAAATCATGCCATAACAATGTTAGATAAATATGACACCTCATTATAAATCATTATAAATGATATACTGCCTCACGGTTGTGAGACGTCAGGTGTAAAAAAAAAAAAAAAAACTGTCAAACTGACCTGTTTTTTGTCGCAGAAAATTACTCACAATAATGTCATAACTCTGCATTTATATGATATCCATCAGAAAAAGATCTCATTTGAATATGACCTGGAGCGGATCATAGATGACTGGGTTCTGATGGGTTTCCTGGTGGGGAATGACTTCATCCCTCATCTACCTCACCTGCACATCAACCATGATGCACTGCCACTGCTCTACCGAACTTACATCAGTGTGCTGCCCACTATCGGGGGTGAGTCAGTCCGCCTGCCAATCACAAAGCATGTTTGTATTTGTGGGTAATAGTTTATGTTGATTTGGAGATATGTTACTATAATAAGATTCGATTCTGTGTGCTGATGGAATTATATGGACTTGAACAGGCTACCTGAATGAAAATGGCCACCTCAACCTTGCCCACTTTGAGAAGTACCTGGAGAAGCTCTCGGATGTGAGTCACTATTCATTTTTCACAATGTATTATTAATGATACACACACAGTTGTACTTTCACAATGCAAGAAGTCTGAAGCATGTTTCAGTCTGTCATACAATTATGCTGTACTGTACTGTGCTATACTAAACTTTACTATACAACACTATACTGTTCTTTACTATACTATGAATGCTAGCAAACACAAATTATGGTAAAACAAAGTTCAATACTATACAACGCTATAATGACCTGTGCCACACTTGAGTATTCAGTTCTTTTGTATAATATTTAGTACTGTACTGCAGTATACTATAATCTATTATACTACTTGTGTACATTCTCTAGTCTTTACTCTTATTTCTAACAATATTATGACAATTGATGCCATCCTCTCTTATCTTAGTTTGACCGTGACCACTTCAACGAGGTGTTTGTGGATCTGAAGTGGTTTGAGAGTAAGGTGGGTAACAAATACCTGAACGAGGCAGCTGGGCTGGCAGCCGAGGAGGCTGACATGAAGAAGAATAAGGTGATCACTAACAGAATGCAGCCAGAATAACTCGCCTCTAACTTGATCTCCCTAGTAACAGTCACATGGGACATTGTTTCATGAGCAAGTCAAGCATTATTTCTGAGATGTTTTACATTCTGATTTTCCCGTACACATTTAAAACATGGTGGTGAATTTCCTTTTGAAATAAATATTTCTAGTTCAATACAAGTTAACCCTTGTGCACTGTTCATTTGTGAGTCACACTTATGATGCTTGCGGGTCAATACATGTTATATTTTCCTTTTTTCCCCCCTTTTTTTTTTTAAGATATGTAATAACACTTGTTTTACTAAAGTATAAACACTAAAGTTATGAATTGGGGGGTTATGGTATTTAAACCTTATTTAGCTCTAAATTACAGCGTTCATTTTGATATAAAACAAGCACATATTATGTTATAGTCACTTCAATGAAAACCTTCATTTCAGTAAATTAAAAGTGTCAAAATATCACAATTTGTCATGCATTGGGGGTCTCTGGTATCATATGTTGGAATTTAATAAAAAAAATATTATAATAATTACATGAAATAACAACTATGGCCAGTAAATGACTTAAGTGCTCCATGCATTGGGTGATCTCTAAAAGCTCATGTTCTAACAAACTTAATTTATAGATATTATCAGAAGTTATGCATTGTGTATATATATTTGGACATTATAAAAAATATTATTTGTCAAATTGTAGCATATTTTCTTAACCACTTGTGTTGAAGTGTCAGATTTTGCAATGATATTCTAATATGCAGTCAAACATGACACAGTCAAATCTGGTTGTGTAACAAAGTATTATTTCCCATTCATTTCCTGTGGCGGGCCAAAAATGACCCAAACATCACAAGTGTTGTTTTTTTGCGACCCCCTTAGAGTTATCAAATCAAGTCCAGATTGTTTTTGTGCGTTCAGACAGCTAGTGGAGGAAAAGTCACCAAGTTTTGTACCATTCCGATAAGGGTACCATTTTTATTAAAGAAACGAAATGAAAACGGGTAAAAAAAAAGTCTTCAACAGCGCACAAGAGTTAAGCTCAGTCGACAGCATTTGTGGTATAATATTGATTACCATAAAAGCAAAATTTAGACTCGTCTGTCCTTTCTTTAAAAAAGCAAAAATATCTTTTACAGTGAGGCACTTACAATAGAAATAATTAGGTCAAAATCTGTAACTGTTAAAATACTCACTATATCAAAATCATAGTCACATGATGTAAACCGTATGTGCGTTAACATGATTTTTATGTGATAAAATTATTTTTCTTACCTTTTCTGTTTAAAGTTAAATCCAATTTTACAATTTTGTTGCCATGACGACATGACACCTGTACCCTATAACCCTAAAATGAGGATTAAAGCAACTTTACAGCTTAAAAATACACGTGTTTTAACAGAAGAATGGATGTTAGTGGTTTTGTTAAATTATAAGCTTCACATTTCTGCCTTTTAAACCCTCCAAAAATTGGCCCCATTCACTTCCATTGTAAATGCCTCACTGTAACCTCGATTTTTGCTTTTTGTTTTTTAATTATTAAAGAAAAAAAGGGACAAGTCAATTTATTTTTATGAATATCTACATTATGCCACAAATTCTGTCAATTGAGCTTAACTTTTAATAAGCCCAGAATATTCCTTTAAATTTTTATTTCAAAAGATGAAAAGCATATCCCTGTTTTAGAGAGGTGGTGTTCGAAGTAACCATGCAGGACAATAACGTGCTGCTGCAATTGTCGCATAATGATTTTCATTCTGTTTTGGTCTTCAAAATGAATGGGGTTTTTCTGCTTTTGCTTCTTTTGTCTCATGTTGAATAGGCCTTTGATGAATGGGCATCTTATTCTTGGTTTGTGCAATAGCAGTGCTGGCTGTTCTATGTGTTCATTGTGTAATCCTCTATATGTTATAATAATCAGTGTAACTGCTCTGAATATGTCTGTTCTGTATGTTCTCAGTCTTCAGACGGCTCCCTCTGTCTCTCTGCACTTGGAGTCAAAGACTCTAACGGCACTTCAGGAAGAGGTGTATATACACACACACACACACACACACACGCATTATAAAAGGAATTGTCCTATGCTTTAAAGCACATGTATGTGCTTGGTTTGGATTAAGAGCCTTAATGGATAATTCATCCAAAAATTAGAATTCTGTCATTGTTTTGTAGGGCAATGTTCAGTGAAGACCAAGAGTCAAAGTTAAGTTTCAGTCAGCTGAGAGAGAGTTTACTTGAGACAAAGTTCTCCACATTTCTGAAGGCAGAACTAATGCAGATCAGATTTCCATTAGACAAAACAAACATTAGTGACATGAAACTCAAACACACTAAAACTATTGCTTAAATTGATCGTAATATGATTGATGAATTAACTACAACTCACATGTCCTATATACATTATGTTCTCTGCGCTAAATGAATAAGCACCATTTCATCTTTCATCAAATACAGTACATTCTCTGACAGTACATGATTTTGGATGCAGGGTTGGTGTCACTGAAATCAAACTTGTCGCATCATGATTAAGTGGTGATACATTTTGAGAGCTAAGGTGGAGGGCAAGATTTTCAGTGAATAATTGCTTACATTTTCATCTGTTTCTCAAAAAAGCTATCGCATGAGTTCAAGAGTAGGAATTTCTAACTGTCTTCATTTCTCCCACAAAGCACCAGAAGGCACAGATGTGGACGGTGAGGATGATGACATGTTTGAAACAGAGTTTCGACAGTATAAGCGCACCTATTACATGACCAAAATGGATGTTGAAGTCGTTTCAGAGTGAGTCTTTTTCCTTTTTATTTTATTAGAAATTGACTGGATAGATAAATATGTGGATTGCTATACATCTGAAATCAAACAGTCCAAAATATGAAGTTTCATTTTCTGTTTCATCTTGGCAGTGAATTTTTGGCCAATCAGGCTAAATGTTACGTTGAAGGGATCCAGTGGATCTTGCACTACTACTACCATGGAGTTCAGTCCTGGAGCTGGTAAGGGTGTGTGTGTGTGTGTGTGACCATCTGCGTTTGACAACAACTGTATCTGTGTTTCCTTTTACATTTTAGTGCCAAGTGCCCAATTTAGTACCTAGTTACACAATATTGATGCATAAAATAAGCAAATTGGTCATATAACTTCTGCAAACAGTTTGTTTTGAAAGATTATTATTGTTAGTTCTTTTTGCCATTGTTTTTTATTGATTAGTATAGTGCATTATATTATTAGACATAATACTGCTCGGCATGTTGAAGCACTCAAACTGACCATAAGGCCACTGCTCTGACAAACCTAGTTTTTTGTTATTACAATATATTGTCAGCTTTGATCATGTCTGGTTCCTCTCTGTGTGTTTTTGTTCCTGATTCTTATGCACATTCTTAAAATCATGTTGAATTATCGGAGCAGAAAAGTAGGGGTACCCCTGCCTATTAGTGGAAAAAGCCAAACCAATACCACAACAAAACTCGTTGTTTGTCTTTTAACAGGCATCTTTTATGTGTCTGTGGGTTAGTTTGTGTATGTGTTAATTTATCTAAGTCCTCTCACATATTTACAGGTATTACCCATACCACTATGCTCCCTTCCTCTCTGATATGAGAAACCTCTCTAGTCTCACTTTGACCTTTGACCTGGCCAAACCTTTCATGCCATTCGAGCAGCTCTTGGGTGTCCTTCCTGCAGCCAGCAAAGACCTACTTCCACAGTGTTACCAGGTAACACACATCAGTGATATTCTGTCTAGTCTTTAAGGAGTAGTAGTTCACCCAAAATTCTTTCATCATTTACTCACCCTCGTGCCATCCCAGATTTGTATGACATTTTGGTCACCATTCACTTGCATTTTATGGACCTACAGAGCTGAAATATGTTCTGCATAAGAAAGAAAGTCATACGCATCTGGGATGGCATGAGGGTGAGTAAATGATGAGAGAATTTCATTTTTGGGTGATCTATCCCTTTAAGTCATTGTTAGAAACTTGTTGTTTCCTACTTACTGGCTCTATGTTCATTACAGCACCTTATGACATCACTGAGCTCACCCATTGTTGAGTATTACCCACAAGACTTCAGAACAGACCTGAACGGCAAACAGCAGGAGTGGGAAGCTGTGGTGCTCATCCCGTTTATTGATGAGGTGCTTTAATACTGAACTATTATAATCAAAATATCTATAAATGTTGGGTTGTGGAAGTGGAGTTTCATGATATGTCTGTGTTTACATTTAGAAATGCTTGTTAGCTGCGATGGAGCCCTATACGCATCAAATGACCCCGTCGGAGAAAGCCAGGAACAGACATACCGAGTGTGCTGTCTACTGCTTTGATAAAGAGCTGGGCTATGCCTTCAAATCGCCATTACCCCAAATACTTCCCGACATCATCCACTGCCATGTCAGGTATGACCCGTCACCCACTCTATTTATGAATCTACAATATTGCACCCACTCATCTGTTTTAAACATTTACTTATCTTATTTGACCCTTAATGAATTCAATAGTTGTCTGTTGGCATCACATCGACTGTGCATTGTTGTTTTGTTTTTAGGCAAACACCAATCCCGATGGATGCATGGCGTGTGTCACTGGACCACGTAGGGCGCAGGGTTGACCGAGGAGCTCTTTATTTCTGTGGCTTCCCCACCTTACAACACATCCGGCATAAAGTAAACCAGTCTCAGCTCTGACTGCATATAGCCGTAAATTATGCGATTAATGCTACATTGTCAGATTTTGACAGGATTAACAGATTATCCTGCTCTATCTGTCTCTCTCACAGTTTTATAAGAAGAAAAGTGGAGTGATGGTGTTTCAACAAAGCAGCAGAGGAGAGAGCATGATTCTGGAGATTTTAGACAGCCAGGAGATGAAGCAGGTGAACAGTTTGTACCTTTAAATGGAGGCTGCGTAACTTGACTTCTAGTGGATTTTGTTAGGTTTTAAGGTTCTCAAGGAGTATATTAAAAACTGCTTAATTGATGGTAATGTGTTATTATCTGTGTTCCACTGTGGTGCAGGTAGATAATGTTGCAGCACTGGTTCTGGGAAAGCCTGTTTTTGTGAACTGGCCCCATCTAACGGAAGCTCGAGTAGTAGCTGTTTCAGATGGAGAAATCAAGTAAGTCTGTAGCTTGTTGTATTGCTATTTCTAGACATTTATTTCCTGTCGGATATTCCCTGTCAGAACATTTTCGGATGTGATATGTTCCTTACAGACATGTAACTCAAACAAACGTTGTCTTTTAATCCATTGTCTGTATCTTTTTTGCTTTGCAGGTATTCGTTAGAGGAACCCACAGGATCACAGATGCTGTATTTGGGGAACACCCCTCCCCCTGCTAAAGTGAACAATCTGACTGATAAAGAGCAGAAGGAGTGGGTTAAAGAGGTGCAAGGCCTCACAGAGCAGTATGTAACTCTGTTCATTCACATAATGCATTGTAGTAATACATCTCAAGTCAATTTTATTTGTATAGCGCCTTTCACAACACATATTTCAAAGCAGCTTTACAGAAGATCAGGCATTAACAGACGATTAAACTGTAATGTCTATAATGTCGATGAATCATCATTGTGTAATTGGATATGGATGATACTTGAAACCATGCTATTACTTGTCTAAGTGATCAGACTTGTGCTTTTATGGTTTTCACTTGGCGGCCAATAAAACAGATGTCCCATAGATTTACACTGTAGGAGGGACCTGAGCCATATCTAAGGACCAGAATGACTTCAGGGTGGGCTCTTTTGATTTGTGCCAGTAAGCAACCAGCCAGCGCATAACAATGTGCTTAAAACACTGAGAACAACTTAGAATCTGTTTAACAGTGCTCTAACATAACAATTTTACACGGGCAAGCACCACATTTTCAAGATGGGATGCACCGGTATCGTAATGGGGTCTGATACGCACTCATGTACTTGTACTCGTAAAGATGCTCCGATACCAAAAAACAATATCATCTGATGTACAAATGTCATTATGTAAACGTTCATCTTACAAATTAAAATAACGTCATGTCCTAGTGAGATTATTTAACAGCAAAAGCTGCGATTTAATGAGATAAAAAGGTTGTTTGCACGTGCAGCGTTTTAAATGTTAGTGCCTGTGAATGTGTGGAGCAGGTTTTGTTCAGGCATAGAGACACAAACTGCTCATACATCCTTGGCTCATACACTGAAAACACTATTATGAGCATCACATGCTTTGTTTGTAGCAGATGAGAGCCGGCAAAGCACTAATTCACTTTTTAGCATGAGTCAGTTACAGACTACATATTTATTTATTTATACAGTAGCCTTTTGCAGTTGAATAATTGCTGTGATTCACGTAGCGACCCGTTTTTCTGGATTGAGAATCTGCCGTCATAGCTCCTTGGTCATAACGACACAAAAACACTTCAAAATAAAAGCTCAATTTAAATGAAAAAAGTATGACAGAACTCCTATATAGTTATGTAATATTCACTGTGCTGCTGCTACTACTACTACTACTACTACTAATAATAATAATAATAATACATCAATAGTAATTGTATTATATTTAAGCAATATCTCACATCTGTGATGCTCTGTAGTGCAGCACTTTATTTGATGAAATATAACTTCAATGTATTTTAGATTGCTCTGAGGTTCTGTATAAAATTAATTCATTTGATAAAAATATTACAATATCATGTTGAAAATTAATTGTTATACATTCATTTGATTAAAGTTTTAATTAATGTATTTATATAAACACAATTTTGATGATTAAATTGAAATAAACTGCTGATATTGAGTTCAGAAAACGGTATCAGAGTACTAAAAAAGTATCGGTACTCATTCTCAAAAAGATGGAATCGGAACATTCCTAATTACTAGTAAAGTTTTTTCACAACATTCCTATATTTGTAAAACATGATCTTTTCCACCCTCATTCTGACCCTCTGTCAGAAACGCTCCGTTTTGGAGCTGCTTTTCCTTTAAGACTTGACAGTACATGCCCACTGTTATGACTCCTCTTGACTGACCTGCTCTCTCTGCTTGCCATCTCATTGCTTACCACTACTGGGCGAGCAACAGAAGTGAAAAGGTGAAGTAGATGTTGATGTGCGGTCAGGTGCAAAAGTCTAACAGTATAACATCACAATATGGAGGAAGTAGAAAACAAGTCATTTTGGCAGCATGGTTTCAACAAATACAATTTTTACCATGAGGGAGAAGTTCTGAAACTTTCAGTATAACAATGACCTCTTATATGTCAAAAGATCAAGGAAAAATTGGTTCCTCATGTCATGACCCCTTTAAGAGCAACTCGTCTGAATGGCCTATGTGTGCACATTATTTCTGCATGTTCATTATCTTAGAAATACACTGAATATTTCTGAATTCAGTGAGGTTGCATGTACATGTATTGTTTGAGTGTCCGTATGTTTGTGTAAAATGCTAAAGGTTTTCTTCTTTTCAGCTTCGGCAAGCGTAAAGGCATTGTGATCAGTGAGACGGATGTGGTAGTATACGCCCAGCTGCTGACAGGCAGGAAGTATGTCATCGGTCAGAGCGGAAAGGTCCGTTTGGAGAAGCAGTTTGCCAAACAGGTCCTGCCCTATCCATACCAGACCATTGTGAAGGTAAAAACTCATCTAGTCTGTCCATATGAATGCCTTATACAGTAGAACTGTTGGTGCTGTTTTGAAAAACCATCTTGAATTTTAACTAAAAACCTTTTGTACAAAGAAAAGCTGATTCAGTGGACACATCTTAAGCATTTCCCCTCTGTCTTGATTTCTGTTTTAAGTTTGTATTTTTTGTACTACAGGATATCAAAGCCTCTGACTCTTCAGTGGCGCACTTCAAGACATTGGAGGAGCTTTTCCCCCCAGGAACCTCAGTATTTATGGTTGGAAACCCATATTATGGTGCAATAGGAGATGTATGTACCACCAATGATCTCTCCAGACCAGTTACAATATTCTGTCAATAATTGTTTTTAAATAATTGTTTAATTTCAATTATGTAATGATGTTTGCTGTAGGTGCAAGACTCTAGTGATGTCATCAGTGAGGGACGAGTCAGAGTGGTCTTCTCTATACCATGTGATCCTCAACTTGATGCCTTAATACAGAACCAGCACGTAATGCTTGAATTAATACAGATTCCCCACTTTGCACAGTGCAACTGAACCATAAAAGTCTCCAGTTATCTTGATTTGTTGATGTTATTTTTATTGTCTTAGACTTTTTGTCTAGATTTCTATAATGTTTATATTCAATATTTTACCAATAGTCTTTTGCATTTCATTCAGAAATACTCTGTGAAGTACAGTCCCGGGTATGTGCTTGCCTCCCGCCTCGGAATCACTAGCTACCTCGTCTCAAGGTTCTCCGGTAGCATTTTCATCGGAAGAGGATCCAAGAAGAAGTCAGTGCAATTCAGATTTAGAATAAATGTTGCTTGCTTTGTGTAAGAAGGTTCCCGAATTTTAACATGTTCTGCCATTTTACGGATTACAAATCCTACATTGAAATGTAATTCTCATGAGAACAAGGAGTTTCCAAGTCTCGTGGAACTACAAGACTGTACATGTTATTTCAAATGTCTGCACAGTATTTGTACTATATAAAGCTTACCTGACACTTCTGTATTATATATTTGAATGCTTATTCAGCTATGTATGCAGAGGCTATAGCTCACCTTAACCATTTGGATGAGGATCTGAAAGAATTAGACGCAGTCTTGTCTAATAATATTTGGCCTAATTTTGAGATGATGTGTGAGTCCTTGTTTTTATCTGTTGGAATCTTATGCTATTTCTTCCCTCCATTTAGTCCTCATGGGGAGCAGAAAGTGAATGTGGGCCTTAATCTCAAGTTCAACAAGAAGAATGAGGAAGTTCCTGGATACACCAAGAGAACAGAAAAGGAGTGGCTCTACTCTGCTGCTGTAGAGGAACTGTTATCTGAATATTTAGAAAGGTGTGTACACAGACATTTTTTAGGAGTGGGCTTTACTTTAAATATAATTTTACTTAAGCAATGTAGCACCGAATTAAGCCATGCTTTTAAAGTGTACAACTATTTCAGCAATGTACTAACATTGCTTTTTTTAAAGTACTTAGTCATGTACCACATGGCACTCGGAAGCCTTCCACTGGGAAGTTCAATTCGTGCTATTCTCTTAGAGAAAATCCCCAGGCTTTAATGACGTTAGAAACAAGATCAAGAGCTGTACACACAAACAAGACACTTGGTCCTCAAAACACAATGACGGTAACAACAGAATTTATTTTTTATCATGAAAGGGTAATTGAGTAGAAAATGAACTTCAATCTTCACAAAACAAGAAGTTCCAAAATGTAAAGAAATCAACAATAAAAATATTGTAAATAAACTTGCAAACAGTTAAACCATGCAGGTTCATTAGAAATGTACATATTTAATTTCATATATGACAAGGTTTTCTACTTTAGGATTGGTATATGATTAAGCATTGTAAAGATAACAAACAAACAATCAAAAATAATATTTACTTAAAAACTAGAGCATACATTTTTAAAATGTTTGAATTGAGTACAAATGTGGAAATTACTTGATATTTTCAAGTTCATGCTTTAACTTAATTTAGAAAGTACTTTTCTGCTATATTCGCCTAACCACAAAATGTTTCTCAGTGATGTGTGTGTGTGTGTGTGTGTGTGTGTGTGTGTGTGTGTGTGGTTGTACCCTGGAGTATTTAAATTTATATTTTAACAAAGTTGCATCCTTGTGTCACAGATTTTCAGAAGTGTTTGACTTTGTTGCGAGAAATAGTCACGATGACTTCTTTTATGAAGATGACATCTGGCCAGGAGAGGATGAGAATGGGTGAGCTTTTTTTTTAATCTGTTCTTCCATTATATAATTAGTCAGTCTAGGATGTGCCAGGCACACAAATAATTGTCCAAAACATGATAATGGAGTAATTGTAACTTATTTCAGTATTGTCATGGCAGTACTACCTAATAGTGACACTGCTACCTAAATCTGTTCAAAAAAGCATTAATAAGCAGAATCTATGTCCTACTTTAATATTGCTGTATTACCAAAAACTGTACTGTTCTATATACACTGAGCTTATTATTAGAAACACTATGGTCCCAATACATTGCCAGATCTCACATCAATTTTGACAAAAAGCATTTTTGTCGGCAAAACTGCAGCTTACTGGATGTTTTTTGTTTTTGACACCATTCTGAGTAAACTAGAGAGTCTGTTGTGTGTGTGAAAATCCCAGGGGATCAGCAGTTACAGAAATACTCAAACCAGCCCGTCTGGCACCAAAAATCATGCCACTGTTGAAATCATGGAGATCACATTTTTCCCCCATTCTGTTGGCTGATGTGAACATTAACTGAAGCTCCTGACCCTTATCTGCATTATTTTATGCCTTGCACTGCTGCCACACAATTGGCTGATTAGTTAATAACTTCAATAAATCGGTGTACTGGTGTTCCTAATAAAGTGCTCAGTAAGTTTATGGACTTTTTTCACCTGCATCCCTCTGAAAATCATTGTCAAGTGATTTGGCAATGATGAATGTTTGATTGTGTATGGTCTTTCTCTTCCAGGGCTGAGAAGATCCAGGAGATCCAGACCTGGCTTAAAACTAACCCCGTCAGCTCTTCCTCCCGATCGTCATGTGATCTTCAGATCCTAGACGCTGGCATTGTGGAGAAGATTGAGGAGGAGCTGGAGCAAACCAAGGTGAGGAACGCATACAAATGCCTAGATCCTCAAGAATCACAGTTTCAGACTTTATGCTGACGTTGGGACTTTTTTCTCTGGGTGATAGGCAAAGAAGATGAACAAGAAAGTGCGGGTCACTGTGAAGCCTTACCTGCTCTTCAGGGTATGTGCATGTCAAAGTATATGCAGAGTCAGCCAGCTTGAGTGGAAATTAAGTTAGTTTATAAATGTCTTGTGTTGGAGATTCCAAATATGGTCACCATCATATGAAACATATCCATCCAAATTATAATATTTATCTAAATGAGTGTATAGTGCATAGGGAAATGTGTGCGTGTGTGTACAGCCGTTGGAGCAGCAGCATGGTGTAGTTCCTGATCCTGAGGCAGAATATTACCTGTTTGACCGTGTCGTCAACGTCAGAGAGAATTTCTCTGTTCCACTCGGCCTTCGAGGAACTGTCATTGGTATCAAAGGAGGTAAAAGCATAAACTAACACCCAGTCTGACTCTCTGGGCATTCTTTGGCATTTGCTGGAGACCTCTGTTTTTCTCTGTCCTGGTCCCTCAGCTGAACGAGAGGCTGAAGTTCTGTATGAGGTCCTGTTTGATGAGGAGTTTGCTGGAGGACTCACTATCAGGTACAAGGTTTTACTTTAAATAGACCTGACATTACCTGTGTCTGTGTGATAGACATTGTACTAAATTAGTTTATTTGTGTTGTGTGCAGGTGCTCTCCTGGTCGTGGCTATCGATTGCCCCCCAGTGCCTTAATCAACCTGAGTCATGGCAGCAGGAAGGAAAAGGGTTCACACAAACTCACTGCCGTTGTCAAACCACAGCCCTCTTCCTCGCATCCCGCACAAAAGAGCCAGCTATGCGGTCTTAACCACTCGCCAAGTTCACCGTTTATACCTACACTGGTAATTAAGACAGACTCACTTCTTGTGGCCATCAATCTAAATTAACCAGTCACTCTTTCAACGTGATGGTCTGTGGACGACATGTGTGGCATGCTGTCAATTACCACAACAATAATTTCGACTCGCATTTTAAATATACTTAAAATGAAAGCTTAGCAGGTAGAACCATGAATAAATATTTCAGATATGCTATGTTGGAGCCTTGACCTCATGGTTGGACATGTTGTTGTGGTTCTCATGTGGGCAACATGAGTTTGAGTCTGGCTCGCATCATTAGCTGGTCCTATTTTCCCAATTGTTTTCTTTTCTATATAATGTTCTTATAATCCTGTAGATTATAACTTTTAAAAAAATGGCAGAAAGGGGGAAAATGAGATTTAAAAGAAATATATGAACCTATTAAACTGTGTTAATGAAATTAACTTTTATTTAAAAAGTATAACCATAACTCTAAAATATTACGTGTTTTAAAATGATATGTTTAAGCTTAGCTTACTGATGCTGCCTGTTATGGCTGATGATACAGATTTCCTCATTTGATTAAATTACAAAACACAAGCTTTCAATTCTGATTTTGATTAAATTCATATGGGTATATTTCAGTTATAATGTCTACTTATATATGAAAGAAATTCTAATCTCACTGATGCTATTAATTATACTGGGAACTTCTAACTAGATACATTATGAAATATTTGACAGTTTATTCATTTTCATAATCTTGGTCAAATTTTAGCTTTTAAAAATGTACAAATCCATGTATTCCATCAATAAATACTAGGGATGTCGATTTAACGACTTATTTCAATGCAATTAATTATATATAAAAAAATTCTCAATTAATCATGTCACCAGACCGTAATAAGGAAGATTCCTGAGGAATTCAGTAGTAGGAAGTACCACCCGTTTTCTCCAGTGGCCACTAAGCGAAACTTCAGCTGTATTGGCAACTCACAGGTTTTACAGAGAACAAACCAACCCTTCAGCAGATAGCACAAGATGAGAACACATTCTTGCGTTCAAAACACATCTTGATGGAGCGCAAATCAGAACTTGGGGATCTCAATATGTGATTTCTCAATATGAGTATTAAACTACGTTTAACTTGACACAGTGACCAAAAATGTATATGACGTGATGCAACTAAAGTGAGACGCTCCAAAACCATCTGTTTATCCCTGGTGTACATTGACGGGTCCTTAGAAAAGCCCTCATAATAAATCTCAGACTGATTGACAAATTCAATTTCAAAATGGATTGTTGTGAACTGTATGCCAATGACTGGCTTATGTTCAGCAATATGCAAATAAAAAATACATTGGATTCTAAAGCCACTTTTAGTATTGTTTTTTCAATGCTTAGGTATATTTAAATAATTACAAATAATATATACAGTTGAAGTCAGAAGTTTACATACACCTTAGCCAAATACATTTAAACGTTTTAGCATATTAACATTTTTCACAATTCCTGACATTTAATTGTAGAAAAAATTTCCTGTCAGGGTCACCATTTAAGAATGTCAAATGTCAATCATTTCACCGAGGATCGTGTGAACAGCGAGCTCTGCTCACTTTGCTAGTTTTAACACTTTTAATGACATACACCATTGAGATTCGATAAACTCTATTCCATAAATGTTCTAGGAGGACAATATGTCAAAAAATTCAAAATCCTCGGGCGCTGGAGACATTAAAAGACACTTACATGCTCTAGCTGATGCCTCCGAACAGGCCGCAAGCCTGGAAGTCATTTTAGTCTGAGAGGTGCAGTAAATGTGGCGAGAGATGCTGAACATGTCGGCAATAATGTCGGGACTAAATTTAATTTCATTACATTTCATTCCACATTTTCTATTATTTCTGTTTGGCTTGTTGTATGGAATCAATAAAAATTGTAAATAAAACTAAAAAGAACGTGAAATGTCAGAATAATAGTAGAGAGAATGTTTTATTTCAGCTTTTATTTCTTTCATCACATACCCAGTGGGTCAGATGTTTACATACACTTTGTTAATATTTTGGTAACATTGCTTTTATATTGTTTAACTTTGTTCAAACGTTTTGGGTAACCTTCCACAAGCTTCTCACAATAAGTTGCTGGAATTTTGGCCCATTCCTCCAGACAGAACTGGTGTAACTGAGTCAGGTTTGTAGGCCTCCTTGATCGTACACACTTTTTCCAGTTCTGCCAACAAACTTTCTATCAGATTGAGGTCAGGGCTTTGTGATGGTCACTCCAGTACCTTGAGTTTGTTGTCCTTAAGCCATTTTGCCACAACTGTGGAGGTATGTTTGGGGTCATTGTCTATTTGGAAGACCCATTTGCGAACAAGCTTTAACTTCCTGGCTGATGTCTTGAGATTTTGCTTGAAAATACCCAAAATTTCCTTCCTCATGATGCCATATATTTTGTGAAGTGCACCAGGCCCTGCTGCAGCATAGCACCCCCTTGCTTCATGGTTGGGATGCTGTTCTTCGGCTTGCAAGGCTCACCCTTTTTACTCCAAACATATCAATGGACATTATGGCCAAAGAGTACAATTTTTGTTTCATTAGACCAGAGGACATTTCTCAAAAAAGATATTTGTCCCCATGTGCACTTTCAAACTGTAGTCTGTCTTTTTTATGGTGGTTTTGGAGCAGTGGCTTCTTCCTTGCAGAGCAGCTTACAGCATATGTTGATATAGGATTTGTTTTACTGTGGATATAGATACTTGTCTACCTGTTTCCTTCAGCATCTTCACAAGGTCCTTTGCTGTTGTTCTGGGATTGATTTGCTCTTTTCGCACCAAAAAAGGTCTTGGCTAATTTCTTTTGATTTTCCCATGATGTCAAGTAAAGAAGCACTGAGTTTGAAGGTAGGCCTTAAAATACATCAGGTACACCGCCAATTCAATACACCTCCTATCAGAATCTAATTGTCTAAATGCTTGACATTTTCTGGAATTTTCCAAGCTGCTTAAAAGCACAGTTAACCTAGTGTATGTAAACTTCTGACCCACTGACATGCCCAGAATAGGGGCTACAGGGGTGCAAGCCCTTGCCCCTTTCATTCACAAATCTAAAGGTGCCAATTTATGTGGAGGTGTCTTTACTACAGCACAACAAATGTTTATTTTTTGTTTTGTTTTTACCACAACTGAGTGTAAATAAAAGAAAAGGTATTAAAAGAGACATTTTTTAATGACAAATGGATTGCGTGGATCTCGTATTTGGACACGCATTACACCGAATTTGTCAAACCAAACTTTTAGTCTCAACATGCAGTCAAATATTCTCAGTGCTGAACATCTTCACCACCACTACTACTCAATCACTGGTGAGTGAAATCTAAACATTTACCAGCCAGTGGCTCATCACAGATGTTTGGTCACATAGCCTGAAATGTGGTCTCATATGCAAGTGATTTAATCACATTTTGGTTGGCAAATACATCGATCCTGGGGTTTGAGAATCAATACTGAGATTGTTCAAATTAAGATGCATTGGAAAATCTATATTTATTCACAGCCCTATTGTCTGTGCAACATTTTCAACATTCACAGAAACTACATACACTGTTAAAGGGAAGTATGTTGTTCTGTGTGTGAATTATCTAACAATGTTGAATTTCCTATTGACAGCAGCAGAATGGCCGACAAAGTTTTAATCTCAGGGCTGACACACAGGGCAACAGACACTCTACTCATAAAGCCCTCAACCAGAAAAACCAACACAAGGTACAGACTGTGTTTAAATGTGTGTCTGTGTGTCTGTGTGAATGTATGCATATAATACATTTAAAACACCTGAAACACATTTGTGTGTTCCTATAGGGCTCTAGTACAGAGATGGAGTTCAGTAATGTGTGGCAGTCTCTGCAGAGTTCAGGAATACCCCAGAAATCACCTGCTCACTGGCAAAACAATGTTAGTCTTTATTCAATCTAACTGTACCACATACTGTCTGTTTGCAAGTGTGTGTTTATTATTTGCAGTGTTTGTTAGTTGTAGTGTATGATTATTACCTGGTGTTATTTGTAACAGGCTTGGAAAAGCAGTGGATCAGAGCCACAACAGCGGCAACTGGAGGTACAAAGTAAACAGAGCCAAGGCAACGACTCATCCAACAAACCTGTAAGCTTTCGTACGCCACTGCACTGCATAGATCAGCTGTCAAACAACACCTACCTGTAGTATCATCAGCTGATCAGTTGCTATTTGTAATATAGAGTGATCCAAAGTCAAGTCTTATGATAAATTTCCTCTTATATATGCTATACCTAATAAATGTTATTGATTTTGCAGGCTGCAGGTGGCAATATTAGACTGCTGAAGAGAAATGAAAATTTGAATGCTGCTCTCCCACAGGGGCCTTCAGATAAGGTATAAAATAAAATACATTCACTCTTCAATAGCTTCATGCCGTATCCCGACTCAAACAGATAACAGCTTGCTGATTAACAAGTCAGTTTACTTATATATTCTTCGGTCACGTCTGTAACATGAATATTAAGCAATACTTAATTACACAGATATGTTTGTGTAGTTTTGCCATTGTACATTTTCTGGTCACCAGAGGCATTCTGAATCAAATAGATAAATTCAATCAATATTCGACGAGAGGCAATGCGTTACAGTGATTTTTACCACAAAGGGGTGTCCAAATATCCTAAAAGTATGCATAGGCATTCTAGGAATGTGCCTATGTTTGCACATCCAAATAATGCATATTTATTAATGCAGTGTAGCCTAATATAGAACAAACATGAAACATGGACTATGTTGAGACAATTTATTGTTAATATAAAAAAATCATCTTGTTTATTTGCTCTTTTTGTCTCCCAGTGACTCGGTGCCTAGAGAAGAGAAAATGTACGTTTTAATATAATATCGGATTACCGCATTACCGGACATTAACTTTATAATGTTATTGTGTGATCAGTGCTATCAGTCGATTTAAAATTGTCATTAATCGCATAATTTTTTACTGTTTAAAGAGTCATTACATGCCTTTTTAAAATGATTTTATATGTTCCTTGAGGCTCACATGTAATAGTAGTGCTGTTGTCAGTCGATACATTTTTTAATTGTGATTAATTGCAGATTTAGAAAGTGCTGAAATTTGACATTATATATACTATTTCCTGTCAAAATGCATTTATTTCCATCTTAGGAAAGAAAACAAATCAATATGTAACAACAATATAATGCTTTATTAACATTTTTCAAACAAAGCCTTCAACAGTATAAAGATAGAAATGCACTAAAATAGCACCAATTCAAGAAACATTTAAATGTTTCCCAAAGTCTAAGTGGAAGTTTGACTAATTGAAAGAACTAGTATCCCCATAGGTTGGATATTAATTGCATTGGGAATTAAATCTCATAAAGTCTCATCCTCCACAATATTAATCAGCCGGCAGACAATGGCTATCTGCAATGATATAGCAATTTTGAAGCCGCATTTATGATTCTGGTCAGGGCATCAGCACCAGTATCATGTGCCACTTTGAACTTACGCTTGTAAATAAAAACATCTCATTCTACATTTGGTGATTAGTTAAGACTTGACCATCTTCTGTGTTAATTAAAATGTGCCTTACATAGGCCAAGAAATACTTGATTTCAATCACAAGTCCCATATGGACTTGTTTCATACATCTAATAGAGTAAAGAGCTCCTTTCTCCATCATTTTATCACTGACATGGAAGCACTAGTTTATGTGTTGTGTGTGTCAGTGTAATGACTCCGGGTGGACACATCGACACATTACAGAGGTTCCACCCTTCCAGCCAGTGTTTATGCTAGTTTATGCTCTATTAACGTTAAATGTGTTAATGGCAATTAAGATAAATCAACTTTTTACCCCTTTTTATTAATCGTATTCTTTAACGCATTAATTCCGACAGCTCTATTTCCTATATTTTGTAAATTATTGAGATACATTTTTCTCTTACCTGTTTGTGGCCTGTTGGACAGCAGATTGCCAAAATAGATACATATTTATTTATTATATAACTTTAATCTTACACGTATTGTTTGGTTACAGGTATCCACAGAATTTGAAGAGCTAATAGCCAATCTGATGATCTCAAAGGAGCCTGAGCCCACCCAGTACCATCCACCTAAAGAGCCCAAGAGCCAATCTGGAGAGCCTCTCTCTCCACATTCCTTTGCCATGGTATGCAAAGTGTGTTTTTTGTGACTACAGTATTTTATAGAATGGTTGTAAAGTATGGGGCAGTTAAGCATGATGATTTTGAAAGCATGATGATTTTAATTTAAATATGTTTTCCTCTGAGCAGAAGGGAACTCTGGTGTTGAAAGAAATGTTGAAAATTGACAACTCTGCAACAAGTTCATCTGCCCCTGATTCTACTACACTCTTTGGAGGCCAGAATTCAGAAACCTCCACCGCCCAACAGCAACAACAGAGCAAAAGACGCTCCAGCAAAAAGCTAGGTACTTCAGAATATCCACCAATCACAATCAATGTGCAAGATTTAGGTGGAGTCAATAAAATATTCATGAACTGGACTTTAATTTTATCCAATCTTATACCTGAGATGTTGCCCATTGTATATCAAATGTGCATAGTGCATAATTGAGTCTGCTATGTCACACAGCTGCTCGGATAAACACACCTCAGACTGAGGCCCCAGCACTTCCTCTGGCAGGCCAGCCTCCCATCCTGCCCAGCATAGCTGCTGAGCTCGGCCGGGTGTGCATGGGTCTAGGGATGGGACCTCCAGAGTTTGCCTTCGTCCACAACAGACAGGTCAGCCAGTCTCACAAGCTCCTCTTCTGTCTGTTTAATCTCCTTGCAATCTAATATTGCATTGAGAATACACTGGAACAAATGGACACAAAATACAATAAAAAATGAAAATCAGTTTTGGTTGATTTACATAACCAAGCCCATACTGTGTGATAGGTTTTGGTGAGAAACGATCCGAAATTCAAGTTGTTTTACAGTTTAAAATCTTCCACCATAGCTCTTCTTTGCCTGTTCATGAGTGCAAGAGAGACGCTCATTCAAGCATTTGAGTGAGAACTTGCACTGTTTTCGCATTTGCTTTATTTTTTCTCCCCAATTTGGAATTCCCGATTCATTCTAAGTCCTTGTGGTGGTGTAGTGACTCAATCCATGTGGTGGAGGACTAATCTCAGTTGCCTCCACATTTAAGACCATCAATCCATGCATTTTATCAAGTGGCTTGTTGAGCACATTACCACGGAGACCTAACACGTGTGGAGGCTTCACGCTATTCTCCGCGGCATCCATGCACAACTCGCCACGCACCCCACTGAGAGCGAGAACCACATTATGGCGACCATGAGGAGGTTAACCCAATGTGACTGTCCACTCTAGCAACCGGGCCAATTGGTTGCTTAGAAGCCTTTCTAGAGTCACTCAGCACACCCTGGATTAAAACTTGCAACACCAGATGTGGTAGTCAGTGTCTTAACTTGCTGAGCTACCCAGGCCACTGTTTTCACTTTTGCTAAGTTAAAGCGTGAACTGTTCCTTTAAGGTCACTAGACATAAGCCTTTACCTTTTTTTGTTTTCTCCCCACCCATATTTTCATATTTCATCTAATTCGTTCTCTTTCTTGTTCTGTAGAGTCTAACAGTGTGTCAGGTGAAGTTATCGAATGGTCTGCTGGTGCACGGTCCTCAGTGTCATTCTGAAACTGAAGCCAAAGAGAAAGCTGCGCTCTTTGCCCTTCAACGCTTGGTAACTGTCACTGAATGCATTGTCAAATATGTACTAGCTCATTAAAACAGTGATGAATGTTGTTTATGGATGCAATTCAAGTCTTTTCTCATATGATCAGAATACAGTAAGACAGTCTGTATTGATATTTATTCAGTATTAGTTTAGTCCGTGCTGATTGAAGTCTTCCTGGTCTTCTGCAGATCTCGTTGGGTTCATTCCCACTGCCTCCTTCCACATTCCCTGCAGTTCAGCAGATGAGGCCTCTCGCACCTCATCCCTCTATGTTTAGTCAGCCACCAGGTGTTTGCCTTTTGTATTCCCATTTTATACACTAAAGCATGTCCTTGAGATTGGTTTTGAGTAATCGCATTGTTCTGATGCTGTTAAATCTCAATTAAATATCTTGTTCTTCTCATGCAGATGTATGTCAATTTACTTTTGATCTGTTTTATTTACACAGGTGGTCTTTTGATGCCCCCACAAGGCTTTGGACCTCTTCACTGGGGTATGCAACTTCCTCACCAGGGGCAGCCGTTCTATGGAGGAACATTCCCCGGAGCATGGCCCCCTGCATCCACTGCAGCCGGCGGATCTCATAACCAGTTTGTTCCCCTCCAGGCAAGAAAGTTTTATGCTTCTTTAGCCTTATATTTGCTTTTAAATATGAATGTTGGTGCAAAAGTTGATTGGTGGTCAACTAAATATTTGTCCATATTTGCCTCTGCTACACCATAGATGCCTTTTAGATGGATAGATGTTTCTCTTGACAATGGACTCTGCTCTAGCTATAACATGATATTATGTCTTTAGGTGACCAAGAAGCGAGTTTCAGGCCAATCCAGGAACCAAGAGGTAAAACAGCTGTCAACCAGCTCTGCCAATGCTGGTCAGATCGAGGGCAGTGGACTCAATCAACCAGCTTCTTCTGCTTCAGTGCCCCCATCAGATTACAAGACCCAGACACACACCCATGAGCCTGCAGAGAAGCCCACCCCAACCACACCTAAGACACCCAGGCAAAGCACCAACACTCACACGCCTGGCTCAGCCTCCAAGAGGAGAAACAGGAAACTCGCAGTCAACTTTGAGGCTGCTAAAGTGACGGACTGAAATTATTTTACCATGCTATCTGTCTCTCATTAGCTTTCCAAATGATCATAATTACAAAAGAGCGCTATGAAAACAAAGATTAAAAGAAAACAGACCGTTGTCTGTTTTCATGACTCAATCATGCTTGTAGAGACATAATTTATACATCTCTGGCTCTAAAATTGTTTTGTATTTGTTTTAGTTTTGAGTAGAGGTAGTGGCGAGGAAAACTTTTATTGCTATTAATTATTGCACCAAATGATCATAGAATAGTTGATCATGAAAGAGGTTTTATGTTTACCTCAGCTCTTTTTTGACTGAATATCAAATCCTTTAGCTTTTATTATGATCACTGGTTACTTCCCAGCACTGGATTTAAATGTTCAAAGTGCAATAATTAGTTTTGTAGGAACATTATGTACACGGAAGTAATACAATTTGGCACAAACTGTCGCAATGTACCATCTGTACTGGGATTTTTTTGATTACATAGCTTTAGAGTGCAGTTAAACATGAACCCTTGGAGCCAGAGGTTCGAATTAAGTCCAGTGCTGTTCTAAAGATTTTTAGAACTACTTATCTACAGTAGGTGCTAAAACCAGCCTATTATGTTCACACAATCAGAGTGCACACAGATTTAAGCAAATATAACGTGTTTTATTGTATACTGTATATAGGGCTTAACATGGTCAGGAGGGCGATGCAAATTTGAACACAACTGCCTTTCTAATAAGATGTTGTTTATTGCTTGATTTATGTCTTTTCATGTGGGTTATGGACATTTCAAACTGGTTTTATTTTTATATTTGCCTACCTTTTATTTCCTGGCGAGGTGTTAAAGTTCTATGATTTTAAAATGAATTTTGTGTAAGATCCATGGATTTTATATGCACCATTTTACAAATGGGTAAATAGCAATTATTAATATTTCTCCTTCAAGCTATGCTGGTGGCCTTTTGTTTTCATCATCTCCACATATTTGTATCCCAGCAGATGTTTTTTGTCCAAGTTTTAATATGTTGAAATTACAAACGTAAACACGTTTATTTTTTAAATAATTTTGTTGTTTATTTAATGACTTGGAAAAAAATTAGTGCACCTTCTAATTAGGTGGCATGCTGAAAATGAACATTTTGTTATCATAATAAACATTTTGCTATCATAATCCCTCTGGTCTTCATTATTTCATTATAATAAAAAAGAAAGATGTGAGAGTGTAGAAAAGTGCACGACAGTGCCCGCCCCACTTTTTAAGTCCTCTTGGTTCTGGAAGTATTTTTCCCATTCATTTTTTCAATTTGACAGAAATTTGCAGCTCTTAGCTGGTAGTGGTGAACCTCTGTTTCATTGTTACCTAATTGTCCTTTGGCGACAATGGACAATTTGCTACAAATTTGCTGCAAAGATGATGTTGTTGTCTACATACTGTGGGGTCTTGAATTAAGTTTTGAGCAGCAGAAACCATTTATCTTGTGTAAATTGGCACATGAACACTTAGCTTTATGCTAAGCTAATATGATATGTCTAGCCATTTAACGACACCTGTTATGATGCACGTTTTTTTTTGTATCAAGACATTCCACATTAGATAATAAATTAGTAAGATCTTTAAAATTAGGCCAAAGATGTACTGCAAAAAATATTTTCTATATTGATTTCCTGTAAAAAAAAAAAAAAAATTCATGTAAATCTGTGAAACAACATAAATGTACTTTATCTTGTTGTAAGCAACACTGTATACGGTGGTTAGATTATTTGCAGATAATTTATTTGAAGTGTGTTTTGTCTTAATATACTGACAGATTTTTTGTATCACTTGTTATTAACTTGTTATAGTCAAAACAAATGAAAAACTCTGCCAGTGCTGAAGTAATTCAAAGTGTTTAGATTGTTAATGACCTTGAATAATCTAATACGTTACAAATGACATTTTACAGCATGTATTCTGTAATCCGTAGTGGAATACATTTTAAAAGTAACCCTCCCAACCCTGGCCATTGGACTCTTTTGAGATTAGCGATGATCACCGGCAGGTGCACGCTTTTTAACAACATCTGTCCGTTTTACTGTGATATCCTGGCGACAAATGTCAAAAAATGGTTTTTTTTTTTTTTTCAGCTGCATGAACTGCAAGCATGATGGAAAACGACTTGCTGACCACAAAGCTTAATGCTCATTGGCTTAAACAACCGTGATGTCTGTTTGGGATATGTGATTATCATATTTCTAAAATATCTAAAATACATGTTTTTATTTATACTATTAGAGTTGTCAGAATTAACGTGTTAACAAGTGATTAATGAAAGTTTAACGAGTTAATTTTTCTTAATCACGATTTACCGTTAATACAGCATAAACCAGCATAAACACTTTTGGAAGGGCGGAACCCGTATAATGTGTCGCTCTGAGACATTACACTGACGCACATACCACAACACCCACAACAGCGCTTTCCTGTCAGCAGGGTTGGGGAGTAATGAATACATGTAATAGGATTATGTATCAAAAATTATTTTGATTACTGAAGAGATTACTTTGTAGTTTATTGTCATTTAGTCCTTTCAGATGGAAAACATTTATACATATAAATGATGTGACCCAAATTGCATTTGAACATCAGTGAAACACTTTCTTATGATGTGTTACATTCATACGAGCAGACAGAGAAGTACGTTTGAAGTTTGGAGCAGAAGAAATAGAAATATATCTTGTGTAAATTGTCAGCTTTACGCTAAGCTAAAATGTTATTTCTAACCATTTTACATGCACGTTACCAGACACGATCATATTTTTTTATCAAGAAAATTTACGTTGGATCATAATTTATTTTTTTCTAGTCACACCTTTGATATTAGGGCAAAAATCTTATTCTTGATAATAATTTTTGTATTGTTTTCCTGTAAAAATATCTAAAAATCTTTAAAACAAGATTAGTTTGATTTATCATGTTTTAGAAACAACACTGCAGAAGATATTTTGATTTTTCAGATAATTTATTTTTAACATGTGTATTTTGTCTAACTGTACTAGTTTTTATAATCAAAACAAGTGAAAAAATCTGCCAGTGCTGGAGAAGTAATCCAAAGTATTTAGAATATGTTACTGACCTTGAGTAAGCTAATGGAATACATTAAAAATTACATTTTACAGAATGTAATCTGAAGAGGAATACATATCAAAAGTAACCCTCCCAATGCTGTCAGTCAGTGATAAAGTGATGGGGAAAGACTATTTGATGTACAAAACAAGCCCAGATGGGATCAAGTATTTTTCAGCCTAAGTAAGGAGCATTTTAATTACCACAGAAGCACGTCAAGTCTTAACTATCACCAAAGCATAAAATGAGATGTTTTTCATGTGGAGTTCAAAGTGTCGTTCCCACTTAGACTTTGGGAAACGTTGAATTGGTGCTATTTTAGTGCATTTCTATCTTTATACTGTTGAAGGCTTTGTTTGGAAATTGTTAATAAAGCATTATATTGTTGTTACATATTGATTTGTTTTCTTTCCTAAGCTGAATATAAATGCATTTTGACAGGAAAAGTAGATACAGTATAGTGTCAAATTTCAATTCGCGATTAACCATGAAAAATTATGCGCTTAATCATGATTAAAATGACTGATGGCAAAAAGACACAGCTTTTGAGGGGAATTAAATAACAGGTACATTGGGTAAGTGGTTCATCATATTCATTTTCATTTAACAGAAGCAGAATTAAAATTACATCCACTTTATCAGCCACAAAACATATAAATGTGAATCACGCAATATCTTTGATCTCGTAGGTGGCTGATCCACTACCAGAAGTGAGAACTGTATGACATGACAACACTTATTTTACTCCTCTCCTGACTGACTGCTGTCATCTACTTTCGTCTACTTTCAAGTTGAGCTGTTTGGCATCTCAAACGAGCTTATTGAAGTGGGTGGTTGCTGCAGAGCTCTTTTGGCATAGTTTGTTTGCTGTGACGCTCTGATTGGTGGCTCTTTCTCTTCAGGGTCATGGGTAGTGTAGTTCTTCACCAATAATTCCACCAATAAACACAGGGAGGCAGGAACTGGCTGGTTAGCAGGTTCCCATTAGTTGTTATTTTCTCCTGACTACTGGAGATCCGGTTCATTGTCAAACAGCGCCAAGCCTCTCTTCTCATATTTGATGCGCTGTCTCTTTAAGAACTCTCCACCCCTATCGACTGATGTGTGACGTACTTCTTTTACTATTGTAGTTATTCGACCTCTGGTATTTTGTTTCCTTACGTCGCGGCTCCCAGTAGGTTTCAGGAACTTTAATAGTTTAGTACTGAATAATTCGGCTTAATTCGGAAAGTACTGTAAATGGAGATGTATCGTTTGCCGATTTAAAATAGGGCGCGTTGGGAATCACACGAGAGCGTTGGGAAAAGTTGGCAGTCCCACACATGGTTTCGATAATTGTGTTTCAGCATTACATTTTTAAAGTAATAAAGTGAACTCATTCAGTCGCTGTGGAGCAAATCGGCTTTCTTATCTTCTTAGAAATCTGCCCGAAATTGGGCAATCAAATTATTTGGTGGAATGAAACGGAGCAAAGTTGAAAGCAGGATCATTTGACTGCTGCAGTATAGTGAAGTTTGGAGAGGAAACATTAACTCAGAAACTTCACTGACTTGCTTGCTACCATGGCGTCTAAATTATTTCTGCGGTTTTGTGAATAGGCTCATTGTGCAATGGGGACTCAGAGAAACGGGTTCGTCAAAAGAGATAATTTTATTCTCTCTGTTGATGTCGGGACAACCTCCATCAGGTGCCACGTTTACGACAAGAGTGCCAAAATCCGAGGAACATGCTCCACGAAGGTAAATGGCAGAAAGTTGATTTGAATGAATTTTGACCTTTATTGACAAGGATTATGCTAATGTATTCTAGTGGGATGACTGGTATCATGTGTGGTATCATGCACGATCTGATAGCACCTTACTTGTCACAGGTGTCCCTTCTGTATCCTCAGTCTGGATGGGTGGAGATGGATCCTGAAGAGCTGTGGAAGGGGTTTGTCAAGGTAGTGAAAGGAGCTGTTCAAGGTCAGACCTCTTGTCGCTTTTGTTCTCTCTCTCTGGTCTTACCTAAATATAAAGCGGTCCCAATAAGTATTTGGACACTTAAAGTGGTAGTTCACCCAAATGTAAAAATTCTCTAATCATTTACCTTCATGCCATCCCAGATGTGTCTGACTTTCTTTCTTCTGCTGAACACAAACAAAGATTTTAAAAGAATATTTCAGCTCTGTAGTCCTTAAGATTCAAGTGAATGGTGACCAGATCTTTCAGGCTCAAATCACATAAAGGCCTCATAATAGTTATCCGTAAGACTCCAGTGGTTAAATCAATGTCTTCTGAAGCGGATCAATATTTATGTCCTTTTTTACTATTAATTCTCCTCCCTGCCCAGTGGGTGGCTGTATGCAAGAAGAATGTGATTCACCAAAAACAAAAGTAAAATAATGTGAATGTGGAGCTTTATAGTAAAAAAAGGACATAAATATTGATCTGTTTCTCACTCCCACTTATATATATATCTGAAGGATTTAACCACTCGATTACATTTATGCTGCCTTTATGTGCTTGTTGGAGTTCTAGCCACTATTCACTTGCATTATAAGGACCTACAGAGCTGAGATATTATTCTAAAAAATCTTTAAGTAGAAGAAAGACAGTCATACACATCTGGGATAGCATGAGCTTGAGTAAATGATGAGATAATACAATTTTTTGGGTGAACTATCCCTTTAAAATTCAAATGTATACATTTCACTGCATTACATAACCCTATCGAACAAAGTGGGAATAGCAAACAAACAATTCTAAGTCAGAACTAACTTATCTGAGCTTTTACTTCACTTCTATTTTTAAACCAACTTGTCCTAAATACAGTTTTTAGTGGATGTATGAAGTCAGTAATATTCAAGTTCACTCTGGTGTCCTAGCAGAGTAACCACAGGTGTAGTTCACAAATGAATTACCTAACATTATCTATTATTTTTCATCATTTTAAATGCATCAAACTACTTTGTGTGAAATGATCTGCTGGAAAAACATGCTATTGCTATCTTTCTTTAAAATATGTGGCACTATAAAAACATGTTTTGACCCATTCAATCTGACACAACAACATTATTGACCAATTGCATAAATTGGGGCTGTGAGAAGCTGTTAGTTCGATTAACAGCAGAAGGAGGGTGTATTTGGAAAGCTGTTTGAAAACAAATGTTTATTTATGCAATTCTGTTCAGTGGTGCACAAATTACACACTTTAGCTTTAAGTGTGTCCTTTTTATATGTTTGTTGTATTATGTTCTTGTGCACTCTGGTATATGGATTTCCATGAGAAGTTTACAAGACTATAGTGTTGGGATTATGTTAATTCGGGGATATAATGAATCATTCTTCTCTATCAATGGTTTAGACTCAGGCTTACAAATGTGCCAAATGGAATGTCTTGGCATCTCAACCCAGAGAGCAACATTCATGAACTGGGACAGGTTAGTGAATGTCTGTGTGGGTGATCATTATTACATATGACTGCCCAGCAGCTTGCTCTGTAGTCTGACTGAGGTGTTTTAATTTCTGTTCTCATCTGCAGGAACACAGGGAAGCCATTTCATAACTTCATCACCTGGCAGGATATGAGGGCAACAGAGTTGGTGAGATCGTGGAACAGGTCCTGCACTATGAAGGTGAAGCTGTTACAGTTTTGTCATCTAGCATCAGCATTCATAGATTTGTTCATTTCAAACTTGCCTTATGATTCACACTTGTATTTGGGGATGTTCTGCATTAAAGGCATATGTCACCCAAAAATTAATATGCAAGGTAGAATGTTACGGACTGACAGCCTCAGTTCCTATTGACTTTCATGGTATGGAAAAAAACAAGAGCATAGTCAACAACATTTTTCAAAATGTCTCCTCTCGTGTTCCATGTAAGAAAGTCATACAGGTTTTTAGTGACATGAGGTTGAGTAAATTAATGAATAAATAATTTCTGAAGCCCCTCCCCTCAGTATTCTGAATAAAATAATTATAGAAGCAAATTAATCAACTGGATCAAAATAATCAAAACCTAGATTCACATTAATAGTTAATGTGCTATTACATGTTAATATATTGTATAGGACCATAGAATCATATCATTATAACCTCACTTTGACATTACACATAACAGTCATTACCTCAATGCTGCACATGCAGGGAATTTTACGCTGTACTGCTGTCCAAGAATGGAGTGCTTGTAGTAAGGGCATGTTCAGGTAGAACAAAAGCCAAACGTTTCACAAGAGATTGATTGTAGATTGTGACAACATCAATGAATTGAGAAGCTACATGGAGTATTTGTACTGTTTAAAATATGGATGTCCCGATAGCATAAAAAAATAAAATAAATAAGTACGAGTACCTTTACTTTTTTTTAGTACTCGCTGATACTGAGTTCGATACCTGTTTTTTTTCTGAACTCTATTTCAGCAGTTTTTCAATTTGATCATAAAATATGTAAATGAATAAGTTTATTAAAACTTTAATCAAATGAAAGTATAACAATTAATCTTCAACATGATATTGTATTATTTTTTATCAAATTAAGTGATTTTATACAGAACCTCACTGCACAATCTAAAATACATTGTAGTTATATTTCATCAAATAAAGTGCTGCACTACAGAGCATCACAGATGTGAGATATTGCTTAAATATAATACAATTACTATTGATTTATTATTATTAGTATAACCATTAATATTACATAAATATACAATAGCGATCTGCATTTTTTGCGGAGCTTTTATATTAAAGCGTTTCTGTGTTGTTATGAGCAAGGAGCTCTGACATAACGACGGCAGAGTCCCAATCAGGAAAAGCCAGTCACTACGTGAATCACAGTGATTAATAAACTGCAAAAGGTTACTATATATCACGTTGCTTGTTGTGTATGGCTCCGCACGTGGAGGCTAATGCTATTCTCTGTGATCCACGTGCCTCATTGAGAGCGAGAACCACTAATCGTGACCACGAGGAGGTTACCCCATGTGACTGTACCCTCCCTAGCAACCGGGCCAATTTGTTTGCTTAGGAGACCTGGCTGGAGTCGAACTCGCGACTCCATGGGTGGTAGTCAGCGTTAATTCTTGCTGAGCTACCCAGGCCCCACTCAAATTGTATCCTAAAATTTTGATGATTTGCAGAAAACTACCTATCTAAATCTAGAAGTTTGGCATATTCATTGTCTTGCAATCTGATACAGAGAGGTCCAAGAGAAGATTACTGGGCTGATAATGGGCACTTTGTGTAAGGGGCTTAGAGTGAGAATGAGAAAGTTGTTTTAGCACATGTCACACTTATGTTTAGTAGGAGATAAAACTGGTTCTTTTTAAACAAGTTCCAATGGAGAACATTTTTTGCAATTGTATCTACCCATGGTAGAGGTCAAGCGAGAAGGTGATGGTGGTCTAGTGGTTAAGGATCTGACCAGTTCTCTGTGATATTGAAGGGTCATTTAAGAAACTGCAGTACAATGGAAATGCTACTCTACCACTTCTGTGCCCTTGAGCAAGTTACTTAGCACTTAGTTACTCAAATGAGTTTTACTTGGTCCATTCCAACCTGCATAATTATAAGTAAATAGTTAATGGAAATTATAAATACAGTGTGAGAGAATTTAGGGCCAGTGTGAGAGTTTTTTGGGTTATTATGAGGACTTGTGTCAGAGAGATTGGGGCCGTGTGAGAGTTTTGGGCCATTGTTTGGGTCCAGAGTGAGAGTGAGAGTGTTTGGGGCCAGATTCAGAGAGTTTGGGAAGTTTAGGCTCATTGTAAGATGGTTTGAGGTCTGTGAAAGAGCGTTTGGGGCCAGTGTGAGATTGCTTGGGACAGCATTTGTGGTCAGTGTGAGAGAGTTTGTGGCCCGTGTGAGAGAGTTTAGGACCAGTGTTTGGGGCAAGTGTAACAATGTTTGGAGCCAGTTTGGGACAAGTGTGAGCATTTGGGGACAACGTTTTGGTTGAGTGTGAGAGAGTTTGAGGCCAGCATTTGGGGTCAGTGAAGAGCTTTCAGTTTAGGGCCAGAGTTGAAACTAGTTTGCAAGTTCCTCCTCCAAATGTATTTCATGCATGGGTAATTTTGCTCCTCTACTCACAACAAGTGGGCGACCTGTCTCGTATTGACACATGACAAGAAATGCTGTTAGTCACAAAGACATTGAAGAAACACACTTTATTGTATTTTTAATAACAGACAAAAGAAAAGCCTTCAATGCTTGTGTCAGAATTGCTGTTTGTTCAGAGGCGTGCAACACAAGCCTGTCTCGTGGAACAAGGGCATGTACATTTTTTCACTTTTTTTGTTTTTTCTGTTTCATTCGTCTGAAGACATTATTCTTGCAAACAGTTGACTATGAGAATGCTGCCAAAATGCATTGTGGATTCCAAGATGCAATTGGAGCCATTGGAGTTGGTAAATGTTTTGATTTGGGGAGGTGGTTAAAAAAGATTTTTTGATCACTTTGTTGTTTTTATGTCTTTTTTTTGTTGTTTAGTTTAAAGTGAAATTTGAATTTAGAAATGTCTTTTTTGTAAAAAATGTTCATGTCAATTCAGTAACGCAAAACAATTCACCTTATTTGCACTTTGTTCAGAGGCGTGCAGCGTGAGTCTGTCATGTGGTACAAGCGCATGTAAAGAAATCAATAAAGCAAACAAATTCACCAAATGTGGAGGGTTGAAGATGTATTTGGATATCGCAATATTTTTATGGCAGTTATTGCAAAAAATACTTTTTAGATATCGCCCAACCCTATGGCCAGTGTGAGAGTGTTTGGGGCCAGCTTTTGTGGTCGGTATGAGAGAGTTTAGGAACAGTGTTTTGGGCAAGTGTAATAGTGTTTGGAGCATTTCAGAGAGTTGGGGCCAGTTTGAGAGCTGTTGGGGACAGCATTTGGGGCCAGTATGAGAGCGTTTGGAGCCTGTTTGGAGTCAGTTTGAGAGAGTTGAGGCTAGTGTGAGAGCATTTGGGTTGAGTGTGAGAGCATTTGGGGCCAGTGTGAGAGAGTTTGGGGCCAGTGTGAGAGAGTGTGAGAGAGTTTGGGGCCAGTGTGAGAGCGTTTGGGCCAGTGTAAGGACATTTGGGACCAGCGTTTGGGGCCAGTGTGAGGACATTTGGGACCAGTGTTTGAGGCAAGTGTGAGACAGTTATGGACCTGGGCTTGGGGCCAGTGTGAGGGCATTTGGGACCAGTGTTTGAGGCAAGTGTGAGACAGTTATGGACCTGGGCTTGGGGCCAGTGTGAGGGCATTTGGGACCAGTGTTTGAGGCAAGTGTGAGACAGTTATGGACCTGGGCTTGGGGCCAGTGTGAGGGCATTTGGGACCAGCATTTGAGGCCAGTGTGAGAGCTTTTAGGGCTGGTGTGAGAGCTTTTGGGGACATTGTTAGACAGTTTTGGACCCAGACTTTGGGCCAGTGTGAGCGTTTGGTGCCAGTGTGAGAATGTTTGGGACCAGCATTTTGGGGGTGAAGTGATACCGCTATATTCATACACTAAAATGATTATAAATGACAATAAAAGCAGATGTTACAACAGTCAGATAAAATATATATTTTTTTTTAAACATTTTTTATGTTCGAGCACTCACGCAGTACTTTATGTCGATCTCCATGTGATTGGGGAGCAGAGAGAAAGTCAAAATAAGCCGCTGGTGTGTGCGTCTGTGTCTGTGTGTGTATCTTTACAGCTTCGGTTGAAGAGAACGAGACCTCAAACACAACATTCCATTGGTCTGTGACATCCTCTTGTCTGTGTATTTAATTAAGCCTGCATCAACCCGGCTTAATTAAATACTATTATGAGAAGGATCACGCGTCGCATCTGGTTAGGACACGGTGTGACACGGTGGGAATTAGTTTTCTTTCATAAATTCTTTTCATCAGGATGTGGTATTTGCAATAAGATCATATTAACAAAAGTAAAACCATGATAACATGGACAGTAACCATAAAACAAATTAAGCCATTTTCCATAAGAAAAACACATCAGAAATTAAATTGTATTCCTCATTACCACGATATATTGATTTAATCTCATGGTAAATATTTTGTAATATATGTGATGTGTGGACTGAAAGCTACAATATCTGTCTGTGCATGGTACAGATTTCTCCTTTATTTCTTTCCAATGCTATTTAGAATTTTGTGGCCATTTAATATGTTTTAAACTAGTTTAATCATCAACACATTATGGGTTTTCATAGAGGTTTTAAACAAATAATCAATGCCGAATCCAAGACACATTATGAACTTCTGGCAGCGCCATTTATGATCTGTGCGGGTGAGCCTGTAAATGCACGTCTCTGCGCTGATCTGTCCATTGAGCCTTGATCCGCACTGACTGATCTGGGTAGAGCTCTTTTCTTTCGCGTTTTGGCCTTTGATATTTCTCATCCGCAAACAAAAACGGCAGCGTTTTCAGCACACAATCAGAGAGTCGGGCAATTTTGTAGTTGCGTCAGTACGAAATCTTGCAACGTTTAATCGCACTGTTAGGAAACATAGTGCAACCATTTAGTCACAGTCTGGAGCCCTGTTTTAGTTTATAAATTGATAGCTGGCATGGAGTTGCATTTATATATATTAATTCAATAATTTCCTTTATTAAACTTAATGGTTAATGAAAAAATATAAATGTGTATTTTTTCTGACATCCACCTTTTTCTTGACTTCTTTATGGGCGGCATAATTACGGCAAGAGGCTTCCTCTTGGATGGTCCACTTCCGCTTAGTTGTTGTTATCAGCTAGACTAACGTTACTGGTGATGGCGAGCAGCAGAACCTCTGGAGGAATATTTGCCTTTTGAGGTTGTTATACAACTACAGTTGGCTTAAAAACGACTGAAAAATGAATGTTACATAGTTAAGTCCCCTCCAAAAGCTCTCAAATGCCCAAAACATTTAGCATCGAACCAGATGTAATAAGCAGAGGTTGCATTAACCTAATTGTAACTTTTTTGCCTTTTTTTCTTTTCAATATTGACTGATAATTCCAAATGCTGTCCGTCATTTTGGCAGATAACAAAGATTAAAAAAACATTTGAAACCAAGGTCCTTTTTGTAATTTTATCATTTTTACGAGGGTCGTATCTCATGTCATGCTGTGAGTGTATGTGACGGCACATATCCATTCGGTTTACTGTCGAAAACGAATGTCCACACACAGCCTTTAGTGAGAAAGGGATTTGCGTTAAGTAAACACAGACTGTTCTACTGTTTTTTACTCTTGTTAGTGATATTTTAGTGCTTGATAATGTGAATAAGCTGTAAAGCGGACGTCTGTAGCATCTGCATTGGAAAAACATCCTAAGCATATTGGGTAATTAATGTACATGTGAAAAAGGTGGATATGTTGCTGAAAATAAAATGAATAATTTTTATGTTGCTACCAGTAAAAATATTTAATCTGAACTACCTGGACATTAAACCAAAAAAATCCTCAAATTTGAGTTTAATTGTTTTTGTGTGTTGACAGATGGTACATGGTGTGCTGAAGATGCTGCATTTTATTACCAGACAGAAGCGATTCCTTGCCGCCAGTCTGGTAGTTTTTACCACCCAACATGTATCATTGCGCCTTGTTTGGGCCTTGAACAATATCCCTCAGGTAAACCAGCCCTCATTTTTTTAAATATGGGAATAAGCATTTGGATTGCAATTTAGGACAGGCATTCTTAGCCAAACTTCTTTCCTTCTCTTTCCTCAGTTAAGGCAAGCAGTTGAAGATGGCACCTGTTATTTTGGGACCATAGACACCTGGCTGCTATACAAACTCACTAAAGGTGTGTATTTATTAATGATAAACTCACTAATTGCTGGGAATATCTAAGTATTGTACATATGGCCACTGAGCACGACCCATCAGATCTCTGGTGGAGTTGGTGGTAGAGATGTTGCTGAAAGAAACCAATGTGAACTTTAAAGACTTTTCATATTGTTCTGGTCAGTGACAGCACAGAGAAAGCATGCCTCAGATCTGACAGGCTTACATCATTAGCTGTCTCTATTCTAAGAAAGTAATGTCCCCACAACCATTATCAAAGTTGAGGTCCAACACCAATCTTTATTACTAGATAATAATGTATTACACGTATATAACACACACACACACACGCACACATATGCATATGTGTGTGTGTGTGTGTGTGTATATATATTTATTTATTTATATACACACACACACATATATATATATACATATGCATACACCTTCAGATCAAAAGATTTTTAAGATCATGAGAAACTTTTCAGTCAAGTGTTTCAAAACTTTTGACCGGTAGTGGTCCAAAGATTTGAAGCACTTGACTGAAATGTTTCTCATGATCTTAAAACTCTTTTGATCTGAAGGTGTATGCTTTAATGTTTGAAATTAGTTTTGTAGACAAAAATATAATTGTGCCACCATATTAATTTATTTCATTATAAAACTACAATTTAATTAAAAAAAAGTTTTTGAAATTGATGACTTGGACCAAATAATTAAGAAAAGCAGTCAATAAGTGCCCAACATAGATGGGGACTCCTTTGATTTATTTTGGATTTTGTTTAGTCACAATATAATTCCCATAGTTCCATTTACAGTGGATATAAAAAGTCTACATACCCCTGTTAAACTGCCAGGTTTTTGTGATGTAAAAGAATGAGACAAAGATAAATCATGTCCGAAATTTTTCCACTTTTAATGTGACCTATAATGTGAACAATTCAATTGAAAAACAAACTGAAATCTTCGTGGGGGGAAAATGAAAATGAAAAACCTTACAATAAACTGGTTGCACAAGTGTGCACACCCTCTTATAACTGGGGACGTGGGTGTGTTCAGAATTAACCAATCACATTCAAACTCATGTTAAATACAAGTCATTACACACCTGCCATCATTTAAAGTGACTCTGATTAATCACAAATAAAGTTCAGCTGTTCTAGTAGGATTTTCCTGACATTTTCTTAGTTGCATCTCAGAGCAAAAGCCGTGGTCCGCAGAGAGCTTCCAAAGCATCAGAGGGATCTCATTGTTGAAAGATATCAGTCAGGAGAAGGGTACAAAATAATTTCCAAAGCATTAGATATTTTCTCCACTGTGTTCCATGGTATATGGCACAACAGAGACATTACCAAGAACTGGACGTCGCTCTAAAATTGATGAAAAGACGAGAAGAAAACTTGTCAGGGAGGCTTCCAAGAGGCCTACAGCAACATTAAAGGAACTACAGGAATTTCTGGCAAGTACTGGCTGTGTGCTACATGTGACAACAATCTCCCGTATTCTTCATATGAATGGGCTATGGGATAGGGTGGCAAAGCGGAAGCCTTTTCTTACAAACAATAATACACAAACCCGGCTGAAGTTTGCAAAAACAAACATCAAGTCTCCCAAAAGCAAGTGGGAAAATGTGTTATGATCTGATGAAACCAAGGTTTAACTTTTTGGCCATAATTCCAAAAGTTATGTGCAAAAACAACATGAAAAACACATCACCCAAAGAACACCATACCCATAGTGAAGCATGGTGGTGGCAGCATCATGCTTTGGGGCTGTTTGTCTTCAGCTGGAACCAGGGCCTTAGTCGGGGTGGAGGGAATTATGAACAGTTCCAAATACCAGGCAATTGTGGCACAAAACCTTCAGGCGTCTGAAAGCTGAAGATGATGAGGATGTTCACCATTCAGCACGACAACGACCAAAGCACACATCCAAATCCACAAAAGCATGGCTTCACCAGAAGTAGATTAACATTTTGGAATGGCCCAGCCAGAGCCCAGACCTGAATCCAATTGAACATCTGTGGGGTGATCTGAAGAGGTCTGTGCACAGGAGATGGCCTCGCAATCTGACAGATTTGGAGCGCTTTTGCAAAGAAGAGTGGGCAAATATTGCCAGGTCAAGATGTGCCATGCTAATAGACTCCTACCCAAAAAGACTGAGTGCTGTGATAAAATCAAAAGGTGCTTCAACAAAGTATTAGTTTAAGGGTGTGCACACTTATGCAACCAGGTTATTGTGAGTGTTTTTGTTTTCCCCCTCAAAGATTTCAGTTTGTTTTTCAGTTGAATTGTTCACGTTATAGGTCACATTAAAGGTGGAAAAAGTTCTGACATGATTTATCTTTGTCTCATTATTTTACATCACAAGAACCTGGCATTTTAACAGGGGTGAGTAGACTTTTTATATCCAATGTATTTTATTCCATAATTTTGATGACTTTACTATTATTCTAAAATGTGAAAAAATAAAACGTTAAAAAATTAAAGTGTTTCAAAAATATTGAACGTGTGTGTGTGTGTGTGTGTGTAAATATATAATTTTGTATAGATTGTATAGATTTTTCTGCAGGTTTTGGTTCAAAGTTTGAGTTGTTTTGTTGTTGTATTTGGTTTCTTTGCAGGGACAGTTCATGCTACAGACTATTCAAATGCCAGTGCAACAGCAATATTTGATTCTTTTCAGGTATTTATAGTTTTCCAATTATTATATTTTTGTGGCTTTTATCTTATCTGGTTATTACCTTTGGATTGTGGACTGATGTACAAACACGCACATACTGAGAGAGACAAACAAACAAAGTTAAAGGAATGTTCTGGGTTAAGTTCAATGTAAGCATAATTGAAAACATCTGTGGCATAACGTATATCATTATTTCCCAAACTTTTTGGTCTTAGGAACCCCACATCCACATCAATAATACTGAAGTACCAGAGACGTTCCTTTTAACTTCTTAAACTAGATTTCCTTATATTGTTTTTTAAAGTTTCTGTTTATAGGTTTAGCCTAAAAACTGAAAATTCACTAGATAAAAAACGTTAAACAAAATGCTTTAAAATAAATGATAAGCTTCATATTTAAACCCTCCATAACACTGGCCCAATAGACTTCCATTGTAAGTACATTACTGTAAACACTTTGTTTGTTTTTACAAAATTTCAAAGCCAAAATTCTTGTCTAGATAATCGACAGCATGACACATATTCTGTCAATAGTGCTTAACTAGTTTTGATCCGGCTACATTGCTTTAAAACCTCTGCCATCCCATGTGGGATGTACAGTGCTTATCTGTGTGTTTGTCAATATAGTGTCTTTGAATGTGTTGCTGTAAGTGATGCTTGTTCATGTGATGTTGTCTGTGCTCACAGTGTGTGTGTTTGTGTGATCATCAGATGTGCTGGAGTGGATTTATTTGCTCACTCCTCTCTATACCTCTCTCCATCCTCCCTAGGGTGCAGAACACAAGGTACAGTGTCTCCTCTCATGCACCCTGAATTGCTCAGCAATTTCTAGAATACCTGCTTGTCCCTTTTTGTCTAAATGGTACATTCTCTTCTTATTTTAGTCACAATTTTGGCTCATCTGATCCATCCATATTTGGGGTGCCCATCCCAATTATGTCTGTTGTAAGTGTATAACCATTGTCATGATATTTTAAGCATTTCAATTTATGATTGCACATTTGTTCCAAAAACCTGATTTGTCTCTTTGTCACAGATGGCGGACCAACAGGCAGCCATGTTTGGAGAATGTTGTTTTGACACTGGTGACGTGAAAATCACTATGGGCACAGGGACCTTCATGGACATCAATACCGGGAATAAACCACACACGTCTGTGGCTGGTATGTGCCTTTCAAAAAATTCTTTATCTTGATATAACACATCCCACACCTGCTATAATTTCATACAGAACCATACTGTTGTGCAAAGGCTACTAAAAACACAATAAGTAAAAATTTGGTCAAAATCTGGTCTCTTAGACAATGAACTGTCCCGTGACAGACAGGTTTGGCTAAAGTATGCTTAGATTCAGATAAAATGGAGTGTGAATGTTGCTATAATCTCACAATCCACACCAAAACAAAAATCAATTTTTCACAGTTGCAGTTTTGGTGTAGTAACTGCATTTTGCTTTTGTAGGGTAGCGTATATATTATTTATGTGGCATTTCAGATTACATGCACACACATGCACGCACTTTCACACAACATTTAATGCATATTTGACACAGAAATGGAGCAGTTTTTATTTTCTAAAATTGCAAGTTCCATTCTGATTGCCTGGTTTTCTGCACAATTCTGTAGGAGTAAGGATGCACAGTATCAGTTCGCCATGAGATTAATTTGTATTTAAAATTAGCTGGCTGATGCAATGAGGCTTCAAAATAGGTTTGTAAGGTTGGACGGAACACAAAGTCAGATCACAATGTCCTCTGTCAGTACTGTGCAAAATGTTGTATAGTGAAGATGTTTTCAAAAAATAATTCCATTTAATGTTTTTTTATTTATCAATTAACTTCGTCCAAAGTGCAGTAAACAAACTAAATCAATATTTGGTGTGACCACACTATGCCTTTTAAACAGCACTTATTCTCCTACCTGCCTTAAATACTTATGTATCTTCATGTAATCCCAGACTGACTCAATGATGTTGAGATCCGGGCACTGTGTGGGCCAAACCATCTGTTGCAGAACTCCTTTTCCACTTTTATTCTGTTTGCAAAAGTAATGTTTTGAAATCTAAAATGTATGTTTCATATACTGACACTAAAGAGGAAGATATTAAAGAACCATCTTAAAGGAATAGTTCACCAAAAATTTAAAATGATCTCATCATTTATTCACCCTCATGCCATCCCAGATGTGTCTGACTTACTTTCTTCTGCTGAACACAAAGGTTTTTGAAGAATTTCTCAGCTTTGTAGGTCCATACAATGCAAGTCAACAGGGTTAAAAACTTTGAAGCTCAAAAAGCACACAAAGGTAGCATAAAAGTAATCCATACAACTCCATTGTCCATGTCTTCAGAAGTGATATTATAGGTGTGGGTGAGTAGAATATCAATATTAGTTTATTTTTATTTTTACTATACATCTCCAGTTTCAAGAAGGTCCTATGCACTCTTTTCTCCTAAGAATTGTACTTTTGTTTTTGGCGATTCACATTCTTTGTGTATCGCCACCTACTGGGCAGGGAGGAGAATTTATAGTAAAAAAAAAAAGGGACTTAAATATTGATCTGTTCCTCATCCACACCAATCATATTGCTTCTGAAGATATGGATTTAACCACTGGAGTCTTATGGATTACTTTTATGCTGCCTTTCTATGGGTTTTGAGCTTCAAAGTTTTGAACCCTATTGAATGGATCCACAAAGCTGAAATATCCTTCTAAAAATCTTTATTTGTGCTCTGCAGAAAAAAGAAAATCATACAAATCTGGGATGGCATGAGGGTGAGTAATTGATGAGAAATCTTCAATTTTGAGTGAACTTTCCCTTTTAAGACAGGTTATTTGCTGATTTCCTCAGTGTTCACTATACAACCATTCGCCTGAGACTGGTGCACCATTAAGTGAATTAGCATCCACTTAGCTTCACACCAGTGTATTATAGTGGTATCATTGATTTCAGATATACACGCCCCTAAACAGCACTTTAAACGTTGAGCTGCGGTTGATAATTTTATATGTCATTTACTGTCTAAGAGGGTGGTTACTGGCCAGAGTGAGCTCCAGTGTGGACTAAGCTTTATAACAGGCAAAAGTCTGGCTCTGTAAGACTATAACTCATCGCACTGATTCATTATGAGTAACAAAGGGGAAACAATGAGTTAGAGTGTTTAGTGACATCTCTTTTGCATAATGTTTTCTAAACAGGCCTTTATCCTCTGGTGGGCTGGAAGATTGGTACTGATGTTGTTTATCTGGCTGAGGGTAATGCTGCTGGAACAGGTGCTGCCATTAAATGGGCACAGGATCTAGGTGAGAAGGATCATGTTTATTTACCTGCTATTGAGTGAGAGTCAACAGTAAGGAACATTTAGGAATGACTAGTGTTTATTTTTTGTATACACTGACAAAAGTATACTTTGTAAAATAACAAGCCCACACATATTCCTTATATCTCCAAAAATAAGGCTTGTTTGGTTTATTTATTATTTATTGACATTGCATATATTCCATGCACACTGTACACCTCTAGCCAAATTAGAACAGTCTACACAAGCTGTATTATTAAGGCAAGCAAGCATCACTGTTATCAATGCTCATACCTAGGTTTAGGGATTTGAACATAAGGATATTGGACCCTTGAACCTAAGTTTTAAACTCTGGCACATAACTTGTCCTGCACAGTTTGTGCTACGGACATAAATGACCCCTCAAATTTTGCGGCTGGTAAGGAAAGATGTGCGATAAGCTTGATCGCATAGAAAAGTTCAGATTTTTTGATAAAATGGGCACAAAAAATCCCATAGACTTGCATTGAAGGAAAGACTGGAGCCATATCTTTGTGGGCTCTTTTGGCTAGTAAGCAGCACCAACCCATAACAATCTAGCATTGTAGTGGCAGATTTTGCACAGACAAATATTGTTTTTATTCTATTATTTTAGTAAAGTGTCTTTGATAATTGGTTATGACAGTAAAATACTGTCTTTCAGAGCTCTTTTCAGATGTGAAGGAGACCGAGGCTATAGCCTCTTGTGTGGAAGACACAGACGGAGTGTATTTTGTGCCCTCGTTCAGTGGTCTTCAGGTATGTTTGTGCTTATCTTTAACATTGTACCTGCTATACAGGTTGTTGTTTTAGTCAAGGTGTCACTCTTTGTTTTCTGAGACAAATGTACAAAGGAATTACACAAAGACAAACAGCATTTTTTATTGTGATCATGTCATTTTTGAAGTTCACTTTGTTTTCAATATTTGATCATTTAAATGTTTGTGTTAATGTGCCACAGGCCCCTCTGAATGATCCAAAAGCATGTGCTTCTTTTATGGGCTTAAAACCTTCTACAACCAAGAGCCACCTGGTTCGAGCCATTCTAGAGTCTATAGCATTCAGGTGAGTTGAAAAGAAGCTTCTTGTAAGCTTCTTTTCACTTATACCGATATTCTTAATACAAAATCAAAGAACGAACGAATGTGATGTCATTTAGAACAAACTTTGACCAAAACGAAGGTGGGTTTTAGTTCATTTTGGTGGTTTTTAACAACAATTTTTGCAAATCTTCTGCTAAACACCTTACTGCCATTAGTTCACACCATCGGTAGGTGTGACCTGAAGCTCCAGCTACTTCGAGGCAGTCAGCCAATTCTGTTTATGTTGTTCAGTCAGTCAACATGAACACACTGGCATGCATTTATGCTGGTGCAAACTTACCTACATCTGTACGAACATTGGCTTTGAGACATTTTCCAAGAGCAGTATCAGTAGTATCAGTGTCATCATAAATAACAATAACCGAGTGTAATCTGCGCATTATGGCCGCGTTTAGCATGTTAGCGTAATGAATTCAGAATGTAAACGACAAATGGCACATATTCTACTGCATATATATATTACTTTAAATCATCATCAAGTGGTTAAAACAACTTCTAAATGTACTAAATGCCTCCTGCAACGTTGTGGTCTGAATGTTTGGGAACAGTATACTGTTGCTCTGATGTTTAGAACTTCTTTTTAACCCTGAACAGAGAATTAAGTATATCTGGGCCTTAAGGATCTCTAACCTTGTGACCCAACCTCACAAGAGATAAGCTATTAACTGTAAAAAGCCAGCAGATCCTATTTGTCTATCTCCAGCTACACAAAATTATGCCAAATTATTCAGTCATTGCTCAGATGTATTGTGCCAGATTGCCTCAGATCATCTTTTATTGTTTCTGTTGTTCTTGGAAAATACAGTATAACATCCTGTAGTCCAGATCTGCCATAATTAATACATTTGACCGTTTGAACTACATGAAGTTTGTCCCCACTACTCACCTTGATCCCTTGCAGTTTGCTCATAAGGCAATAGTGTAAATATGGGCTTGCACTTTGTCCTGAAACACATGTGTTGGCACTTACACTAGAATTTGGAATTATGCTCCACATTAGGTACTGTTCCAGATTTAATAGTAAATAAAAGGGTAGTATGTTTGAGTTAGCACCTATCAATCTGCCTGCCAAACTGTCAGCATAGGCTCATCCAGACATTGTGCATGCTCTCCCAGTCCCTGTCATCCTTGTGGCTTTTCCACTGTAAGGTACAGCTCGACTCTGCTTGCTTTTTGGGGGTTTTCCACTGTGGATAGTAACTGGTACTTTTTTTAGTATCACCTCGAGCCGATAATAAATGTGATGTCAAAATCCTGCAGATCACTGATTGGTCAGAGAGAATCGTCACTACTGGATTGCGACACGGGACATCAATCATGCTAGTTTTAAAGTTAGCAACCGCGATAGCTGTGTCATTTGTTTATGCGACTTTCGAATTGTGAAAAGAAATGGCTGTGCGCAAAACCACGCCATGGTCAATAAATGAGGTGCAGATGTTCCTCTTTTTAGCGACGAACGAAACGACGTGAAACGAAAAAGTTTTTCAGGAAGTGTCTCAGCTGTTGGATGCACACGGCTACCAACAGTGTGGGGAAAAGTAAAAAAAAAAAACGTAAAAGTGACCACAGCACCTTCAAGGACCACAACAGACGGAGTGGTTCAAACAGAAGAAAGTGGAAGTGGTTCGACCAAATGGACGCTATATATGGCAGTAGACTGGCGAGCAATGGGAGGTGGAGTGCCCTGCGTTGTTGGAGTCCACGATGGAGGATGGTGCATTAACTCTATACTCTGCTTGAAAGCATCACTTTATTTAGTTGACCAGCTGCTGGAAATCTTGCCTCTAAAACAACCAGGCCAGATTAACTGTCACACTTGCGTAAAATGACCATGCAACAACTACTTTATGCAGCACAGTGAGTTAGTAGCTAACAGCTAGCGGTCGTGTTATTGTTTATGGTCAGTAATGTTTGTGTTGCGTTTAAGATGATGTCACGGCAACAGAGGTGGCACAACTATGACGATCAGCCTATAATCCCACCCACGGTGAGGTGGCACTAAATTGCAGTGGAAAAGCAAGCTCAGAAAAGTAAACGAGTAGAGTCGAGTCAACATTGATGTGCAGTGGAAAAGCGCCATAACGTCAGCAGTGACTCAGACAAACTACTGAAATTTGTAGATGAGACCGCTCTCATAGGTCTCAATACAAGCGAAGATTAAAAAAAATTAATTCCCTTGTACCTGTTTGATTTCTTGTAGAATGGATAAAGAGTGTCATTTTCTAATAAAAGTAATTCTGTGTAATATATTTCAGGAACAAGCAGCTCTTCGATGTCATGCTTCGAGAAACGCGTATTCCCATCACTAAAATCAGGTGAGGATCTCAATCAATCTTGCATATCTTATGACATGGACTAAAGCTGCCTGTCTGAATTCCCAACATAAATTGCACTTGTGTGTATATGTCCATGTGTTTATAGGGCAGATGGAGGTGTATGCACCAATGACTTCATCATGCAACTGACAGCAGATCTGTTGGGTCGCAAGATAGCTCGTCCAGCTAACTATGACATGTCCTGCCTTGGGGCTGCTTTTGTTGCAGGGCTAGGAACAGGTAAGTAACAAGTCACATTACAGTGCAGCAATTATACAGGAAAACACATGTCCATCTCACAGTCCAAAGTTCCAAAACAACTGCGACTGATTGTTTACTACGGATGTGCAAAACTACCAATTTACATAATCGACTAGTTGGTTAAACGGCTAGTGGACTAGTAATGGTTAAGGATAAAAATGTATAATTAAAATAGTAAATGGGCACCTTTTTAACCTTAGCGGTATTCAAATTCACCAATGATGGCAGAGCTGCCATGCAAGGCGCTAGCCTGCCATTGGGAGCAACTTGGGGTTCAGTGTCTTGCCAAAGGACACTTCATCATGTGGAGTCATGTGGGCCGGTGATCGAACCACCAACCCTGCGATTAGTGGACAACCCGCTCTACCACCTGAGCCACAGCTGCCCCAATTAGGCTCTGTTATGTTGACGTGTTCACAGAATGACACGCTTCAACGTAAGCGCTGTGCTTCAGCACATTTAAAAGCGCAGAACTGTATGATAATATTGAGGGCACACGTTTAGTTCATTACATCAATCAGTTCAAAGCTTTCAACCCTCTAAGGACACGTTGGCGAAATAATCGCCATTGGCTTGTACATTTTTGTTTTTACTCACTAGACTTTTAACCGCATGTAAGTGTAATGCAACTGAAAAAGATATTAAGCTAACCAGGAAGGAGGCACAAGATTGTGCTTATAATTGAGCTGCACATCTGTACAGCGTGTGTATGTGTGTGTCCACACGAACGGGCACAACAGTGCAAAAACACTCATAGTAGTTTATAAAAGCACAGTGTGGTCAAATTTAGAATGCAAACGCACATTCTGTTGGTATTTGCATTGCCTATTATAGTCTACATTCCCAAAAGTAATGAAGAGATCGCTCTCTTGAATATCATTTTGCATACCTTTATAAATGAAAAAATCATTTACAGCAACATTTAGTCATTTCAGACAAAATCAGCTAAAGACTTTAATCTCGATAAGGCACCTCACAAAACAGGAATGTTACTCACAGCAGAGGATTTCATGTCCGACAGTGATCCTGTTGAAATGTATTGGCGCTTTGATTGCTGTAACAACAGCAAATGAAGACTAAGGCTAAAGCATTAGAGACAAATCTTGCTGACTATTATTCATATACACACTCTTGAAGAAGTTGCGTCTCTCAATTAATTAGAGAATTGCGTCTCCAGTTAAAAACACCACTACTAAAAATATTAATGTGGTCAACCACACTAATTGACTAGTCAATTATTCAACAACCGTAGCACATCCCTATTGTTTATTACATATGTCTGAGGACTTTATTATTCAAAACACATCATACTTTTCAGGCAGATATTTCAACAGAGTATTTAATTAGTTAGTCCTACTTTAAGATTAATCTGATGTGTAGTAAAGAATATCTTTCTCTAAGGTGCCACATGTGGAGTGACTTCTACTGTCCTATTCTGAATTGTCTTAGGCTTCTGGAGGAACCAAGATGAGCTCAAGAAGCTTCAGAACACTGACCAACTATTCCTTCCTCAAAGGAGTAAAGCAGAAGGGGACAAGGGGGGACAATACAGAGTTGTACTACAGAGCTGGGAGAGGGCTCTTCAGCGGTCCATGCACTGGTACAATCAGCCCTGATTAACTAGAAATCAAGCCATTGTTCTATAGAAGACTAACTCCCTGTGCACAGTTGTGGGGCAATTCTTAAGAGTAGCACGTTTCTAACTGAGAAAAACTCTTGAATAGCATGAATTTCTTAACTGGAGCACATCAACAGCTAGTCATTGTTTATACATTTTGCCTGATCACAAACTTCGCAAATTTAAGTCTGAAAGTTGTGAATCTAGTGGTGTTATTATGAATAGCTGGCAGGATGCATCACAATTCATTCTTTTTTAAAACTAAAGGTTGATGTAGTATTTTTGATTTTGCCAATCATTGATTCAATCAATTAGGCACTTAAAATCAATCACTGCCTATATCTAACTACTGTATTTGTTTTAACGGTATTGTTGAACGGATGATTGTTTTTATTTAACTTTCTGTGTGCCTTATTGGGGAGATTGTACACAAGAGATCCTTGTTATGCCCTCACTGAGGTAACTCGGTTATCTCCCACATGAATTCTTCTCACCCTAAAGTAATATTGTTAGGGTATGTGATCAGTGTTTACAAAAATGCGAGTAAATGAAGCTTACTACTATGTCTGACATTTTTTTTAATTCATGCTGTTGTAGAGTTAACACTTATTGTCCACCCATTCGTAGTGTATGGCAATTTATATAGGTTAAATGTGTTAAAATACTGTCAAATGTACCTCTTAATACAAAACAACTGTAGAATACTGCAATCATGGAGAACTTGTTACCTGAAGGACTACATTTTGTAATGGTTTTACATTTTTATGCATTCAACTGTAGTAAATAAATTACTGTGAAACTATTAACATGCTAGAATGTCATCACTATCTTACAGAAAGTACTGTAAACATCATGCCGCATTTGATGTCAACATGTTAATTTAAATACATTTTAAATTTGCCATTTCAGTGCCAGCTTGTTTGTTTTGTTATGCAAATAGATAACATTTGGACTGCCAGTGACAAGGCGTTTAATTGGCACAGAGAAAATGATGTGAATGGAGCCAATTGTTTGGCGTTTAATGGCAGAAATGTGAAGCTTATAATTTTATAAAAGCACTTACATTAATTCCTCTGAAACTCATGTATTATTTGAGCTGTAAAGTTGTTCCAGTTGAGTTCGTAGAGTTTTTACAGTTGTTTTATGGTTTGGTGATATTACATCATCATGGCAATGAAGTTGTAAAATTGGTTATAACTTTAAACAGAAAAGGTTAGTATGTAATTTGATCACACTAAAATCATGTTATCATGCATATTGTTTATGTCTTGTGCCTATATTTTTGAAACGGCAAGTATTTTAACTTTTACGGATTGGACCCATTCACTTCCATTGTATGAGTTCACTTTCCAGTGCCTATATGTAACCCAGATTTTTATTTTTATTTTAAAGAAAAGGGTGAGGAAAGTCCAAATACATTTTTAGGGTAATTAATATTATGCCACATGCTGTCGATTGAGCTTAACTTGTATTGAACCCGGAATATTCCTTTAACACTTAAACGCATACCTCGGGTCTTTAGTGACCTGGGACCTCATTCCACCCCCTGTACCTCATTAATTTTGGGGGGTTTTGCCCACACCTGTTTTAATTCCTCAATCTCTTATGGTGTAAAAAAAAAATTTAAAAAAAAAGGAAAATTGCAACAAATTTTTAATGGTTTAAACTTTAAGTAAGTTTATAGGGTCATTTGAGACCTGAGGTATGTAATAATAGTTGTAGTTTTTTTTTCACACGATATCTATATCTTTGTTTATTACAAGAGGAATGAGTACTATATTGATAATACTGTATCATGTTGATTTTCTGTGCAAAAAAATATTGACGACAATGGTGAATTATTATTATGCATATACGCATACTTATTATACTTGTGTAGCTTATGTGCAGATTGTGTGTATCTTACGTGTAGCTTACGTGTTTTTACGTCTCTATGTTGTGTAGCTCAATATTTGTTTGACAGCCAGTTATATCTCAGGAAATTTCAGTGTGAAATTAATGAATCCTGTTCTATATTTGCCCTGATTTGTTGCATTTTCTCTTTGATATATGAAAAATAAAAACATCAAAATGTATCAAGATATATTTTATTCTATTATTTTCCAGTTGTCTTGAAAATATTTAGAAATTTTGCCACTATCTGGGCATTCCGTAGAACAGTTGATAGATATACGTGCTGGGTCTCCAAAGACCAGTATATGTAAGAGTGTTTGGTAAATTTCCCATGCATTTAAGAATTAAAATGCATCTCTCAATTTTATATAACGTGCAATAGGTTAAAGCCGAGCATGAATTAAAGTATTTAAAATGGTGATAAAATATGTACGAACAAGACAGTGACAAAGCTAACATTTATTCTTTCCCTTTCCCGTAATCATAATTATTTATAGTATATGTGCATAGGGTAAAGTTCTATTTCACCATTGGCAGATGCAGGTGTCAATCATCCAGTGAAGTAGGCGGGTCTAGTGGAAAAATGGCGACCTTATCTGTCGGAGAGCCTCAAGAGATGGAAGGTGAGCTCACTTTTTTCTATTAATGCGCGGTAAAGGAGTGATTGTTCTTTTTTCTTTCAGCCTTTGAATGCGAGCTGGGGTGTTATAATTTATTTTCTGTTCAAATTAATTTTCCTCTTACCATTCATTCAGACTGTAATGTGTGTGATTGTTTACGTTTCATACACAGCTAACTGAAGCTATTCTAACAGTGTACTTCTATGAAATGGCGATTGAAGCTGAATGTACTGCCATAGAGTCTCTTTTGCGTGTCTTTAAATCCTGTTCTTTTCCACTTATCTCTTTTTAACAGTGTGTACAGTAATGTGCAGGGCGTCAATGCCAACACACCTTGCTGGTGAGCTAATATAGCTCACTTTACCAGTCAAAATGTCACGTTCAGATGGGTAAATTATAAAAGTCCATGAATGTTAGCGTTTTTCTGGATGCTTCTATTTGTTTCCAGCTGCTGGATCAGCAAAGTTTGCTAGCATGCTTGTGCTGATGGAATCAGGGTGTGTGTGGGATGGGCTTGAACAGCAGAATTGTGTTCATTTAATGGTTGATCGTGCTTTTAGATTAATATATACTATAAGTACGAAAAGTAAGTGATCACGCACTATTTGCTCCAGACAGATGCATCAGCAGCGTCATTTCATTATTAGGAGTTTCATGGCTTCCTGTAAGCAAGTTGGTGATTCATTTCGCATTAGCACAGTGAGATTTGTGCTATGGGTCCTTACTATTTAATATAATGTATTTATAGTTGACCGGAGGGGTGAGTCTGAGGAATCTGGGGATGATGAGACCAAGAGGAAGAGTTTCAATGGTGAGGTTGACTCCCTACAAGCGCCTTCAACTGGTGAGACCACTGCAGACATTTCATTAGACTTCTAGGCAATGTGAAGACACCAATAAATGAAAAGATCTTTATTTTCTAAATGTTTAACTCGTCTTGATCACTTCCTTTTTCAGTACCAGAGGAATCACCAGTTGACATGGACACAATAACCTTAGACCCAGATGAAGAGGTGACTTGAATTTATTTTGTTTTTCAGTAAGGATGGACATGCCACCCCCCACACACTGTTTTTTGATTTTGTCTTAATTTTTCATTTAGGATGTCGATCTGGTCCATTGTCGGATTGGGAAGATTGAGGGTCTGGAGGTTCTTAAGAAGGCAAAGGTGAGAGTATAGATCATATCGTAGCCATTCTGACTAATGACATTTAAAAACAAAAATGCAAATTTTTTTGAATAGTTATTTTACATTTCCAAGTTGGCAGCAATAGTAGCCTACTTTGTAAAATAAAATAAAAAACACATAAATCAATAGTCAAAAAGGCTCTTAATAGCTGTGCAAGAATGAGGACCTTGTGGCCCAAAGACAACCGAAGTAATGGACTATGGAGGAGCTTCTACCATTTATATATAGGTCTATACACCAATCAGCCACAACATTAAAACCACCTGCCTAATATTGTGTAGTTTCCCTCGTGCCACCAAAACACCGCCAACCCGCATCTCAAAATAGCATTATGATATGATATTCTTCTCATCACAATTGTACAAAGCAGTTATCTGAGTTATTGTAGACTTTGTCAGTTCAAACCTGTCTGGCCATTATCTGTTGACCCCTCATCAAGGCATTTCTGTCCACAGAACTCCTACTCACTGGATATTTTTTGTTTTTGGCACTATTCTGAGTGAATTCTAGAGACTGTTGTATGTAAAATACCTGGTGATCAGCAGTTACAGAAATACTCAAACCTGACGTAGCTTGGATAACTTGTCTGTACAATTGTGGTGATAATAATCTCAGAATGCTATACGGAGATGCGGGTTGGCTCTGTTTTGACGGCACAAGGGGGTCCTACACATTATTAGGCAGGTGGTTTTAATGTTGTGACTAATCGGTGTATGTACAGTACATAAGAAAGATAATGTATGATGGTTCAGGTGTAACCCCTGAGAGAAAATGTGGGTAATGTAAAAGTCTTAATTAACCATTTTTATATTTTCCTTAAAATGCAAATCTATAAATCAATGTACATGTATGCAAATAATGCAGTTTAAAAATACTGTTTGAATAATTAAAGGTGCTATATGTAAGATTGACAACAAGTGTTTGAAATGGGTTCTGCAGTCCCAACTTCAAAATATTGGAGAGTTGTCTGCCCCACCCTAGACTCGAAGCTCATGCGAATATTGACATGTAACTCAGCATCCGTTTTAAAGGATTTCTGCCTGGAATGGAAAGCTTTGTTATCGGAGAAGCCAGTTTTTCAACTTTTCAACAAGCATAGAAACATATGCATAGAGGACATATTATGGTCATTTTATGATTTAGTACAGTAAAAATATTACATATAGCACCTTTTAGTATAAATCAAATAATATAGTAATCAAATAATGGAAATGTTTTTCATCATCAGCAGAGAACTCTTTTTGGTTGCCTTTCTTGCCTTCCATGCTAGAAATTATTTTATTTCTGAATGTAAAATGTAAACAAAAATCTCTGTTTATAATCAATAGGTTTGAAACATGTTGATTAATAAAGCTAATTTTATATGGAATGTTTTTTTTTCTAGTCTAAACCACGATCAATTGTCCTGTCTCAAACTTTGCTTAGCTGAACCGTTTATGTCATTTCAGACACATGAAGATTGTTTAATTTTGCTTCATTTTCTGCTGTTTATTTTAGCGAAAGATGCAAGTATCCATCCATCTATATTCCTGCTCACTGTTTTTCTCCACTTTGGTCTACTGTTGTTAAAATAACCGCGTCTGCAGCTCTACTATGCGGCACCTCATGTCGCGGGTCAAGGGATAGAGGCAATGTTTGCGGAGCGCGTTTGGTGCTAGAGGAAAATATTCAAGGATATAGCGCTGAAAGATCTGTGCTATCTGCGCCCCTGAGCGCTTGCTGTGTTCACAGCTCCGTTGTTGTGTAGCGCTGCTACAAAACTAAAGTGTAGAAACTGTGAGATGGGACAACTGTTTTCATGTTGTCTCACGGTCCGGAATGAACCAATCTGGATCCGCTAACTGGTGACTGCTGGTTTATGTCAGATGTCAAAGACATTTAGAATGTTTGTAAATCGAATCTTTTTAAGATGTTTAGCAGATGTTAATTTGTGTGATGCTTTCAAGATGAAAAGATCTAAAACAGACACCTAGGAGATGCACGTGTGGTATCTGAGCAGATTACCAATAATTTCTTTGCCATATGTTCTGTTTTTGTCTCCTCTTTTGTTTTTCTGACAAACGTTGAAACATGAGCAGTACAGAGATTCAGGTAGTGTGACAGTTGTGTAACGAGAGCGCGGCTTATCCTTCACAGCCTCGTTTTCATTCCCTTCAAAGATGGCGCTACTGTGAATAAGGTCACACCCCTACAGGTTATGCAAACAGCAGCCCTACAGTTTATGTAAAATCCACTTCTCTATCAAGGAGTGAATCTAGCATTTGTCATATAAGATTTGCATTCAAGTAACTTATTGTAGATTTGAAAAAGCATAAATGAACATTTAAGTTCTTTCCTTTTTTTCCGCCAGACAATTTCTCTCAGACAAAACCTCATCAAATGTATTGAGAACTTGGAAAGTCTTGGCACATTGAAGGAATTCGACCTTTATGACAACCAGATCCGCAAACTAGAGAATCTTCAGGCGTTAACAGAGCTTGAGTAAGTTCAGACATATTTATCAGTGTATAAAATGTTACTGTTCACAGTAATATACATTTTCAGAGAGCAATCATTGTTATCAAAAGGCTTTCTATTTTTTTCATCCTCTGATTTTGGACAATTGCAATTAATTTGATTTGCAGCTTGAAGAAAGTCATTAGAAAAGTCAATCTTCTCCTTTGTTGATTTGCAGGCAGCTTGATGTATCATTCAACATTTTGAGGAAGATTGAGGGATTGGATTGCCTCACAAAACTCAAGAAGCTCTTCCTGCTTCATAATAAGATATCAGGCATTGCCAATCTGGATCAACTGACGGGCCTCCAGATGCTTGAACTGGGCTCTAACCGCATCAGGGTAAGGCTAAATCTGCAGTGTATCATATTCTACATTTCTTACTCTATAACATTGTGTACTGTCGACGTCTTTTCAAACTTGAATTTTATGATTGTAATTACTGTTATAGGTTATCGAGAATCTGGATTCTCTTGCTGCTTTGGATAGTTTGTTCCTTGGCACAAATAAAATTACTCGGCTACAGAACCTTGATGGACTGCACAGTCTGACCGTTCTCAGTATCCAGGTAACTTTTGTCCTAAAAAAGGATTTACATTTTTTGCCAAATGCACCTTTTCCCTCAATGTTAACATTTGTTCCTACCTGACAGAGTAACCGGATCACAAAGTTGGAGGGACTTCAGAATCTTTTCAATTTGCGTGAGCTCTACTTGAGTCATAATGGCATTGAAGTCATAGAGGGCCTGGAGAACAATGTAAGTCCTAACATGGATGCCCACCGATGCATTTGCTTTATTCTGGGGACAGTTCTAAATTTATACATAAAATGCTTTTAAATTTGTCCAGATGCTCTGTCCTTTTATAACTTTTTTAACAAAATTAAACAGTTTGTGGTTTCATTCTGAAATGCTCTGCCGCTCCACTGCACCTTCACTCCGTAGTGAATTTCTGTGCTTTCTGATCTTTTGTCACGTCTGGCTGTGGTTTTATTTTTATCTGTCCCAGAATATTTTGTTGTTTGAATATCCATGTCTTTCATCCTGCTCCTTTTGTTGTTGTTTTTTATTTTGTTTCAGAAAAAGCTGACAACTTTGGACATTGCTGCAAACAGGATAAAAAAGATTGAAAATATCAGCCACTTGACAGATTTAAAAGAATTTTGGGTAAGCTATAAAAAAATGCAGGTGTACTATTTTTATTTTTTACCATGTTTTGCTGTTGCAAACTGTACATGCAGTTGTCCTTTAAAGCAGTGTTCCCCAACCATTACCACAGAGCACTATAAGTAAGGCTCAACTACCCCTTCATAGAAAAACCATAAAACCAAAGATCTGTACAAAAGGCTAAATATAATTTATATATAAACTCAGCAAAAAAAAGGAGGATGTTTCTTTTTTTGCTCTTACTTTCAACTGCTTTTAATTTCAGCATAACATGTGTAAATATTTTTATGAACATAAAATTCAACATAATCAAATAAGATTCAACAACGAAGACAAACTGAACAAGTTTCACAGCCATTTGACTAACAGAAATGAAAATAATGTGTCCCTGAACGGGGGTGTATTGCAGTGCATCTCCTCACGGACCGCACCAATTTGGCCAGTTCTTGATGTGAGATGTTACCCCACTCTTCTACCAATCACTTTTTTTTTCAACTGACATTTCTGGAGGGTAGGGTAACACATGAGTCTTCCCTGTAATGCACAGTGTTGAGATTGCCTGCAGTGACAAAAGCTCAGTCTGATGATGCTGTGACACACCGCTCCAGAGCCTGTCCCACAGGTGTGTTATTCGGATGTACCAATCATGTGCTGGTGTTGTTATATGTGGTCTGCCACTGCGAGAATGATCAGCTGTCCTTCCTGTCTCCCTGTAGCACCGGCGTAGGCATCTCACAGTATGGACATTGCAATTTATTGCCCTGGCCACATCTGCAGTCCTCATGCCTCCATGCTGCATGCCTAAGGCACATTCATGCAGATGAGCAGGGAACCTGGGCATCTTTCTTTTGGTGTTTTTCAGAGTCAGTATAAAGGTCTCTTTAGTGTCCTAAGTGTTTTTTAACTGTGACCTATAATCCTCTCAGCAGTCCGATCTGTCCTTTTGTAGTCTTCAGATGTCTGATTTCATAGCTGAACCAAACCAGACAGTAATTGAAGTGTAGAGGACAGACTCAATGACTGCTGAGTAGAACTGTATCAGCAGCACCTGTGGCAGGCTAAAGTGCCCTGAAACCTGAATGACTCCACTGCTGCCACAGTGCTGTTTAGAATGGTGTTGGGGTGTTCCTCCATCTCCACCATTTTGAGCGTGTTCAGCTCAAGGTTATGACTGCATCAGACAGCCATCTGTTCAGCCATCATCTCGGATGAGGCCGATGACAGTGGTGTCGTCTGCAAACTTCAGGAGCTTGACGGAAGTGTCCTTGGTGATTCAGTCATTGGTGTAGAGGGAGAAAAGTAGTGGGGAGAGCACACATCCCTGGGGGGAACCAGTGCTGATTGAACAGATGCCGGAAGTGAATTTCCCCTGTCTCACAAGCGCCTGTCTGTCAGAAAGCTGGTGATCCACTGACAGATGGACGTGGGAACTGAGAGTTGGTGTAATTTGTTCTGGAGTATAGCTGGGATGATGGTGTTGAAAGCCAAGCTGAAGTCCACAAAAAGGATCCTTGCATATGTCCCTGGTCTGTCCAGGTGTTGCAGGATATGATGCAATCCCTTGCTGACTGCTTCATCCACAGACCTGTTTGCTCGATAAGCAAATTGAAGGGGATCTAAAAAGGGTCCAGTGATGTTCTTCAGGTAGGCCAACACCAGTCTCTCAAATTACTTCATGATCGCAAACGTCAGAGCGACAGGTCTGTATTCATTAAGTCCTGTGGTTTTGGTTTCTTTGGGGCAGGGATAATGATTGAGCGTTTGAAGCAGCATGGGACTTCATACTGCTCCAGTGATCTATTGAAGATCTGTATGAAGATGGTAGCCAGTTGGTCAGCACAGGATCGAAGACACGCTGGTGAGACGCCATCTGGGCCTGAAGCCTTCCTCGTCTTTTGTTTCCAAAAACACACATCATCTTCACAGATCTTAAAGAGCAACATGCAGGTTGGACACCCCTATATAGCATAGTGTATGTTGATGATAAAACAACTAGATTTTCTGAACTGGAGTAATATATATTTAGCCATTAACAATATTTTGAGATAAATTGTGATAAAATAACTTCCGCGTCTATAAAGCACTAACCGGAAGTGACGATGGGCTGAGGAGTCTGGTCAAGTTCAAGCTCAGGTTACAATGGATGCGAATGAAGAAACCGAGTTCACCGGTGTGGACCGAACATGCCTATGATGGCCCACAGGCCTATAATTATGAGCAAATTAAGAGTTAAAATAATTAAAAGTAAGACTTACTCTGCTAAGTCCTCGTTTTCGTTGCACAGAATGTCTGCTAACGTTAGCACTTTGTTCTCCAGTCCAGCCCGCGCCAAAATCCGGTGTACACTTTGACGGTGGACTTGATTCCATCGAGTGCACCGAGGGAACAGCATCAGTAATCAGCCTCACGTGGTCCTTACTCCGAAATCCCATCCGAGACTCCAACAAATCTCCAGGTCGATAATTCTCCGGAGTGAAATGTGCGCCACAAACGACCGAGTGTGTGGTAACAGATGCGGCAGTGAAGTCTGCTCTCTTCACCTGCACAAAACGCACTCAAGACCGAAAAGCCTTGTTTTTTCTAGAAGGAAAATGATGGACACGATGTCCTGACAGGCTGGAATTCGTGCAACCAGCACAAACACAATAATTTACCATTATGGCTTCTCTAAAACTTTCTGTACTGCTCTAACTACATCAACACCCACAATGAGAGCTGACCGCGAGCTCATTTGTTTGCCTCGCCCTACGTCATATGACGCGTTGATAGCGGGAAAGGCGTATTCCAGAGCCTAGCACATTTTCATCAAAATCTCTACATCAAATGAGATTTCATTAGTAATTTCTACATATGTGTTTTTAAAAGACCTCTGCAGACAATATAAAGTATTAATTCAGTTATAAATTCAACCTGCATGTTGCTCTTTAAGTGCAGGATGAGTAGAAGTAGGGGGGAGGAGGGGGGTTGCAGGAGGTGTTGGTGTTTGTGTGAAGTTAATGTCAGAGTGAGTGCTGGGTGTAGGATTGGTCCTTTCAAACCTGCAGTAGAACACATTCGGGTTGTTAGGCAGTTGTTGGTCCACCACAGTAGGAGTACTATAATTTGTGAGTTGTTTCATGATGCAGGGTTGTTAGCTGAACTTGTTTTCCAGCTTCTCCGAGTAACTTCTTTTAGCCACTCTGATTTCCCAATTCAGTGTGTTTCTGGCCTGATTATACAAGACGTTATCCCCACCCCTGTAAGCATCCTCTTTGGCATGATGAAGCTGTCTGAGTTTTCCTGTAAACCATGGTTTATCGTTATTGAGTCATAGTAGGGATGCACATATCCACACAGAAACTGATATATGATGTATCTGTGAGCTCGTCCAGGTCTGTAACTGCTGCCTCAAAAACTCTCCAATCTGTGTAGTCAAAGCAGGCTTGTAGTTCCCGCTCTGCTTCATTGGTCCATCTCTGTACAGTCCTTACTACTGACTTGGTTGATTTTAATTTATTGTAATTTGGAAAAAGATGAACCAGACAGTGATCAGATTCCAAAAGCTGCTCTATGGACAGAGCGATATGCATCCTTTAATGTTGTGTAGCAATGATCTTGTATTCCTATAGTCTCTTGTGGGACATGTAATGTGCTGTTTGTTTTTGGGCAGTTCACGTGTGAGATTTGCTTTGTTAAAATCCCCAATAATAAGTAATAATAATAATAACTGAGTCCGGGTATTGCTGTTCTGTGTCTGTGATTTGATCAGTCAGCTGTTACAGAGCCGTTCACACACGCTTTTGGCGCGATATACACACTCACCAGAATAAACGAGGGAAAACTCCCACGGCGATTAGAAAGGCTTACGGTTAATAAAGAGAGCTTCCAAATTAGGACAGCACATCCTCTTTAACATTGTTACATCTGTACACTAACTTTCATTGATGTAAAAGCATGTTCCACCGCCTCTCGTTTTCCCCATTAACTCTGCGATCCGGTGTGAACAGCTCAAAGCCTGGCAGACGTAATGCGATGCCTGAAATGGCTTCACGCAGCCAGGTTTCTGTGAAGCACAAGGCAGCAGAGTTTGAAAAGTCCTTGTTTGTACATAGTTCATCCGTTTTGTTAGGGAGCGGAGATTCGCTAGATGAATGCTCGGCAGCGCTGTACGAAAGCTGCACCGACAGATCTCCACCATTGCACCAGCTCATCTCCTTCGTCAGCGTCTCGTAGAGCGATTAAACAATACAGCTGCGCCTCTGACTAGAATGTCCAGGAAAATGTCTGAATATTTGAAAACTATATATATATATATATGCTGCTGAAAGTTAAGCAGTTTGTCCCTGGTAAAACTGACTGGAAAAAGATTACTAAAAACCGGACCAAGAAACAAGCAACAAAAAACTGAAGAGCTCCAAACCAAGGCAGCCATTCGCAGCGCCATCTTCTCACTTCATCACTTGTAAAAGGAATGTTTGAGAGTCTAAAATGTATATTTCTTATTGACACACTAAAGCTGAAGATTTAAATAACCATCTTTAGACTAGTGTTTTTGAGAAACATCTTATGTGGCTTAGACTTTTGCACAGTACTTGTATATATATCAGGGATGTGCCATCCATATAAGCAAAGTAAGCAGTGCTTGCTTATAACAGAAGGGTGAAAAGAAAAATTATTTAAATATTTAAGTCATTTTTAATATAAACTACTGTTTTCGTTCAAATTAGTCGTCTTTCATCTCAGTTGAGCAGCACAGACAGTTATTCACTTTGTCACCACACTCAGGTATAAGCACTATGTTATAAATTTGTTTACCATCCTTTCATTCAACACTGTAGGTTCATTCAAATTGAATCACACCTGCTACTATCAATGGCCAAGGTAAGCGTGCTTACAAAAATGAGTGAGCCAATCAGAAGCTCCTTACTATAGTCATTCTATCTGATAGGCTAGATTTTTATTTTGTGTCAACACGTTCAGGTTCACGTAACTCGTGCGTTATTAAGTGCTAAAATGTATATATGCGGTGTTGTCAAAGTTCATTTAAATGAAAAATCGAGAAAGATAGGCTATCAAAACTTAAAGCGTGCGTTAACAAATAACGGAGGCGTTCATTCACAAGTAGAGACGCATGATTCAGTGTTCAAATTATGGTAAGTTAATGTATTAATGAAAAATCTTTTTAAATCCAATTTTATCCCCAATTTGGAATGCCCCCATGGTGGGGCGGTTACTCACCTCGATCCAGGTGGTGGAGGACAAGTCTCAGTTGCCTCCACTTCTGAGACCGTCAATCCTCGCATCTTATCACATGGCTTGCTGTGCATGACACTGTGGAGGCTCCCAGCATGTGGAGGCTTATGCTACTCTCCACGATCCACGCACAACTTACCACGTGCCCCATTGAGAGCGAGAACCAATAATCGTGACCATGAGGAGTTTACCCCATGTGACTACTCAACCGGGCCAATTTGCTTAGGAGACCTGGCTGGAGTCACTCAGCACTCTGCGGATGTTAAACTTGGCTCAATAAATGACCATGTCTGTGTACTGTCCTGAATTTAAAATAATTTGGTCATGAAGTTTGCCATCATTACATTTTTACGTAATTGTTTCAATTGACTGGTGGGTTATAAGGCAACAATTTACGTTTATAACTTTTCCTGATATTACACTCAGCTGAATAATGCATTTTGGGCACAGCGTTTAATAATGTATATTCAAAATATTTGATGCTTGCCCAATCTCAAAGCCCATGGCATGTGCCTGATGTATGATTTGTATATAAATCTGTAATTAGAACAGACGAATGCTGTAAATTATACAGGGAAGGGGACCTTTTAACTTACTAAATTGAGAAATCTTAATGTTACCTATTTTATTTTATCATTTGTTTTTAAATATGTACTATTTACACTATGTAGAACAAACACTGTCTCTTTAAAAAAAGAAGAAAAAAAAAAGGTTAAATTCCCACTGATCTATATCAGTGCCAGTTCCACATTTTGATTTGGTTGAGTGAATATTAACAAGAGTTATGTTGCGCTGCTTCTTTATTTTATTTTTGATCAACTGGCAGTAAAGAACAGAAAGGATATTAAAGTTGCTGTAAGCAATTTTAGCTGTTCTAAAATTTCCACAAGCTGCGCAGTTGGATAAGCCACGCCCCTCTTTCCAAAGATACCAAATAAGCTTTATTTAGACCGACATAGAGTAGAAATGGAGGTCAAGAAGAACAGCAGCAAAATAGCACCCTCAACTGACAACTGTTATGTGCAACATGGCATAAAAATGGCGTTGGGCCTCAATAATTTGATGCAACTACCATATTATGAGAACAGAGATGTCACAGACTGGTGAGATATCTCATGACACTTATTTCTTTAAAGGGGTCATTAATGTTTTTTTTTTTTAAATCTGTTTTAATAATCTTCCCTGAGGTCTACTGATAAGGTTAGTAAATGTTTTGCATTAAAACATTCCGAATTTAGTAATATATGATCATTTTCCACCTTGTCTCTTGTCCTCTGTCTGAAAAGCGTGGTTTTGGCAAAAGCACTTCCTTCAAACTCAAACGCCCACTGTTCTTATTGGCTAACATCGTTCAGCTCTTCAAATTCAGACATATTTGGAACTCAATCTGAAGATAATGAACAAGCTCTAAAACATTATAAAACAACATTTCAGGGGTTACATGTAATACACATCCAACACATTGCATCTGATTATACACTGTCTGGCCAAAAAAATAAAGTCGTCATTTGGATTTAAATAAGCAGATACTTAATGTTTGATACTTTGATTGGATCACTATTGTAGTGATTGTATTATGTTTCAGCTGGTACAATTCTTTTAACTAACTGATGCAGCATGTAGCTTCTCCTTTCTTAAACAACCATGTCTGAAGACGTATCCCGTGGTCATGGAAAAGATGTTACTCTTTCAGAAGGGGCACATTTTTGGACCAAGGAAAATTTTATTCCTCATGACATGAATCCTTTTATATCTTTCAGGCAATAAATCACAACACCTTTAAAAGAGACATTGTCAATGACAAATTTATTGCGTGGATCTCTTTGAACACACTAAACAGACAAGCCAAACAAAACTGCTTAAATTTGTTTATTATTAAAAGATTGATCATGGTATTTTTAGGAACGAATTGGTATTCGAGATTGTTCAAATAAAGTTTGCGATTAATTACAAACTCTATATTTTTACCCTGTTGTTTTAAGTCATTTTGTTTTAAGTTCAACATGGCAAAATCTAAATCTTTACACCCTGGAACACCCTGGAACATGCTCATAGACCTCGGTTGGGAATCACTGCTTTAAAGCATCAATTTGTATTGCTTTTATTATTGATGGGACAGCAATTAGCAATATAATTTATCCTTATTATTCTTGGTATTGATAGTTGTACTTGTTCCTTTTGTCTCTCATAGATGAATGACAACCAGATTGAGAACTGGGCAGACTTGGATGAACTTAAGAATGCCAAAGGTCTAGAGACTGTCTATCTGGAGAGAAACCCTCTGCAGAAGGACCCTCAATACAGACGCAAGATCATGCTAGCACTGCCCAGTGTCAGGCAGATTGATGCCACCTACATCCGTTTCTGACCATCCACCCAACCCCATTGTGTCCTTTCTCACCCAGCCATCCTCTGCACATTATAAACACACCACCACCATCTTTTCCACATGAAGCATTGTCCTCAACTCCTGCCATATTTATCACTTATTTAAAAAAAAAAAAGAAAAAATCTCACACTCCTAGTGTTGCCATTCCATGTGCTGGCACCTTTTACTCCTACACAGAGACTATACCCATGCCCTGACTTATGCTATAGAGTGAATGCTTGTTAATTTATTTTCAGCTTAGCAACTTGCAAGATGCTGATACCTGCTGTTTGGAAATGTTCAGAAGGGTGACCATGGCATTTTGTTTAGAAAACAATGTAACTATTCCAACCATCCTAGTAACATCCTATATAGGACAGAGGCATTTGTTTAACATCTGATGTTTTTTTGCCCTGTATAATTTCTTTTTACATTCAGATACTGCAGAAGATGGTGTGAGAATTGTTCTTTTCTCACATCTGATCTAGCATTGAACACCACAAGAACTGCTTCCTTGATGGGTAAATAGGCCACTCTGAAGTAGATTCAACTTGCATATCAGTTTTGTTTATCATGTATCTTGTTGCAGCAGTAAGTTAAAAGACTGCTGTGTCGATTAAAAGCATTTTTTAAAACAGATTTTGGCCTTGTTGACTTGACAATTGTGAGGTCTTAGCTGAAATGTGACGGACTTACTCTTCATTTAAAATGAAGTAATGAAGAGCCTCACTGAAAGATTAATGCCACCAAATGTTGAGTTATAGTTGATGACAAGTTAGACCTAGTTTTAATATCAACAGAGCAGGGTGATATCAGGTGATTCTTCTTAGTTTTTTTTATTAGATTTTTTTTTTTATGTTGAAAGAATCAAATAACACATGCACATGAAATATTCTTTCAGAAATGTTAGAGCCCCTAGTGGGAGATAAATGGAAGGGGCACTGTGTTGTGATTAGCACTCTGGTGGGTGGGGGTCGGATTGGCTCAGGTAGCTAATTCATTGTGGAATTAACCAATCCCTTTAAATGGGCATTTATGTTAAATGGGTTCAAAATGTTTAACTTGTTTTACCAGCTTTGTTGACTGTTTCTGAATTGAATGTACTAGTATAGAAAACAAAAACAAAATTTGAACAATGCTCACCAAGGACTGAACTTAATTTGTTTTCCGTTCGAGACAAGATTATAAAGAATATTTTACATCGTTACTCTCATTTATTTCGTAACGCTACCCATTTCTGTGCTGACGCGTTTGGCCAAATTCATTGAAAAATCCAGTTTACGGAAGAGCTACATTTCCCAGAGATCCAATGACGTGACGCACGAAGGCACGCGCAGTAAGAGATCCCATTGGTCGACTTAGCGCATGCGCGAATTCGTGTTGTTTTCAGTGGCGGCAAGATGGCGACTCTCGGAGACGCATCGGCCCCGGGGGTTAATGGGTTAATACAACAGTTCACAGCCATAACTGGTAAATATTGACATTTTCCTTTTGTGGGAATTTTTGTATAGACCATTTTGCTGGAGTTAATCGAGGTGCCTTTGGAAATGCTTTGTATAGGGACGAATAATGGAGAGGCATCTGCTTCTTCTGTCATGCAAAGGAAAGAGACTAACGAAAGAGCTTCGGCTAGCTGCTATCTCCACTTGCGTTATTATGCATCTATATCCAAAAGAAAATAAATCAGAACAGAAACGGGACGATCAGATGTTAACTTTAATTATTCAATTGTGTCCATGGCCATCACAAACTCTCGCACTGAACTTTGAGCATGTGATTGCAATGTTGCTTCTGTTATTCTATCATCGCTGTGTGTGAAACACCTTTAAATTTAAACCACCCCAGTAAACCAGATTAGTAATGTAATATGATTTTTTAATCTACAACGATTGTATTTATGATCACATTTAAATGCTACAGGTTGACTGTGTGTTCTGGGATGTTTCCAACCACCGCGAGTGTGTTTAACAACTTCAGCAAGTGTGTATGTGGATCATGAGTCACAGTCCACAACATGGCGGTTTGTGTAGGCAGATATAAATCAATTAACCGTTTTGTGTGTATGCTTTTCTAAACTCATCCGATTGAAACATACACATCTGTGATGTGCTTATCGGACCCGGACCGTTTAATTCAATTGTTCTTAACGGTGCATACACACTATTTGAGCCTTGCGTGAGGGCCTGTTTTACTCGGTAGTTTCTGGGGGGGGTTTTTGCTCAGAAATTCATGGCCATGTTTCGGAGCTCGCCACTTTTTTGCAAAGGTGAAAGATGCGCTGGATGTGCGCATGCGTCCTCTGAAGGGGCGGTGATTTAAGAACTGAAACAAGCGAAAGGGTCTGCCCTTAGTTCATTTTCAACAACATATTTCAGTCCTCTAATAAATGTTCACATCGTTTAAACCTTTGTACATAAATACAAATCATAAGGGACTGAGCAAACCTTAAGATGTTTGCATTAGGAGCAGGGTTTTATAAAGTTTTAAAATGGTAAACATTAAATAATTTTAATGTTCAACACAAGTTCCCTTACAAATGCAATATGGTTGTAATTAGTGTTACACTGTATAAAGAAGATTCCGTTATGTTTCTAAAGTTGTGCGAAACCTTTGGAATCTTCTTGACATTTTAAATAAAATATGGGATTTTGGCGGGAACTATTGTTACCATGGTAAAAAAAAAATTTTGTATGGCTGCTGGTTTCGCTAAATAATATGGCGGATTTCATAATTATTATCCATTTAGACACACTGGGTTAATCACTAAAATATGTTTAAAAATGAAACCGTGCTTGTGAAAAAAACGATACTGTGAACAAAACAAACATTTTATTTTATTAATGTTGTGCACGTTGTCTGTTTGACTGCTTAATTAACAAGGTTGTCAAAAATGGGTGAAACTGCACTTTATGAATTTGTATATAACATATTATGTCACCACATAATCAAACAAAAGCCTTATTTATTGATGATGGTATAATTTGAAGATATTTCAGGCAGCTGCAATAAGTAAGGTAGCATACCCATTTCTAATTAGAAATTTCATTTTTTGTGAATGAATTTCTTCTTTTGAACACAAACGAAGACCTTTAGAAGAATATTTCAGCTCTGTTAGTCCATTCAATGTAGTGAATGGGGACTAGAACATTGAAGCTCCAAAAAGCACATAAATACAGCATAAAAGCAATCCATGTCTTCAGAAGTGATATGATAGTTGTGGGTGAGAAACAGATCAATATTTAAGTCATTTTTTACTATAAATCTCCACTTTTACTCTCACGTTCTTTTGTTTTTGGTGATTCACATTCTTTGTTCATATCACCATCTACTAGGCATGGAGGAGAATTTATAGTAAAAAAGGACTTGAATATTTATGTTTGTTGCCCACACCTATCATATCACTTCTGAAGATATGGATTTAACCACTGGATTTTATGGATTACTTTTATGCTGTCTTTATGTGCTTTTTGGACCTTCAAAGTTTTGGACCCCATTGAATTTGCATTGTATGTGCCTACAGAGCTGAAATATTCATCTAAAAATCTTTGTTCAGCAGAAGTCAACACATCTGTGATGGCATGAGGGTGAGTAAATTATGAGAGAATTCAAATTTTGGGGGAACTATTCCTTTAATTTCAGCGTGTTCACATTTCATCTCACTTAATGGATTCTTTTTTTTACATATCTGTGTTTGGAATGGGGAATAGGAGACCACAGCTAATTACATTTTTGCTTACCCGTTTGCTCCAACAGCAAAAGATAAAATTCATTATTATGCTTTCATACACACACACACACACACACACATACATATATATATATTTATTATTATTATTATTTTTTGTAAAAATTGTTTTTTTATATTAAGTATAATATAATGTACACTTAATTGAAAACAATTTGTTTTTGCTAGATTTATGCTGCTCAATAAGGTGGAATCAAGTCATCACTGTATGTGAATAGGGTCCATAAATGCTCAGTGTTTTTTCATGTTTATGTGTGTTTGCAGGAGCCACAGAGAGTGTAGGAAAGCATATGTTGGAAGCATGTAACAATAACCTAGAGATGGCAGTAACCATGTTCCTAGATGGAGGGGGGATTGCAGAGGAGCCCAGCACAAGCGCCAGTTCAGCCGGTCCCTCGAGCAGCAGAAAACCCCCAGTAGAGTGAGTGATTTTACATGGCACATTGTTGACAAGCAAGACCAAAAGGCTCTGCCATGCAGCATTAAGTAGTATGGAAGTCACTGCATGCTAGGGTTGCCACGGTGTATGGTGTTACCGATTTTACTTGGTACAAGGGACAACACCAGTGTGAAATTTTATACGGAGTAAAAGTGGGAAATATTATAAATGGAATATCAATACAATAGCCTAACAAATAACCTTAAATAATAGTTGCCTAATGAAGAGTTTGCAACCATGATAAATTAACCTAAATAATATACTGAAAGCCAGATGTTCTTTACCAATGTATCAAATTACACAGGCAGCAAAGTATGTGCACTGACAGAAGACGTTTAATTGCAGGTTGTGAATATAATGTGCATGGTGGGTTACTATAAGACGTTTCAGATTCTAAATGACGCAAGAAATGTTGTTAGACACAGAGACACGTGCTTGAAGAAACACATTTTATTATATTTTTAAGAACAGATGACAGAATAGACGTCTATGCATGTCTGATGCAATCTTTGTTCAGAGGCATGCAGTCTCGTGGAACACTCGTATATAAAAAGTTCAGTAATTACTTATTTGGTATATTTGTATAATTCCCTTATACTTCATAATGAAGCTGTTTGGAAAGTTTAGATTGCATCTGGACTGAGAGCTGTGTAATTCTTCCTCTCCTCAGTTAGGTGTGAACTGCAGTGCTGCTCTCACACATTATCATTCGACTTTACTGTGATCTCATGTTACGTTAAATTAGATAAAACGACTATTCAACAACGAAATATTTGTCGATATTTTTTTATTTTCGTCGTTGTCGATAACGTCGACCAATCGCTTCATCCCTACTTTACAAATGTTGAAAATATATGATAATCTTTCAAAAAGTTGAACAACACTCATTTTAATTGCACTTTTGAACTTTTTTCAGTTTAATTTGAATTTTTATTTAAAATAAATAAAAACTGAAGTTCAAAGTTTGAAATCAAGCTGCCTTGCGTTATTGTGGAGGCTATTGCTTAATGAAAATTACCCCATAGTACCATCTAGTTTCCAACCAGCGGTAATAGTCGGTTTGAACATGAACGCTGCACCGGTGTGAAAATTATGATATTCTGGCAAGTCTACAGCATGCTCTGAAACAGCCTGGTATTAATGTTGAATAATATCTCTTTTCTAGCAGAGATGATGTGCGAGCACCCATTCCGCAGAAGCAAGACATTCTGGTCGAGCCAGAGCCCTTGTTTGGAGGTATTACAGTTTTCGTTTATACATTTTAGGGGTAAACTATTTATTTATGTCAACTTCATTTCCCTCTTTCACAGTACCAAAGAGACGTAGACCAGCGCGATCAATCTTTGATGGATTTCGGGATTTCCAGACTGAAACCAGTGAGTAACAGTGATTCACACGGCCAGCGCACACTCAATTCTACATACTTTAAAAGGATCAGTATGTGGGCAGGTGCATCTTCTAAAACCGTAATTCTGTACCATTCTAGTCCGACAAGAGCAGGAGTTGAGAAACGGGAGTGCGATGGACAAGAAGCTGAGCACTCTAGCCGATTTATTCCGGCCTCCTATTGAACTCATGCACAAAGGAAGCTTTGAGACGGTAATCTCTATGATATATTGTCAATACACCTATTAATAAGTGAAAATTACCTGAGATTAACACATCTAGAGATTGGCTAATCAGTCATGTGTACTACGATAAGTGTATGTCTCACTCTCACACCAGGCGAAAGACTGTGGTCAACTTGAAAACAAATGGCTGATGATCAACATCCAGAATGTCCAGGATTTTGCCTGCCAGTGTCTAAACAGAGATGTGTGGAGCAATGATGCTGTGAAAACCATCATCAGAGAACATTTTATATTTTGGCAGGTACATTGGCACAAACATGTATTTGTTTTGTCGCCTTGGAGAGACAATAAATAGACCACACATCTTTCTATTGTGTTCTCTTTGCTGGCTGTATGCAAAAACAAACATAAAGCATGACCAATATTGTCAGAGATATTAATACAATCTCAAATGGAAAAGTCCTGGAAATTTCTATAGGGAATATGTCATTTTCTAGGTTTCTCTGCTCGAAAATATTTAGTTCGGTTGATATTAACCGTACAGTTCAAACTACAACTGCAATATTTTTCAAAATAATCTCAATATGACTTTTTGTCCAAATCGTGCCCCCTAGTCTGAAATAGGGATTGACTTATACTGGTTTGTAATGAGTGTTACAATACGGATTGTTTAAATGTCCAAAATAACGGTATGCACATTAACAAATGAATCATGAATAACTAACCTCTGGTGAACTGCTTTACAACACGAATATTACGCACAGTCTACAAATAATTAGTTTGACTAGTTTTAGTTGTAATATACACTTCAAAGCCAAGTTCAAATCCCCTCAATTAATCAGTGTTTAAAATGTTAAGCCTTTTGTGCCCAACTTTATTGGTCAATCCAATACTAAATAACCAATAACCGATTTAGTGGAAACATCGGTCAAACCGAATATGGGTCTAAATCAAAATTATTAAAAAAAATAAATAAATCAAGTGTCCAGAAATCACAAATGCCTTTAAAGGCATGGAAATTCATTGATCTGAAAGACAGGGTACCCTGAGCTAAACAAAATGGCTAATGAAGTCACAAGTTATCGGTTTGAATTATTGTATTAAACTTAATTGTCATCTCCGCTGCAAGAACCTGATTTGTTTTGAATTATGTTAATTTGTATTTGCAGGTGTACCATGACAGTGAAGAAGGGCAGAGGTACATTCAGTTTTATAAGCTTAACAAGTTCCCCTATATTTCTATTTTGGACCCCCGTACAGGTGAGAAACACAAGACATAAGAGCATTTATTAACATTTTACTCTTTTTCTTTGACAAAAACATAATTTGTTATTAAGGTCAATGATAGACCTCAGTATGTGTAGAAATGTTTTTTTTTTTTTTTTTTTTTTTTTTTAGTGTTTCTGTTATATGTTGTCTGAAAATACAGGACAAAAGATGGTTGAGTGGAACCAGTTAGATGTCTCTTCATTCCTGGATCAGGTCACAGGCTTCCTATCAGAGCATGGTCAGCTGGATGGGCAGTCCAGTCAACCACCTGCCAAACGTGCTCGTTCTGTAAGTTTTCAGTTTAAAGGTCCAGAAACGTAGGTTTCCTGGAGTTCCTGAAAAGAGCAGTTCAGCAGGTCAGCATCTTTTCTCTCTCTATACAGGAGAGTTTGATAGATGCCAGTGAAGACAGCCAGTTAGAGGCAGCTATCCAGGCCTCACTTCATGAAACACACTACGAGTCTACCCAGGAAAAGGCAGAGTCACGATCAGATGACGATTCAGACGCTGAGCCTTTCTCTGACAGTGAAGGCCTGATCTCAGTGGATGGCTCTGATAGCGAGGCTGGTGGAGGGCAGGATATATTGGATGGACATGTTTCCACAGAGTTAGCTCCTCCCACAGCTCAACCCACAAGACCGGATAGCCCTGCTCATCACAGGAAGACTCCACACAAAGAGCTGTGCCACAGAAAAGAGGAGAGTAAGAAGAACCATCTAGAGTCTGTGGGTAATAGTCACAGTCAGACAGGACAGACACAGTCCCAGCAGTGGCTTGGAGAGAACCACAGATCCACATCACACCAGCATCCAGAACCTGCCGGCACCAGCACAACAGATCCAGATGACAATGGTATGCAGCATTTATTTTATGTCTAGGTTTCCGCGGGTCTTAAAAAGTCTTAATTAGCCCTTCCGCAAAATAAGTCCTTAAAAAGTTCTTAAATCGGAGCAATACGTTTTTAATTAATACGGTCATGGCATTAAATGTTGTATGAGGGATTGTTTTCTCATTGCGTTTAAGTAGGGTGACCAGACGTCTCGTTTTGAGGAGGCGTATCCCGACAATTCTCTAAACGTTGTATTTATGTCCTGGTTTCAGCTGGTAGGCTCACTGATTTTTTTTCTACTTAAATTTGATGTACTAATTTTCCTTCTTGCTATTGTCTTTAGTATTGTTTGCAGAGAAGAGAAGCAATTTCGCAGCGTTGCACGTTGATTTGATGATACTTTCATTTTAGTCGTTCTGCTGAAATGTATCTGGAATGACGTCTTATGCGTGGCGCGCACTCTTTTTCATCCTGTCAGTCAGCACAAGTAGAAATGCACCAATAAAACAAAACGTGTTTTCAACAACGAGCTAAAAGAAGCCGATCTATTTCTTCATGCAGCACGTGAATATGTAAGCAAGTATTTTTCTGTGGGAATGTTCATTTCCCACGAGCACGGAGATAAATCAGACAATGTCACATTTAGACAGCTACACTGCACTGTTTACATAGTACAAGCACTTATATGTTCGGATGTGGGGGTTGTATTTTGAATTCGTGGTTACAATGGTGTGACATTTTTGAAGTCATTCCATAATTACACATACAATATGACGGCTAGGTTTGGCTACATGGAATTTGTACATTTAAAAAAGCTAAAATGTAGTTAAAAAGTAAATGTTCACAAACTATATTGTGTATACAGTTAAGTGCAGAAGTTTGCAAAACCCTTTTGTTTTAAAAGTTTCCACACCCCTTTCAGAATGCATACAAATAGCCTCTAAAGGATTTTTTTTTATGTAGTTCTGACTTTCAAAATCTACATTACACAAAATGTACTCTTATTTACACAAATCATACTGTTCAAAAGTTTGCACCCCTTGGTTCTTCTTATGTTGCCATCTTGGGCATCAGTAATTGTTTGCACCTTTTGTAGTAGTTGTGTATTAGTCCATCAATTGTCAAAATCTGGACCTCATGTAATGCCACTGTTGGGAAGGATTCAAATGTGCAGAAGATGCAGAGAAACCAAATAATTTTACTGTAGTTGGGTTTTTTTTCTTAAGAAAAGTGGACATCTTCACTGCTCAGGAGAAAGCAGGGATTCATGAACCATTATTACACAAACAGTCATCGATCATAGAGAAAGCAACACGCCATATTTGAAGTCAACTTCTAAACAGGATCATGTGTGTAAATTCATTTTCTATTTTGTCATATTTAATGTGGGTGAGGATGTGTTGTCACATAGCTTCTTCGGGGCAGTATTAAATAAAAACAAAATGCACATTGATTCCTTAAATTGTATTTAGGTGGTCTTAAAAAGGTCTTAAAAATGTCTTAAATTTAGCTTCATAAAACCTGCAGAAACTCTGCATATATTCCCTGTTGCTTTTATTTAAATAATTTGAGCATTTTGGTATGCTAACCATATTCTGAGTTAATTAATACATTGATAACTGAAATGACTCTTTCTGCAGGTCCAAAAGCCCGCTTAATGCTGCGATACCCAGATGGCCAGAGGGAACAAATAGCATTGTCTGCTAAAGCTAAGCTCATGGTGGGTATAGTTTGAATATTTGTTTAGTTAGTTTTTCTTATTGCAGTGTTCATGTAAAGGGTGAATGATCTTGCACCACTTTTAAAGGAACAATTTACCCAAAATTGAAAATTCGGTCATAATTTACTCACTCTCATGTCATTCCAAATCCATATGACTTTCTTTCTTATGTGGAAATTTATTTTAATTAATATTTCAGACTGTCTTTTCAAAACAATGTCAGTTGATAGTGACTCACTTTAAAGCTTAAACAAATGACCCAAAACTATCATAAAAGTTGTCCATGCAACTCATGTGTCATATTCCAAGTTTTCTGAAACTAGGGCTGAAACGATTAGACGACACTGGGACTGACAGAAGTAAAAAAAATATTAAAAACATACAAAATACACATACTCAAAATACATTCTCTGAAAGCAAGTCTAAATATCTATGTTGCTTCTCGAGTAAATGTATCTTGTTTTAAGGATTTAAAAAAAATTGATATTTTAAATTGAAAACAAAAGAAAAACACTTGATAAAAAGTGATTTTGTTTGCAGTGAATTGTTTACTAAATTAAATTGTATTAAATAAAAATCTTGTTATTAAGTGAATGTAATTCAAATGTATTTTAAAAAGATGATTTTGCACGTTTAATGCAACCGTTTAGGTCGAGGCATAATCGCCCAAATAGTCGAATAATCGTTCTAATAATTGTTCAAGTAGTCGATTATCAAATAAATGTTAGATGCAGCCCTATCTAAAAGCATACAAACTTCACACAAGAACTTGCAACAACAACAACATTTAATTTTAAACACAAATAGCATGGATGATGTAAAGAAGCCATTCGAGTCCTTTCTCGTTAATGTGTGCTCATTTACAGGCGCTCTTTACAGAAGTGCCAGTTTACTTAAAAGACGGTACTGATTTTTAGCACTTGTTCTACAATGTAAATCCTTGTAAATAGTATAAATTATGCATTAAACAATATACATGTAACAAAAGATAATATTTGCAATGTAATATCATATTTAATGATTGAATACATGGATTCTTACATTTTTGATAAGCTAAAATGTGACCGAAATGATGATGTTTTTTTCGTAATGTACATGGGTAGAAGGTCTCTTGTATAAATGACAGCAAAAGTTGGGAGAGTATTTCTTTAATATGTACAGTTGAAGTCAGAAGTTTACATACACTTAGGTTGAAGATTTTTTTAACCATGACTGATTTAATATTAGTCATAGTTTTGGCAAGTTGTTTGGACATTTTTGTGGATGACACGAGTAATTTTTCACTTTTAATTGACTATATCAAAATTCAGTGGGTCAAGCATTTACATACATTAAGTTAACTGTGCCTTTAAGCAGCTTAGAAAATTCCAGAAAATTAAGTCAAGCCTTTACACATTTAGCTTCTGATAGGAGGTGTACTGAATTGGAGGTGTACCTGTGCATGTATTTTAAGGCCTACCTTCAAACTCAGTGCCTCAGAAACAAAAATATGGACCTCCACAAGTCTGGTTCATCCTTGGGAGCAATTTCCAAATGCCTGAAGGTACAACGTTCATTTACACAAAATAGATGACATCATGAGGAAGGAAAATTGTGTGGATATATTGAAGCAACATCTCAACACCTCAGGCAAGTTAAAGCTCTGTTGAAAATGGGTGTTTCAAATGTACAGTGACCCCAAGATTACCTCCAAAGTTGTGTTAAAATGGCTTAAGGACAACAAACTTAACGTACTGGAGTGACCATCACAAAGCCCTGACCTCAATCTGATAGAAAGTTTGTTGGCAGAACTGAAAAGGTGTGTGCGATCAAGGAGGCCTACAAAACTGACTCAGTTACACCAGTTCTGTCTGGAGGAATGGGACAAAATTCCAGCAACTTATTGTGAGAAGCTTGTGAAAGGCGACCCAAAAACGCCTGACCAATGGCAATCTAGGATTGCTACCAAATACTAACAAATTGCATGTAAACTTCTGATCCTCTCGGAATGTGATGAAAGAAATACGAGCTGAAAGAAATCATTCTCTCTACTATTATTCTGACATTTCACATTCTTAAAATAAAGTAGTGATCCTAACTGACCTAAGACAGGGAATTTGTTTCTACGATTAAATTACAGGAATTGTGAAAAACTTTAAATGTAAAAAAAAAAGAGTTTAAATGTATTTGGCTAAGGTGTATGTAAACTCCTGACTTCAACTGTAAGTAAAATGGATATTATAACTGAAATATACCTATAAGAATCCATATTGAATCGAATAGAGAGCTTGTGAATTTAATCTGTATCAATACCCAGCCCTACTTCAGATAACTTGCAATATGATGCATGAGCTGCATGGACTACTATTATAATACTTTGGGGTCCTTTTTTTAAACTTTAAAGTGAATTGCCATTGTATTGAAAAGATGGTCTGGAATATTCATGAACATTTTTACTTTTGTGTTTCAGATAAGAAATAAAATCATACAGGTTTAGTACGACATTAGGGTGAGTAAATTATGACAGATTTTTGATATTTGGGTGAAATCCAGTTCATGAGTAAGAACAGGCTATAGAAAATCTATAATTGTACCCTCCATTTTCTTTATTTTCTCCATTTTGTTTTTCAGGCACTGGTGAGACACGTTCAGTCGAAGGGTTTTCCCAATGAACGTTTTGAACTTGTCACCAACTTCCCCCGTCGAAGACTCGCTCACTTGGACTATGACATCACACTGCAAGAAGCAGGACTGTGTCCGCAGGAGACTGTGTTTGTGCAAGAGAGGAATTAGCCCGTCCTCTTGTGTATAAGCCACACACCCTCCTGCCCAGTCACTTGTGCCCTAGAAAGACTGAATTGACTGTGCTCTGATACCACTTGTCTTTTTTTGAAAAGTCCTGGTTATACGTAACATCTCAGAGTCCATGGGGACCTCCCCCACTGAGCAGCATTTCTCTACGTATTTATTTACAAACAACTCCGCACATCCCATCCTGTCTGGGTCTAATTCTTCACTTGATGGTAGCCGATGGTACATTGAGTCGCACTCATATTGAAAGTGCTATAACATGTACAGAAGATGTGGAAGAGAAATCAACCAAAAGCTTCTGATGGTTTTATTGAAGGACATGATATACAGAAAACATTTACAATTGTTTATCGTGTATATGCAAAGTTTCTAAGGATTGAACATGAACATGTAGTTGCTGCATGTCATGTCAAAAGAATCAATTAGGTTGAGGGGTCTATTGAACAAGGGCTCAGGGGATGAATCGGGTTGGATGTTTATTTTTTAGAGGTAAACCCACAAATATCTCATCTGCAATGTGCAAGGATGGAGTTAAGTGGCATTTAGCTATAGTAAGTTTCTGTATCCTTTTTTATATACTGCATCATTTCCACAAAAAAGCTGATTCTCAAATATAATCATTGAAACAAAAGGGACAGATGGCCCATTGGAGTATTTCTTCAGCAATTTCTTATATTTTTCCTTTTTTGTGAGAGCTGCATGGTTTTAATCAAAATGCAGAATTTAATATGGCTCTTGAAACCTTCTTAAGGATGCTTCTGATGGTGTTTAATGTGCTGTTTAGGTCAATCTTTTTAATATATATAAAAAGGCATTCTGGTGTATTGAAAGGTATTTACAGCTTAGTGTTATCAGGTGTTGCTGTGGAAACAATGGTACAACATGTACAGTATAGTATAGTAGTAGTATGCCATAGGAACACAATGAATTTGACAAAATCTGTGATTGATTTGAAGGCACACATTTAACTGCTGTTTTCTTAAATGGACTAGCAAATTTGTCTCAAACATTTAAACCACTCATATGACTATATTATGCGCCCTGGTAAAGTATACAGTACATATGGCACATCTGAAAGCTGTCTTTGCTATTTGCATCTGTATCGCTGTACTTTTTTCTGTTTGCTCATGGCAAACGAGGTAAAACTGGACCTTTAGCTGCTTAAACAGCCAGGTCAATAAAACACCATACATAATGGATTTCTAAGTGGGAAAGACTAGATCAGTTTAGATTATAAATATATCAGGGATTCAAGAACATAAGATGGGTGTTTTCAAGTTTTTCATCTCATTCAGGTACACGAACATAGTACAATACCAACACCTCATGATTGAAGTTTGACTGGCAAACAGCAAAGTCAAGAAAAAGTTACAGTTAACCTGGGACAGAAAAAATACTACATATTAAATATGATTTTCAGAAGACCTTGAGATGAACCAAAGGAGGCAGAATAGAAAATAATCATTTATTTTGGTCACACATTATACAGTTTTTTGCATATTTACAGTGAAATGTATTAATTTTCACATATCCCAGCTTAGCTGAGGTCAGAGTCAGCCATGATACAGCGCCCATGGAGCAGATAGGGTTAAGGGCCTTGCCCAAGGGCCCAACAGTGGCATCTTGGTGGTGCTGGGGCTTGAACTCCCAACTTTCTGGACAGTAACCCTGAGACACCACTGCCCCTTACCAGACGACAGCTGTGGTTTAAACACTCAATGTTTCAAGGACAATATACTATTTGTTCACTCTGAAGCTCAGGAATCAGCCTTGGGTTTGAGATCCAGTCCCTCGTAAATATGATGTAGCATTCTGTCATAACCAGATTTGTTACAGCTTGGGGTTGCAATGAATACAAATACTTAATTAGATGATAATGCTATTCCTAACCTGGTATTCCAGAACTTTGAGGTTGTTCTTACTCTAAAACTGACATTTCCATTGACACAATTGTCATTTTTTAATATAAATATTAAGAAAAGGTGATGTGTGAACAACACACCTATAACTGGAAACAGCAATGATCAGGGCCAAGCCCTAAAGCCATTGCCTTAGCACAATGCAAAGATCACCAGCACAACATTTGTACCAGCTGAAGCAGTTATTGAACATGCGGTTCACCCAGTCCTTTGACCAAAAGCCCAGAGCTCTAACCACTGCACCACACAATCAAAGAGATATGCTTGGTTGAGAGTATACAACTATTTTTGTACCGGAATTACGCAATATTGTACAGTCTACATTGTAGTAAGCACAAAATGAAGATTCAGAGAGTAACAATTACAATCAACAAAGCACAAATATTAAAACCACTCTTTCCTGGACTTGAACTGACAACCTTTCAACGTGAGTTCCAATGCATTAACCACTGGTCAATTCAGTTGAGCTAAGAGCAGCAGGTTTCAAATAATATAATAAATGCATTTAGAAGTGTATCTCTAGCTTAGTCTATCTTAGAATAAGGAAGCAATGATACATTAAATGTTTTATTTAAATTGACTAAGCATTCTGATCACTATGTGGCGCTGTCTCCAAACTGCTTAAGTATCCTCAGGACATGATTTTGAAGACCAATTCCAATTTTCATTCAAATCAGACAAAGAGTTTAACATATATACATTTTTCATAAAATTCAAAATGGCGGAGAGGTAATATGGCTGATTTTGGAAAAACTGACAGAATTTTTTTTTTTTAATTGAAGCAATATAGTACAGTCTGCTTTGTAGTAAGCACAATATAAAGACTCAGAGATCAACAGAATAAAAAAATGTAAAACTGTTCTTTCCTGAACTCAAACTCACAACCTTTTGGCCTGTATTTCAGTGCACTAACTACTGGGCCATTCAGTTGACACAGCTAGACAAAAGTGCCAAATAGACATTACAAGCTGAGAGCAACAGGTTTAAATTTAAAATAATAATATACTGAATACATTTACAAATTGGTCTCTGCCAATTTCAGAAGATTTAGAAAAAGGAAAACGTTATACATTCAAAGTATTTTTTTTTTACCACGAACTGTCTCAAAAGTCCTTAGGTACCCTCAGGACATGATGTCTAAGACCCATTTAAATTTTCATTAAAACTGGGCAAAGCGTTGAAAATATAGAACACTTTTTCATAATTCAAACTGTCGAAGAGGTTATATGGCTGATGTTGGAATCATTGATATCGCTGAAATCCTCATGACCCCATGATTTTAGGACAAAATTATAAAGTTACTGGCACAAAAATATAACTTTTTTCTTGACCCATAGGTGGAGCTATCACTAAACTTTACATGTACCCTCAGATCATGGTCCTGATGGAGCACACCAAGTTTCGTTTCGATAATACAAAGCATTGCTGAGAAACAGCCTCAAATAAATCTTCACATTGACTTCATTAAAATGGTTTATGGTCAGTTCTGTGCGGTTCAGTCTGGAGATTGTTTTGAGCCATTTTTTAGACAAATCAGACAACATTTGAAGGACATGAAACTTTTAAACTGTAAACTCATAATCCAAGATGGTGGCCACTGGAATGGGGGTTGTTTTAATGTAAGGGGTCCATTTGAATCAGCAGGACAAGTTTAATAAATAAAAATAATTGTTTCTAGACCAAAAGGTTCAAAAGATACACACAAAAGAAAAGTGAATATTTTAACTGCTAATGGCACTATGAAGTTTGTCCTATGGGTATCAAATTTGATATGGCGGCTATTCATGCCCACCCCTATCAGTGTGCCAAATTTCAGCATTTTCCAATGTACGGGTCATAGGGCTGCCAAAGACTTAATGGAAGAATAATAATAATAAAAAAAAAAGCTTCAAAAGCAATAGGGGCCTCTGCACCTTTGGGGCTTGGCCCCTATCTAATGGATACAATAGGTGCTAGCCCCTTTGGGACTTGGCTCCTAACTAACAGATACAATATGGGCCAGCCCCTTTGGGACTTGGCCCCTAACTATACTGAATTCTGCAACCTGAATGTCATTTTTATTATACAGAAAACTCAACTAAGGATAAATTTAGATATCTACAGTAGATTCAAGTATACCAGGCTCTTTAAATTTAAGAGTCAGATACTACTGTTTCTTCCATGTAAAATATGATTGTGAATCTGTCTATACTGTCAGAAAAAATGCGGAATATGATTATTTCACCAAGATAAGAAAGAGACCTCTTGCAGACACCCCTTATTTGTCCTGATTGTAATTTTGTCTGATACATTCACCTGTCATTTGGATTTTACACAGCACTGGCTGAAGTTTCTTAAAGTTACATGTAAAGAAAAAGTAGCCTTTTGTTTCAGTTGATTGTAGGTAAATATCCACTTCAATAAGAAACCACTTCAAATGATTCAGTGCGTGAGTAAGCAGTCCAAACGTATCAGACTGAATCACGATTTGATTGGGACAGTTTTGCTAACCGTTTGGCCAATTCATGGAAAGAAATGACTAAAAAAGTATTAATTCTTGAATCTGGCATCACTATTTCTGAATGTAAATTGCAGAAATACAGGACATATGTGAAATTATTTTTGCATGTGAACATATGATAAATCAGTCACACCTTGATAAACATTTTTATTTAAAGCAATATTCCAGGTTCAATTCAACTTAAGATCAGTTGACAGCATTTGTGTCATAATGTTGATTACAAATCCAAAAAAGAGAGCTTGCTCACTTTCTGCTCCAAAAGATATTTTAATAAATAACCATGTAGTTAATGTTTCAACCCACACAATAGCACAAGTATTGTTTACGTCTTGTGGCTATTGTCACGATCCCCTGTTGTCTGCCCTGTGTTCACTTGTCAACTGTCATAAACTACACTTCCCATAATTCCCTGCCCTCATCACTGCCAGCACTCAGTCATTGTTCTCACCAGTATGTCCTTTAGTCATCATTATCCTTGTGTATTTAAACCCTGTTGCTTATCCTTTCGTAGTTGGTCGTTGAATGTAGATGTTTGAATGTATGAATTATGAATTATGTAAATGTTCCAAGGTAAATGTTTAAAGGTAAAAGTTAATGTCTTGTATATTCTGGTCTGTATTCCTGCCTGAGCCCGTCGTGGATGTTTTCCCTTGTTTATATATTTTGTTTCCCATCGTGGATGTTTTGTTTGTTCCAGTTTTGTTTGTCTAATTGTTTTCAATAAACCGCATTTAGATCCCCACTCCTCGTCTGCCAGCATAACAGCTATACTTTTGAAACTGAGTATTTATGTTTACGGATTGTCCCCATTCACTTCCATTGTCAGTGTCTCACTGTAACACATATTTGTGCTTTTATTTTGTAGAAAAGGAGGGCAGAGTCTAAATAAATTATTGTGGTTATCAACATTGTGCCACAAATGATGTCAGTTGAGCTTAAGTTGTATATTCCTTTTAAGATTAATATAACGACATATTTGCAGTCAGTGTCTTTTTATTTCTCTATCCCGTGCATTGACTATACTGGCCCCATAAACTGCCCCAACCTGAGCTGCCAGCCCAGATCTTTACCTACTGTGTTTCTAGATGGGGTGAAGATCCAACAAATTTGTCTTTGATATTTTTAACTGTGTTTGTTGCAGTACTTTATATGGGGAACGGCTACCCCGATTCAATTCAAGCCATCATCTGGATCTGCGCCAAGAATGTGCTCTTAGTATCTCTCCATTTCCTAATCCAAATATTTCTAAATGTATATAAATTTTTTAATAATCTGTCATTTTAATATGAATTGTAACTCCACATTTTCCAGTGACTAGGCCTTATGGCTTAAGTGGTATCCTTGATCATTGCACTGTAAATGTCTATTTTGTGATCATACAGTATGTTATATATTTTAGCTGAGAGTCCATAAAGGTCAGGTAGGATTTACACAAGAATACCTGTTACCTTTGACCTACTGAACAATCACAGAGGCATTTGATACAATTGAAAGCAGGCTGACTTGTGTAAACCTATTGACCGGAAATGAACATAGCTCACATGATAAGTCAGCACAAGCACCAGGTAACCTAGGCGTTTAGATATTTCTGAAATGCCAAATGATTGAATAAGTTCAGATGAATTTGATGAATCAGATGTATTCCAGTTGCTCAGCTCAATCAAATAATGTTTCTTTAGCAATGAAGACAGTAAATAACTTTGTTTGAAAATGAAGCATCAAGAATGACACAACAAATATATGTACAGAAATGAAAAGGCTTGATCTATACACTGGCAACCAAAAGTTTGGAATAATTTACAGATTTTGCTCTTATGGAGAGTAATTGGTACTTTTATTCACCGAAGTGGCATTCAACTGATCACAATGTATAATCAGGACATTAATAATGTGAAAAATTACTTTCAATTTGAAAAAAAAAAATCAGAACTTCTTAAACTACAAAGAGCTCATCAAAAAATCCTCCATTTGCAGCAATGACAGCTTTGTAGATACTCTGGTGACATTTCACCCCACGCTTCCTGTAGCACTTGCCATAGACGTGGCGGTCTTGTCGGGCACTACTCACACACCTTACAGTCTAGCTGATCCCACAAAAGCTCAATGGGGTTAAGATCCATAACACTCTTTTCCAATTCTCTGTTGTCCATTGTTTGTTTCTTTGCCCTCTCTAACTTTTTCTGTTTCAAAAGTTGCTTTTTCTTTGCAATTCTTCCCATAAGGCCTCTAAAGTCTTCTCTTTACTGTTGTACATGAAACTGGTGTTGAGCGGGTAGAATTCAATGAAGCTGTCAGCGGAGGACATGTGAGGCGTCTTTTTCTCAAACTAGAGACTCTGATGCACTTATCCTCTTGTTTAGTTGTACATCTGGCCTTACACATCTCTTTCTGTCCTTGTTAGAGCTAGTTGTCCTTTGTCTTTGAAGACTGTAGTGTACACCTTTGTATGAAATCTTCAGTTTTTTGGCAATTTCAAGCATTGTATAGCTTTCATTTCTCAAAACAATGATTGACTGAGTTTCTAGTGAACGCTGTTTCTTTTTCGCCATTTTTTACCTAATTTGTTTATCAAATAAAAATTGCTCGTAGAAAACACTCTTAACCGCTAAGATCGAACGTTATTGGGAAACGCAGCCCAGGTCAGTCAACCACAGATGGAAAGCACAAGATTTTCACATGGGACATGCGTCAGCTTCATTCTTGGGAATGCAGAATCAAACTAGTGATGTTGATTTTACATTCTCGCACATGAGCAGTGCAGCTGCACGCTGACAATCAGAACAGAACAAAACAGTATCTGGGATTAGCTCTGCGGTAATGGTGCTCTATAGTGTGCAAATAATAAGAGGCCTGAAATGATTACATAAAGGAGCTCAAACTCACTCACCTTTTTTCATTCTCCGAAGACCGTTAATGTGCTACCCATGAGCCAAAATGATCTAATCATTCAAATTGGTATCATCATATTATATGATTCACGAATTGATTTAGACAGTTTTCTTAGCCCGTCTGGCCAATTCACTGAAAAGAACCGACTCAAAATTATTAATTCGCAAATTGGTCATCGGTAGTTCTTTTAAACAGCGACGGGACACACTTTGTGATTGATGAAATGTTCTGAGAGTAAAGATTTCTCATGACAGGCTGAGCGCTCGGGTGTGTCAAAATTAATCAATATTAATTATTCAGATATTCCTCACAGATGTATTGGCCTCCTGTATTTGAATTTTGTGTGTTCTTTTACATATGTTAAATGAGACTCCGTAGTTTTCTTTAGTTTGTTTTGTGTTTGAACCCTGTTTCCTCTCGAATGCTGTTATGCTGTTGCTGTGATAAGAAAAACACTGCCATCAATATCAATGAGCTGAATGGGATGAAGTCCTGCCACAGTTGTTATAAATCATTTGGAGGATGAATATCCGCATTGGCAGACTGGTTTCAGACAAGAAAACTGTTTGGGAGGGTCCTGATGACAAAGCTGAGGAGAGGGGTGAGTGTCGCATTATTTGAAGAACATTTATAGATGTGATATGAGGATTTGTGAATTGATTTGTGAATTGATTTGTGATTATGCATGACTGTTTATTGGGGGCACCGGGCAACTGAGAATATACTATAAGCCTTTATTTACACATGTTTCTGTTTTCCAGCTCTGCCAGAGTTCTTCACAGCCAATTCCTGTGTTCCTGGAACATTAAAAGGCCAATACCCAAATCTGTGCCAATCTTGCAAGAGTGACTGCTCATGCTCATCCAAAGAAAACAACCATGGTGAAGATGCAGCCTTCTAACATGATCTATACATTCGTACACTATGGTATTTACATTGTTATCTCTCAGTCATATAATCAGCAATATTTTGACCTCATGGATCCTTTCTGCTTAAAGAATGATGCTGGACAGGATGCCTTCATGTGTCACAATGCAATCCCAGGTGAGTAATCCCAGTGAGAAGTGTGTATTCTCCTCTAAATATCTACTGATACCATGTCGATGTTTTACTTAAAGGGATAGTTCACCAAAAAATGAAAATTCTCTCATAATCGACCACCCTCATGCCATCTCAGATGTGTATGACTTTCTTTCTTCTGCTGAACACAAGCAAAGATTTTAATAAAAAAAGCTCAGCTCTCTAGGTATTCACAATGCAATTGAATGGTGACCAGATATTTGGAGGTCCAAAAAGCATATAAAGGCAGCAAAAAAGTAATCCATATGTCTTTAGTGGTGAAATCAGAAATAGATCAATATTTATGTCCTTTTTTTACTATAAATCTCCACTTTCACATTATTCTTTTGTTTTGACGATTACATTTTTGGTGCACATCGCCACCTACTGGGCAGGGGAGGAGAATTAATAATAAAAAAGGACATCAATTTTGATCTGTTTCTCACCCACACCTATCATATAGCCTCTGAAGACATGGATTGAACCACTGGAGTCATGTGGGTTACTTTTATGCTGCATTTATGTGCTTTTTGGACCTTCAAAGTTCTGTATATCTAAAAATCTTCACTTGTGTTCAGCAGAAGAAAGAAAATCATACACATCTGGGATGGCATGAGATAAATATCATAAATGATTAGAGAATGTTCCTTTTTGGGTTAATACAATTACTTAAACAGAAATAACTAAAATGTTACATTGTGAATTACTGTTATTATATCCATGAAAAATATAATAGTATGGAACTTATAATGACATAATTGGTGGCAGTTATGATTCCAAGTCTTTCGTGTAATAACATCTTTTATCTAATCTCAAGTGGGTGAGAAACAGAACTACGAGCTGTTGTTCATGGACGGCAGCAGGAGAAGGGTCGATGATTACAAGAGCTGCCACCTTGGCCAAGAGCCTGTCACTGCTGTCATAGGCCTCAAGGATGTTGATTCAGCAAACATTTACAATGTCCTTACTAAAATCCCGGTATGCCATTTTAATGGACGTTGCATCGGTTAAATCTAGTTGATCAATTTCAATTTTAAATTGCATTGTACTACAGTATTTCTTAATAGAGACCCTGCTACTTTAGTTATTGACAATATCAATGCCATAAACATAATTTAAGATAAAGTTAGAAATGTAAACTGATTATATCTAGTAATCTTTTTGCAGCTATTTGATGCAATAATATGGTACAACAATTAACAGAACATTGAATGCTCAACTTTTGAATGCTAAACAGGCATCAGATTTTCTCATCTTGGGTGTTTGGGGGTAAAAACCTGATTTTCTTGGACTTGGCCTGGTCGAGCTACCTAAGAGCACAGACTCATTCCTTTACCTGGGAGAAGTGTATTGCGAGAACACGCATGCCCTTAAAGGTGACACACACTCCACCAACACTTTTGCTAAAAACAAAGTTAGAATGTAAACAGTGGACCCAAAATGTATTTGGACATTTTTCCATCGCAGTAACGATCGATGTGTTACATCAAGATCCTCTAAGTCAGCAACACCCTTCATCAGCATCACAGACATGCTCTCCCGCCGCACTGTCCAAACTGAGTCCCTGGTCTGTGGGCCCCTCTGAGGTTTCAGCTTGAGCACGTAAGTGTCTTTTAAAATCTCCAGAGCCTGAGGATTTTGTATTCTTTGCCATGTTGACTTCAAAGAACAGATATGTATCAGGGTGTATCGAATCTCACTGGTTTATGACATAAAAATGATTTTAAAAAGTGCGCAGAGCTCATCGTTTACACATCCGCTCCTCGCATGGCATCACTTTTCCCTCTATTCTGGATCTTTTGATAAATTTCCTGCCTGCAATTATTAATCTGCCTAGCCTTTTACACAATCAAAGATACTTCAGTATAGCCCCATGGAATTGCATACACTTGAATTTAACTTAACGTTTTCTTCAGTAGAGGTCACGGCCACTATTACAGATGTAAGTTGACCAACATAACATCTCTTGTAATAGCTTTGGATTGGCCATGCGTGGTTTCCCACGTACACATATCTGGAGAAACATCAAATTAAATTAGAGGTTAGACAACCGAATTTAGATTGGTCAAGCAGCATTTGTTGTTCTAAACGGAAATTCCCTTTTTGTCTTTGCAAACCAAGTACACTTGAATTGATGCCAAATATTAGTCGTCACTAATCTGACGCAGACTTGCGGTAACATATGAATCGTTTAATCTGCTTGGGTAAACATTTCAGAGTCAGTCAGAATAAAATCAAATGTTTACAATTTATTGACCAGGTAACATAAGAAATTCAAATTGCAATTACCTGATATAAATGTAATATAAATTACACACAGTAAACGGATCGTCTGACTACAGAGAAACATGAACAATGTGTAGTACCCAGATAATTCAATATGCTTACCAAATGGTGGTGTCTGTCATTATAATTAGATTTTGGTCCTCTATTGAGGGGTTCACAACTATCACGATCAGAATTTGTAATTGAATGGGTTCTTGATTGCTGTAGATTTACATACAGGAGGTAGTTTGTATGGAGGATCTGGGGGAGGGCACACCTTTAAGGGGCACACCACATTTCTCATATTTTATTACTACTTTTTGCTTTTCATTATGGCTGGGAGAATGAGACCAGTTTACCAGGTGCACTGAGACACTTTAAATGATACCAAACATGCTATAGTTACTTAACATTGTACACACTTAACATTGCATAGGTTTTTAGTGAGCTTTAAGTGAGGAGGAGAAGGGGGGAGATGATGAGCCTGTAATGGGTGCTGTGTCTTGGATGTTGCTGTTACATATGCAAGAGAGAGTTCAAATGTTAATTCTCCTGAGAGTCTTTTGTTTTCTTGAGTAGTAGTCCAGACTCTCTGGCACCCGCCTTACAGTTCACAACTATTCTGTGTAGATTTTCCTGTTTTGTCTTCATTCACAAATTAGATAGAGGCAAAGCACTGTAAAAGGTGAAGTGTGTTTGCCCAATGCAATTATCATCAGCCTTATCATCAGCCCAACGAAAGCAGGTTGTAAACGGAAAACGTATCATTATTTAAATGAGATGTTTGTGTTTATTTTCAATTGATCCTGGTTGCAGTATTTCATCTAATAATTCTTAAATGATGAAGTAGAGCTTTATAACCTGGCATACTCAATATCCAGATGCATGGTGTAATTAATTCTTAGTGAATTCACCCCTGGCTGTTTCAAACCTGTTTCCTGAGCAATCCTCCTGTCTGCCATTGGTAAATCAAACACATAACTCATGCCATTGGTTGAGTCAGTGTTGCATTTTCAGGCTGATTGGGATTCTTGATCAATCAGAGCAATGTTTTGATAGTGCCACAGTGCATACAATTTTTGGGGAAATAAACCAGCCAATGGGTTAATTATACTTGTCTCTGCATATTACACACTCTTTTTGTGTGTGTGTGTGTGTGTGTGTATATATATATATATATATATATATATATATATATATATATATATATATATATATATATATATATATATATATAAATTATGGGCAATTCCTACCAATAAATCACTTAGGAATCCTTCCAGTTGCAGTGAAATTATTTTCTGACCATGTCTTGTTGCTTTTGACTTTTACAAAACAAATAGAATGCATTCACAAGCACACAAATGTCTGTCAACTTGGACTGTATATTTATATTCATTTGATTCAAATATGTTTTTCTTCATAGATCTGGTGAAGGCATGCACTTTGGATAACTGCAAAGAAGAGAGTTAAGTCCCAAATGAGCTTTGTCTGATATGTGTCACCCAACTAAGAAACAACATCTGAGAATCACTGGATTTTTCTTTTATAAGTTACCTGTTTGAAAGAAAATATCAACAAAATGTTTTTGTTGCTGTATGTCATTACAAACCGGTATTTAATGATAAACTCCACATTACTAAAGTTCAACAAATATTGCATTATTGCATCTCACACATTTGAGAGCGATGGAAGTCATCTGATTTCTGCTTTACTTTTGCCCTTTTTATTACAACAGGGATTAAAATAAAATAACGTTTTTTTTTTTTTTTCACAAAACCATGTGTGATTGTGTTTAATAATTAAAATCAGGCAAAGGCAAAACAAGTTTTATTAATTATGAATAACAAGGGTATACGAGTGTATAACAGCTAATGACAAACCGCTAAGGACATACATTTATCCGCATAGTCTATTAAGTCATGCTCTGATCAATAAAAAAGACAGATCTGTTAGATTTTAGATCTGCTATAACTAATGATGCACAGTTTCAACTATCAAATCTCTGTCTTGGTGCAATAGGACTGAAGAATTTGTTAATGGTAAACTTGTATAGCTCCTTTGTAACCTAAGCGGTATTCAAAGTGCTTTACACTGCATCTCATTCACACATGCACACTCACCAATGACGGCAGACATGCAAGGCACTAGCCTTACATTGGGAGCAACTTGGGGTTCAGTATAAGGACACTTCAGCGTGTGTCTTCACTGACTTCACTGTGTGGGCCAGGAATCGAACCACTTACCCTGCGATAAGCGGACAACGCGCTCTATCACCTGAGCCACAGCAACCCCAATAATTAATATGAGGTCATTGGATCGTAGTTGTGCCCTCATGAAAGACGGTAAGTGCACAGTCTTGTACCTTTGTCATTTTTACAGTTTTTCAAATACATATTTGTCTTAAAACTAAGTTTGTAATATTGTGGTTTACCTCTAAGCTGGTTGGTTTGACTCATGGCTTACAACTCTTTCATGAGGATTTTAGATGGAAAAAGAATGGGGAAATCTCTAGTCCTTGGTTTGGATTTAGAAAACATCCTCTAAATGAAAGTAGCCAGTCTTTCAAATGTTTAATTTTAGAGTCTCGTTCGTTCTTTCTTTGAGATAAACTGACCAGAAAACAATTGAGTAGAATATCCACATACATATGCTAGTGAATTAATAAGCAAAATTTGTGCTTATGTCACAATACCATTGACGGACTACATCAAGCACAGCTTCACAAAAATGGCAAAGGTTCCCAACGTGCACGTATACAACCTACGATGGTGTTAGGTGTCAAGTTGACCAACATGTTTTTTTTATGTTTAAAGTTAGCTGCACAGACACTAAATAATAATAATAAAAATATATATATGTTTTTTTATGCCTCATTCTCACTCCCCTGTGAGGGTAAAAGGGCTTTCTTACACTTCTTTTCAGTTCTGCAACAGACTTTGTCAGAGAAAGATGGTAAAATGAGCTCCAAAAGATTTACAACCATAGATGTCCTTAAAAATATTTTTTTATTCGAAATTTAAATAGATTAAAAAACAGAGACATGGGACACTCTAGAGACAGACGGCAATGTTGCTGAAATTTCAGAAGCTGAATTCTCCTTGGATGATTCAGAGGATGAGTCTGCCTTAGGATCAGATGGCCATGAAGGAACTTTTCTACTAAAAAAAGAGAAGGTTTGAGGATCATACAAATTATGATCTGGACATGTTCTTGAGATTTACCCGAATATAATATTTCCGTACGTTTTCAGTAATCTCATCTGAAGTATATATATGCGCAAAGGAGACTTTTATTATATACTCTATATTTCTACCCTTGGCGAATGACCCTGCAGAGCTTCAGATTGATTAACCCGGAAGTACCCACGCGGCTCAATGAGCACTCCGTCCGGTTCGGCGGGCTCAAGGGGAGAAGCGCTACCGCACCATGGCTCTCTTCTAAGCGCGTATATTAACACAAGTGTGATCAATTTAACGGCAATCCGTCACCATCCGCGCCTTAATAATGGACTTACAGTCGAGAGGCTTGTTCTGGGACCATCCACTCTGTCAGCAGTAACGTATGAAAACTGTATTTATTCATTTTTCCTCCCCATACTATCACTTTTCTTGCCTTTGCACGCTACATGGGATTTAAACCTAAAGTGTCAGCAGCTAGCCAACACTTCTCACTTGATTAACCCGAATATCCGAGTGGAAACGATGAAGCCCGGTGATCATATAGTAATAGAGTAAAATCTAACTTTCTAGAAACACGTTGACGAAGTCTTGCCCTCTAGTTTCCCTGTTTGTCTGCGGTGCCGGGTGTGTAATCCTTTTGCCAATGCTAACTTTGGTAGCCGCTCTTTAAACCGATAATCAGTAGGGGCCAAGCGGGCCTAGATAGAGTCTCGTGAGGTGTCTAATTTCGCAGTAAAGTCCCGTATAAAACATTTTCCACCTTTAAAGCTTTAATCACTGATTATATTTTCTCTTTTCCATAACAGTCCGATTATTGTTTGAGTGTCTTGTCCGTCTCAGCACTTCGCTTTTTCTAGTTTCACGCAATCGCCTTGCTTTTCTTTCTGTGAGTCCTCATGAATTCGACCGATGGGCAGTTTAGTGCCCTCGTAATGGCGGACCGGTTTGGGTGTACACGCTTTATACAACGTAAAACGCTCGTTTTCGGCTCATATTAAGTGTTTTTTGACCATTGAAAGTCTCCGGCGTGTCATCACGCGGACGTTAGTACAAGTTCGTGCGGCGCGTGACAAGAGCTTCGAGTTGTTTATCACGAGCGCAACTTTATAAAGTGTTATATGCACGGGGTACTGTAATCAAACCGGAACAACGGTAACTCCGTGGAGGCGCTGACCGTCGGCTTTTACTGACATTGATTTTATAGGGTGGTAGGTAATAAGCTAGTGCAGTGAAAATTGATATTTCCTTCTTAGATATACACACTCAGAGGGCCTGGCTTGATTGAGTTTTCCACAGATGGTTGTCGGGTTAGTTATTCGCGGATGGTTTATTGAGATGTAGAATTCTTCGGCTTTGGGATTGGAAAGATGATGTTATCGTGTTTCTAGTGGACTGGACGTGATCATGTCAGTGCCATATGGAGGCTAGCGCTGTTAGCCGGTAGCGCATCATGGCTGCGGTGTGACACGTCTGTCTGTAGGAGCAGCTCGCTGATTTTCAAACACACTTCAATCCCTCGCTATCGGGACGCCCTGTTTGAATACGCATAGCATTCGTAAACCCCCTACCATAGTGCTTTGTTTTTGTTTCCTGCAGTTTTAACATCTCCGTTTTAGCATGACTGTTGACTTGTATTTTCGAGCAGTTGTTTGGTTCTTCAGCAGTTGTTTGGTTGTTTCACTAAAGGAATATTAGAACAAACCGGTTGCATCGAGTGTCAAAGTTTCACTATCCTTAGAATTTCAGAAAGTTATCTAATTTGCCTATTTACTTATTTTATTATTTCCTCGTGCGCTGTCAATTCACATGAATCATACAGTGGGTTTAGTTTCTTAATGATTGTCAAGGAAGGCCCCCAGTAAATTGTGTGTATCTGCTTTTGTTTCTTTAATTGTTACTTTAATCCTTATCACCTGGGGCTGTATTCATGACACGTTCTTAAGAAATGTATTTTTAACTACCATTAGAAAAGTTAGGAAAACAGTTTAGAATATAGAGTTTTTCTTTTTTTCTTAAGATTGTTCTTAAGAAACAACCTAAAAGGCATTCAAATTCTCTGAAAAGATGTTCGTTTAATAACATCTTAAATTTAGGGTAACCTCACAGTTGTCTTGTCCTAAAAGTTGGGCTGGGACAATTCATCAACGTAATCGATGTCATCGATTACAGAAATGCGTCGATTTGCATAACATAACGGTGCTGCAATTAAATAATAAAAATGTCAGCGCCGGGTTTAAGCATGGATTCCCCGAAGAACAAGCTGCAGCTAAAAAAACCCACGGTGATCTAAAGCGTGGGAGTATTTAAGCCAGAGACCCAACGATGTGGTGCTGAGTAAGATATGCAAATTGGAAATGGCTTTTCACAGCCGTAAAATGAATGAACACTTGAAGCGAAAGCATCCCGGAGCACTTGTTAAGAAGGCCGCAGCGTAAGTCCGGTTTATTTTTTGTCCCCACCCAAACATTGGACATAGTATTACAACGCGTATTTCTGTTAGTAGTAGTCACTTAAAATAGATTTTTCAGCCCTCTACATTGCGAGTAAATCACTCGCATATACGAGTAATTTACACACTATGTGACCAAAAAACGTCTGTTATTAGCCACTGGCAAGTCAATTTTAACATTTCACTCGCCAGTAATAGAGTTGTGTAGTGTCCGAGGCCCCTTTACTGAATAAAAAGCAGTTGATTAAGAAGCGGGATTCAGCCTCTTATTTCCTTGCATGATGTCTCGAGCGCACTGGAAAAAGCACTTGTGTCTCGTTCAGTTGAACTCCAAGCATCTCAGGGAACCGCACCACGGATGTCATGAGCAGCTCTCTTGAGAGTGTGTGAAGACACTACATGAAGTAGATAAATGTTTTTTCCTCCACAGTGACAGCGGAGGCCACTAAAATATGAACAACGCAATATTACAAAAAACAAATACGATTAAAGCATGAACAGAACACAAAAAATTAACTGAACAGAACTCAACGGACAACTCAAACCTTCTGCCTGGTCTGCATCGACTTAAGCTCGCCTGTGCTTAATCAAACGCATCAAAGGAGACTGATGCGGAGGCAATTGTCATTCGATTTTGCATCTTTGTCTCGGACAGACAAATTCTCGTGGCAGTTTTATTTGGTTCTAGAGGCTGAACCCAGCACCATGCACCGTATTGCCCTAAACATGACAAGAGTTACAGAAAGCATCACAGATGGGCGATTTTACGAGTTTGCCCCGTAAAAAAGGTGTGCACAATAAACACTGAAAACATGTATTTGGAAGAGAGAAAAAAGCATGCAGTTGCTTTGATAGCAGAACGTAATAAAAAGGACTAGTTTATGTTTAAGTTTAAGCGTTTTCTTGGTGAATTTAAATTAGTTCAATAACTGGGGTCTCTGTAAATAAGATAACATTTAATTAAAATACATTTTGAAACATTCAATGTCTCTTCACAAATTTGGACAGTTTTTAAATATATCTTGTTGCTTAGTACTCTCAAAGACATTATTGGTGAAGCAAAAACGTGTGTGAGAAAAACACTTTGGTGTAAAGTCACTTCATAGACTTCAATATATTCTGCAGCGCTGACGTGAGTCATGTGATGGACCCTTAATCATTGCTGTATGACCTGACCCCTAAGAACCGACTTAAGTGCCTCCTAAGCCATGCCCACAGAGGACCAGTTGGTCTCCATATAGACATTGATTTCATCCTTTAACATTTGTTGGAAATCAGGATATTGCAAAAGGGATACATTTAAGTGCCAACTATATGAATACATTTTCTCCTAATCTCACCGAAGCGTGTTCTGACAAGAAAATGTTATCAATTGAACAATCAACAACAGATGAAATGAGGGATATATATATATATACACACACTCACCTAAAGGATTATTAGGAACACCATACTAATACTGTGTTTGACCCCCTTTTGCCTTCAGAACTGCCTTAATTCTACGTGGCATTGATTCAACAAGGTGCTGAAAGCATTCTTTAGAAATGTTGGCCCATATTGATAGGATAGCATCTTGCAGTTGATGGAGATTTGTGGGATGCACATCCAGGGCACAAAGCTCCCGTTCCACCACATCCCAAAGATGCTCTATTGGGTTGAGATCTGGTGACTGTGGGGGCCATTTTAGTACAGTGAACTCATTGTCATGTTCAAGAAACCAATTTGAAATGATTCGAGCTTTGTGACATTATCCTGCTGGAATTAGCCATCAGAGGATGGGTACATGGTGGCCATAGAGGGATGGACATGGTCAGAAACAATGCTCAGGTAGGCCGTGGCATTTAAACGATGCCCAATTGGCACTAAGGGGCCTAAAGTGTGCCAAGAAATCATCCCCCACACCATTACACCACCACCAGCCTGCACAGTGGTAACAAGGCATGATGGATCCATGTTCTCATTCTGTTTACGCCAAATTCTGACTCTACCATCTGAATGTCTCAACAGAAATCGAGACTCATCAGACCAGGCAACATTTTTCCAGTCTTCAACTGTCCAATTTTGGTGAGCTCTTCAAATTGTAGCCTCTTTTTCCTATTTGTAGTGGAGATGAGTGGTACCCGGTGGGGTCTTCTGCTGTTGTAGCCCATCCGCCTCAAGGTTGTGCGTGTTGTGGCTTCACAAATGCTTTGCTGCATACCTCGGTTGTAATGAGTGGTTATTTCAGGCAAAGTTGCTCTTCTATCAGCTTGAATCAGTCGGCCCATTCTCCTCTGACCTCTAGCATCAACAAGAAGCATACTGGATGTTTTTCCCTTTTCACACCATTCTTTATAAACCCTAGAAATGGTTGTGCGTTAAAATCCCAGTAACTGAGCAGATTGTGAAATACTCAGACCGGCCCGTCTGGCACCAACAACCATGCCACGCTCAAAATTGCTTAAATCACCTTTCTTTCCCATTCTGACATTCAGTTTGGAGTTCAGGAGATTGTCTTGACCAGGACCACACCCCTAAATGCATTGAAGCAACTGCCATGTGATTGGTTGATTAGATAATTGCATGAATGAGAAATTGAACAGGTGTTCCTAATAATCCTTTAGGTGAGTGTGTATGTGTGTGTATATATATATATATATATATATATATATATATATATATATATATATATATTATCACACACACACACATTTATTCTAGAATAAATCTTATGGACTAATGAAAAAATGTATAGTCCCTACCAGATGGGTTAAAAATTCTCCAAATATCTGTAAGACCATGATGTCGACACATCCCTTGAAGTGTTAATGTTGCTGTTGTGGGATTGCACACTTTTGCTTCACTATGATCAAGGACTGAGTCCATCAAATTATTACAGTCTCCTCCCAATATTATATCATGAGGGGTGCCAGCGGCTCCCAACATCCTTTCAAGATCTATAAAAAAAAAGCCCTGATCCTAATTTATCATTATTCTGTTTATAGATGTTTATTTATCAATATAATGATACCCCTGCCTTTACTGGAGCCAGCAATTAAGAAAACATGTCCACCCCATATCTTCAAAATGTTTCTAGCTTCCTGTGGGGAAAGGTGAGTTTCTTGAAGAAACACAATATCATATTTCTTACGCTTAATAAAATAAATAACCTTTCTTCTTTTTATAGGGTGACCCAACCATTCACATTCTATGTGGATAGACAATCCACTCATATTAACAATTAATTTTTTCTATAATATAAAAATGTAAAACATGTCAAAAACAAAATTAAAAAGACCACATTTCAGCAATAGTGGAACAATAAATGTATTTTATTTATTTATTATAATAATTTTAGAATAATCGTAAAGTCATCCAAACTATGGAATAACATAAATGGAACTATGGGAATTATGTTGCGACTAAACAAAACCCAAAATAAATCAAAACTGTGGTATATTTTAGCATCTTCAAAGTAGTCACCCTTTGCAATAAATTTATATGGTGGCACAACTACATTTTTGTATACAAAACTAATTTCAAAACATTTAAGCACCTTGCATGATCTCCACCAGCCAGAACTTCCCCGGCTATTGCTGAGCTATTAATATCACACTCAGTCCCTCTTCCCTCACTCTGGAGAGGGTTGGAGATGCAAATGCTATCGGAGGGAACACAAAGAATGTGCGGCACTACTTTGGTCTACTTTAGTGTTGTCCGTTTTCACGAGAACATGATGATGGCCTTTCTGTAAGGGAAGAAATTGCTTCAGAATAAGCATTTACCCCCCACCCACCCTGACAGTGACACATCTATCGCTGTGACTTTGATGGTTTTGTGCATTATGATGTTATAGTTATTTAGCCTATTTATTAGTTGCATTTTCATTCGTTACCATGTAGAATTACTGCACTTCCCCTTTGTATATCCCTCTGAAACCCATCTGATTGCAGGGGGCCTAATTATACATTATCTTTAAAATGACTAGTTGTTTGAACAACCGACCGACTAGTCGATAATTAATTTGCACATCTCTAGTTGCAATGCAGTACTTTGTCTTTCTCATTTTATAGCTGCTGTGTTTGTGGAGCAGAGTGATATCTTTATGATTTATTGCATGCCAATCTGTGGCAGCAGTATCTTGCCAGTTCTCCAAAATGCATTGATCATAACCCTTAGACTGGACCCCACCACACTAACACTTCATCTGTATGTATGCAGAGGTGGAAAATGGTTGATGCATTTTATTTTGAAGGCCATGCAAGCCTAGTAGAGGGCACATCTGTCAGATTCTGTATCTCAATGTGCTTCAGTTCCCTAGAACCACATTTTCTCCCCCACCTACTATCCCTTCAAGTCAGGTTTGGGGACATGTTTATTGTGTCAACTAGTGCAATCAAAAAGACAGAGCTGGATGGTAAGTCCTGCTCTTTTGTGTCAGGTTCACAGAATGAATTCTATTCCAGAATGAAGAGACTACATAACTCCTGGCCTGAGCTCCCCAGATGCTGCACTGTCTGTCTTAGCAGAGCTGGCAGATTGTGAAGAAGTGGTCAGACGGAGTCTGAATGTGAAGAGACACTGTGTTTGAGATCGTAAGGGTGTGGCATGGTCTTATCTGAATTAACACTGGTAGACCCCCACCCTTTCTTGTTCACAGAAATCGTTCATTTAGGAGCTTGTTTTAGTGAGCATGTTTTATATGCATGCCAATATGGTGATATAGCCAAAACCAACATTTCAAAGTCTGACAAAGCAAGAAAAGTGTTAACGTGTGATTTTTAAAATCATTATTCTCTGCTTTTGACTGCAAAACATAAACTGGTGCAAATTGGATAAGCTGGTAAGAACACCAGTAAAGGTGTTTGCAATGCAAAACCGTGTTAATGGGTAAAAATCTACCCATGTCGGTCGGTTTATGCTTAAACCGTTTGACCTTAACCCGAATCAAGCCATTTAAGGCGTTTAAATGACCACACGCATTGTCGGTTTATTAAGCGTAATCATGTAAGCCATCTAACCTCACTACTCCAACCTCAGCCAGGCCCGGTCCTAAATGACACCCTAAGCCCTTGTGGTCCTCCAAGTCCAGACTTTGGTGACGTAAGCAAGTGCAGACTGTTGGAGCGCTAGTCAGCAAGCCCATGAGGGTGCATGAGTGTTAAGTGTGCATTTGGGACAGACTTCAAGACTTGTATCATTACTTTTTTTTTCTTTTTTTTTTTTTTTACATTACGTTCTTCATATACATGCAGTTTTACAAATTATTTTTGAAAGGTCATATCATTGATAGAAAGGGAGTAACTTTAAAATAACTGTATTATTAGATAATTCCAAGCAACACACTGTTTTTCAGAGGTTTTGATTAAATTATATAATGATTTATTTTCAAAGCACACCTATAAAAACAACAACCCCAGCTTTTTAAATATTTAGAGAACAAATAAGCATGATTCAGACACCTGGATGATTGCATGCATGTGCTTAAAACAGTCAGATGTATAGAAGGAAGAACGTGCGTCTCATACACTGACGGATGGCAAAAGTAATTTATATTTATACTCACAGCCACACTTCTGCAGGTATATATATATATCACTGTTAGAGCTGTGTGATTAATAGAATTTTCGATTATGGCCGCCTCCGATTATGAAAACAAAATAATTGTGATAAAACGATTACTGTGCCGCATTCCGTTTTGCAATGTTCTCGTTTTGTCTTTTTTTTTAAAACTGCGCACCCTTTTCCTTTATAGCGGTGCGGTCTCGCCCCTCCCTTAAAGTCCAAACTCATTCCCCACAAGGTTATGGCATGTTTAGTTCAGCTCGAGCCAAGATGACAAAAAGAGATCCTTTGGCCGACAAGAACGGTAACATCATTTCAACTGTTTGGAAACAATTTGGTTTCAAGAAGTCCGATGTGGCACAAAGAAATAATGTGCAAGATTTGTTGCATGGAAACATGACCAATTTGCTTAATCACAAAGCCCCGTCTACTACTTCCACCGCAACACAGTCATCAATTAAGGACACTTTATAATCTAACCGCCTACCCATCCTGCTCTCACAGACATAAATAACGGATGCAATCACATTTTTCAATAGCAAAAGACATGTCAGTTAGCACTGTTAGCATCCAGGAATTCAAGAAACTAGTAAACACTTTGGACAAGCGTTACGCGAATTTACAAATTATGTGTCTACAGCCGAATACTTTGCTACTACAACGGACATATGGTTATACATATGGTTTTACTATCCTGCCGCTGAAAAACATCCCCACAGCATGATGCTGCCACCACCATGCTTCACTGTAGGGATGGTATTGGCCAAGTGATGAGCGGTACCTGGTTTCCTCCAGACATGACACTTGCCATTCAGGCCAAAGAGTTCAATCTTTGTTTCAGCAGACTAGAGAATTTTGTTTCTCATGGTCGGAGAGTCCTTCAGGTGCCTTTTGGCAAACTCCAGGCGGGCTGTCATTTGCCTTTTTACTGAGGAGTGGCTTTCGTCATAAAATTATGAACCTGTAAACTAGCATAATATTGGATCTTTAAACCAGTTATACACATCAAATAAAAAAATTATACTTTATACACAAAATAAGCAAGTGTCCTGTTATTTACTCAGGGAAAAAACTATCATTGAAATTAATATTTAATCTGCAATTGACCATCTTGTCTACCATAATATTTTCCTCCAGCACAAAACTCTAGTCTTCTGTGATTGGTCAAGAGGACCAGCAGTGGGGGCTGTTGGGTAATAGACTACTGTGATGCTCGCACTGATACGGGTTAAGGGCGCAACGGGGCCACTCAGGAGCATCCTTTTGAGTGCAAAAATTTCAAATGGGACACGCTATGGTCTCGTGGACTTCGCAGAAATGAAGGCCATGAGACTGCAGGTCCACATCAAGTGTGCCATTTGGGACAAGGCCCATACACTGTCTAATCTTGTGCAGGATGCCCACAATGCCGTTAAGGCTCAGTGTGCCCTTCCACTCTTAATAGCCAGTGTCCTTGACCACATATCATCTGGCTTAATAAACTTTATTACTCTATGAATAACAGTTGCTTAATAATAAGCCATTCAGTTTGAATGCTTGTGCTGCAGAGCGAGTCATGTTAGCCTTTGTCAAGTCAAGTCAATTTTATTTGTATAGCGCCTTTCACAACACACATCGTTTCAAAGCAGCTTTACAGAATATTAGCATTAACAGACGATAAGAACTGTAATGTCTATAAAGTCGATTAATCATCATTGTGTAATTTAGATAAAATACAAATTTTAATAGTGTTTATAAATAATTAAATGATAATTGTATTAATAACCCCAGTGAGCAAGCTGTAGGCGACTGTGGCAAGGAACACAAAACTCCATAAGATGTAGATTAATGGAGAAAAATAACCTTGGGAGAAACCGGACTCACTGTGGGGGCCAGTTCCCCTCTGGTTAACATTATGAATGTAATGTAAATATTAATTATGTATAGGTAAAATCATGGTTTAAAATGATTAAACTAAGTGATAAGGGTCATTGATTAAACATAGATTGTGTTTGAACTGTAAGATTAATGACCAAAGTCTTTGAAGTCCATCTTGATTAATTGCAGAAGTTCACATAGATGCAATTGTCCTTGTTAATTGGCTGATGAAGGCTTTTGTTGGCAATTGTTAGTCTAAGCATTTCATTTCAGGATCGTAGTCCATCAATAGACCGAGGTGATGCAGATTGGAGTTGGCATAATTTCATCCTCTGAAGTCCGTCATAATAGATTGAAGTGATGTTTGGCTGGCACCGGCTGCATTTAGTCATCATCATTCTGCGACATGTAGCAGTGGAGTCCAACATGAAGCAGGAATGGTGCTGGATCCAGCCGGTTCTGGTGACCTCAGGATAGGAGTCCTGAGGTTGAGACAGGGAAACAAATAAAAAGATGTAAGCGTAGATGCCATTGAATTTATTGCAGAGTTAGAGATCATGCTCAATGTTTCTGGTTTCTGGTTCCGGCAGACCCAACTAAAGCAGCCTAATTGTGGGATAAATTAGGTGTATGCCTGGCTAAATAGATGAGTCTTTAGTCTAGACTTAAACTGAGAGAGTGTGTCTGCATCTCGAACAGTGTTTGGGAGACTATTCCATAGTTTAGGAGCCAAATATGAAAAGGATCTTCCTCCTTTAGTGGATTTTGATATTCTAGGAACTATTAATAGGCCAGAATTTTGCGATCTTAATGAACGTGTTGGAATATAGTGTGTTAGAAGATCACTTAAGTACTGCGGAGCTAGACCATTCAAAGCTTTGTACGTAGTTAACAGAATTTTAAAATGAATACGGAATTTAACAGGTAGCCAATGTAACTATGATAAAATGGGGCTAATATGAAGATATTTCTTGGTTCTCGTCAGCACTCTGGCTGCTGCATTTTGAACCAATTGAAGTTTATTTATTGATCTTGCTGGACATCCTCCCAGTAATGCATTACAATAATCTAGTCTTGAGGTCATGAACGCATGAATGAGTTTTTCGGCATCAGCAACCGAGAGCATATGCCTTAATTTAGCAATATTTCTTAGGTGGAAGAATGCTGTTCTACAAACATTTGTAATTTGATTTTCAAAGGACAGATTGGTATCAAATATAACACCTAAGTTCTTTGCTGTTGAAGATGATGTAACAGTACATCCATCTAGAGTCAAATTATATTTTAGTGGCTTATTTTTAGAGTTTTTTGGTCCAATAATTAAAACATGGATGAAACTTGGTCCTTTTTTGTTGAAGCAGATTTAGCCTTATGTTTTAAGGTGAATCAAGATAGTTTTAAAAGGTTTCCACTCTGTGAAATTCTTGTGGTATAAAGTGTTGACCTAACATGTAAATTACTTGTTTACCACCAAAGATGCTTTGTTCCATGTTTATATCTGCCTAAAGCACTATGGACTAGCATCATGCCCTTTATCTCAACTGTTATTTGTTTTTAAACCATTGTCTGATGATTACTGGATAAATTGGTGCCTCACTCTTTGTAGTCATATTGCAGTGAAGTTGGATTTTCAAACTGAATATTTTCTCATGTTTATTTCCAGTGTAACTTTCTAGAGAACACACTACAGAAGGACTCTTCCTGAGGGCTTGAATATACCCCAGAAATTTTGAATACTAATTAAGAGGTATGCTTATGTATTGTTCATAAAATATTTTAATTATACATGATGTTGTCTCAGAAATCTGTTTCATTTTGAAAAGTTGGCACTTTTTATTTTTTTATACAATATGCCAGTCTTGCAAAAACTGCTGTATAATCAACTATAAGGTTTTAAGCCATTCTTCCTTCACTAGTTTGGCAGGCAGGTCTGAGGCCCCCTCATGCAGAACCACAGGAAATGAATAAACCACCTCAGCCTATAACAGGACCCCCTGCTGTTCCCCACCCTGCTCAATCGCCAGGACTGACACCGGTGAGAGCCAATAGAAGACGATACGTCTTTGAACAGCAAAACCAGGAGACGTCTCTTAATATAATAATTGTTTCCATGTCCTCTGCAGACACCATATCCAGGCCAGCCTCCTTCTGTTGTCTTTCCTGGCCCGTCTCTACAAATGAACACTGCACCGCAACCCAGACAGGTACACCCCCCAAGCCCTGCTGTCATTCCCACTTAAAACGTCTCAATATCTGCAAAGCAATTCACTGTGTTTTGTGGCTAAGCTAGATGTCCCCTCTCTAATTCCTGCTTGTGATTTGAGAAAAACTGCATGTGTCGCAGAGTCTGTTTTCTTGCATCTGAACTTCTACTTTTTACTTTCCTCCCAGTTTGCCCCAGGTCCTCGTGCTTTACACCAACAGGTACTACCAACTTTCATAAACTGAAGCCTGCTTGAAATGAGAGGTCCTCTGTCTGTACAAAAACCGAATACTTTAAGCAGGTTCTGAAGTTTTACCCAAGGATTGCTTTTTAAAATTTATATTCTGGGCCATATTTTCAATACAATGGCAGTTGTTCTTTTGGGTCTCTTGGGTCCTTTTGAGTGAAACTATCCACTGCCATTTATATTGAAAAGATGGTCTAAAATATTCATTATATGCATGTAAACAACCTTGCTATTTTTTTAAGGACAACGTTTGAAAAAAAATATGGAAGCGATTTGAATGATAAAATAATAAAAACTAAATGTAATTTTCTTTAGGCAGCATTAACTGCATTAACAAAACGCAAAACAAACACAAATTCGATAAGAACACAGTGGAAATTATTAAGCAGCATTAATTGGGGAACAGATGTGAACCTAATTGAAAAACTGGTGTTTTTTATTTAAGACAAAGTGAAGTAAACACTGTTGTAGCCGTTTTATGAAAGTAAAAATTATATGGGATGTGTTGAGCATTAGTAGAGGTAATGGTTTGTTTCAGTTGTTATTGATATTATGTTTGTGTGATCTTACCTTAGAAATTTGTAATTTAGAAATATCTTAAGTTTTCTTTGTTTTAATGAGGTTCCACAGCCTAACCTGGAAGCCTGAAACACAAACAACAGTTGAATAACTGCTATTCAAGCACATTTTATCATTAGATAAGGTACAGCCAAAAACACAACCTTTGTGACCTCATCTAATGCAGGTTTTTTAGAAAGGAAAAAATAGGTAATTAGTTTATTTCTTAAATATCACTCGGCCCTACGTATGATGTTAATTTTCACTGAAGTAAAAGTTGATGAGGATTTGATTAAATTTGAATTGCTCGTGTCACAATTTACTTACAAATTCAGGGTTTCCACGCATCCTGGAAAATGTGGAATTTTGCAGTGCAGTTTTTCCAGTCATGGAAAATAAAAAATACCTAAATGTCCTGGAAAATATTTTTATATTATAAAACTGTTTGAGTGTGTTGCTAGCAAGGTTTTATTACATATACAAAAACATGGTGATGAATTTTTCGTTTTTCACATGTTTTTGCCTCACTCAAAGGATGTCTTTGAGAGTACAAAGCTACAATAAATATTTTAAAACCATCAAAATTTAAGATGTTGAATGTTGAATTTATTTAAATTATTACCTTATTGATTCAGAGTATCCAGAGACCCCAGTTATTAAACTACAGCAATTACATTTTCCAAAATAAATCTACAACAAAATGCTAAGACCTAAACATATGTCCTCTTTTTATTTTCTGCAAAGCAATTCTCTCTCTCTTCCCCCCCTCTTCCAAATCCATATTTTCAATATTTGTTGTGCACCTCACACTTTCTTGCATGGCAAACTCGTGATGCCTCGACTCAACTCATGTAAAATGCGCTTTACAATGACCAAAGAACATTGAAACTCAAAATTATTATTATTTGGCTATTATTTTTGTCTTTTCTGATAAAAGTCATGCTCAGCAGTTTAAATGCTGTTGGGAAATGATACAGTACATCTGCTTTGTTTCTTAAAATACTAAAACATTCTATTGAAGTCAGTAAATTTTCCATGCAAATTTTAATAAAGGAGAAGGTAAAGACATAATTGATACTCATCAATATTGTTAGACATTATTGATGTATTTTTGTATGAAAAGTCATGCTTGGCTGTTCACAACTGAAGGAAAACTATTGATCTGCCTTGTTCTTATAATGCTTAATTACTAAAAAGTCTCTTGGTAGATTTTGGTCCTGAACATCTCAAAATTATTCAGTGACTCCCTTATAGCACATAAGATGCTAATTTGTCACTAAACTACTCAATTAAACTGAACAAATTTGTGAAATGGAAGCAAGCCACAACAAAGTACCCTTTATTTTTTGCAGCTAATTCTGCACAATTGTGCAGATAATTAGCTAGACATGAATCATTAAAAAAGCCTAAGATGGTGCTTGTATCTTATTCCTTTAAAAAACAAATGTCCATGGATCAGTGATTCTCAACTTTTGCATCCCTGTGAGTTATAAACTTAAGACAGTGAAGATCGTCAGACCACTGATTTAAAAAAATAAAAATTAATTCACAGTGGGTTGGTAGCGTGGTGATTTGGCCTTAATGCCTCGATGTGAATTAATTTTCTATAAATCAATGATCAGAATCTGTGTACCACAGTTACCGCATGTAGTATGGGGAAAACACATACACTGAAAACACCTCATTGTGATCATCACATGCACTCGTGTGTGTGAGATGACGGAGACCGAGAACACTAAAGTACACAGCACATAAGAACTATGCATTTATTAAATTGAATCACAGCTTTATGGGGATTAATACTCAAACTGGGCCATGGAGCAAACTGCTTATCAGGAGGTGAGAAACTACCATTATAAACAAACATAAACGGCAAAATAAAAGTATTTTTGTTTAAATATTATGCTTGTTGGGTGCATAAAATGTGCTGGAAAATTGTACTTTAAAAATAGTGGGAACCCTGAATTTGTATTAAAACCAAGAATTATGTTTCGAACAAAATTCTGGGCCTACTGGTGTCGGTTTTTACACTTATTTGATACGTGCTGTTAATTTTGGACCCTGACTTCAAGGTCTCTTATATCTACATGCTCATACAGGCTTTTGTTTTTCAATATCACCCATACAGGCTTTTCCATGTATTCGTTACCATTGTCAAAGCCTGCATGTGTTTTTATTAGCTGTTTGAGTTTTTTTTTTAAACATTAACCTTAACCTCTTTCAACACTTTTCGTTCTTTCACTGATCTTGGCTTTACTGTCACTATAATTCTTGGCCTTTTCATAACTGTACGTATGAAGCTTAACTGTGATGCTTTCGTTTACTGTTTATGGCTAACATATTTACTGCTGCTTGTCGTGTCTCTTCTCATGCACCCTCTTCCTTGGTCTCTCTCCACTCTGTTCTGCTATTTTTGTGTGGCTGAAGGGTGGATTCAGGTCACTGCAGGTAACTAGCCCTCTATCCTCTACCGCTCCTCTCTTTCCACTGAAATAGACTGTCCAGAGTTTTCATAATCATCATAAGTATGCATTAAAGTCAAAATGCAAACATTTTATTTCTGGTTTGTTTTACGCACATGACATTTCTAAGTGAAACAGGATATTAAATATAGGGCATCACTTGAATTTATCAATCAGGAATTGATTGGATTGGGAAAAGTGGGCGTTCCATACCAGAATGGAGCCAGATCTGAATGTGAGTTAGCTAACACAATAACTAAATGGCTGTTTACCTATTAACATTATCCAATAAGTCTTTTGAGACATTATTTGAGATTATGACACCCTTGAAATGGGTTTTAACAAGATCAGTCCAGAATCAATTTGAGTTTTTATTAATGAATGTTATATAGGTTTTAGTTGTTTACCTGTTTTTATATTTAACCTGGATTGTGTCATTAAAACATTGCCAGTTTCTACAGCCATTTTCAATTCAACATTATCCAATAATATGTGCAGTTAAGGTTGGGCAACAGGGTACAATGTCATGCTTTATGGCTTCTGTATTTAATAAATTCAAAATGTTAAAATTAGGGCTGTCAATCGATGAAAAGTTTTAATCGAATTAATTACACGGTGTCCCGATTAATCATATTTGCTGAGAAAGCCCCTCATATAAAAATAATATATAATGATACATAGTTATCTTTAAACATTTAAAGATTATATATATATATACAGATAATTAAAATGCATTACATTCTTGTGGTAGAAGAGTTAATCATTAATAAGACAATACAAAAAATGGCTTTAGAATACAATGTATTGTTTACTACCAATCAGTCCCAGATTTATTATGAGGGCTTGTTTAAGGTCCCGTCAATGTACACATGCGTCAGACATGCTTGTGTAGTGTCTCGGGTGTGTTGCGTCATAAACATAAAATGTTTAGGTCACTGTGTCAAGTTAAATATAGTTTAATACTTAGAAAACATCTTGAGATCCCTTAGTTCGGATTTGCGCTCCAAGTGTTTTGAATGCAAAAATGTAACGCATGTTTGTGTTGTGCTGCCTGCTGATGGGTTGATTTCTTCACTGTATAAACTGTGTTTTGCCACACAGCTGAAGTTTCACTTACTGCCCTCTGGAGTAAACAGGTGGTACTACAAGCTTGCTTTTCTCAAGAAGGAATCTTCCTTATTACGGTCCAGGGGCGATTAATTGCACATTATTTTTTATCAAATTAATCGCACTGAATTAACACATTAAATCGTCAGCTTTAGTTAAAATTTATACAGGTGACCAAATAATGTACAGATTTGACTCTTGTTGAAAGAAATTAGTACTTTTATTCACCCAAAGTGGCATTCAACTGAACACAATGTATAGTTAAGACATTAATAATGTGAAAAATTACTAATACAATTTGGAAGAAAAAAAATTCAGAACTTCTTAAACTACTTAAAAGAGTTCTCCTAAAAAAAATCCTCCACGTGCACCAATGACAGCTTCGCAGATCCTTGACATTCTAGCTGTCAGTTTGTCCAGATACTCGGGTGACATTTCACCCCACACTTCCTGTAGCACTTGCCATAGATGTGGCTGTCTTGTCTGGCGCTACTCACGCACCTTACAGTCTAGATGATCCACAACACTCTTTTCCAGTTGTCTGTTGTTCAATATCTGGGTTTCTTTGCCCACTCTAACCTTTTATTTTTGTTTTTCTGTTTCAAAAGTTGCTTTTTCTTTGCAATTCTTCCCATAAGGCCTCTAAAGTCTTCTTTTTACTGTTGTACATGAAATTGGTGTTGAGTGGGTAGAATTCAATGAAGCTGTCAGCTGAGGACATGTGATGCACCTATTTCTCAAATTAGAGACTCTGATGTACTTCTCTTGTTTAGTTGTACATCTGGCCTGCAACATCTCTTTCTGTCCTTGTTAGAGCCAGTTGTCCTTTGTCTTTTGAAGACTGTAGTGTACACTTGTATGAAATCTCAGTTTTTTGACAATTTCAAGCGTAGCCTTCATTCCTCAAAATAATGATTGACTGACAAGTTTCTAGAAAGCCATTTTTTATCTAATATTTATATATATATATATATATATATATATATATAATATGACATGAAAGTCTATTGCATACTGTGGCAAATCAAAAATGAACACAAAGACTATGTTTAGCTTAATTTAACGAACCAAACTATGTTTGATATAACGGCAAGTTATTTTTTTTTTTTAGTACCAAATTATCAATTTAGCATGATTACTCAAGGATAAAGTGTTGGACTGATGGCTGCTGGAAATGGGGCTTGTCTAGATTTGATCAAAAATTACATTTTTCAAATAGCGATGGTGCTGATTTTTACATCAGTAATGTCCTGACTACACTTTGTGATCAGTTGAATGCCACTTTGGTTAAAGTACCAATTTCCTTCCGAAACGGCAGAATCTGTACATTATTCCAAACTTTTGGCCGCCAGTGTATATTATATACTCCACTTTCCAATAACACTGCAAAACATGAAGTTTTGAATTCTTTGTATTGAGCTAAAAGGACAGTGTCTGACATTTTAGGTCCTCTATCGGTCACCGCACAAGATTTATGATTTATGAATTTTAACAGGAAAACTGTGAAGATTTGGTTGAAGTGCAGCCACTTAAAGTTTTTTTTTTATTTATTTTTATTTTTTTTATTCTTCATTAGCAGTACTACACCAACCGGTCCAGTATGCAAGGCAGTGCCCCTCGGGTCCCATCCAGTAGCACCACCCGGTCTGTTGGACCCACACACGTCTACCAACCTACCTCACAGGTGATGATGATTCCCCCGCAACAGTTGCCGTTCACCAACACTCAGGGCCATGCCTATTTCGTACACGGACAGGTAACACTTAGCGTTCAGTGAAGTTCCTTGCTTTTGAGATGGCTCTATCTCACAAGATGACATTTTTGTATTTTTCCCTTCTCTCTTGCATTATAGTACCGTGCCCCCTTTATGCCCCAGGCCCAGCAGTACTCGGTACCCAGCGGAACCACAGGCTTCTATGCTGGAAGCAGTCCAGCTGAATACGGTACATATGGTAAGAGGCTCTGCTCTGGGCCTCCCCTGGTTGTTTGAACCACCCAACCCTCTCTTTACTGTGTCAGGATTAAGTAACCTGTTCTGTCTTGCTCATTTTCTTAGCTGCTTTCGCTAAAGAGCATTTGTTCCTATGGCACAAGTTTCTAAAATGCCATGCATTAGCTTCTATAGAGGTTCTCTGAAAGAAACCTTTCAAGCAAGACAAAGACATGGTTGAACCCCTGTCTGGGAAACTATGCTTGAAAGTTAACATTCAGCCTCTTGTTACAAAATCAAGTTAATTGCCTAATTCCTTCATACGCAGCTACCTTCTATTGCATCGTTCTAACTGAAATACCAGAAATGACTGATTTGGTTTGCTGTGTATAGTTAGCAATTCTGTTTCACACAAAGTGCTCAACAAAAAGCCACATTGGATGACTGAAAGTGTTTGGTGTTACAATGTTGCTAAGTGTTCTTGAAACATATTTTTTGTATTGTCCTTGTTATGTTTCTTTTAGATTTTTTTTTTTTACTCCCAACACTTTTAAAGAGATTTTTAACAAAGTCAACCCCAACAACTAACAATGTTGCTAAGCTAGTTCTGTGATGCCAAAAGTATAACTATACATAACACTGATTATGGAAAAGATAATTTATTTAGCTTGGTCTGCCATCTTGAATTCATTTGTTCACTGTGCTTGTCAGAATGAATTCTTGAATTAAATGCAATGCTGCTTTAGAATTTGACCATAAGGTATATTAGGAGGTTGCATGGTTTTTTTCAGCCCATTCTAACCCATACTTACAAAGACTAGCACAAATCATTCTTGCAATTTAATCAAAACCTCATCTGTTGTCCTGTGAGTTTTTGACCTATTGAAACTGGCTTCGAGTCAGTAGCGCAACCTATGATACCTGTAAAATGCTGCATGCCATGGCAGCTCACTAAGTTTTGGGACGAAGTGCATATCAATCATCTACTTTAGAGAATGTCCCTGTCATAACTAACTATGCACCTAATTTTACCCTGTTTGTCTGCTCAGATTGTTGGCTCTAACCCGGTTCAGCTTTTATAATCTGCTGCTTGATGTTTCCTCTTGCTCACTTTCTACCTTTTTTCTGTCTCTTTTTTTTTTCTCTCTTTCCTCTCTTCCCTTCTTTGGCTGATGTCAGATCCCTCTCTGGTAGGGAGGGAAAGGCGGGGGGGTGGGGGGAGAGGTGCGGGCCGAGAGAACGGACGTCTCTCGCTGCATGGAGCTCCTCTCACCTCCCAGCGTTATCCTGGTGAGTCTGAAGCACAGGGCTGTTTGTGTCACACCTCTGTCTGATGTCTCAGCCTAGCTAGTTGTTTTTAACATTGTAGGGAGCATGCACCTTAAAGTGAAGTGTGTAATTTCTGTGTCACCAGTGTCACCAAATGGAATTGCAGAAATAATGACCCATTAAACCATTTTCCCCAAAACTTTCCCCATCTTCCATTGGATGGCCAAACAGAGTCCCACACCAAACTCATGCCATTGGTTGAGCCCATAGACTGTAAACAAAAAAAGATAGATGACGCCCCTTCGTTCTTTTCCATTTGTGAGAACTGAAGCCGCCAGTTTCCCGATATGGCGCTGACGTCTTGGGACTTGAGTCTGCGCAGTTGCGATTTCGGGACTAGACCTGCGCAGTAGTGAGCAGGAAGTAAATCCGCAAAATTAAGGCCCCGCCCTCACTCTCGCTGAATCAATCGCAAGCACATGCCCCTGCACTTTTGACTTATGACGGTGTGAAATAATTATAGAAATTTAGATATTACATTTAAAGCTACAATCTCCTCAGTCCTCTGAAGATACCGAAAAAATCTGTTGGTGCTTCAGTGACTACTTCGCTCAGAGAACCTGTCAATCATGATGTCACAGCACCGTTTTTATAGCATCAAATAACTAACTGAAAACAAACACTTGAAATTACATCAACGTGATATTTTCTGTCATTTACTGTAGTTTCTATCTTTGGAAAAAAGATATGTGAATTGAAATTTAATCGTTTAGTTGGTCTCACGTCCCTTTGAATAACATGGGGAGGCGGGGTTTATGACCTATACTAGGACCGGTCACTGGGGGGCGATCAAGACGTTTTGGCTTCACTTTTGAGGGCTTGTGCGGCACACTTGGTTGAGCCTATGTGGCTCTATCAGGCTGGTCGGGATTTTCAAACCAAGAAGATTTTGATGGCACCACAGCGACACAGTCTTTACATCTTCAGGAAATCAACCTACCAGTGGCTTTCTTACAGTTGACACTGCATATTAAACTGGGATACATACTTGAAAAATTACACACTTCAGCTTTAATTATAAATCTCACACAGACATGCTGGTGATTACTGTTACTAATTTACTGGGATAAATTGAAACAGACTTGTCTGCAACTGTCTATAGATTTGTATGTAATTAATAGCCGATTTATGGAAATCAGGGTATGAATTAATTATTCTTTTGATTCACTTTGCTTTCCTCAGGATCAGGAGGTGTTTTTAGCGGGTGGGCGAATATTTTGCATGTGGAGACTTTTTCCTCAAAGTCAGCAATCTCTTTTTAGTGTCTAATATCGCTTTTTTTTTTTTTTTTTTTTTGTGGTCTAGCAGCTGCCTATTACCCTGCGACACAGCAGTATTCTACATCGGTTCCCCCCTCTTCTGTCATGATCCCCGCTCCGCAGCAACCTCCTCCAACTCCACCTCAAGGTCCACCTCAGCCGCCGGGACAAGTCAGGAGAGAGCGCAAACAGGTGGGTTGGAAAAGAATTTGGTGCATTTCTTTGTTTTAATCTGTTAATCTGTGACTCATCAGTTTGTCCCTCACAGATCAGAATACGTGACCCCAACCAGGGAGGACGTGACATCACGGAAGAGATCATGTCTGGTGGGAGAACGACCTCCACTCCCACTCCTCCACAGGTTTGTCAGTGCCCTTTCTGGGCATGAAATTCGGCGTGGCGAGCAAAGAGCATGCTTTCGTATATCTGCTGAACTTAAAAGCTGTATAAACGGGAGGCCTGGGTAGCTCAGTGAGTAAAGACGCCGACTACCACCCCTGGAGTTGTGAGTTTGAATCCAGGGCGTACTAAGTGACTCCAGCCATGTCTCCTAAGCAACCAAATTGTCCCGGTTGCTAGGGAGAGTAGAGTCACATGGAGTAACCTCCTTGTGGTTGCTATAATGTGGTTCGCTCTCGGTGGTGCGTGGATGCCGGGGAGAATAGCGTGAAGCCTCCACGCGCTATGTCTCTGCGGTAATGCGATCAACAAGCCACGTGATACGATGCGCTGGTTGACTGTCTCCGACATGGTGACAACTGAGATTCGTCCTCCGCCACCCGGATTAAGGGGAGTCACTACGCCACCACGAGTACCTAGAGTGCATTGGGAATTGGGCATTCCAAATTGGGGAGAAAATTAAGTGGCGTTATACCACTTCTCTGCTAGCGAGCTTGATGTTAAATCTATTGCTCCTGTTTTATGACCAACAAAGTTGAGTATAGTGCAAGTGTGCAGCATTGGAGTGATCCAGGGTTTCCGTTGTCCGGTAATTACCGGACATTGACCGGTAAAAAAATTAATTGTCCGACAAAATTTAATCTCTCCGGTCAAATTGTCCGATTAAAATTGCCTAATAATCCCGTCCCCCTAACACAATCTGAATTTGAGAATAAGCCTAAAATGTATAAAGCAAAAATACACCGATCTCTTGCTATGTTATAAAGGAACAGGCTCTATCGTTTGAAAGTTATGAAACAACATCGCATGCTGCATTTCAAATAAAGCGCACACCTAAAACGGCTGCAATATAGACCTAAACAACGAGCGATTGAGTGAGGCGTTTCAAATATGGCCAGGCCCAGGCAGACTAGCTTTAAAAGCTTTTTTCAGAGGCCAGGCGATGGTGAATCAGGAACATCTCATTATAGATAGATCAGTGCTTCTAATCCGGCGCATTCGATGCGGTTTTTTTCTCTATCATCAAAACTGAATAGCCTATGTTCATCAGTGCATGGTTACAGTCTATATCAAGCAGGGACACGTTTGTGTGCATTTTATTTTGTGATTTCACCGGAATTAATAGAGAGTCTCCGCAACGGCGATAGATTGAAACGCGGCGTCCTAGTGAAGATTGCGCAACTTCGCGCAGCGCATCGTCCATGCAACTGATAGCAGCGGACACGGCGCTCAGCTTGATTTCAAAAACAACAGATTTTAGCGCTAGATCTCTTATTTAATAACGGACTAAATGAATGATCTGCTAGTTAACTGGAGATATTTTATTTATTTTTATTAGGTACATCCGTGCCTCAATGTTTCAAAAAGTGAATGTGTGTGAAACCACAGTAAAAAACAATTGGCGTTGATTGACGCCAATCGGACGTTCATGTATTTTTTTCCGTCTATTTGAAAGTTAAGCTAATAATAATATGTTGCATTCTATACGGCCTGATTATGTCATTTTTTAAGTTACATAGACTGCCTCCAGTTTTCCTCAACTTGACTAATTAAGAGGCGATATATTTGACCGGTATATCATCAAAATGTCCGTAAAACGAAACCGACCGGCACCATTTTTTTCTAGCGGAAACTCTGGAGTGATCTAGTTTTGCCTAATCACATTGTGCCGCGTGGTTACTACAGCACCTTTTGACAAGGCAGAAATGGCAAAACAGCTCTGTATATAATGCTACCAGAACTGCTCAACTGCAGGGTGAAGAGAAACACTTAAAACCAACTACTACTTCCGACTTACTACTTCTGAAGTATATAGATATTTTCTCTGCCTTGTGCAGAGAAATCGGTCAAATTGAATAATTAAGAAGGCCTATGTATCAATTGACATAATATTCAAAATAAATATTCAAAATGTTTTCATATTTATATGATCTACTTTATTTTCCTTAAACATAATAACTGATTTAGTAGCAAGGTCCCCTCTTTCAGGATTTCATCTGTTAATGTTCAGTGCATTTTTTGTCAACTTTTAATCTGGTGAACATTGACTTCTACACTTAAAGGGATGTTTGACCAAGAATACAAAATTCTGTCGTCACATACTCATCTGTAGATGATCACTTTCATTGTATGGTAAAAAAGGCTGTATACTTAAAATAATTATTCCATGTGAATAAAAGCAGAGGTAAGAATTGAGAAAAGTAGCCCAAGTAAGATTTAGGACAGATTTATGTACTATTTATTTTATAGTATTGAGTTTTATTCAATACTATAAAAATAAAAAAATGTGGCGGCTGTTGCTGATTAGACACTTTCAGTGTAAACTACTCTATTGACTACTGAAAGAGCAAAGTTTTTTTACACTGCACTTGTCCAGTGCAGACACTGGTGTTAAAAGCACATTTCAGTTATTAAAGCACTTAAGAACCACCGCACACCTGATAGATTATCAGCAGGTGTGTGGTAGGAGAAACTGATGTAAATAAAAAAACATTACAAAAACAATATATTGATACTATGTTTCAGTCATGCAACCATCGGGTTTTTAGGAATAAAGCATTAAAATGTACTTTGCAAAAAGGCACACTGCTTTAACTGTTTGTACTGTTGTTTCTTGTTTATTCTCAGACTGTTGGCTCAGAGGCAGGAAGTCCAGTTCAGACTAATGGTGAAAGTGTTTCACCTGTTGCTTCTGTGATCAGATCTGGTGAGTTGGCTCTTTTTAAAAGATGCATAACCAGGGTTCTGAAAAAGAAAATCAACATGAAACCATATGTAAAACACATTTTTGGGTGAAACGGGAATGAGAAAAATGGAGGGTGGGTATTTTGTCCATAGGTAATTTATTGGACGATGATTAAGTAGATGTTCCCAACCAAAAATGGACCAGCATAGCTATCTGGCCATGGCCTCTATACGACATTTGGTTGTAGGAGAGGGGCTAAAAATAAAGCTTTGTGACATCAGCAGGAAAGATATTTCAGATGCAGAGCAAATTATTAAATTTTAGTGACTGATTTGGAGTTTTCTTTGGAATAATGTAAACTGATGAATCGTTCACAATAAGTCCGAGAATGTGTATTACAGGAAACGGGGTAAATTTAGAATTAATGTTTGATTCGGACCAAAACTGACTATGTTTACATGGACTTCTGAAAGCAGCTTATTGCGAGAAAGCAGCATTGCGGTTTACATGCACATTATAAGTGAAGTATTCTTTACTCGCGTATATATGCAGATCTGTCAGTAAGCAGCTTTCTCCACTGCAATTAAATTTTCCCATGACGCCTGTGTTAATAACAAACATGGTATCCAAGGAAGACTTCACTAGATTATTCTCTGTTGCTTTGCTTTAATTTCAGATATTCCAGAGTAGTTGCTGTTTTTATTTCTTGAACTTTCTGTCGTGACCTGCAGCGGAATTGTACTTCATTAATTGGGTTTCCCTTTACGTAAAACTCCAGGATTTCATCAATGTACCAGCTATATACCTGAACATGAGAGACTGTCAACATTTTACACTGGTGTTTGTAAATGGGCATAGTTTATAGTGCATGTGCTTTTCCCACTGTACTCCCAGAAATATTTTGTTGACTTATTGTTGGGCTCCATCCTATGATGTTTATAATTCAGTCTGTTACCCACACATGCACTCTAAAAACCTGTTAGAATGCTGCTTATGTGTTTACATGGTCGCATAAGCGGCATTCTCCAGAAGAAACCTTAGTGCATTAGACCGCTTTCTCTTAATCCATTAAATAGCCTAATTAAATCGCGTTCTCGTTTAAATGTTTAAGAACACCGCTTTCTGCAAAAAAAAATTATGTTTGCACCATTCACTGTCCTTTATTCTCAGATGATCTGGAGAAACCAGTGGCCACTCCTGCAGCTGTCCCTATCCCTCCTCCATCAAAGACACCAGAGCAAGTACCCGCTGCTCCTTCAGCTGCAGACTGCCGACCTGTGTTGGAGGGCAGACCAGATTCATCAGTGATCAAGGTTTCCATTCCTTCAGGAGAGGACCCTGATTCTATCACTGCGGTTTCCGTGGCAGCTTGCTATTCTGTGCGGCTTCCATCTCCTTCAGCTTCTCCTCCTCCTACGAACAATTCAAAACCTTCAGAGCCTCAAACTGGCGACTGTGTGGATGCTGCAGTGGTCCCTGAGGCCCCTGCTCAAAATAAGGAGCCTGAGGAGTCCTCCCCTCCTATGGAGCAGACTTCTACTGAGGTTGAAAAAGAAGACCCCGAGGTAGCGAAGGAGAAAGAGTCAGAGCCTGTGGCCAGCACAGAGGAGTCTTGCCCAGCTATGGTCATTTCCGCCCCTGTGGAGGCTCTTCCTGCTGTTGCTAATGGCAGCGAGGAAGCTTCTGAGGACTCCACCCCTGTAACCATGGAGACTCCTGTAACAGAGCCAGTCATTGGTGAGCCAAATGAACAGCCTTTGCTTAACGGTTTGCCTCAGGACTGTGCAGAGGTTCCTGAAGTTGATGTGAAGCCAGAGTGCTCCACTAATCCAGCTGCTGAACAAGCAGCTCCTCAGGTCCAGCAGATCTGCCTTACAGCTGTGAATGCACCTGTGGAGGAAGAGGTTGAGCAGAAAGCAGAGGAGACTCTCGCCCCTGTATCAAGCTGCCCTGTTGAGGAGACAACTAAGCAAGGTGGGGAAATGATTAGTTTTAAGCACTTTAACCCTCTGGGCTCTGAGGGTATTTTGGGCCCTGGAGAAGTTTTGACATGCCTTGACATTTGTGCTTTTTTCAGTTGCTTAAAAACATATTAATGTCTAAAGTCTGATAACACTGTCTTCAGCACAAACTGGGCTACAATAATATGTGAGCAACATGTATGTACAGGTTTGTATTTTTGAGAAAATAATGTTTATGCATGGTTTTTGAAAAAACGAAAATTTTAAGTCACTGAAATAAGGCCATATAACACATACTAAACATTTGACTTTTGAGAACTGGATCTTGTAGCCTAGAGTTTTGCTACAAAATGATGTGAAAATCATCCTGATCACTCATTCATACAAAACAATATAGTCATTTAACTTTTGTGTGACAATTTTAGAGCTGAATGGTAATATGCGAGGAGGCGTGAACGATCATGAATATTGATGTGATTCACATTGATGTGACACAAAGACCACTCCTCTGGGCCTATCAATGAGGAATGTGACAGAGAGAGAATTAATGTGAGGAGACTTAATGATCAAAATCAAGTTTTAAGTTAAAAGAAGTAATCTGACTATATATTTTCTTTACATAAAGATTTACTTAATTTTAGACCTACACTACCATTAAAAGAAGTCTCTTCTGCTCACCAAGACTGCATTTATTTGATCCAAAATACATATGATAATATGCTGATTTTCTAATATGGGCATATTTAAAGTGCATTTTAACCTGAACAGATATTTGCAAGCACAAGCTTTGTTGATGATAACGAGTCAGCATAAACACATTAAAATATAATCTAACATTCATATTATTTTTATATCATATTACATATCATATTTATATCATACAGCATACAATGTAAATAACAACATTTACATGTAACTAAAACTTGCCTATTAGGACATGTCAATACTTTGAATGTCAAATGTCAAACTTTGAATCCTGTCTGGAAACAGTCCCACTAGTAAAATATGTACATGTTTATATAAAATAGCATGTCAGCTAATGAAAACTAAATGACTTACTCGTTTGAAATTGTATCCTCTGCTGGAACAAATCTCTCTTCAAAATACAAATGTCCACCTCTTCGTCTGAGAAAAATGTTAACTCTTTCTTAATAGCCAAGAGTTTGATCGCCTGTGTATCGTTACAAGCACGCAGAAAAGTTGAGTTGTGTTGTGTTTACGTCAAATCTCGCAGTCGGGGCGTGTACTTTTCCCTTGATCACCTCAGCACATTAGCGTATGAATGGCACGCTCTGCTGGTGGGTGGGATCACATTACAGATAATGAGATGGACCGGTAAAAACTGTACATCGCTTTGTTTCAAACAGATTGCATTGCAGGAGAATATTTGTTTTAAATTTGAATTGTTTTATTTAAAAGTAGACATTTTAAGCTTTCTTTAGACATATGTTTCATGTTTGTGTGAGAAGAATTCGCGGAGTTTAAGTTCATTTTAGTGACGTGTTTCTGAAATATGATCGTGAACACAGAGACTGCTGAAAGCTTACCCTTTTTATTTTATTTATTTAAAAAAAACACAAGGTTTTGATGTTAATGAGTGTACACAAAAAAAGAAGACCCTCTATAGTTTATAATCATGTATTGATTGTATTTATATGACCATAAATGACGGAGTATTTTAAGTCTATGTTACTGCTATGTGAAAAAAAAACAGCAAAACGCGCCGGCGTGTTTGCCGACCCCAGAGGGTTAAGCATCTTGAATATTACTCTAATGACCAAAAAGGAGTCTGATTTGAGTTGTTCTCCTCCATAGCTGCTGCCGCAACAATGGTGCCAAGGAAGAAAAAGAAGATGAAGGAACTGAATAAGAAAGATGTCGGAGATGTCCTAGATGCCTTTAAAGAGGTTTGTTGTAATAGTTATGTAGGGATTTACTTTCAGCAAGCATTTACATTTGATGGTTGTCATGTCTTGAGCTAAAGGTGTGGTTTTAGGAGTGAACAGTGATAAGCTTGGCCTTAAGAATCTTCTATGCCTTTTCCAGCCAGAGGAGGAGAAGCCTGCTCCTGAGCCAGAGGTTGCTCAGAAAGAGCTCTCCCCAGCTCCAACCCCTGTCCCACCAGCAGAGGAGTCAGAGGAAACATGGGAGGAGAAAGAGGACAAACTTGACACAGAGAATATTAATCCTGAGACACCAAAAGCCGTGGAACAGAAATATCAATATAAAGAAGGTTAGAAAGTAATTTAATTGTCTGTTGTAAGCACAGAACACTGGTTCCATTTTGCAGAACATACATCAATGTAGGACTGGGCGATATGACGATATACCCTCACCTAAAGGATTATTAGGAACACATGTTCAATTTCTCATTAATGCAATTATCTAAACAACCAATCACATGGCAGTTGCTTCAATGCATTTAGGGGTGTGGTCCTGGTCAAGACAATCTCCTGAACTACAAACTGAATGTCAGAATGGGAAAGAAAGGTGATTCAAGCAATTTTGAGCGTGGCATGGTTGTTGGTGCCAGACGGGCCGGTCTGAGTATTTCACAAGCTGCTCAGTTACTGGGATTTTCACGCACAACCATTTCTAGGGTTTACAAAGAATGGTGTGAAAAGGGAAAAACATCCAGTATGCGGCAGTCCTGTGGGCGAAAATGCCTTGTTGATGCTAGAGGTCAGAGGAGAATGGGCCGACTGATTCAAGCTGATAGAAGAGCAACTTTGCCTGAAATAACCACTCGTTACAACCGAGGTATGCAGCAAAGCATTTGTGAAGCCACAACACGCACAACCTTGAGGTGGATGGGCTACAACAGCAGAAGATCCCACCGGGTACCACTCATCTCCACTACAAATAGGAAAAAAGAGGCTACAATTTCAAGAGCTCACCAAAATTGGACAGTTGAAGACTGGAAAAATGTTGCCTGATCTGATGAGTCTCGATTTCTGTTGAGACATTCAGATGGTAGAGTCAGAATTTGGCGTAAACAGAATGAGAACATGGATCCATCATGCCTTGTTACCACTGTGCAGGGTGGTGGTGGTGGTGTAATGGTGTGGGGGATGTTTTTTGGCCACCATGTACCCATCCTCTGATGGCTACTTCCAGCAGGATAATGCACCATGTCACAAAGCTCGAATCATTTCAAATTGGTTTCTTGAACATGACAATGAGTTCACTGTACTAAAATGGCCCCCACAGTCACCAGATCTCAACCCAAGAGAGCATCTTTGGGATGTGGTGGAACGGGAGCTTCGTGCCCTGGATGTGCATCCCACAAATCTCCATCAACTGCAAGATGCTATCCTATCAATATGGGCCAACATTTCTAAAGAATGCTTTCAGCACCTTGTTGAATCAATGCCACGTAGAATTAAGGCAGTTCTGAAGGCAAAAGGGGGTCAAACACAGTATTAGTATGGTGTTCCTAATAATCCTTTAGGTGAGTGTATATCACAGTGATGATATAAAGTGTCAATCGATAGAGATTTTGCTATATTGTGTATATTTGTTATGTAAATATCCATGTGCACAGCGTGGGCTTCTATATCTGTGGGCAGGGCTTCACGTGAGACTGAGAGGGAACATTTTTCTGCGGCTGCAGAAAAAAAGTAATTTAATAGCGTTTAGAGCTTCAAAAGCGCTAAATATTCTTCTCATCTGACACGTGAATGCTCCGAAGTGCATGCGAATACAGCAGAATACAAGAGGAGCTTGTTATTAAAACAGGTGTGACATCTGAGGTGTGGGTTCACAAAAGCCAGCACAGAGTAGAAAAATGTAATTTGCAAAGTGCAAACAGTGTTGCGCATCAATAAAATCATTCGTAAAACAAGCAATCTGTTTTACCACCATGAAGCATGCAAAAGAATATTATAAAAGCCAAAAGATGAATTTGTCATTTATTTATTTGATTTTTGAAATAATTTCACTATTTATTTGAAAAAGTGTTCATTTTCATTGGATATTTGTTTTTTACTTATGTTTTATTTTCTTTATCACATTGCTTTGAGAAGATCTTGAGTTTCTTGAGGAAAGTTTTTAATAATGACAATAATGGTAAACAACATTTCAAATGAAATGTGGCATACTGTGAAATTTTAGCATTTAGTAAGGAACAAGTTGATTTTTAAAATGTATTATTTATTTACTTTATAAATGAAAACGAATTCCTCTTTATTTGGAACCCGACAATGTAAAAGTGTTGAATTTACTGGCTGGAGTTCCAAAAATAGGAATTGCAATAAGGTTATTAAATATATAAATCCATTTTTATTGACTTTACAGAACTTTTATTATATAGAACTATTTATTGTACTATATATCATTATCGTGAAATAAAATTACTCGTATCGTGAAAAGATTTTGGTCTCATCGCTCACCCCTTTTTCAGTGCATCTTAATCCATTCTTTATCAAATTAAGAATATTTTAGCAGCATCCTGCCACCAATTATCTGCTAATACTGCCTATGTGGGAGACCATTCATTTAGAGGCCAAGGACCAGTTGCAAGAAACCCCATAATAAATCCTTTGTAAGTGTAGACACTAAAGTCCCATTTACGCCTTGCCATGCTTTTCATATCTGGATAGTATTTGGATATTCTTTAGCTGGATTTCATTTACACCTTGCAGTCAAATGTGTCTCCACTGTACAGTAGTGGCCAAATATATAGGCACCCATGGAATATAAATCTTCATTGTTTATCCTTTTGATTTTTCATTCAAAGAATTTACAAAAATCTAAACTTTAATTGACGTAGAACAATTGAAAGAGGGGAAATATCTCATTATTAAATATTTTTCTCCAACACAATTGGTCAATTATTGGTACCCCTAGAAATTCTTATGAGTGAAATATATCTGAAGTATATTCACTTTCACATTTTTTTTTTTTTTGTGCATCTGGGTGACTAGGAACATGAAATTGTTCAGCCATGACTTCGTGTTTCACAGCAGTATAAATATGATGTAACACCAAGGCCAAATTCCCTTAATCATCAATCACACTGGGACTAAAGAATATAGTTCTAATGTGTGACAAAAGATTTTTGAGCTTCACAAAATGGGAAGTGGCAATAAGAAAATAGCCAAAGCATTGAAAATGCCCATTAAGATGTTAAGAATTGGCCTGGAAAACGACGTGTGTCTATATTGTCTCCACGCACAGTGAGGAGGATGGTGCAAGTGGCCAAAGAATCTCCCAAGGATCACAGCTGGAGAAATTAGTTGGGTCTTGGGGTCAAAGTCTAAAAAAAATAATAAATCAGACATCACAAGTTGTTTGGGAGGGTTTCAAGATAAAAAGCCTCTGCTCTCATCCAACAATAAACTCAAGCATCTTCAGTTTGCCCGATGCTACTGGAACTTAAAATGTGACCGGGATCTGTGGTCAGATGAAACAAAAAAGAGCTTTTAGGCAGCAAACACCAGAGATGGGTTTAGCATACACAGAGAGGTGCCGCATCTTGAATGCTGTTGGGCTGTTTTTCTTCCAGAGGTCCTGGACATCTTGTTCAGATACATGGCATCACAGACTCTACAAATACCAACAGATAAAAAATCTGATCCTGGCTGCCTCTGCCAGAAAGCTTACAATGGGCCCTGGTTGGATATTCCAGCAGGACAATGATCCAAAACAAACATCAAAATCAACACAAATGGTTCACTGACCACAAAATCAAGGTTCTGCTATCACAGTCCCCTGACCTGAACCCCATAGAAGATTTGTGGGTTGAACTGAAGAGGAGAGTCCACCAACATAGACCTCTGAATTTAAAGGATCTGTATAGATTCTGTATGGACGAATGGTCTTTGATACCTTGCCAGGTGTTCTCCAACCTCATTAGACATTATAAGAGAAGACTCAGAACTGTTATCTTGGCAAAGGGAGGCTGCAAATAGTATTGAATATAAGGGTGGCAATAATTATATCCAATGCATTTTGGAGAGAAATATTTATTTAATGATACATTTCCTCTTTTTCAATTGTTTTACTTTAATTAAAGGTTCGATTTTTGGAATGGAAAAATCATAAGGACAAACAATGCAGATTTATTTTCACAGCATTCTTTGCTCATATGCCAATATATTTGGCCACTACTGTAATCAGATAAAGGTCTGATCAATGTTACCTGAGCAAAATGCAGAAAGCTACTTGCATGTAACATCTGAGGCTGTGGTAACTAAAAATTATTACAAGTATTTTAGTGAATTTAAAACATTAAAGGATCAATGTAATGCTTTCCATCAATTTGACAGTCGGGGGTTTTCCTTTAATTGAAAATGTTTTGGTGGCCGACAAAGCAAGATTTCGGGTCCCGAAGCAAATTTAATGATATCTATTTTGCTATTGGTGCTTTAAGTGCTAAATATGCTGCTCATCTGAAACGCATGCGTGAAACCTGGTTTCTATAGCCAGTGATTAGAAAACAGAAGAGATGGGATTGGGGTTTGAGGAGAGAGACGAGATATTCAAAATTATTTATGGGATATTGTTCTGATGACAAGATTGTAAGACGGAGTGTCTTTTGTGTTCTACACATTGCTATGACAGAATAAATAGAAAAATTCAAGAAGCACAGCAGTTTAACAACGAATGAATGTTGCATAACCTCAGAATCAATCCCTGACCACCTTGATTAGGATCCGATCACAGTGTTTCTTGGCTGCATTTACACCTGGCATTGAATGTTGTGAAGTGCTGTCCGATAGCGATCCAATCACTCAAATTGCATATTAATGCAAGGTGTCAATGTGGCCTTAGGGTTTTCCTCACTTGAAGGGTTCCTTGCAACCAGCAGCAGGTTTCTATGTATGTGTATTTTGCTTTGTATTTATACTGTAAGACACCATGAAATTAAAATGGGAGTTTAGTGACTTTTAGTCCATCTCTACTTGCTTTTGCAGCTTTCTAAATGCTGGTGTGCTTTTAAAAAGTGACAAAATTCCCATTCTGGGAAAATTGACCAAAAATATTAATAAATCATTGTGTTTGCAGGAACAATGACATTTGTGTCAAATAAAATCTCTCTAGAATTATAAAGTCCCCTCCCTCTATTAGATAAAAACATTTTTTTATGGTTTTGCCAGGCTGTGATGCAAACTAAAGGCTATTGGCTATTGAAGAAAATATCTCCCTCCCCAATTTTTTGTTTCAATAGATCTGTTCAGCCATGACGTCAATTTGTAGGCGAACTCTGAAGTCTAATTCACCATGGGTTACCTCAGACTTTTCTTGTGGGTTTTTATAATGGGGTTTTTGAACTTGTTAACCACAGACCTTAATTTATACATTACATGATGATATGTGGACCTTTTATTCTACAACATAAATTACACAGTCATAACTCAAATGTGAAACAAAAAAAAGGTAAGTGTATCTAGGAGGAGCCATGCATGTAATTCAATACGGCTTCAAAATTACCGTTTGCGGTATGAGATTGTTTGTAATTTATGTTGTAGAACAAAACGTCATTGTGACATTGTCTAAGAATAAATATTCTTTCCTGTGATATTTTCTTTTTACTTTTCCCCCCCTCACAGAGCAGTGGAAGCCCATTAACCCAGAGGAGAAGAAACAATATGATCGGGAGTTCCTGCTTGGTTTCCAGTTCATCAGTGCAAGCATGCACAAGCCTGAGGGTTTGCCACACATCAGTGATGTAGTGTTGGATAAGGTGAAGCTTCCATCTAGACCCCCTTGAGATTTAACCTATGTCTTGCTAAAAATTACAATCTCCTCCTTATTCTTTCCCATTTGCACAAAAGGCAAATAAAACCCCCTTGCGGCCTATGGATCCCAGGAGTGTGATGAACTGTGGGCCTGACTTCACACCCTCATATGCTAACCTGGGCAGACAGTCATCTGGAGGAGGTCGAGGACCGGTCAGTATACTGTTTCTTTTGTCTGACCGTTAAAAAAAATTAAGGGTTCACCCCAAAATAAAAAAATTATAATTTACTCGCACTCATGTTGTTCCAAAGCTGATGACTTCATTTCTTTGGTAGAAAACAAAAGATGTGACTGATGGCTGCAGTCACCATTCACCTGCATTGCATTTTTTTTTTTCTTTTAAAATGGCACATGATGATTCAAGCTGTCATTCTTTCATAGAACACAAAATTAGGTTATTTGCAGAAAGTCATATAGGTTTGGAACAGCTTGAGGGTGTATGAATGACTATTTCTAGTTTTGTGTGAACAATCTTTAAATAATTTGCCCATTTTTAGATGAATAAATATAAAGTTTCAAATAAATAAAATAATGTTTAATTTTTTTTAAAGCACTCCTCCCAGTCTGGAAGGCGCCCACAGCCGGGTCGAGGCAAAGAGCAACCCCGTAACCCCAAGATCATCACCAGTGTGTCTATTAAAGACAACGTGGAACTCAACCAGGCTGAGAACGCTTGGAAGCCTTCGGTCAAAAAGCAAGGCAAAAGCAGAGGAGCAGAGGAAGAGGAGGATGACACGGACGCTGGAAAAACGCAGGAGCTTTTCCGCCGCGTGCGCAGCGTCCTTAACAAGCTCACGCCACAGATGTTCCAGCAGCTGATGAAGCAAGTGACTGAGCTCTCCATAGACACTGAAGAGCGGCTCAAGGGTGTCATTGACCTCATATTCGAGAAAGCCATCTCAGAACCCAACTTCTCTGTAGCTTATGCCAACATGTGCCGCTGCCTTATGGGGGTGAGTCACGTCTATCTGTCTGTCTCAATCAATTTGTATTGCTGTACTGATGACCTCTGTTTTGTGCCACGTGACTGGGCCACTGATCAGCACTGATGGGTTTGAGGAACTGAGGAGATTTTCTGTAATTGAACCAGTATCTTATCGTTCACATCTGAAATGGCAGCTTGTGTCAAAGCCGTAGTACCCCCCTCATAAGAAGCTTATTGCAGAGCTTCTGATTTGTCGTGTTGCCATTCATGAAATAAACGTTTTATCAGCAATTGAAAAAGTATTTTTTTTCTGTCTTTTAGCTTAAAGTCCCCACTTCAGACAAACCGGGAGTCACTGTGAATTTCCGTAAACTGCTGCTCAATCGTTGTCAGAAGGAGTTTGAAAAGGATAAGGATGATGACGAGATCTTTGAGCAGAAACAGAAAGAGCTGGATGCTTCCACTGAGGTAATGTGCCACAACATATTTGTTAATGATTTTGAACACTTAAGTTGAATTGGTTTTATTGAAAGCATTTTGATTTGCACCATAGGAAGAGGAACGCCAGCGCCTCAAAGAAGAGTTGGAGGATGCCAAGGACAAGGCACGTAGACGGTCACTAGGCAACATCAAGTTCATAGGAGAACTGTTCAAACTGAAAATGCTGACAGAGCCCATCATGCATGACTGTATTGTGAAGCTCCTGAAGAACCATGATGAGGAGAGCTTAGAGTGCCTCTGCAGACTTCTATCCACTATTGGCAAAGACCTAGACTTTGAGAAGGCCAAGGTACAGTACGTTAGTCTAGTTAAGTGTTAACATTTTTTATTGCCCGTTTATTTATTTTTTAACGGACAACATAACTATTCTTGTATTATTATCATAATGAGCTATGGCTTTGAGTTGGTTAAAAAAGGCATGGTAAAGCTAGAAGGATTCTTCTGTGACTGCTTATTTGGCCTTACGGTACAATAGTCTTAGAGAAACCCTTCGCCTACAAATTGTGAAACAAAATGTACTGTTTCAGTGCTTTTGATATTTTTATATAATATTGAGCATACACTCTGGAAATAATTGAAACTTATGTTTGGGACTACATTCCTTTTCACTTTGAAATGGATGGTGTCCTTTTATATAAAGAGGTTTGACAGTCACACTCTCCTTACTGCCAGCCGTTTTCATTCGCTATATTCCATTACAATCAGATTTATAGTCATTAAATTTTTTGTGCAGCCTCGTATGGACCAGTACTTCAACCAGATGGGGAAGATCATTAAAGACAAGAAGACGTCTTCTAGAATACGCTTCATGCTTCAGGATGTTTTGGACCTCCGACAGGTAATGTGTTTCAGCAAATTAAGTGTTTTTTAGTGGTCTGAAGTGTGGTACGTGTGCATCATCAAGGCCAATATTTTTTAATGATCTGCATCAGCCAGTAAATTTTCCCATTTGGCAAATTAGTTTCTTAAGCTGTGATGGCACAGAGAATCTCTGCTTGCATGTTAAGGAGCCTTTTCATCAGTTCCCTGTAATTGGTAACTGTCTTGTCTAATGATAAAAAGGTAAATATAAAAAAAGTGACACTACAACCAGGCGCTTCAGTCTGAGTAAAATGTAAGCAGTCAGATTGCTGCTTTCACTTGATCCACACGAGAACTTCAAAGTAAAAGAGCTTCACATGCACCAAATAAATGTCACGCACTGTATGTACAGTTAGTTTGATTCTGTCAATGTAAGAACAAATTTGTAAGAAAAAAATGCAATTACTGATGCACACATCGTCTGTGGTTGCTGGACTACTGTGTGCACGGTTATTTCATTTCTGATGTACAACAATTTCTTTGTGCAAACAAGTGCTAAAATGGGAAGACAAACCAGGAGAAACTGCTATCTACCATCGAAACTATCACATTTTTTTTTTTTTTCAGTTGTGTGAAAATTTGAGAATCGATTGCTAAATAAATGTTAATTCATTTTTGCCTATTTATGTATATGGCCTGCTGTTATATTAAATTGTGATATTGGCCTATTGACCACCCTGCTGTTTTTATATCAGCATTGGCCATTAAAAAAAAAACCCATCAGTCAAACTCTACTAGTGGCAGCTGTTTATCACTTAAGCTAGGCAACAGCTCTAGATGTGAAGATGCCAGTTCATGGTTTTCTTCATGTCTTTTACCCTTTGGATTAACCACCAAAATTTGCATGCATTTTTTTTCCCCCTGGATTGCATTGCAGAGATGCGAAGAATGCAAGCTGCTATCTGAAGGCAATTTATTCAGAGACAAGCAGCTATGAGAAACCTATAATACAAGAGATGTGATGGAGCATTAAAAGATGCAAATTATACGTTATCAATAGCTTTTTGGTTTCTTTATTTATGGCAGAATGTGTTTATACAAACTGCAAACTTTCACACTAATTGAACGATGACAAACTGACCTGGGTTTGCACCAAAAGCTGTTGTGTGAAAGCGGCCTTAATTTTTTAACAAAGAAATTATTCAATATGCACTCAGTCTTCCTGTCCTTTTTATTTCTTACTTTCTAAATGTCTGCATACTGCCTCTCTCACACAGAACAACTGGGTGCCCAGGAGAGGAGATCAGGGTCCTAAGACCATTGATCAGATCCATAAAGAGGCTGAGATGGAAGAACACAGAGAGCAGGCCAAAGTACAGCAACAACTTCTGTCTAAGAAAGATTCGAGTCAGGGTCGAGGGGGCCGTGGCGGCCCGCACTCCTCTGGGGGCCGTGGTAGCCAAACACAGGATGAGGGCTGGAACATTGTGCCTATTACCACCAAGAACAGACCGATTGACACCAGCCGCCTCAGTAAAATTACAAAGGTGAAGCCTTTTCTCTTTGAAAGCTAAGATCTTGCATGGCATAATATACAAACTATGGAAGTTTGAATAATGCACTTTCTTAACCACATTTCATGTCTTGTCTCTCTGCAGCCTGGTGATTTTAACAACCAGCTTTTGGCTCCAGGAGGAAAGGGCTCATGGGGCAGCTGGGGCAAAGGGAGCAGTGGTGGGACTGGAGCAAAGTCCACTGGAGAACAAGGTGAGTTGTTGCCAAGTCTTATTTAACTTGGAACAAGCACAGCATACAGAAGCCTAGCTCTTCATGTCATAAGTTCTTATCGAAAATAAATGTTAAAAACCTTACATAGGTTTTAATATATTTTGAATTGTTTTTCACCATAAAAATAGCCATGGAAGCTGGCTTGATGTAAAATCACCTACTTATTCATGACTTGTTTCCAGCATAAATAATATATTATTAATATATATATCATAATGATATATGATGTTACTCATGCCGTAGTAAGATATTGATCATTATGCCCTTCACTATTGTCATTGTGGATTTATACATTTTGTTGATTCTTGGTTGTCCTCTTATGTAATGCAGACCAGGGAAGACCTGCCACTAGCACACTCAACCGCTTCTCTGCATTGCAGCAGTCTGCACCCTCTTCATCCTCTTCTTCAGCAGACTCGGATCGCAGAGTGCCTCAAAGGTAAGCTTTTGAAAAGCTCTTGGTGCTCTTGTGGCACAAAGGACAATTGACTTCAGTGTTACATGGTAATAATTCTAATGTTATCGTGGCTGTTTCTGACAAATTTTGTGTCAATCTGCTGCGCAGGAGTAGCTCCAGTAGGGACAGAAACGACAGAGATCGTGGTGACAGAGATCGCGGTGATCGCGACAGAGATCGTTTTGAGCGCTTCGATAGTAGGCGTGAGGACCGGGACAGAGGCCTGGACAGACCCCATCCGGCCCTCACCAAACGCAGCTTCAGCCGTGAAAATGAAGAACGTAGAGGTGACAGCCGTGGAGCATCAGATTCCGTACGCCGTGTGTCCAGCATGACGGAGAATCGCGACAGAGGTAGTCGTGAGCGTGAAAGAAGCAAAGAGACAGGTGAGAGGACTCTCTGAAACTACAACACTCAGTACAGAAGAGTTGAGCTGTAAGCATGAAAGATGTCAATTGATGATTGGAGGAATATATTGCAGGGCTTAAAGTATTCCGGCCGGGGGCCTGATTTCCAGCTTGAGGGCAGGTCCGGCCTCCGGCACAGGCAAAATTTATTTATCAGGCTGCAAATTACAGTCGGAGGCACTTTCGGAGCGGACGCGCTTGGAAAAAACGAGCGTGTCGCTTCCATTATGAGCGCGCATACTGGGCGGCTACATTCGAAATAACGAAAAGAGGACAAAACGGGAAGGCTTTAGGCACTTGGTGCAGTAAACTTCCGGAGCCTGGAGCTTGTTTTTGCATAGTTTGCCACAAAAAGCTTCACTATGGCACTAGTGGTAAAAAAACACTTGTCCGTCATGATGGAGATAAGACGCACAGAGCTATCGTGCGCAGTCTGCAGCATACGACCACGTTACCTAGAGCAGAAACTACGGCAACTTTGAAAAGAAGATGCTTAGATCGCTTAAAAGACTTCATTTATAGCCCAGAAACGCCAAAAAAACAGAAGAAAAATTAGATTTAGAATGATAAATAGCCTTTTGAGTTGCACTAAGATTGTAATACAGTACAGTGTTACGCCAAAGTAGTTTTCTAACATCTATGCATTTATTGGTTTGAGGCACTTTTGTGTTTTTTATGTTCTCTAACTAATACAAATGTCTATTTAAGTTGGCAAAGTTTTCTGTTTTGGTAAAAGCACCTAAGAATGTTTGCACATTTCCGAGTGAGCAATGTTGAGTGCACTTTATGCTGTTTGCACATTACAAAGAAACCAATGGTGAATGCACTTTATGACATTAACATGTTTCAAAGCTAGCAATTCAATAAATATTGGCACAAACATTCATGTTATGTTATTTTCTTGAAACAGTAAGCCTAGTACTGCAAAAGTTTCAATTATTTTGGCACAATAGTTGTTATTGCGTTGAAAATATGACTGTGCTGTTGCTCATAGAATTGGTTAATAGAAAAAACGGGCTTGGTAAAAGTCCTGGTTGAGCCACAAAGTTCAGGCTCAGGACTTTTTTTCACTTTAAGCCCTGATATTGATTGAACTTCTGCTTTTTTGATTTTCTTAGTGAAACCCATGGCGGCTCCTCCACCCCCTGCTCAAGCCAAACCAACTCTGAGTGAGGATGAGCTGGACAAGAAATCCAAAGCAATCATTGAAGAGTATCTCCACATCAGTGACATGAAGGTATGCACATTTAGACATGTCTTTATCCTAGTTGTTCATGAAGTATTTTTTGCCCCACTGATGACCTCTATTTTGTGCCATTCCACTGACTCTGCTCTCTTGTTACTGATATTTAGGAGGCAGTGCAGTGTGTGCAGGAGCTGAACAGTGCCCCTATGCTCTTTGTGTTTGTACGGAATGGTGTGGAATCCACACTGGAGCGCAGCACCATCGCTAGAGAGCACATAGGTCAGCTGTTTCAGAAGCTTGTTAAGGGAGGAATACTACCTGCTGATCAGTACCACAAGGGGTGAGTTAATAACTGCCAGCAGTCACTATATTATTGTATTATTACAATTGACAAACCACAATGTACATGGACATCTGAAGATTGTAGCCACCTGTTCCACTGATGACCTCTGTTTTGTGCCACGTGTCTGGGCCACTGACCAACACTGATGGGATTGAGGAACTGAGGAACATGGATGATCTTGATTGTTTTGAGTGGTAGTTGGAAAAACCTATCAACAGCCCCAGTATGGAATGTCAGAATGAAGTCGATTGCAATTACTTTAATTATATATTTTCTTGGTATTATTGTGAATGATACATCTTAACACTTATTTGATAGAAAAAGAGAGTGTAATCTTTCATCATATTGTTACTGGCTCCAACTTAAAAGGACTTTTTCCTTTCCAGCTTGCATCACCAATACAACTTAATTTTCAGCCAGTATGCTGATGTTATAAGAAGGGAGTAGTCCTTTGCAATTGACTGCAAACTCTAGGATGCAATGCTCATTTTTCATGATCCAATCAATTACCGATGAACACAAAATGATGCCACACAATAACAGTTTTTTTTTCTTCTCATTAAATATTCTGTTTTACTCGTGCATCACTTTAAAATATTTTTCTTCATGTCGACTTAGTTGAAATATAACTGCTGTCATGGTATGATTGACATTCAGCTCTGTCTTTAAGGGTTTTAATGACTTCTCATTGTTTTAATGACTTATTTTGCCCACTAGACTACAGGACATTCTAGAAATAGCAGATGACATGGCCATCGACATTCCTCACATTTGGCACTACTTGGCTGAGATCATCACACCCATGTTGCAAGAGGGGGGCATCCCCATGGGCCAGCTCTTCAGGTTAGTCAATGCCTTTCTGAGATTTTATTTTAAACTTGAGTTGCACATAACCATATGCAAAGACTTAAAACATCCAAGCAAAAGAATTAAGGCATGCGCACACAATCTGACCTTTTTTTTTTTTTTAAATGATTATTTCCACAGGGAAGTGTCCAAACCTCTTCTGTCTACTGAAAAAGCTGCTGTCCTGCTGGTGGAAATACTTCATATTCTCTGCAAAGGAATAGTGAGTTTTATGCTATTAAATATTTAATGACATTTTCTTGGATACTCTACAGTTTCTGAAATTTGTCATGACTTATTCTCAGAGTCACAAAAAGGCTGGAACCATGTGGTTTGAGGCGGGACTCAGCTGGAAAGACTTCCTGCCAGAGGATGAGGATGTCAATAAATTTGTTACCGAGAAGGTACAAAAAGCTGTTTAAGGAGCCCAAGTTTTGTTCTATGTATTTGTTTTTTGTTCTTGAATATATAATATATATGGTTTCTTTATGCACACAAGGATATTTTAACGGTCATGAAGTTCCAGACCCATATGTCTGTCTTTCCTGGATGTTAGGTAGAATTTTCAGTACTGACAGCGCTCTGTCCCCTTCCACTATCATTGAATGGATAAAAGTGCATTCAACATTCTTCAAAAACTGGACCTTCAAGAGTGAGATTTGGGTGAAACAACCCTTTAATATGTTTTATGTGCAGAATATGGAGTTCACCCTTTGTGAAGAGTCTAAGATGCCCAGTAAGAAAGAGCTGACTGCAGAGGAGCTGAGTAAACATTTGGACAGGTTGTTTCAGGATAAAGCCAACAACCAGAGGATCAATGACTGGGTAGAGGTGAGTGCATGAGCTTTAACTAAAGTTCAGTGCTCTTTAATCAAACTTTATTGTATTGGAACAATCTAAATTAAAACTACCAAATTATCTGTGTGGGATTTGGACTCACTGGCATTTTCTCATCAAAGGCCAATTTAGAAGAGGAGCAGATAAACTCCAATCAGTTTGTGCGGGCCTTAATGATGGCTGTGTGTCAATCTGCTGTTATATGTGAGTGAATCCATGAGACCAACCTTTGGCTTAAGTTCTGAACTTTTCCTGAACTGCTCCTGGTTTTAATTGCATTGTGCATTGATAAACTATTATAGGTGAGAATCCCTACAAGGTGGATGTGGAGCAGATTAATCTAAGGTCCAGGCTGCTACTCAAGTACCTGCATGATGAATCAAAGGAGCTGCAGGCCCTCTACGCTCTCCAAGCTCTCATGGTGCGGATGGAACAGCCGGCTAGTGAGTTGCTTTTTTTTTTTTTCAACCAGTAGTCTCATATTCACTTAAAGCCTTTCCATGGTCATGGAAAATGTGGAAATAGCAGGGACTTTAAATTTATTTCCAGTCCTGGACAAGTAATAAATTATCACAGTTCTTAAGTCATGCCCCACATCCGAATATGAATTCCATACTATATAGTATGCCAAAAGCAGTATGTTAAATGAGTAAGATATCTGAATCCTCAATGGGGAATTTCCAACTTTACGGACATGACATTTGCAGTGAAAATGTGAAATGTAACTTCATATATAAATTACTGATTTCCAGTATAGCGAACCTATCGTATAATCATAGACTCCTGTAGACAGTCAAGACATTTTTGTCCAGTTTAGATCGGTAAATTAACTTTCGCTATGGACGTGAGAAATGGACACGTTTTTGGGAGACTACACACTTTCTAAAAATTATGTGAATTGAAATGCAAAATCCAGAAATAATAATAGCCACAAAACCATCCAAAATAACTTTGACCTCTGAGACATTGATATGACGTCCATGAAATCCATCAAGACCTCATGAGGAATTTGGCATATGACCTTGCATGATTACTAAACTGCAAAGGGCTGTGCTTTGAAATATAGTCTACATTTACCGTTTCTGTCAGCACTGCGCTAGTGAGCGGTGCCCTCTTGCTCAGAAGCAATGTTAGATGTTTTTCATATTCAAATCGGAAATTTCGTCAAAATGATCCCTTCTCAAATGTGGCTATAAATGCAGAAAGCTTAAAACACATCACTGACCAAAGCAATCATCAGCGAACTATTTGAATCATCATGGTAAAAGAAAAGAATGGTTGATGTTTGATTCTCTCATTGATATCCAGTGTCTGTAACGCATTTAGCTTGATACAGAAAATATTGTTTGAGTGAATATAGTTTGGGTAATATACATTTTCCTCTAAAATGTTATGAACGTAACATGGCACTGAAATGCAGTGACCTTATAATGTGGCTCCTATTTTTATAAAAAGTGCTGTTATGACTAATTATTCACAGCACTTCACTTTTTCCACATTTTGTTATGTAACAGCCTTATTCCAAAATGGATTAAATTCATTATTTTCCTCAAAATTCTACAAACAATACCTCCATAATGACAATGCGAAATAAGTTTGTTTGAAATCTTAGCAAATTTACTAAAAATCACATGTACATAAGTATTCACAGCCTTTGCCATGACACTCAAAATTGAGCTCAGGTTCATCCTGTTTCCACTGATCATCCTTTAGATGTTTATACAACTTGATGTGAGTCCACCTGTGATAAATTCAGTTGATTGGACATGATTTGGAAAGGCACACACCTGTCTATATAAGGTCCCACAGTTAACAGTGCATGTCAGAGCACAAACCAAGCCATGAAGTCCAAGTAATTGACTGTAGATTTCCGAGACAGGATTATATTGAGGCACAGATCTGGGGAAGGGTACAGAAAAAATTCTGCAGCATTGAAGGTCCCAATGACCACAGTGGCCTCCATCCATAAATGGAAGAAGTTTGGAACCACCAGGTCTCTTCCTAAAGCTGAGAGAGGGAGAAGGGCCTTAGTCAGGGAGGTGACCAAGAACCCGATTGTCACTCTGACAGAGCTCCAGCGTATCTCTTTGGAGAGAGGAGAACCTTCCAGAAGAACAACCATCTCTGCAGCACTCCACCAATCAGGCTTGTATGGTAGAGAGGCCAGACAGAAGCAACTCCTCAGTAAAAGGCACATGACAGCCTGCCTAGAGTTTGCCAATAGGCACCTTAAACCTGAAGGAGACTCAGACTATGAGAAACAAAATTCTCTGGTCTGACGAGACAAAGATTGAACTCTTTGGCCTGAATGGAAAGCATCATGTCTGGAGGAAACATCATCAAATGGCTGTGCACCGACGCTCCTCATTCAACCTGATGGAGCTTGAGAGGTCCTGCAAAGAAGAATGGGAGAAACTGCCCAAAAATAGGTGTGCCAAGCTTGTAGCATCATACACAAAAAGACATGAGGCTGTAATTGGTGCCAAAGGTGCTTCAACAAAGTATTGAACAAAGGCTGTGAATCCTTATGTACATTTTTTTTTTTTTTTTTTTTTTTATATATATAAATTTGCAAAGATTTCAAACAAACTTCTTTCAGGTTGTCATTATGGGGTATTGTTTGTAGAATTGAGGAAAATAATGAATTTAATCAATTTTGGAATAAGGCTTAACAAAATGTGGAAAAAGTGAAGCACTGTGAATACTTTCTGGATGCACTTTATTTCTCAGACATTTCCTTCTCTTTATGGAAGTGTATTATTTTTAACAAAGTGGAAATGGAGTCCTTTGATCCCTATTTTACAACCATCAAGTATGGCTGGTAGAACATTTTGTTTTACAAATGGTGTTGTACTCATAATAGTTGGATAAACTATGCAATTTCCTAAATCATTTTATTGTAGCACTGAAATACAGTGAAGTATAGACCTAAACGAACGATTTAAAGTGGTTCTTGATTAAAACTTTTATTTTTCCTTGGAATGGTTGACATTTCTGTGGAATTGCCCAGTATTCATAAAACAGTAGGCAAGAAATACCTGGTGACCTGCTATATCTGGCGAGATTCTGAAGTGTGCGTCCACTGACACTTTAGTATACCATAATAAGTAAATATCAGATTCACTATAAATTTGTCTTGTTATGCTCAGTTTCTAAACTTTCTTCTTCTTGAAATTACAATTTGTGTGTGAATCATGGAAAATAATTGGTTCGAGGATATGGAAAAATTTCTTCCTCCACGATAAAACCTCTATTATTGAAGGTTAAGAGGAGTAATTTGTCTTTCTCTCACCTAGATTTACTGCGCATGTTCTTCGATGCCCTGTATGATGAAGACGTGATTAAAGAGGAGACCTTCTACAAATGGGAGTCCAGTAAAGACCCAGCTGAGCAGCTAGGGAAGGGTGTGGCCCTGAAGTCCGTCACTGCCTTCTTCACCTGGTTACGGGAGGCAGAGGACGAGTCTGACAACAACAGCTAATCCTGGACTGAGGTGGCCCACGTAGCACTGGAAGGGAACCAGTGCCTGGGACTAACGAGAGGATATCTGACAACCAAGTTGACGTTGATCCTCATAAAGCCAATCTGATCTGTGCAGGGTGGCTCTTGATGGATACAAACTACAATCATTTCTTTGCTCTCTATATATCTCTTGTGGCTAATGTCCACTGAAAACAAAATAAAATGTAAAAAAAAAAAAAAAGATTTCTGCAGGACTGCTTGAACATGTTAACAATTCATCGTCATTTATATTTTATGAGAAATTGAAAACCGTACAAACCAACGCTGCTCTCATGTTAATATAGATTTATATGCAATGTGATATGACAGACCAGATATGGAGTCATATATTTTGTGTAGAGGGCATGATGGTGATCATGCCTTTTTAGGTTTGTAATGTCAGATCAAACATGGAGCTCTTACATAAGGATTTAATTATCTTTTGTGTGAGTGCGTGAGGATTCGTGTTTTTAAGTCCACAAAGATAATGGTATACGAGCGTAGTATTTGCTGACTTCTCAAAGTGATGGATGAAATTTGAGTAGCGTTTGTATTTCCCCTTTTTTGCTTCCTGTATAGTCTAGTAAGGGGTGGATCTGTTGAATTTCAGGTTGATGCTGAATGGACTTTGACCTTTTTGACCTTTCATGCTGCTGGAAGAGGAGGGGGTGGAGGGGTCCAACATGCTTCCTAACTAAGCCATCTGTGTCCTGCCTCCTACCCCAAGATTTTGCATCTTGCCTCTCCTGAAGAACTGATCAGGGTCTTCATGGAAGCCCTGCTTGAGCAAGCCTGCAGTGGATTTTAAGAGAAATCATTAAAACTTGAAGCATATAGAAAAATCTACTTGATGAAATGACAGTAATGATCCTAAAGCCTTTTCTACTTGCAAAGTGGAAACACATTTCAGGAGCATTCTGTACATATATATATAGATATATATATATATATATATATATATATATATATATATATATATATATATATATATATATATGTATATATACATATATAATGTTTTCTTGTTTTTGTTTTATTTTCGGACATTAAAAGTTAAAAAATCTGAAGTTATGCCATTTATTGTATTCCAACTGAAATGGCAGTTTCTGTATTTAAGGTTTGTTTTCTTCCAGATGGTAAGAGGTGCTTACAAATGATCCATTGAATAGTTTTATTGAAAAGATGTGTAAATATTTTTGTGCTCGCTTTATTATTTAAGGAATTAATGCTTTTGCATCAAACTGGAAACATTGGAGAGATGAAACATTGCAAATAATAAAAGACTATTAAGTTGCTAAGAGTTTGCTTGAGGGATGTGAAATCTGGGGTCAGAACACTGTGGCAGTTTGGTGAACTGCACCCAAGTGCTTTTACGCTTTAGTTTGCTTTCCTACCAAAAGAGGGTGCCATACAGATTAAAAAAAAAATCAAGCTGACAGATGTACTGCCATAGTACACAATCCAGCAGTAATACTTCCCTTGGTGGACAGAAGGAAAATGTTAATGTTATGAATGTTAATGCTAAATGATAATGAGTTTTACAGTGTTTACATTTGTAAACCTTATAAGCCTACATAAATGGATTTGTTGACCCCTCTTAATTGAGTCATTCTGTAGCTGCTTTTATCATGGCGTAATATGTAGTTTAAATTAGTCGTCAATAAATAAATAAAAAAAAGAACCATTATGTTATTTGCTGTACATTTGAGTTTAAAGTTGCACTCAGTAATTTTGTCTGTCATCTTGGACTTACACTGACACTAGCGGCTTGTATGCAGCATCATTTAAAATCGCTATCTTTCAGATGGCATTGTAAAAATTTAGTCAGCAATGATTACTTTAATCTAAGTGAAAGGGTCATAAATGGACGGTTACTGAAATTAAGCGAGTAGTATTCAGCTGGTCGTGTGATTCTAACATGGCAGCCCCCATGTGTGGACCCTCTCTATATAGATTAAAAAAACGCTTTTATAAGATATATGATATGAATGGAGTCTTCATTTTCATATGAGTGCTCATGATTTCCCATTTATTTTATAAAATTACAATTCATTAAATACAATTTATAAAATTACAAGTCTTTAAAAGATTAGGTTAAACCTTTTTTTAATGAGGACAAAATGAGTGCACCATTCCTATTTATTTGGATAAGATGTTAAAAAATACTCTTGGTTCAATACAAGTTAAGTTCATCCGACAGTGTTTGTGGCATAGTGATTACCACCGTTTCTTTTTAATTGCACCTGCTTTTTATTAAAAAGAAAAAGAAAAAAAACGTCGGTTCCAGATAGAAAATGGAATTGAATTGGACCAAAACGGTTAAATATACGGTTTTAAAAGTATAACCACAAGATAAGCATTATGACATTTAGTGTGATAAAATCACTTACTAACCTTTTCTAGGTAAAGTTATAGCCAAATTTTACAACTTTGTTGCGATGACGTGTCAAAGCCTAAATTTTGCCTTTAAATTATTTAAACAGCTTAATATATATGTTTTAACAGAAGAATTTATATAAGTGCTTTTATAAAATTATAAGCTTCACTTTTATGCCTTTAAACCCATCAAAAGTTGTCCCTATTAACTTCCGTTGTAACGGACGTGTCGAAATAAATGTTTTGGGTAATCAACATTATGCCACAAATGCTGTCAACTGAGCTTAACTTGTATTGGACCTCAAATATTCCTTTAATGTGTTACTGTCTGCTTCCCACGTTATTATATTAACTATTCTTTTAGCCAGTGCCATTAAACTTGTGGTTAAGGACAAATTGTGAACTGAGACAGAGCAAACATACAGAGGTCCTGTAATAAGACAGATCACCCTTGAGACATTACTGTCTTACTCATTTTTCCCATGTATCACAAGGACATCTGTAGTTATGGTTTCTGACTGGCTCTGAATGAAAGATTATTTGTTTTCTACTGTCTGACTGGACTTTATAAGGAACCACACTGTGTTTGTACCATAGTTTCTCGACCTTGAAATGTTAAAGTGGTTTTAATGCAGCTGAGACACAAAAATATGGAGACAACCGTTTGTTCAGAAAATATGTTGCGGGGTCACTAACGGTAAACAAGTGGACATATTTATATATTGAAAATGCGTTGAGAAAAAACAAGTCGATCTCGTTTTAGTCGCGCTCGTCGCACTGACTGTAGCCTACGCGTGAACGAGACTCGTATATCTTTAAGAGCGCGCGCATTACAGGTGAGATGACGCTGTCAGAGACACTCGGTGCGGCGGGGACGATGTGTTTCGTGGCTTAACAGGAGGACTCATCTCTGCCCTTCTGTCTCTGATGCTTAAGAAAAGGTGTCGGCCGGTTTTTCATTGCCGAAGGCGGCTTCGGGATTTTTCTCTTCAGCATCAACACTAATGCTGTATCCATGTGCAATGCTTTTGACAGCTTTACCCCAACTAAATCTAAAGGTACGTGTGCACCCTGCGCAGCGATTCGCACATACAGCATCAATGTTCATGCTTTTGATGAATGTAAACGCATGTGTTGTGGTGGTGTTGCTGAGAGAGCAATAGGCCATAATTATATCACAGCGGTCGCCTGTTGCTAGGACACAAACGCGCGGTTGCTGTACTGTTGTTTATGAAAACGATCTGCTCGTCAATCAATATAGGCTACTTTGGATCTCGTGTCCTGTCGTGTCACCCTCACTTCATCTTTCAGGGCCTGATTCATCACCTTATAACCCTCAATAGCCTCGAAACACATCCACGTATCTGTGGCGCGAGGTGTCACTTTAATTTCGTCACGAGCTGCTTAAAACAGATGTTTGGATATTTCAGTCCACTGGTTCGGTATGAAAGGACACGAGGTATGTACGACGAGGAGTGGAATAGTGTACAATCGATACACCCGCACCACGATAAAGCAGTGTAGCTTAGATACAGACCTGTGGCTGCGTTTTGTGCATGGTCAATGGGAATTAATGATGCTCAATGATAGATGGTTCACGGGTTACCTGTTGCTATAACGACCGGTCCGTGCATTGTGTTGCTTTCCATGAATTGAGCTCAGGTGGCACGCGCTCGGCCTATTTTAGATGCCATATCCTTCACTGCAACGTAATTTTCTGTTGTGATTACTTAAATGCATTTGACCTTACAAGGCTAATTATGTTTGTATATTTATTTTGCAAAGCCACACTGCGCTAGAGACACTGGAGACACAGTTTCATTTTGCTTGGATGAAACTGGGCGCAAAGCAGCAAGTGGTAGATTTTCATAAGAGTAATTGATTGCTCCTATTTATAGTGACTTTAATTGTATGTCCTAACCTCTTCACACTGATTGTGTAGCTACTAATACGTTTTTATTACCATTTCAGTTGAACACAAATACAGCTGGAGTTAGGTTATCTGTCCTAAACAGCAGTTTTTTTGGACATGTATAGTAGTACTATGGTAATTTTTAAAGCACCTTTGAGTACACTAAAACATTGGTGTCTTAATTAAGTACAAATCAATTTGAATCCATTTTTATTTAATACAAATAGGTGGTCAAGAAAATATCCTGGTTCTATTTTACTCCAAAATCAGAAGCAAATAATACAATTATATTTTGCTATCTATTTTAGAGAACATTCATATATAATTTTTTATGTAGTGACATTGTTTTTCTGATAGTTACACACATTTTACCCTCCCCAATTCTTATTACGTAATGCATAAAATATGGTCATTGATATCCTCTTTACAATAATGTGAAAACAATAGTTTATATGATTTGCATTCTAAAATATTCTATTAAGCTAATAATTTTCTCATAATTTTTACATACTGTATCAGGAATTCTTTAAGTAAAGTGATGAAAGCAATATCTTTTTATAAACATTCATAATATATTATTAAAAGGTTTTAAAGCATTACAAGTCAAGCTTGTAAAATACTTATATTTGCAAGCTGTAATCTATATGTTCCACTTAAATCACACCCTGTTGGGCAGAATTACATGGGAAATATCTTAATGTCTTAAAATGTATCGTATTTTGTGCATTTTTATATAACTTTCATTATTGTTGACTTGTAATGTTTTGTATGTTACAAGTTAATGTTATGGTTGATTATATGACATTACGTGCATAACTTTACTTAAAACAGGCCAATAATGGTGATCACGGTGCATAAATCCTTATGACTGTTTAAAGTATGCTGCTTTTGCATGTCAGGACTAAATATATATACCTAATATATATATTACATTACAACTTCTGCTGATAAAATTGGATGTTGATTTGGTTATAATGGATTATAAGGTGTAAAATCTAATTAGTTGATATTACTTCGAATTTTTAAGGCACACGTGCTTTTTCTAAGTATGCATACTTATTTGGCTCATCTTAATATTTTTAAGGAATGTTAACTAGTTACAAGTAAGCTTAACTTGTCAGTGATTAAAGAATCAGTGTTTTTATTTTATTATTTAAATTAAATTATAGCATGTCTTATCCAGTATAAGGGAAATTATGACTGGAATCTATGTTAGATTCTCCTCAGTGCTTCTTAGTGCATATAAATCTGCACTTTTGTTAAGTACCATTTTATGTAGAGATTATTGGCTTAAATTTAACAGGCTCCAATTTCACCAGAGGTAACACTAATCACCCTAATGGTGACTTTACACAACTGTCAACCAGCTACAACAAAACAACAACAATAGTCATAAGAATTAAAACTATATACATTTAAATAACAATTATAATTTGAACTTATTATAAAAGTTCCCTTGTTTTGACCAAACATGCACCATTTATTCAAGCACAAGGGCTTATGGGTATTCTACACAGCAGCAATTTTGTACTTAATCATTTTGAGTTAGTAGTACTCAAAGCCAAAGTTTAAAGAACGTAAATATTTGAGTTATGATTCCAAAATGTGACATTTCAAATCCTGTTTAATTAGGACCACTTAAATGTTTTTTATTAATTACAACTTTAGGGTTAAGAGAGTAATGTTAACTTATTTAAAGCTAGTAAGAATAGTAAAAATTAAGCTTAATTTGAGTAAACTATTTTTTTTTTTTTTTTTACAATGTGAGATAACTGTTATAATTCGTGTACCTAAAACTATGACTAGGCTAAGTATTTTAATGTATTATAACTGTAGCTATACTAATTTATGAGACGTTTTAACATACATCGTATTGTAAGACATTATAAACACGTTTATAATGCCTTTACAATGCATGATAAATATGGGATTCATATAAAGTGTTACCCTGCGACCATCACTGTACCACTACTGATTCTGCTAAAGTACTTTTTTGTAAGGCTTGTAAAGCTCCGCAGGTTTACTAATGAACATCTACCAAGAGCTTAACCTTAAATTAATTAACATTCTGAGAAATTGTCTTTAGCTTTTGGTCATGTTCAGCTTTTTTGAACAAATTACAGTCAGAATCTATTAAAAATGTATAATCATTTCTTAAAGCATCACTTCTTGCAAACGTCTTATGAATGTTGACCTCATTGCAATCACTCTGGCCCATGTCTGTATCTTCTTTGCCGTGGTAGCCAACCTCAGATCAGGCAGAAATATTTGATCCACATACCTCAAAGATGGCTGGCAGCTGGTGTCTCTGCAATGTTCTTCAGTAGCAGCTTTTTCTTATGAGCTTTAAAGGGCAATCTAACTTAAGTACACGTGCGTTTCGGCACCACCTGGTGTTGATAAAGCTGAAATACCATGATATTTCTGACAGAGTGGCCCATTTATGTTTTTGTGGTTTACAAATCCTTTACGCTGCCTCATTGATTGAAAATAGAAACTAGATCTGTGTTTCTGAAAAGTATGCAGTACAAGGAGCACAAATATCCACATCAGTTCTCTTTTTAAACCGAAGAATGTCACTTGTCAATTCAGATTTTGACCATCTTGTTACCCATTAATGTGAAATGCCAGAGGTCACCCAGCCCCCAGCTGTGGCTAGACTTATCATGTTGAGGACTGCGGGCTAATATTATCTGACATGGCTGTGAATGCTGTTTGCAAATTAACAAGATACAGGACTAGAGCCTTGATTGGCCAAATATGTCTGAGTCATAAGCTGCTTTGATTATTAATGCCATCTGAGTGAGAGATCGCTCACTGAACCAATTAAGCAGCCAGTATCTCCACCATATGCTTGGACATCCTCATCTTACCAGTGCAAGCGAATTGTCGCCTGGTTAATTGGTGGATTTGGCATCTGTTTCTGAGGTGGAGCTTGAGCTGTCACTGGTTTTATTGCCTTTACTTTCATGTGGAGGTCTTGTAGATTGCTACTCACTTAGTTTGATGTCTCAACCTTCATAATGCATCCAATCATACAGCAAGAGAGCCCTGTCAGGAGATGTCATAAGGTAAGAAAAGTAATTGGTGTTAGGGCATCAAGTTCATATTGAGCTCTTTGTCCTGGTTGTTTTGCCCAGTTCTACAGTTGACTGAATCACTGGGCTTTCTGATGTAGAATGCCACTTTGTTGTCATCATTTGTGCAGGAGTGGTTGATGAAATAGAAATTACTAAAACTAATGTTTGAACTAGTGATGTGCAAAACTACCAATTTTCATAATCAACTAGTCGGTCGGTTGTATGATTGACTAGTCAGTGTTATGATCATCTGAAACCCGTTATGATCACGTGAAACCAATCCGACGGGTTTCAGAGGGATATATGGATGCTAAGTGCAGCATTTCAACATGGTAACTAACGGTTATGCAACAAATAAATAGGCTAAATAACTATAACATCTTATTGCACAAAACTATCATAGAAGTAGGTCTAAAAAAAGTAAAAAATAAAATAATAAAAAAAAAAGCCACAAAACCACTTATGCGTATCCTGAATGCAGAATGATGCGCATCAATATAAACGTCTCAGTGCGATCCATGCTGCGCACTCAAAAGATAATATTGAATGTACACATCTCGTTCATGACATCAAGCAATTTAAACTTATTTTACTGCAACTATTTATTCAAGCAGTTTCAGACAGAATCAGCAAAACACTTTAATCTCTCCACAGGACCTCACAAATATGGCACATTACTCAGCAGAGGATTTAACGTCCAACAGTATCTTCTTGTAACGTGTTGTTGATGCAGCGCTTTGATGGCTGTAACAGCAGCGGTGCATAAATGCACAAAACTTAAAGCATTAATATGACGAAATTTCTTGCAGAGGGTTTTACTGTGCTGACTAGTAATCACTATTAAGCTTAGCAAGCTATAATCACGCAAAAACCCTCTCCAAGAAGTGGTGTCACAGTTCATTTTTGAAATGTGTCTCCTATTAAAGGGGTCATATAATGCCTTTTTTGTATAAGTTAATATGAATCTTTAGGGTCTAAATGAAAACTTTGTAATATACTTTTATTAAAAATTCTCATTAGTATTTTAAGAAAACACTAAATTTACCTGCTCAAAAACAGCAACGTTTTCAGCACGCCGTTTCAGAGCATATGACTTTAAATGATAATGAGCTTTGGTCACCCCGCCCCTCCGTTCTGGAGTTATTCTCCGTATAACGACTCGGTTACTAACGTAACCTCGGTTCCCTGAGAGGAGGGAACGAGTATTGCGTAAGTAGCTTACGCTATGGGAAAACTCCGTTTCTCGAGAAATATTGAAGTCTTTATGTAAAACGCATTGCAGCTGCACAGCATACAGCAATGAGCGAGGCAGCTCAGTCATTGGCTGTGCTGCGGCAACTTGCTCGAACCAATGACGGGGCGACTCTGAACGCGCGACCAATGGGCGCGCGCTTCGCGCTCGCGCGCTCAGAGCCCGCGAAGATGGGAAGGCTAGGGTTATATATTAGGCGCCCCGTCATGAGAGTTCTTTAGGTTCAATCGACTGAAGCGAACTGACCAAGCACAAGCACGGCAGCTTACGCAATACTCGTTCCCTCCTCTCGAGAGGTCTCTCCTATTGTGTAAGTAGCTTACGCTATGGGAACACCATGCAAAACGCTGTGCGTGCTGACTTCGCTCTATAAAGCCAGAGGCGGATGCCTGAGCCTTAAAGCAAAGTGATTATCCAACAAGCCGGCCAAAGGCGAGCTATATAATGGGAAAATACAGAGCCTTTGCCCCAAGGAGGTCCATGGTGGGAGCTCATTGTAAAAACACAAGCACATAACTTATGTACTGATTTTTCTATGTATTGATATGCATAAAAATCCTCTAAGTCAGTCAGAGACGGACCTATAAGGGAGGAGATAATGCTCAGCATATACATACTCCAGTCCATTCTACAGTCAGGCTGATAGAATGTTGGAATGCAATGAGGGGACCTGTAGGTTATAAAACCTGATAAATGTCGAAGCGAGGCCCAGCCTGCCGCCGACAAATATCTTCAATGGGTATCCCACTTGACCACGCCCACGAGGAGGCCATGCTCCTCGTAGAGTGAGCTCTGACGCCTAAGGGGCATTGAAGGCCCTTGGCTTCATAAGCCAGCGTTATAGCATCCACTATCCAGCTGATATTCTTTGCTTTGAAACTGCGAGACCTTTAGTGCGGCCGCCAAAGCATACAAATAATTGTTCCGTCTGTCTGAACGGGGCAGAATGTTCCAAATATACTCTGAGCGCCCTGACCGGGCAGAGTAATTTAGCGTCGCTTTAGTCCGCTGGGGACGATAGGCTGCCAGAGATATCACCTGTACTCTGAAGGGTGTGGAGAGCACTTTAGGAATATACCCGTGCTTTGGCCTAAGGACAACTCTGCAGTCGTTAGGTCCAAATTCCAGGCAAGCAGCGCTTGATGACAGCTCGTGCAGGTCGCCCACTCTCTTGACTGAGGCGACGCCAGCAAGAGCGCAGTTTTGAGCGAGAGCTGTTTAAGGTGCACGGTTCGGAGAGGTTCGAGCGGGGCACTCTTGAGTGCGTCCAGGACCGTGGCCAGGTCCCAGATCGGCACCGAGGGGGCGAGGGGGTTCATCCTCCTAGCGCCTCTTAGGAAACGAATGATTAGGTCGTTTTCCCTAATGAACGTCCTTTATCGGGATTGTGTGACGCCGCTATGGCAGCCACATAGACTTTGAGCGTGGAGGGTGTGCGGCCCGCCTCCAGCAGCTCTTGCAAAAGGCGAGTACACTTGGTATCTCACACGATTTGGGGTTCAAGCTCTTGGTATCACACCAGTCACTGAACACTTTCCACTTTTGGGCATATGAGCGTCTCGTAGAGGGCGCTCGCGCCTCCGTGATGGTTCTCAAAACTCCACTGGGGAGGTTCTCGGGAACCCGTTGAGGGGCCATGCATGGAGGGCCCACAGATCGGGGCGGGGATGAAGAATCATCCCATTGGCCTGCCTGAGGAGGTCTAGCCTCAGCGGAATCGGCCATGGGGCAGATTGCATCATGTGCATCAGTTCTGGAAACCACGTCTGATTTTTCCAGAGAGGGGCTACCAGGAGCACTGCGCATTTCACTTCCCTGATCCGACTGAAGACCTGAGGTAGCATCGCGATCGGGGGAAACAAGGGGCGGCTCGGCCAGACTTGGACGAGCGTGTCCGTGCTCTTTGAGAAGAAAAGGGGGCAGTGCGCATTTTCCCTGGAGGCGAAGAGGTCGACCTCCGCCTTGCCAAAGGTTTGCCATAACCACTGAACCGTCAGGGGGTGGAGAGACCATTCTCCTGGGAGAACCTTGTCTCTGGACAGCATGTCCGCTCCCTGGTTCAGGACGCCTGGCACATGCGCTGCTCTCAGCGAGCGCAAGTGGTGCTGTGAACATGAAATGAGCTCCCTGGCCATAGAGTACAGGGAGCTCGACCTGAGTCCACCTGGCGATTTATATACGATACTACCGTCATGTTGTCCGTTCGGACCAGGACGTGTTCGTTTTTCAGGTACGGAAGCAGGGCTCTGAGAGCCAAGGCGACCGCTTTCATTTCCAGACGGTTTATATGTAGACACTTTTCTGGGTTTGACCAAAAGCCGGAGACAGGCCTGCCCTCCTAAAGGGCCCCCCATCCTATTTTGGAGGCATCTGTCGTGATCATTTTTCACCGTGTGTTCACGCCCAGACTCACGCCGGTTCGATACCAGTTGAAGGCTTTCCAGGGCGTCAGGGCTTTTATACAGCCGTGATTTGCTCTGATTAAAAAGTGGCCCGAGCGCCACGCGTGAGTGGGGACACGGCTCTTGAGCCAGCGTTGGAGAGGACGCATGTGCAACAATCCTAGCTGGAGTACAGCTGATGCCGAGGCCATGAGACCGAGCATCCTTTGAAATCGTTTGACGGGGGTGCGCGCACCTGGTCTGAATGATGTTGCAAGGCGTCGAATAGAGAGCGCGCGCTCTGATGAGAGGCGTGCCGTCATCTGCACTGAGTCTAGCACTATTCCCAGAAAGGAGATATTCTGGCTGGGGGATAGCACGCTCTTTGCAAAATTGATTCTCAGACCCAGGCATTCTAGATGGCTGATAATCCAAGATCTGTGCATCGTTAACTGACTCTCTGATTGTGCTATGATTAGCCAATCGTCGAGGTAATTCAGTATTCGCACTCCCGCTGTCTCAGGGGAAAGTGCTGCGTCCATACATTTCGTGAATGTACGGGGGCCAATGATAGGCGAATGGTAGTACTGTGTACTGGTATGACTGTCCCTCGAAGCGAATCTCAGAAAAGGCCTGTGATGAGGCGCTATCGGAATGTGAAAGTAAGCGTCTCTCAAATCCACTGATAGAAACCAATCCCGGGCGAACTTGCGCGAGGATATGTTTGGTCGTTAACATTCTGAACGAGCGAATCATTAAAGCTTTGTTCAGATGTCTGAGATCTAGGATGGGCGGAGGCCACCGTCCTTTTCGGACGAGAAAATAGCGGTTGTAAAAACCTGCCTCGCTCATAGAGGGAGAAACAGTTTCTATAGCGCCCTTCTCTATTAGTTTGAGCACCTCGGTGCGTAGAACATGTGACACATCTCTCCTCACTTTCGTCTCGACCACCGCTGAAAAGCGGGGTGGTCTCGTGGCCGAATTGAAGCGAGTAACCGTGTTTTATTATGTTCAAAACCCATTTCGGCATGTCGGGGATTTTTTCCCAGGCTTTTGCTCGCACAGATATGGGCTGAATGCTGGCTGGGGGCGTGTCGCAGTGACGTATGGGCCCCACCGGCAAATTGCCTTGTGCTAACACTGAACTTACAGCTGTCAGAGGCGCGGGCACGCGCTGAGCAGCCTTGTTGAGTGCCGAGTGCAGGGGTGCGTGTGAGATTACAGGCACGCACGCTATCTCCGAAATGCTCGCAGCATGAGACAGAGAACTGTTTGAAACTGTATGGGCAGTGCTTATGGGTGGGGGTGCATATACCGTAGTAGGCACGCGCGCCACTTTCATAAACCCTCCGCCATGGCGGGGGTTTTGGCTATGCATACAGTGTTTGTGTGTAGGGGTGCATGCAGGACAGCAGGCACGCGCGCTACCTTTATAGTATTTCCCGCTTTTACTGGGGAAGTGTTTATAACTGTGGGAACAGTGCTTGCATGTAGTGGTGCATACATGACAATAGGCACACGATCTACATATATGGTGCGTCCAGCTGGAGCTGGGGAAGTATTCGGCACTGTTTGGACAGTATTGATACGTGGGAATGCGCACTTTAGTGTGGACACGTGACCCTTAGTGACACAGGCAGAAAATGACTCTTTTGTGATTTCTGTGTGTTGCCGTTAAAACGGCGTTTGATTGCAGGTGAGCGAGTTCTGTGACTGGCCCATTGACTGCTGTACAGACATTTCCAGCCGCCTGTAAGGGGACTGGGTAATGTTTCACACGTTTTAGAGAGAGTGGTCCGGCTTTTGCGAGACACGCACTCTCTCTTTTCTTCCTATTGCTAGGAAGACTTACGAGGTTCGGGTTCAGCACGATCTTGGGCCGAGGACCCCGTTGCTCAGGCGGCTTCCTTCGGTTAGCGGAATGCGGCGGCGTCGAGCGTCCGTTTCAGGTCTGCTCTTTGGCTGGGAGACGGGAGCGCCGCCCTGGCTCACTGCTGCTGCTGAGGCGGTCTCTGGCGGCTCTGAGGCGAGCTGGAGCGCTTGGGCAGGAAGTGACGCATAGCCTGCGAATCCTTCCGAGCTTCAGTGAAGCGTTCAGCAAACTCTTTTACCGCCGGTCCGAACAGGCCGCTTGGAGCGATAGGCGCGTCAAGAAATGGCGCCTTATCCGCGTCCTTCATCTCTGTTAGCGTCAGCCACAGATGGCTCTCAAGGACAGTCAGGTTAGCCATGGGCCGGCCGATGGATTGGGCGGTGGCCTTTGTGGCTCGCAGGGCTACGTCAGTGGTGCTGCGCAGGTCCTTGAAAGCCTTAGGTTCAGGTCCCGACTCGTCCATGGTGCGGAGAAGTTTGGCCTGATAAACTTGTAGAACAGCCATGGAATGAAGCGCTGACGCAGCTTGGCCGGTGGCGGCGTATGCGCGGCCGGCGAGAGCTGAGGTAGATCGGCAGGGCTTCGAGGGATGAGAAGCTTTGGCTTTCCATCCAGCGGTGGAGGGTGGGCACAGATGGTTGGCCACAGCCTCCTCGAGGGGCGGGGTTCCCTCGTAGCCTCTTTCTCTCGCGCCGTCCACCGAGGAGAGCGAGGTAGAGAAAGAAGGCTTCAGGCGAGCAGAGTGCAGGGCTTTCCACGACTTTGTGAGTTCGTCGTGAACTCGGGAAGAAAGGGGAGGGTCTCTGTCGAGGGGCCTGCCGGCGCCCCTGCAGGAACCACTCGTCCAGCCGGCTGCGGGCGGGTTCTTCCGGAGAAGACCAGTGGAGCCCGAGGTCTTCCACGGCTTTGGACAGGATGCGGACGATCTCAGAGTCCATGCTGGTGCCCGTGCTCGTGTCCGCTAATGTCGACGGCGCGGGGTCGAAGGCCGAGCCCGGCCAGTCCCCTGACGCGCCGAACGAGACGAGACCCACCGCTCTGTTGGAGGGGTGCTGGTCCGCCTGCGTGAAATGGACTGGCGGCGGGGAGATCTTGGGTAGTGGTGAAGCACGCGGGGACTGGCCCGGCGTGACGTCACTGAATTCGCGTGCTCTGGCAGCCTCTGTGAGCGGCGCTTTTCTTGCGCTGCTCGAACGGAGGAGACGGCAGCACGGTGGAAGCAGGCTCATTTGCGGCGAAGGCGGCAAAGCGAAGCGCAGCTCGGCGAGGCCCAGGGAGTCACATTCGGGCATCCGCCCTGAATGAGAGCAGCTTCTGCGTGGTCAGGTCCCAGGCAGCGAGTGCAGATAACGTGACGGTCCCCGTCAGGAAGAGGGCCTCTGCACGAGGCGCAGGTTAAAGGCATTTGGAACAACGCCTCGAAAATTGCTCTTTTACTTAAATCAAAAGCGTTGCAGAGGCGAACACTTGTAAGTAAAAAGGATATCAGTGATGCGCGCCGGATGGCGTAGCAGAAGGCTTCGAAGGTGGCTGAAGGCGCCGGCGTCCTCTTAGCAGTCCTGCTGTAGGCTTGTCAACGGCGGGCGAAAAGACTCCAACAATCCGGAGGATCCAGCGAAGAGAAGGTCTTCGCTGAAGGAGATTAAATCTAAAGAACTCTCATGACGGGGCGCCTAATATATAGCCCTAGCCACGCCCATCTTGGCGGGCTCTGAGCGCGCGAGTGCGAAGCGCGCGCCCATTGGTTGCGCATTCAGAGTCGCCACGTCATTGGTTCGAGCAAGTTGCCGCAGCACAGCCAATGACCGAGCTGCCTCGCTCATTGCTGTATGCTGTGCAGCTGCGATGCGTTTTACATAAAGACTTCAATATTTCTCGAGAAATATTTCTCGAGTTTTCCCATAGCGTAAGCTACTTACGCAATAGGAGAGACCTCTCGAGAGGGAACTGTTTTTTTGACATTACTTCTTAATCAGTAACATACGAGTAAACCAGGTGTAACTTAGTGTTACCATGTTAACTGTAACACCTGCGTACACAGTTTTTAATAACACAATAACCATAACGCGTTGTTCATTATAAACGTGGTATTATGAATTATATTGAGAACGTCGTAACGTTATGGAAAACATGCCGTAATGTACCCTGAGTGTAAACATTAGCCACATTCATTGTGAAGCGTGCAAGCGATTTGCAAAGATTAATATAAAGGTTAATAAAACGTTACACTTACTTCTTCTGGAGGTGCAGAGGGAATATAAATAGTTGGTACCGAATCTTTTTTCAGCAGCAGCTTCTTAGCAAAACCAGCTTTATACTGACCCTCGTTTATAAAGCAGTCTGGTGAAAAATGATTCGCGCAAACATGAACGCATTGACGTTGCTCGTAGGGAATATTCCCATCGTAAACAAAACTCAGCCACTGCGTCTTCAGCGGTTCAGATTTAGGAACATCAAAATGACTGCTGTGTTCGTTATTACACCGAAGAACAGAACACCACAATCGCTTAGGCACCATTCTGCTCCAGTGTATCAACAATGATGACGGACTATGATTGACAGCTCGCTCACGAGCGAGGGCGGGTCTGTGTTGAAACACTGCTGTCAATCAACAATCCTGGGAGGGGCGTCCGAACGACTCGATTTGAGGCAGGGGAAAATATATAAGGAGATTAAAACAAAAACACTGGATAGATTTTTATCATAATAGGATGGTTGTGTACAGGCACAGCCAACACACATTTCAGTACAATCAACTTGAAAAAGTGCATGTACCATTATATGACCCCTTTAAAACCACCACCACTAAAAAATTATTGTTAAGTTAATTGTTGGGCGACTAGTCGATTAGTCGACTGTACACATCCCTAGTCTGAACTGCTGCTAATTTCCTCCTATAAAGGTAAAGTAGTTCCAAAATGTTTTTGGACACCTTTGGACACTGAAGTCACACTTAAAAATGTATGAATTTAGAATAAATTGCATGTATGTATGCACATCTGAAAACAAATGACAAATGACATCGTATTTTGAAACGATGAAATGCTTTTCTGAGAACTGAATCCTTTTTCCTAAGTCATTTTTCAAATACTTTTAACCAATGATACCAATGTTGTTTTTAGTGGACAAATGACATCAGTTCTCATCAAGTTCACATTGGTGTCCTAATAGAGTTATGCTGCCTTCATGTGCTATAGGAATTATCGTAAATACGAGTTTCTCACTAGGAAGTTGGACATGAACGACCCCTCAAGTTCTAATTACGACTGGGAAACTCACAGATAATTTTGTTTGAGACATAAACTTTCAACATGGTGGAGGAACGGACGATTTCTGTAGTGAATGTCAGGTTTTTATACATTTTTGTATATACAGTACAGAAAATTGTTAGCACTTGCCATTTCGGTAATATTAATTTATGGCCGGTAATAATTTGATGAAGGTAGCATAACCACAGGTGTAGTTCATCACATTTACTATGGACATGGTCCACAACGTTTGACAATCAGAAAGTGTCCAAATACTTTTTGACTTAATTTTGAGCAATATATGTATTATATTTTATAATACAATACATTATATTATATATTGTTTTAGTTATTTTTTTGTGCATGGGAAAGTGTGTTTGTACATGCCACTTTGTTTAAATATTTTGTTGAATTTTGTTAAATTGTTAAATTCATATTTCTAAGTGTGAATTAAGCATCCATATACTTTTGGGGGCCACTGAATAAGTACATCTGCATTGCTTTTTTTTTCAGTATAAAAGGAGAACCTTTTGTCTTTGAACTTGCTTCCTCAGGTTGATGACCCTATTGATATGCTCCCCAAGTCTAGAAAAGCCCTTAGCATCCAGGAAATTGCAGCTCTGGCCAGATCATCATTCAATGGTAAGGATTTAAACCACCTAGCTTCATTTCTAAGTATTCACACGTGTGCTTAAAATATTATAGCTTAATATATTGGGATTCAGTCTAACCATCCTCTTCATCTACCATACAGGCATCTCACAGGTGGTGAAGGATCATGTGACCAAACCCACAGCCATGGCTCAGGGGCGGGTGGCTCATCTGATTGAGTGGAAGGGTTGGTCTAAGCCCTTAGACCCTCCATCTGCTACACTGCAGTCCCACTTTAACTCCTACTCCCATCTCAGCGAGGGTGAGCAGGAGGCCCGGTTCGCAGCAGGTGGGTGTCTCCTTCCACCCTGTTAGTATAGCTGGGAATCTATCAACTGACAATATTTAATCTTGAGAGCTGTAGAGTTCTCTATGGTAAATAGTTTATACATGTTCATTGTACTTCTGGCTCTGAAAGTCTGAGTGCAATGTGGTCAGGTTTCACAATGGGGTTGACTTGATTTTTAGCAAATATTTGTTTATTATTAATAACAAATAATAATAATATTTATTATGATTATACCTTAATGCATTTTATCACGTGCCAATCACCTTAGCCTCTATATTGTGGGCCAGCTGAAGGATTTTTGGACAAGCAAATATTTGTTTATTATTATTATTAATAATTCTACTACTAATAATAATTATTATTATTAATAATATACCTTAATGCATTTTATGAAGTGTCAATAATCTTAGCCTCTTCATTGTTGGCCAGCTGAAGGATTTTTAGACAAGCAAATATTGTATTGTGATTATTATTATTAATATTATTTTAATTATTATTACTAATACTATTATTATATTGTTTGCATTAATAATAATGCATTAATCACTGTATTAAGTTATAATAATAAATAATAGCTGTTATTGTTATATTTATAGTAATATTAAACAAATATTTGTTTTATAATAATCATAATAATTTGTATTATTATACCTTAATGCATTTTATCAAGTGTCAGTCAGCTTAGCCTCTCCATTGTGGACCTTCTCCTCTCTATATGTTCTGTATGTTTTGCTTTCATCAGTTTGCCACACTGCAGTAAATTGGGTGCTAAGTTAGAGTGGCCTCAGGTTAAAAGAAATCACCTCGCTGATTCACTTATGCATTTAAAACAGCAAAATCAAAACCCAGTGCTCTCAACCAGTGTTGGGGGTAAAGTGCGTTATGTCAGATAATGCGTTATGTCTCCATCAGATTACTTTTTTCGAGTAACAAGTAAATTAATGCAACATTGTTTTTTATTTTAGACCATAATATTGGAGTTACTATTTAAATAAAGTAACGCTTTGCTTTTGCACACCTATACTTTCCATGTATTGCGTGAAATCATGAGTAAAATGTACAAACTTTGGGGAGGAGACATGGTGTTGGGCATTGTAGTTCTATAGAGTGTGAGAATGGGAGAAACTGGAATGCCAAACCAAGAAGCTCTATCACCCAACAGTCAATTGCTGTAGAAAGGAAGTTCCGCCTTGAAGGTAAAAGAGCCAATCACCTTTTAGATACAGACATCGCCTGTCAATCATCTCGCTAACACGCATGCACATTAGCTATACAAGCTGGGAAAATTGTGTGTTATAGCATAATATGAGGTCAACATTCGGTTGAGTGAAACGTGATTGATTCATGTGTTAATACACACTGCATTAAAAAATCACTACACGTGTTTAGGCAGAGGGATTATAAGACTAGTTTCCACTGGCCACAACATGATACACAGGGTGAAATACTCGCTCAATTCACTGACTTATGCAGCCAAACTGCTCCGTGTTACAGCTCCCTGTAACTGGGAGAATGGGATGAGAAAAGCTGACTCTGGATCAGTGGCTCTGAGTAATGTTCTACATGGTTTGTGTACGCAGACAAAATGTCGTAATATTCAAAATTTTTGTTTTGTATTAAACAATTAGTTTTTATGACATTTTGGTAGCATTAAAAATTATTCCATTCAAGTTGCATCAACATGCGTGTTTGCAGTTGTATGCTATCAACCAGTGGTGTCTGTACGCACCGTGGATCAACTCAAAACAAGCTTGCACTGAGATAACTTAAATGAAAAGTATTCATTTATTATCTGACACATTCCTTGAACATGTTCGGCTGGCATTCCCCACTGAATTTTATCTTGACTTTTGAAGAAGATTTTAAGTTGACTCTAACGTGGTCAATGGGCACAGCACATGATGACATATGATGCAGGTTCAAGTGTTGGACTTTGCTGCTTTAGGTAAGACAGTGATTATTCTTCATTAATCATAATCGCTGCTATGTTTTGAGAAAAAATAACGCAAAAGTAACGTAATGCTTTATTTTCCATAAAAAATAACTTTTTAATTAATTACGTTTTTTTAAGGAGTAACAAAATATTCTAACGAGTTACATTTAAAAGTAATGTTGAGTGGCGGGCCATGCATTTAAAGTCTAGGCCTTCAGTGTGATTTATGCCATTAAGAAAACACAGTTTCACAATGAATAAGACACTGTATGCCTTTGGGCATCATACATTATGTCGCAACTAAATAGTAATACATATTGACATTTTAAAAACACGTTCACGCACGATAGCCAGAAATTTAAATGACACTTAATGCTCAACAAGCATAGTTTTAACTGCAGCATGACTGTTTTGTGAAAAGAACATCTCTTTAACAGGCATGCAAAAATCATAATTTTTCATATAAATCTAGCAAGGAGGTCTATAATACCTGGAAAAGTCTATCTAATAATATCAAATTATATTAATCAATTTTGTTTCGTCAGGGTACACGGTTATGCTGCGTTCCATTCAAGTTGGATGTTGGATATTCCTACTTGATATCTGCATCAAGTAATGCATTCCATTCCCCGATATTCGGATCTGCAAAGCTCCCGTTAGCTTAGCAGGGGCTTGACTCCCAATAGCGATGTCTCCTAGCAACCCAACTGATAAACAATGCTGCAGTGCTAGCACTTGTGCTTCAGGTGTACAATTATCAAAAGAGATTATAATGTTTTATCCCCTGTTTCTGCAGGCGTTTGTTAAACAAGCTTTAATATCATGTAATGTGGAAACAAACTCATATATCGATATTACTTAATAAAGTGAATGTTTAACACTTACTTTGGTGAGAGTTGAGAATTACTGCATGAGCCTACAAGTTGTAATTCTGACTTCAAGATGCATTTCAATGCACTTTTCCTAGTAGGAAGTTGTAAAATCCAACTTTCCGAGTTGAATGGAATGCAGCGCTACTTTTCAAAACTTGATCCGACACGGAAAGCTCAAGCTGCCTAATATACACTTAGACAACTCCTGATGTTGCTATAACAATGCAAAAAGCACATTAGATTGAAGTGAAAATCAGTCCTCATTTCCTGTTTAATAAATGAAGCGATCTCTTTCTCAACGCCAATACCAGCAGTGATGACAGCAGTCTCATCACTCAAGGCCAGCTAGAAGGCCTCGACCTGGACATAGCCTAAAGATCACACCCACCAAGAACAAATAAATCAATCTGATTGGCTGATGAATCTGACAATCTGACATTAGATGTGCATTCATTTGCACTGTTGAGGGATTCTGTGGAAATTTTGAAGGTGGAGCTCAGACTCACGCTTCTTCGGTTTCGGGATTCGGACATGTGATTTGTGAACAGTCACACTTCGCTTGTAATCATCAAGGAATATATTCTGACTGGATAAAACTTTATTTTACTCTGTTTGTTTATTGATTAATTAAGAGTGGAAAGCAATTAAAAATACAAAGGCAAAAAGGTGATTGAGAATGAAAGGATGAAAAATATTTATATATTTGGCGTGTTAGGCCAACAGAGAAGGCTTTGCTGGCCCTGAGAATTCGCCACTGAACGTTACCTAACACTGCTCTCAACTGCAGATTTGAACAATAAGAACAAAAGCCTTATCAGAAAATCATCTCTGCTTAAAGATATTATATTGTTGCACATTCCAATATATTATGAGTGCTTAAATTTCTTCATGTTATTTGGTGCAATTCCTGTTTTTAGGCGTTGCTGAGCAGTTTGCCATTGCAGAGGCAAAGCTCCGTGCCTGGACCTCTGTAGATGAGGAGGATGTCGATGAAGGGTCTTTCGAAGACGATCCTCCTCTCAATGATGAACAAATCATCACAAATCAGAGCTCAGGTGAGTTGAGAACTACATTTCTCCTTAAAAGTCACTGTGCACATCTTTGTCTTTTCTTAAAGCTGAAGTGTGTATTTTATGCACCACTAGCGTCATCCATCGAATTGTAAAAATGACAAGATAGATAAAATTTGTCGAGACAAATTTGATGTTGGCTTGTCTATAAGTTTTAAATTGTTTTAAATGCATGAATGTTTTACAAGTCAGACAGACAGATAAATAGATAGAATGGCTCTTTTGAACGTTCCATCAATTAATGTGTATGGGATTTTTCCAATTTTGATTATCCATTGTACGATCAATTAGAAAAGACATAGCACACTATTCCAGAACAGTCTCAAGTTCTGTAAAGAGTTTAGATTTAGATTAAATGCTCTAGGAGTTAGTGTTAGAAATTGGGGTTCTAGGATTAGAGATTTAAAAAATAAAAAATAAATACCCTAAACCAAGTTTGTAGAATAACTTTCCTCGCTTTCATGCTTCTTTCTTCTCTGCTATCATCTGTTGTGTTTTCCAGTTGTCTTGACTCCTTGTCATATTCTCATTATTTGATCTTTTTTAAGAGCATTTGTCCATCTTTTCTTCTTTCTGCATGTCTCCACATTTCTGTCCTCCAATCTGTGTTTTTAGGTGTTCTTACTCTTTGCTCCTCCCTCAGGTGATGTATTGTCCAATCAAAGCTGCCCAGTGCCAATTCAGACTGAGCCAGACAGTGCAGAAGGCCAATCCTCGGAAGGCATACTCCGTCAATCAGACACTGACCAGAGCATGCAGGAACCGTGCTCAGCCCAGATTGACCATGATGACCTGATCATCATAGAGGAAGTGCCACAGGGAGATGAAGAAGTACAACTTTCAGGAGAGGAGGCAGATGGGGGCATTTATGCCATTCACAAACCAGAACGCAGGCCTTTGTGGAGCAAGGGAGACTCCTGCTACTACTCCACTTCCTACTCCGAGTCTGGCCTTTCACCTGAGGAGGAGGAGGATGGAAGAGAGGTGGAGGAAGGGGAGGACAACGTATTTCAGGAAGTCATCCGCTGGGACAGACAATGCAGAAGCATCTCTGATACCTCTGGAGGTCTGTCTTTTGATGAGGATGAAGCGAGGAAGAGCAGGAGGAAGGTTCCAAGCAGTGACATTATGCCCTCTGTCGCTCTTGTCATGTCCCTTTGTAGCAACTCTTCTGTGAAGTGTTTGTGCAGTCTGTTGCAGTCAGAGACAATGACTTGTTATTCTTCTCCTTCCTTTTAAATGGATAGTTCACCCAAAAATGAAACTTCTGTCAACATTTACTCACTTGAAACCATGTTTTGAAACCAAAAGACTTTCTTTATTACCTTTTTCTGTGGAAAACACTAGTTTTTAATGGCAGAATGTCCAAGTTGCTCTTTTCAATACTATGAAAGTGAATAGTGACCACAACTTTAAAGCAAGATTTTCAAGGCAAGATTTTCAGTGAATAATGACTTAAAAAGGGATAGTTTGCCCAGAAATGAAAGTTCAGTCATCATTTACTCACCCTTTTGTTGATCTAGACCCATATGACTGACTCCTGTGTAAAACAAAAGGAGATTTTAGGCTAAATGTTATAGACTGACAGCCTCAGTCACCATTGCACATTTTGCCATAAAATGAAAGTGAATGGTGACTGAGGCTGTCATCCTGCCCAACATCTCCATTTGTGTTCTGCAGAAGAAAAAATGTCAAACTGGTCTGGAATGGCATGAATGTGAGTTAATGGTGACATAAATACATTTTTGGGTGAACTTTCCCTCTACATTTCAGTCTGAGCAGCTCAGGCATTCTGCTAAACGTCTCATTTTGTGTTCCAAAGAAGAAAGTTATTTTTTTAAAAGATTTTCATTTTTTAGTGAACTAACCCTTTAAATTGTCCTTGCCTCCGCTTTATCTCAATGTTCTTCATTTGAAGTGAAAGTCAAAGAAAACAGCACAGTACTGTTTCCTCGATTAACCAGAGAATAACAGACGATAGTGACACTTTGGCACTATGAAGTAAAGGTGGATGTGATACTCATTATCGCCGCTCTCTGTTGATTCAGCAGCCTCGTGGTTATAAGTGACGACACATCAGGACTGTCTCCCAATCTTCGAATATCTATCAAATATCTCTGTGAGGATCGTTGTTTTGTGACCGTTCAAAAGTGGTGTAATGCTCATAGTAAATTTGCAATATTTTTAACATTTCAGGACTGCAGGTTTCCCGAGGGACAAAAAAGACCCACTTCTTTATTTCGTTTTGGTTTAGATGTCACACTGAAAAGTGCTTGTGTGTCTCGGCTTGCTCCAGAAGAGTGTAGGTGCAGCTTTACTGCTATGATGGAGCGTCGTAACTATGAATAGCATGTGCCTGTTATTACGATCACTGTGTGATGTATATTACGAAGTTGAGTGAGAATCCTCTATCATGTTTCTTGCTTTATGTTCATATTTCTCTCTCGTTCACTCACTGTCTGCACTTCAATCAATGTTTTATATGTGATTGGCTGCTGTATGAACAGGTTTTTTGAAGCTACTAGTTTATACAACCTTGAGATGCAGCTACAGTAAAGTAAGTTGACTGGAAGAATGTGTCAATGCCTTTCAAACTGCATTCATTTGTTGCAGAAGCATGAAGATGGGCAGTGCAAGTCTATGAATAACTATCCCTGACCTTTCATCATTATCCTCAATATGGACCGGTGATGTCATTAATGTGAATATGTGAATCCCTCCCAAAAATATATATTTTTTATTGTTTGGACTGAAAATGTCTGAGGTCAAGATGTGAGAATTATGATTGCATTAAAGTTATGTGTATATTCATCATATGTTTACTGCTGAATCATTAGACCTACTGATTAAAAAACTGATAAAAAAAAACAATTAAGGAAAAATATTTGTTTGTAGTGTAACATCTGCTGCAAACCCTAAATATACAGATACCACACTTAAAAAAGTAAATAAAAAAAAAGATGTTTCATGTTGTAACATCTAAATTAACTGGTTTGATCCAAGTCAAAAATATTATTATTTAACATTAATAAAAATAAAATTCTCTCATTTACTCTTTATTCTGCAGAACACAAAGATTTTTAAAAGAATTGTTCAGCTCTGTAGGTCCATACAATGCTATTGAATGGTGGCTAAAACTTTGAAGCTCCTAAAAGCACATACAGGCATAATAAAAGTAATCCATATGGCTCCAGTGGTTGGTGTGGGTGAGAAACAGATACATATTTAGTCCTTTTTTTATTATAAATTATCCTCCCTGCCCAGTAGGTGGCGATATGGACAAATAATGCAAATCGCCAAAAACAAAAGAAGAAGAGCTCTTAGGAGAGAAGAGCACTAGGAAAAATTAAAGTTGAGATTAATAATGAAAAAGGACACCTAAATATTGATCTGTTTCTCACCCACACCTATCATATGACTTCTGAAGACAAATATTAAACCACTGGACTCACATGGATTACATTTATGCTGCATTTATGTGCTTTTCAGAGCTTAAAAGTTTTGGTCACCATTCACTTGCATTGTAAGCACCTACAGAGCTGAAATATTTTTCTAAAAATCTTCATTTGTGGTTCAGCAGAGGGGGGGGGGGGGGGGATTCACACATCTGGGATGGCATGAGGGTGAGTAAATAATGAGAGAATTTTAATTTTTGGGTGAACAATTCTTTTAAGAGTTAGGTCATGAATAAATATTGCTTAGAACAAAAACAACTTTTAAAGTTGAAATTTAATATACTGATGTACAAAAAAATGTAATGTTTCTGAAAATAAAGGTAACAGCTGATTCAAAATGTTTATCTCTATATGTACATGGGAATGTGAATAGAGTTCATACATACCGTTTTACCCTGTATTCTGTACAAGCAAATTATTTATAAAAAACATTTTAGGGGATGGAAGCAGACTTATTGCTTAACTCTACATTAAATGTGCGGCATATCGGCAGACAATCTACACACCATGGGCTTGATTTAAACTGCACAAGCGCCAAACGGAGACAAAACATGACACAACACATCTAAAGATCATTAGCTAAAGTTATTCCTGTCAGCAATTATATGAATTATATGCGTTATAACAAACGTTAATAAAACGGCCGATAAGTGCAGCCGAAATGAAAAGCGAAAAACATTTTGCACTTACAAAATTTCATTTCTGTGAGAATGAGAAAAGACTGCATCAGGAATCAGTGTCATGGTTCTGGGTTTAGTCCACTTGCCTTAATCCGTTTAAATCAAACCCTTAGCTCCTCATTTCTGCAGTGCACAAAAACAAACAAACAAACAAACAAACAGACGTAACCTTCTCCATTTAGCTCTGCTTTTGCTGTGACTGGGGTAGTTGTGCTGTTATTTACCATTCTGCTTATCCTTGTTCAAGCACATTATTGATGCAAACAGAAAATACTGTTAATACTCCACTGCTGAGGTCAGTAAACACATTAAAGGTTGTGAACTTTTAAAAGGCATTTTAAAAATATAATGGCTCAGACTCTTACTCCCACTTGTCTGTTTGTTTCAGTATAAACTCATTCGTTTTGTGCATTATTGCAAATATTTAACAAATCATTTCAATACTATGCACTGTAGAAATAGAGCCAGTGTTCAGTAAAATAATCCTATTTGGCAAGCATTAATTCTGAGAAAAGCATTATTGCACAGTTGACAAAGCTATCAAAATCAAATTAAAAAAGCTTTCCATATGTAAAATAATTCAAATGCAACTAGATTGCACGTACACAAAATATCCATCATTGTAATAAGTTACATTTCAACAATTTGATGATATATTCAAATTTGAACATTGCTGGATGAGAACTGCACAGTGGACCACAAACTGCCCGGTTAGAAGGATTTTGTATTTACTCAATCTAAACTGCAGATACCATCCCAAAATCCTTGTGATTTGGTGTTTGAACTGGCATGATAGTTGTCTTAAAGGGATAGTTCACCCCCCCAAACAAACATTATGTAATTATTTATTCATGCTCATTTCGATCCAAACCTATATGGCTATCTCACTTCTGTGAAACACAAAAGTAGATTTTTGAAACAATGTCATGATCACTGATTTTTAAACAATAGCAGTTAATAGTGACATGATGTCATAGCATTTCATCACAAGACGTGCAAGATCCAGTGAGGTTTGTTGTTATTGATATGTCACTATATTTTATTTGTTGTCTGTTTACAGATGTTGATCAATCATTTGATTTGAGAGTGAATAATGACTTAAATTTCGGTCTGTTTATCATACAAAGTGATAGTATGTCTTCACAAGACTTGGAATATAATGCACAAGTCATGTGGACTACTTTTATGACACTTTTGGGTGCTTTTTTTAAGATTTAAAGTCAGGGCCAGATTAACCCTATGGGCAATTGGGCACTTGCCCAAGGGCGCCACATCCATGGTGGCACCACGTGATGGCATATGTAAAATTGTCTACGGTCAGTTTTTTATTGAAGGGTTATTTAAGTTTTTCAGTATCATTAATCAAGTGTAAACTATTATCCAGGGGTCCGGCACTACATAAATTCATGCCCACGGGCACTCAGGAGTCTTAATCTGGCCCTGTTTAAAGTGAGTTGCTATCAACTGCTATTGTCTGGAAATCAGCAAATGGAACATCTTTTAAAATATTTATTTTTGCATTAATGTTTAATATTATATCTGGCAAAAGAAAATACGTTATATGGGTCTGGAACGACATGAGGGTGAGTAAGTAATGACAGAAATCTCATTCTGGGTAAACTATTCCTTAAAACAAATGAGCACATGCAAAAAGTACTAAGCTCTGGATTTTTCTTTCCAAAATCATTTAGCCTCATAAATTATGTAAAAATTTCCAGAGGCCAAATAATGAAACCTGATGAAGTAACATATACGTCTTCATGACGAGTATTGTTTGTACACGTGCATGCAAATGATTGCATTGGGGTGCATGCATATAATTAAGAATTTAAGAGCCTCCATTTCTCCATTTGGAGTGTCTCAGGATATTTAGTGTTTTGAGGGGAGATGCTTTTGTACATTTTAAAATGACCAGGCAGCTATGCATTATGCTGGTCTTCTTGACACATATCTGTGCATGCTTAACATGTTGTGGGCTATCATTAATCATTATTACAGGTATCACCACCTAAACCAAGTCTTTCCCCCCCAGGTCTTATCAGTATGGAAAAGGTTTGTGTATTGCTGTGTTTTATTTGAATGGTAATTACAATGTGCTTCAAAACTGCCCTGGTTGGAAGCTCCTCTGTAAGACTATTAATCACCATTCATTTTGTATCTAATCTTCCTCATCACTCTTTTCTGTACCCTTTCTATCTTTCCCTGGTTTTGCATTATTTTCTTGTTCTCCATGTCCTCTGTATCCTTTTAAACCCACCCATTCCCTTACTTCCCCCACCCCCATGTTTCCTTGCAGTGTGGGTTATTAAGGGCTATTTTTAGAGCGAAATTGTAGTTTTGCTCTCAGAGACAATTCTATTTGGATTTAAAGTGTCGGCACCAGATGGGTGCGTTGGCTAGGTGCAGCTGAGTCACACTCACACACACTCTGCCTTTCTTCGCACACTCTCTCACTTGCACAAAGACAAAACACATACAGGAGTGCGCTATGAAACCACACATCAACCAACACACAAATTTAAGATGAATATACATAAAAAAACACATCCACAAACTCATGAGCCCACCATAGTCTGACATAACTTTAAACTTTACATTAAAATCAACATAAAAATCATTAAATGCACATTCAGCTCAATGCAAGTTCCTGGTCTTATTGTGAATGATTCATCAGTTGACGTTATTCCAAAGATAAAATTCGTTTGTCTTCATTTTAGGGCTGCCAATCGATTAAAAATGGTAATCTGATTAATTACATGCAATGTCGATTAACTAATACAATTAATCACATTTAATCAAATAAATATTTTTTTTTGCTGAAAAAGGCCTCTAAATAAAGATAATTCAATATATAATAATCAAAACATCTAACGCATTGATTAGACAATACAAAAAGTGGCTTTAGAAGTCAATATATTATTAATTTTATTTTAATATCACTGAACATAAGCCTATCACTGGCCTGGCCTACATGGTTACTTACATAAAAAATAGTAACACGTGAATTTTGATGCAATAAAGCGCACTGAATTAACGCTTTAAAGCCTTACTTTGTATTCTTTCATCAAAATTAAATAACTTGCTCTTTCACTTAAATTAATTTCCTTTTCCGCTGACATCTCTTAGGGCGTGCAGGCTATTGGGCAATGTTAACCAATAGCTAAATAGCTCTTCACATATATAACTCATTTTTGGTCTGGCTCCATTCTGGTAGCATGTAACACCCACTTTTCACAATCCAATGAATTCTCAGTGGATAAATTCAAGCCCCGTCCTACATTTGTTCTCATTACCGAAGTAAATTAGGTTGTGAACGGCAAATTACGTTGACGTTAAATGTATCCTACCACATTTAGTCACAGAGCACTCACCCTGCAGCATGTATCTATGAACATCCCACACATACAAATAAAAATACCCACACACATGGCATGTTTGGAGGGCAGGACCAGCTACTGGGGGTTTGATTAGTACAGAGCAGACAGTGTGCTTCACAGCTTCAAGATTTGCCTCCAAGTTCTCCTCACCCTGACTTCACAATCCTGTTTATGGTGTAAATGGAGTGTGCATTGCCAATCACAGCCAGCTGTCATTCTGGTTTCCCCTTTAAATGCAAGGGGCTACCCTTACTCAAGGGTTCCTCATTCTGGGTCGGGCAATGCTCATTGACTTCCTCCAAGCCATCCTCAAGAGGGTGACTACAGTTACAGGGCAGCTGTGATAGGTGCTCCTCTTGGGGCGTGGCATCGGCGTTGGAGATTTCTGATTGGTCGTCTGTGTGTAACGGGCTGTACTGACTGGACAGCTCTGTGCACTCGGTCTCATTCACGAGGCTGCCCTCGGACGGCTGCTCCACTTGGTCTTCCAAGTCTGGGAGGTTGGGTTCCAGTGGCAACGATATGGTCTTGTGACGACTCCAGAGCTTGTGAAGTTCAGTAACCTCTGAAACACTGCTGCTGTTGCCACTGTCACGGAAGCTGGCCAGCGGGGGACGAACTTTCACTCCAGTTACTGTTACAGAGCCCTCAATTGCCTTACGCAGCTACAGACAGACACAATGATTAAATCCTTCAGCTCACTATATTGAGTGAGCTTTAAAGGGATAGTTACCCAAAAAATATATTGTGATTTCTGTGATTATTTACTCACTCCAATGTCACTCCAAACCTGTATGATCTTCTTCAATGGAACACAAAATATGGTGGCTATTACGACCATATATCATGATGTAGCCACCATATTAGAGTTAATTAATGATTTAATTTGAGAGTGAAAAACGACTTAAATTTCATTCAAATTTCATCAAACATTGTTAGAATGGCTTAAGAACACTTGGAATATAGTGTGGGAGTCATACTGACTGCTTTTACTGTGTTTTTATGGTGTTTTTTTTGTCCTTTTAGTAGCTTTTCAAACCGTAGTCATAGTTCACTTTCAATAAATGGCAAATAAATCCTTTGAAAACATTTCTCCTTTTTTGTTACATGGAAAAAAGGGTTTGTAACAACACAAGGCTAATAAATAAATCACAGATTTTTTGGGTGAACTATCCCTTTAAAAGCTGTATTTTACATGCTTAAAAAAAAAACAAAAAAACATCAACATGATATAATGAATGGGAAAGTGTTTGCCAATGACAGTAAATTTGACATTTTTGAAATATAATTGAAAATGAAGTGGCAATAAATCAAAGCACGAAAAAGATCAAATGAATGAATATAATAAAACAAACCTCCTTTAAAGAGACTACTCCAACTAGACGTCCAGTGCTGGTGACATAAGCATGGTCCAGGCCAAGTAGTGAGAAAATAGTGTGTGTCTGTAACGCACAAAAGGACAGAGATGAGGGCTGACGTTCCTGCTTCATTAAGGGCAACTGTGATAGCAAAACTGTCTTGTTAGTTTTCCAAACCCTAGATAAATCTTTTCTCACTTGAAACATAGAGAAGAACGTTTATCCCCCCCCCCCAGAGAACTAGCTTTTCAGACAAACATTTATAAACATTAACAAGAGTTAACGTAACATTCTTAATTCTCAATGATCTTGGTAATGATAAATGGCTTCTAGTCCCTACCTTATGCAAAGATGTCCGCTCCACCAGCTGAAAGGGGGCGGGGTCTATTTTACAGTTGTTGAAATTGACAGCCTCATCAAACTGTTGCTCCTCCCACTCTGCTATCTGACCAAAAAAAAAAAAAAAAAATTGTTAGAGCAAATGATTATTTTAAGAAGGTAAACCTGAAAAAAGTTACAAGAACAGACGGGGCAAAAGAGGTTTCATTCAACTTATGCAATATTGATTTCGCTACATAATGGAACATTAAAAGGAGCATATAAAATCTTTATCAGTAAATACAGTAAGTTTACCTCTGCTGTTGACATGTCATCTTCTACATCAGGAGTGTCCTGAAAACGAGAGGTTAGAGTTAAACATAGAAACGCACTATTGTCCCTTTCACCTCTTCACAGATGATCATGCAATTCACTTTGTTCACAAGACAAGCAGGACATACTAATGCAATCTACCGAAGCAGCTCAAGTTTTACTAAACATTAGTAAGCTTAAGCAATACATTAAACGCAGCCCAGGGGAGGGTAAGGAAGATTGGATGTCATTAAGAAGGCAATAAAGAAATAAGACGGGAATAGCTTTTGCGAAAGGTTCTTAATTTGGTTGGAGAGTTTAAGGCTTGACTTGGACTATAATCAACTTTCTGAAATGCTGTGAAATTTCCTGACATCTGTCTTTAGGTATATTATCATGAGAGACAAATATAAACTTCATAACATGGCATGAACATCCCATGAGTCAGCTTGTTCCCCGTTCCCTAGAGGGGAAGTACTATAGTGGAGGAGAGTTATCAAAACATTACTCAGGCAGAACTCAATAAGGCCTCTGTGCTGTGCAGGCCCTATTAGCTGTGCCACTGTCACCCCAATGATGCGTGTTTGTGGGAGAGCGGAACGGAACAGGTCCCTGCAGCAGCGCTCTTACCGCCATGGTTATCTTCACACGCTTGGGCCTCCTGCTCCTCTTTGGAGCCATGGGGCCAGCATTAATCTTCCAGACAGAACAGATAGAAAAGGGAGGAGCATAAAGCGTTAATGCAACTTTAATGCAAAACTCCCTCAACTGTACCTTAAACATTGACTATTATCAAGGGACACTGTTAGAGCCTAACATCTTTCATTGGTCCTCGACAGAGAATGGGAGAAAGGGGTAATGTATAACAAATTCAACAGCCAAAATCCCTTGTTAATGCTCAGCTAACAGAACATTTCATTTACGCTGGTCAACAGATGTCGCTTGATAAAAGAATTTGTGTGGGAAGGTGAAAAATTTACAACAGAATTACCACAAGTTATTATAGTTGACATTATTTTATTTAAATCTAAAGTGTGTAAAAAATAGTTTTATCCCAGCTTATTATGCTGATACAACTATAAGCCATTCGTAGGCTGATTTCCTTGAAAACTGGAAACACTGTGTTATAAATATTTTGAGTGGCTGTCCAGCCAGACACAGATCTAAACATACAGCGGGACTCTCTGTTTGTTTGATCAATGGAAAATGTGTTCAAAAAAGCTGTTTGAAAACAATGTTTTGTTTTTTGCAATTCTTTTTTGTTTGGTGATGCTAGTGTTGCAAGAATTACACACATCAGTTTTAATTTATATTTCAATTTATCATCCCAATTGAGTTTAATTTTCATTGGATTTCACACTCCAACAGTAAGTTTAGCTGTAGTTTTATCAGTGTTTTGTAGTTTCTGTTTAGTTATTTTTTTATTGTTTCAGCTTTAGTATTTAGGGCTACCAAAGTTGAAGCTAAAGTGTGTAATTTGTGCTCCGCTAGCGCCACCGAACAGAACTGTCTGTGGTTGATCAAACAAACATTGCTTGAGTCAATGTTATGTGGCTGGACGATTGTTCAAATCAAACGGAGTCATTTTTATAGCTCCACAGTAACACAGTGTTTATAGTTTTGAGAAAATTCAATGGCAAACTTTTATTTGTTTTTGCATATTATGCTGGGAAAGGAGAAAGTAGTTCAACTCTTAAAAAATGCTTTAATATCAATAAAATATAATAACATATTATCATAATAGCATAATAGAATAATAGCATAACATTTCTCAGAGCTGTCTAGTGTTTCTGCTGTCTAGTTTACCTGTTTAATGAAGGTTTAAAATTGTATTATATACTGTGTAAGCTCAAATTTATTCTAGGTAATTTTTATTTTAAGTTTGTTTTGGAGTTTTGACAATGTATTTTTTAAAAGCTGTCAGTTCTGTGTGTTTTGACACATTCCTCCCGTAACGATCATTAACATTTTCTGTGACTTGTGCCATATTAGACATTCTGGCAGTTCGGACCAGACGGGATAGCCTTTGTTGCCCTAACGCATCGATGAGCCTTGGGCGCCCAACTTGCTGTCACCGGTTTGTGGTTTGTCCCTCCTTGGACCACAGTTGGTAGGTACTCACCACTGCTGACCCGGGAGCACCCCACAAGGCTTGCCGTTTCAGAAATGCTCTGACCTAGTCTTCTGGCCATATAAATTTGGCCCTTGTTGGGCCGGTTGCATAAAACTGTTTTAGACTAGTCTTACTAGTTAGTCATCTAAAATGTTGGTGTTAATTTATTCAGTCAGTTGCATAAAAACTTAGATCAGTCCAATTAAAGACCAAAATGTAAGACAGCACACCTCAGGCTAACTTTTGTTTACATTCCACTTTGCCAATGAAAATAACTGTCAGCTGAGCCAGTGGGGGCTGAAAGGGGCTTGAGTTGAGACTTGGTTGAAGACATGGACTTCAAAAATGGTAACAAAATGTTGTTTTTAATTATTTGGGATAAATCACTAAATGTGTTCATTAAAATACATTTTGAAGCATTGTAGTCCTCTAATAAGCAAATATTCTTAGCGAATAAAAAATGTATTGAGCGTCCACTGTCTGCCATTTTTTTAAGCTGTTCAGTGTCTTATTTTTCCCACAATGCAATGCAAATTAGACTGTCTTACTAAAGACAACTGTGAGCTTGTTTTATGCAACAGGCTTTCTATGGCATCTTTAGCTAGTCAAACTAATTATTAGATGCAGTCTTAAGTTAATGGCTATGTTTATACAACCGGCCCCAGGTCTTCCCTCCTGCCCATTCCTCCTGCAATCAGCACATCGACAACGAGAACTGATGGTTCTCTTACCATCTTATCTACCCAGACATTGATATGTGGCCTTGTTAGGAGATTATCAATATTATTCGCTTCACCTGTGAGTGGTCATAATGTTTTGGCTCCTCTGTGTATTGGTTGGTATTTAAAAAATAATTTTTTGCTGCTTGTTCAATTTACTTCATTAAAATGAACAAAAGCAACACAATTCTAGAACATTTAGTCACAACTTGATGGTGCATTCTATCCATTTAAATGCTTGGCATAGGACTGGATAGGGACAAAATATGTAGAAATTAAGTGTTATTTTACAAATTTTGGAGCAAGATGAGAAAAGGAAGAGATTTGTTAATATTTAATTTTCCGTTATATTGATATGTGGTAATTAAGGTTTTGGGGGTTACCATTGTGGTGAAGAATGGTGCTTGTGCTTAGGTTGAGGATGGATCTTTACTTTCAAGTGATACTTGATTTGAGTGGCACTCAAATCATGTGGCATACACTGATGAATAATAAAATAAATTAAGTTATACCAACATAAGAAATTAATTAAATTAAAAATTAGTACATTTAGTTTGACAAACCTAATAAAATTGAGTTAAAACTACTAGAGTACACTGATTTGACCTAATCCAACTAAATTATTTTGGCTCAATGAAACTGTTTTAATCTGAATTAAAGACATTCAATTGCTTGTAAAAATGTTCTACAATTCAATTATGTAAGAATAATGACTAAGTGTTATAATGACTTGCGCTTCAGCAAAGTGATGTCAAAAGACATAAGACACAAGTTGTCATCATGGAAAGTGAGATTGATAAACTGAAAAATACGCCTCTGCTCATTTCCATTATGACATCTCGCCCGGTGCAAAATGAATGAAAGAGCATATTCATCAGAATCTTTACAGTATACACTGTATTTACACCTTTATGCATATGGTGTGCAGGGAACCACTCTCTTCTTTGCTCATTCAATATTCAAAACATAGTGAGTGCCATATGTAAGCAAACATGAGTGAATTTAGACACAGCTGTTGACACTACTGTGCTTTGTGATACAATGTGACTTTAATATCTAGAATAATGAAAAACTATTTGAAATCCATTCTCAAGTTCAGACGGAAAGGCAATTTGAAAAATCCGATTTTAAACTTATTTCAAACGAAATATATACAGTAAGTGTTTTGGAGCGTGTTTATAACAATAGGATTTCATGTGGGATTATGGCAGTTCAGACTACAAGTAATTTAACAAGAAAAATAAATCATATTTCTGCTGCCTATCTGAACAAAGCCCAAAACAATGTTTGAAACATAAAGAAAGCAAATCAAACAAGACATTTAGGCTAACTGTATTGCTGCTTTGGCAGGTGGATCCATTTGTGCCTCCTGCCCCATGTTCATTCTCTGAACACCTGTAAAATCTACAGCAATAGAAGTGCTTCATTTCACCCACTCTCCCTAGAGAGTCATCTTACCTCAACTACCTCCTTTACAGGTTCCCCGGAGGAGACATTTGGAGAGTCTGCAAAAGAGGAGTTATTTGATTAGCACAAGAAACAGCGGAACATGGCTTAAATGTGTGGGAGTTGAAACGTATGAGTAAGTGTGATATACACACTATTCATTGAGTCTGTGTTGCTGATTGCAGACACCGTCTTCAGGGCAGACTTCAGGGGGATCTGAGAGTTAGTCAGAGTGGGGCTGTAGGAGGACTCTTCGGTGGAGATCTAGAGAAAAACAGTCTGTTAGATCCACATATTAACAAGGTTGATTACTAACATACTCCCTTCAAATACTCCCCAGTGTATTGCTGAACTCAGAATTGACTGCAAACCACACATTTCCTTCTTTGTAATGACTGACAAAGAAAACATAACATTTATTATTATTTTTTTTTTAAATGATGGATGATGTGACATTAAGATTTGTTTGTTCTTACTGTAAAATTTACACAACTGGGAACCACAGACTCCAAAGACGAATGCCAAAATAAGGACGGACTTAATTAAACTGCTGTATTCTGAGTCTTTTGAAGCCATACAATAACTCTGTGTGAGGAACAGACCGAAATTGAGTTTGCTATTACTGAAAATGTTCTGCAGCTCTCAAATCTCATGGCGTGTCAAGCTTGATTACTACACGCACTAGAACCAATGCCGTTTTGGCATCAAAGTGGTCATAATGCTTCAAGGCACCATTTTGGATCTCACTGTGAATTCAGCGACAGTAGGTTGATTGAAAGTTCTACAGCTGAAATTGCTCAACCCTAAACCTAAATGTCAGTCTAGCATATCTGAATCACGTCTGCCATTTTTAATGTGAACATGGTTACTTCCTGGTTTCCATGGAACCAGAACCCGTGTCTCTGAGACACAGTAGCGCCTTATGGAGAATGCCGCTTGTCAGTAATTTTGTAGAATGAGTTTGATTTCAGGGTACTTAAACATTCGGTAGAAACATGTCGAATTCGTTCAGAAGGAATTTTGGATCATTCTTCCTTACAGGACTGCTTCAGCTTAGCCATATTCTTTGGATGTCTGATGTGGAGTCTTTGTAATGAGCCTGTAATGGCTGGAAAGCAGCAACTTCCTTTGTGGTGTCCTGCCATGGACACCATGCTTGTTTAATATTTGTTAACCAGTAACAATGATTCCTTTAAATCTTTCTCTGTCACTCTAGGGTTCGTTTTACCTCATTGAGCATTCTGTGGTGTGCCCTTTATACATTTTGGCTGGACGTCCACTTCTTGGGAGAGAAGCCACAGTACTAAATTGTGGACAGATGAATATCTAAGCTCTTTGAGATAACTTTGTAACCCTTTCTCTAATTAGCTTTGGTTGACGTCATAAGCCTAGGTGTTCACATACTTTGTCCAAACTACACTGTGAATGTTTGAATGATGTATTCAATATGTACAAGAATACTGCAATACTTTCTGTTTTATTAGTTAAAACAGATTGTCTTCGTTCATTATTGTAACTTCAATGAAGATCAAACCAGATTTTAAGACAAACATAAATGCAGGTAATTCTAATGGGCTCACTTACTTTTTCTCGCCCTTGTATATAAAAAAGGATGAAAAATGCAAGGATAATTGCTTCATATGCCTTTCATTGCTGCCTTCTAATTAACACTAGCCTCTTTTGTGTAAAGCTCATACCAGGAAGCGCACGCCATGGGCAGTCTTGGGGGAAGAGTCCTGGGAGAATATGGGCACGTGGGTGCCGTTGTCCTGGGCATGCTCTCTTAAGTACTCCAGCCTGCGGGCTCGGCTGAGTTGCTGCGAGAGCAAGGACTGCAGCTGAGAACGCTCTATAGAACCCAGCAGGATCATTGACTCTGGAGCCAGGTGGGGACACAGGCAGGGGAGACAGCAGAGAGACCAGAGAGAGAGGGAAAGAGAGAGAAAGAGAGAAGTGAGAGAGACACAGCGGGAGAGCTGGAAGAATGGAGGATAGCAAAGGGAAATGGAGGAAGGGTGGGAAAGGAGATTGAGAAGGTAAAGAATGTATCTGTCACAGGGTGAGAGGTGGAATTGTGGGAAAACATTTACATCTGTGAGCTTTCATTTAGGAAATTTATTAACAAGGTGCTGCTTTTGGAAACAAAAGAACTATACTTAAGGCACAAGAAACATTGAAAAGTACACATAGCCATCTCTTTAGCCATTGTTTCTTTGCATTTTTCTTCATAGCACACTCTGTTTCAAAGCAACATACAAACATCTCACACTAAACTTTTTCTCCACAATCATCAAGCTCATTCCCATTCCAGGCATCTACAACAACACACTTCTAGGGGTAGAATAGTCTGATTTTTGGCCATTTTTAACCATACCAACCTGACTGAACTTCAGAATGCACTTTTTGTTACTTAAAGACCAAAGATAACACTCGACAAGCGATGACATCTTTCCTGTGTTGGCATATTTCCTATTTATAACATTTTTGGAGGGACAAATTGAAATGGTCTCTTTTTTAAAATAGCCACTAAGCTTGAGTTTATGTCACAGCCATGAACAAAGCCATTCTTAAGAGTATCTGATTGGACTAAAATCTGTGTAATGCAAGATGAGTCATCAGTATTTTTGGTCCATTTTCACAGAAAGGAAAGACTGTACATTTTAGGCTATGTCCACATTAATCTGGATACATTTGAAAACTGTGTTTTTGTAAGCTCTCTGTCCATACTGCCATTTTCAAGCATTTTCCAAAAGTTGCTCGTCCACACTAAAACATATGAAACTGCATAAATCCCCTTTCTGCGCATGAAAAATCGCTGTTGCATGTATGAGCTCAAACCAAATTGTCTTTGTGTTCGGTCACCGGAAAGCAATACCGAGTAAACTTTGCGTCGCCTGTGAAGGAATGCATTGTGAAGGCTTTAAAGAGTAACATTTATCTTTAACAATGCTCTCAAAGTGAATAACAGGCACAATAATGCAGTTACAATGTGGCCCCCATCTTGATTGTTTTGGGTTGAATGGATCACATGACTGTCACATGACAACAAATACCTCATCGTTTTCAGATATCTCAATCTTTCCCATGCACACAACGTTAAGATGGCATTTTCAAATTGATCCACTTGGAAGAGCATTGTCAAATCAGTGTGGACGGAAGGCCAAAACATAGAGATAAAGATGCGTTTAAGTGTGGACATGGCCTTAAATGTGTATCAACTTTTATGAGTACACTAGCATATACAGTAGATCAGAGGTCTGCACGGGCCTTAAAATTAAACCTGACCTTTACCCAAGACCACGTGGTCTCGGATACCGCAGGTTCGACCCGAACCTGAAATTACTATCTAATTTCTTGTCCTAGCAAGTACTGTTGCAATAGGCTGTATTTTATGTAAGTATATTGGCAACATTCATAGCAGTACCAAAACAGTAAACATACACTGTTTTAACAAGGCATTGCAGCCCCTTAGTACACTAAAGCACACAGGGCAAAAAGCACTGCCTTACCCTTTATTTGCTGAAACCTCACTTGGTGCAGAACAATCTGGAATAATATGAAAAAATGCAAAACTTCCCTCAATGCAAATAGAATGCTGAATCTTTGTGACACCTTCGCTAAAAACAATCTAGATGCAGCGCAAAGTATGAAACAGAGCGCAGGTGTCTCAACATGCATTTTGACAATTTGAAGTTCTTTTTAACTCCACATGGTGTTTAAAATATGCTGGTCCTGCAAGAGACGTTCATCCAGCATGTTTAAACAATGGGAAAACAGAACAGACTTGTGCAAAAACACATTCTGTGTGAACGGCCCCTAACTTTATTTTGTATTTTCGCACGTGTCTGTGAATGAGAGTGCGTGCATGAAAGAAGTTCAGTAAGCCTGTTTATTTTTTCATTAATTAAAAACCCAAACCTGACCCAAACACGAAGACCTATTTGAAAAACTGACCCGAACCTGGCCTGAAACCTAATGGGTTCTTGGATCCCCTCGGGCCTGGGCCGGGTTGCAGACCTCTACATTAGATGGCTCCAAAGCTAATAGACATGGACTACAAGCAAAAAAAAGTCAAATATTTTATTTCATGGGGCTTTAAGTAAATAATGTGTGAAATAATATAATATAATACTGTATAATATAATATAATTAGGGCTGTTGATTAGACAAGTTAATTTAGTGTGGTCAGTTATATGAAAAATTATGTGTTAAAAATATTTAATGCAATTAATCATGCTTCTAATTAACACTAGCCTCTTTTGTTTATAGCTAATATCAGGAAGCGTATGTCATGGGCAGTCTTGGGGGAAGAGTCCTGGGAGAATATGGGCACGTTGGTGCCATTGTGCTGGGCACCCTCTCTTAAGTACTCCAGTCTGCGGGCTCGGCTGAGTTGCTGCGAGAGCAAGGACTGCAGCTGACAACGCTCTATAGAACCCAGCAGGATCATTGACTCTGGAGTCAGGTGGGCTCCGACCTGAACTCCAACCTAAATTCTGTAACTGGGAATTTTGATACTATCGGAGCTGTTCAGCCTTGATGTGCCACCTTGGTGCAGTAGGGGGCAGTCAGCGCTCCAGCTGAACAGGCAGCCCATCTCTTCAAACCAAAGAGCAGGCAGCATACAGCCTTTCACAGATGCTTTGCAAAGACAGCGACAGTTTTTAAAGTGACACATTTTTCAAAGATGCATTTTTCAAAGTTTCAAACTATGTTTAATTTGGCACATTTTCCCAAAAACACAACTGTGACAAGGAAGAGGGCGGGCCCAGGCCATGACTACACACGCCGACCCCAATCGGGCTTATCAGCCGAGGAGAGTGATAAGTGCAACAAGATGCGGCATTTCAGGAGAGAGAGAGCTACAGGCAGCTGCCGTGTATGCGTTTATGTTTGTGTGTTTTTGTGTTTGAGTTTATTAAAACATTACTTTGAAGCTTTGCCCGGTTCCCGCCTCCTCCTTTCCATTGAACCCAGTTACAACAACGGTTAGGACTAGAGGCACTGAAAACTAGTGAAACGCATCCAAAGTCAGACGCTCCAAAAGCACCCATCTGACACATGAGTACATAGACCAACAATTAAAAATAGAGCAGAATGATGTATGCCAATAAAATGGTAATGTTCAATTATATGGCGATAAAATAAACAATTTTTGACTTTTAAAGGCACTCTTTAGTCCCTTTCTCACATACATTGTTTTCCAGAAAATGTACTGCATTTTTCAGGTTAAAGGTCATGTGTGAACACCACCCTTTTGAAAATACTGGCAAATTTTGCTCCGAAAATTTCCTTTAATGAAAAGTTGTATCATAAGCACCAATAAATATCCATTTTGATGGTATGTGTGAGCAGCACATATGGTACATTTACCAGTAAAGGGAACTCATCTATTTTCCAGTAATTTATCTGGTTGCATGTGTGAAAGGGGCTTTTGTATTGTCGAAATGCTTTACTTGTCTGTTATGTATATGTATATGATGTAATGCATTTGCATTTTATGAATTATAATCTTATTATATATTATATTTATAATTATTTTAATTATGTTCTAAATTACCTTTTTTTATGTGGGCCTTATGTGTTTAATTGTGATTAATGTGATTAATTAAACAGCACATCATGTAATTCATTTGATTACTAGTTTTAATCAATTGACAGCCCTTAATGTATAATATACTGTAATATAATATAAATGTATGTATAATATGTTTATTGCATTATATGGGTCATCAGTCACCTTGCTCTCTATGTCACAACTTCAGCCATTGAAAACCCACTTTGGTAAATCACTGCTCCCTTCTTCCCAAAAATGTCTTACCAATCAAAAACTGCAATTGCAATCAGTGATTTCAGCAAAACTGTTCTTACATTTTGAGTAATACACAGAGAAAAAAAAACCATTAAAAAATATTGCTGAATGTTTGGAAAAAGGCAATGGCCTTGACATCCATTCCATAAAGCTGAATCAGAACTCTTTAAGATGAAAGATAGTGATAGTGGCATGAAGGACATGTGCAGAATGTGGACTAAAAGCCTGAAAACAAGAGCTCAGTTATTTCATTAAAAAAATTAAAAGACATTGGATTCTATACACAGTATGTCTCACCTTTGGACTCCACCAATGCAAGGGTTTTAAGCTGGCCTGTTACGAGAGCTTCCTGCAGGTCCCGGTAAGAAGAGGAGAGAGTGATATATCGCACGTCTCTCACCATTATGTCCTCCACCCGGATATTATATTTCCTACAGGTAAAAAAATAAAATAAATATAAGATGGGGAGTAAGCCCCCCCAAAAGCCAGGGGAATGATATGAGAGTAAAAAGTAATGTCAAGCGAAAATGTAATAGCTTAAGTTCTCACTCCTGTCCCCAGCCCAGCTCTGGCAGATAGGGAAGTTTCTGGATCCTGATGATGGAATCATACAGAGAAGGCTGCAGACTCTGAGCCACGGCATTGGCCAATATCACAGCGATCATCACAGGCAGGATGTGTGAGATTTGACCGGTCAGCTCAAACACAATGACGGCCGTGGACACGGTGTGAGTGACTGCACCAGAGAGAGCCGCCGCCCCTGTGGGAATCAACATTTCGTTCCGCATCAAATTACAGTAGTTGTCACCGGCCACAAGCCACCTGATTTCCTATTGTGCTCTTGACAAGCTTTCTGCTCCACTTCACAATGCAGTGCTACTGCTGAAGCCATTTCCACAGGCAAAATCTAATTTGGCTGTTGGTCTGTGTGGGTTAATGAAAAATATATAACTCTTGCATACAACACCCCGCAGGTTCAATTACGTGTGTGAATAAGATACATTTGTGACGGGCTCAAACTGATGGGTTTTGAAAGAAAACAAATAGACATCTTCGAGAATGCAGGCACAATGGACACTCTCACCTACAACTGCGTAACCACCGGGAACTATGGGATATACAGTGTTGTCAGCGTGTATTCCTTCGGGAAAGATGGCAGCCATACTCTCGCCAACCAGTCGACCGAATGCAGCACCTGCACAAAACAGACATAGCATGGCACTATGGTCCCAAAGTGTTTAGAAACTTTTGTCACACTAAATATTTGAATGTTCTTGCAACAAACCAAGTGGCATCTGCAAAAAATTATGCTTTACTCAAAATTAACTTTACTTTTTGTCATTACTTTTTAACAACTGATATCAAGGTGCTTTTGATAAATGCAGCATCAGTTCCCATTATTTTCACAAAGGTGTCCAAGCAAAGTAACCACAGGTGTCACAATAACCTTTAACATGTTCCACAGATTTTGGAAACCAGAAAGTGTCCAACTACTTTCTGACTTAATTTTGAACTATTTTTGCTTTATAATTCAAAACCTAACATATTCTTTTTGTGAAATGTTTTGCTTGAAATGTGTGTTTGGTTTAATACTTTGTAATATATTGTGTTCAGATACTTTTTGGGGCCACTATATTGTACATTAAAACTGCATAAATTCACATATATAGTTAATGACATTTAGGTGTGACAACAAACATTGCTCCAAATTGGTA